>NC_138183.1:85155278-86355278 GCF_964194105.1 Spermophilus citellus
CTAAAAAAAAAACAAGATTATTCTACTAACATTTAAATATGATTTAATAATAAAGAAATCATCTAGAAAAGAGGTATATAAATCATATTTAAGAAATAACTTCTCTTCTGTGCTTTCTCATATATTACTAGGAATTTTGAACTACTTTTTCATGGATTTCTACAATAATAATTAACTACAATAATAATTAAAATGCATTCAATATAAAACTTACTCTGAAAACCATGTTTAAGCTCATTAATTTGAGCATTAATAAATATTTAAGAAATGATGAATAAGAAGCAAATATAAATTTAGTTAGAGAACAACAACTTTGGCTTTGGGGGGCTATTGTGGCTTTACATTTTTTAATTACTTTAAATGCATATTGTTTTGTACATATATGGGTAAAAACAGTAATTTTTAAAGTTAGATTAATTATCACCTGGTTAGGATGTAGACTTGGAATCTGATACACAGAAGCTAAATTTACCCTGAATCAACAAAAAGTAAATCATAGGCGTAAAATGATGTATTCTGATTTGCAGTCTGTTGTGTCCTTACTAGGCCATAAATTCATCGTAAGAAACAGGCCAAGTATAAAGCACTACTAAATATAAAACGAAGAGAGGCAAATTGGTGATGTAGTTTCAAAACAATGAACAAAACATGGTTGTTATTCCAGCTTCTTAATTCCCTCCTCCCCCTCCCTCTCCCCCCCCTCCCCTGCCCACCAGTTTTCACATTTTTGGAAAAAATAAAAAAGTAAATATGGAAATAACCTTTTAACAGGAAGCCTTGAAAGAAAAGGATGACAAGTTTTCTGAGGCCACTGTTCATTGAATCCTGCTTATCCTCAGAAACCCCAGCCTAAGCCAAAGCAGATTCTCTTTTCCTCAGAAGTTCTTTTCCTTTCTCTAGGGAGTGACAAAAGTGGAGCCTCAGAAAGCAGTGTCACTTCCTTGAGTGGGACCAGTACGACAGCCCTCCATATCCGTGGGTTCTGTGTCTGTGGATTCAACCTACTGGGAATGGAAAATATTGGGGGAAAAGAGCAGTATCAAACATGTACAGACTCTTTTTGTCATAATTCCCTGAACGATACATGTATAACGACTATTTGCAGAGCATTCACAGTAGGGTGTGAATAGGTCGTACACTTACACTATGCCATTCACACATGTTGGCATACACAGGGGATTCCTGGAACCCCTTTAATACTGAAGAACAATTGTTGACTCCCTTGAATACTGAGAAACAACTGTGCTTGATTTGGACAAAAAATTCAGGCAACTGGCATCTGGGAAAGATTCAGAATACTTTATCTCTTATGTGTAATAAAATAGCTATTTCCTTAATTGTGTTTTCTTAATAAATATATCAGGCTATTCTGGTTCCTAGTGTGTCTGCTTCTTTCATATTTGAACTATGTTAGTAAATCCTCCTCAACCTCCTCCAAAAAAAGAGGGGCAAAATCATTGAAACATATCTGTGGTTCTATGGAGAATTGGAGAGGTGGGGCTTTATCAGTGTAGTTTGGTTCCTGACCCTTTCCTTTTTTAAATAAAAAAATCACAGGAGGCCATTGCTTGGGACTTAGCTCCTGCTCTGGACCCCAACAGACCAGAATAAAAGTCAAAATGGAGTAACCCATGCTAAAGTTCCCGATTAATAAACCAAAGCTAAGAAGTTATCTGACTTCAGATAGATAAGGAGAGTTTCAATTGACATTACAATGAAGTTCCTTCTGCTTTAATTCTTACATACCAAAAAAGTAACCTAATATTAACCAATCAGTTATTTTGCTTTTGTTTCTATCTCCCTATCCCTTCCACCTTACAGAATGGAACTTTAACATGATGAATCCACTTTCTGTTTCTTGTTCCTACCTTCTTCAGCCCTTTTCTACCCTCTTTGCTTGGCCCATCAGAAATCTCATTCTATTTTATACAATGAAATATGGCTGATTCTAGAATTTAAAAAAAATAAAGCCAACTAAGATCTTTGAACCCAATTGTTATTTTTTTCTTTGACACTTTAAACTACTAATTTACAGTGTTCCTATTCTAGTCACCAACTGTCTCCACTCACCAAGAAAGAAAACAAAAGGAAAGTTTAGTTGTTGGATAACATTGATTGTCAACTTGCTAAGAAAAAGCACGCTCTTTCCTCCACATGTGGAAGAAACACATGTTTTCCCAAACACTAATTGCTGTGGTCGCTGTGATCAACGCCCTGGCTGCAATAAAGCATGCTCAAGTGCTCAGGTAGAAAACATCTGTCCTGCTGCTGAATCTAGGAGCTTATTCTAAGATAGAAATTTGGGGATAGAGAAAAAGAAAGATATTGAATCTCAAAAGAGAAGCACTGGTAAACCTTTGGAAGGTGGGAAACACCCATGAACCTTTGAAATGCAAAACAGACAACTCAGTGAGCAGCCCAGCCTTTATCTTTGGAACTGGTCCTTCCCTACTAAAGTAACCTGATAGAGGGCAATGAGCAAACAGAGAAAACCACCTCAAAACTACAGCTCCTCAATGTCGCTGCCTCATTCAGCCCTTAGCCACTGTCCCTCTATAAATACTAACACTCTAGAGAGTTAGGACTTGCTGTCTATACCTCCCAAGATGGCCAGAAGTCTCACTTGAATGTGGATTTCTTTCTTTACCTCAGAAGATGTCTCTCTCTTGAGATAGCCCACATTCTCCCTTGAATGTGTGTGTGTGTGTGTGTGTGTGTGTGTGTGTGTGTGTGTGTGTGTGTATCTGTGCTGTGCTAAATAAATCTGTCTCTCAGACTGGAGTGTGCTCAAATTTTTCATCACTTATGTGAGGGACCCCAATTGTCCTGATTCCAGGTCTTCCTCTCCGGGTACTCATCTGGATCTGATGGAGTATTTAAGGACTAGGATTGTGAGACAGGAACACAGGACAGAGAAACTGGAGAGCAGCTAAGAAGGGTTAACAAAATGCTCCTCACTGTATTGTAGAGGGCTGCACCTGTGCAATCCTCAACCTTTGCCAGTTTTATTTGCATTTAGGAGAGGGTCTGCCTGTTATAAGACATCTACCCCCAAGACCTTTCACTTGACTCTTCTCTGCTAATTCTAGCAATGTGCAATAAGACTTTCTACCAAGGGGCATCCAGAGGTGGAACAACCAAGTAAAAATTTCATTTCCCAACCAAGGGAACATTTCAATTTCTAGGAAATCAATTGAGCTTCTATTAAAAACAATGACACATCTTTGTGCTTTCTGCAAATAGGCTGCTTCCTGTTGGAAGGCAGAAAGCCACTCTCCCTGGAGCCTCCAGATGAGCCCTGATTTATCCCTCCTGCACCAAGAATCATGTGAACTGAAAGGTCAGGCAGTTAAAGATTTATGCTTTGTTTTATAAGATTGCTCAGAGAGAGACTCTTTTCCCCTCTCTTGTTTATTTTTTATCCTCTCCCAGCCTGTTGTCCATTTTTCTGCCCAAACTAGACCTTAGAAAGGGAAATGGGAAAATGTCCCATAATAAGAGCCCAGGAGCTTGCTGTTTTCCCAGATGACAGGATATGTGAACCAGTGAGGACAACCTCCTGTGGCCAGCTGCCACAACCCACCCAGGGAGGGGCACATGCATCAGTGCACCTTGTAAATCTTTTTTAACCTCTGTTCTGAACTGGGATTTATTTGTTTTTCTAGGCAGATGGATCTGGCTCTCTCTGGGCCCTACAAAATGATCTGTCACTGTCTACCCTAATAACCTACAGCAGTCTGTAATAAAGTCAGCTTGCCAGGTCTAGCAAATGGACACCATATCTTACATCATGTTAGGTCTTTTCATTTATTAGATTTCTATCTTGGGCCACACAGACATTGGTCTTTCTCTGATGTATACACCCCCATCTTCCACCCCCAGACATCCATCTGAACAAAGCATGGTGGGGGTTGAAGGCTTTGTGTGTTTTCGACTTGCTTACCGGGTGTGCTCTTTAATGCCTATTATTATTGGCGTGGGAATATATAGGGAGACAACTCCAGAACCTGATATGTCAGAAAAAAATATTGAAGTTACAAATATTTAACCAGGGTGTGTCTTACCAACTTCATCTCCTTCTCCCCAAACCTTTCTCTTTTTTTTTTCTATTTTTACCAGCATCATTATGATCCTTTCATCTACAAATCAATCAGTGTGATTTGACTCTCTTTTACTCCCTTTCCCTCATCTCTAGTCTCCATTTATTACTGACTGAACTTCGAGGTGGCCCCTGCCTCCCTATAACCTGCCATCATCTCACACTGGGATTATTGAGACAATCTTGGAACTGACCTCTCACAAATCACCTCCCCTTCTCCACAGTCCATGGATCTCAAGATGGCACACCTCTCTAAAACCCATCAATGCCTACCTATCCTTTCATTTCTAGTAGAAAGTACCAAATCTTCAGAATGGCATCCCCTTCACTTCCTAGACTTATTAGCTGCCATTTGCCTTGGATATACCCATATGCTCTTTCCAGAACTTCTGTGCCCACTATGGCCTTTCCCAGGCCCATACATTCATTCAATATCCCACTCAGTCTAGATGGCCCATTCTTCCTTCCTTAAGTCAGAAAATCAACAATAATCACTCCTATTCAAGACCCATCTCAAATGTCATCTTCCCGATGGAGCATCCCTCAACACCTCCAAAAAAAATCTCTTTCTCTTTTTCCCCATGACTCTTCTTTAATTGTTCTTCTAGAGAAACACATAAACCTGTGCATTATAGTAAGTTGCAAGCATTTCTTTTTATTTATCTTTTTATTAATAATAATAATAATTATACTGGGGGTTGAACCAGGAGTACTTTACCAATGAGCTACAACCCCAGCCTTTTTATTACTATTATTTTGATACAGGGCCTCACTAAGTTGCTGAGTCTGGCCTCAAACTTGTACTCCTCCTGCCACAGCCTCCCAAGTCACTGGGATTACAGGCCTGTTGCCATTGCACCTGGTTTGCAAGTATTTCTTATTTCGCCAATGCCAGACTATGAACTTTTTGAAGTTTATAAATATCTCATTGGTATCTCTCTGCCCATAGCAATGATTCCAGTGTTTAGTCATTAAAACTAGAATACCCTGGTCAGCTGCAGAAGCATGACAAATAATCTAATTAAGACTTGGGAAGCATTTGGCTTTGTAAGATTGCTTGATGAGAATTATGTAGATATAGCCTATAATATTTTCTAAAGACTTACAATCTAAATCAGGTTAGGCACTTAAGCTTAGATTGAACATCCTCTAGAACATCCCTTGTGATCTTAAAATATTTAAATATATTTAATAATTAAAGATTTAACTATTCTAAAAATATTTAAATATTACAATATTTAAATATAAGATAAGGGCTTAAAAATCCCCGATCCTTACAATGAATGACCTTGTAGAGGTCAGCCACTGCTTTTTTACCTTCCATTAGATATGCAATATCCATTGCATATTCATCTGCTGTGAATATTCTTAGTTCTTTGAGGATTAGTACTCCCTCTTTGTCTAGACTCTGCTGAGACTGTTGAGCATTATCTTATACATAAGCTTTTGGGGGACGCTTCAAACCCAAACCACATGAGTGTTGAAGTTTATTCATTTGAACAGAGTTTGCAGAGCATTTTGAGAATGTTTGACTATTTAGACGCAAGGAGTTGTTCTTTATTTCTTTTTTGAACCAAGTTTTAGAGAACTACTTGTAATTTTTAAGATATACAATATCCTTCCAATCTTCATTCTTTTCACTCAAGTTATCCAGGCTGATTTTTATGGTTGTCCAAAAAAAGTCCAGAAGCATCCTCTGATTAATAAAAGTATACTAAACCTGTTCACTATATTATACATGCTAACTCACTGGCTATATTCAGATGAATAAGACTGTAGGAACTCTCATTTATAATCTAAATATTAATATAGCCAAAATAATTCATGCCTGAAAACTACTTAGAGATACTTTTAAAAAGTTAAACAATAAAAAGCTGTTTATAATTGTTTTTATTCCAGCCTTCCATTTCCTAACATAAATAGTTTGGTGTACAGATGGTCTCCCACTTATGATGTTAGACTTATGATAGTTAAACTTTATGAAAGTACAAAAGCAATATACATTCAATAGAAATTGCATTATTAATTTTGAATTTTGATTTTTTTCTGGTATGATACACTCTCATAAATTCATGCAGCAGTAGCAAGTTGCAGCTCCCTGTCATCCACAGGATCACCAGGGGACACAAACAGTATTCTACAGTGTGCTGTGCTGCTACGCTAGAATGTTTGTAAGATAACTGTATTAATGCATTTTCTATTTAAGATACTTTTAAATTAAACTAGGCGTCTCAAGATGTGACCCCATCATAAGCTGAGAAGCATCTGTATATTCTATTACTAATAATGTTGTACTTGGATGTTCTACAATGTTGACTCACCTACCGTATTCCCTATAGCTCTTTTTTTCTCCTATGTAACAATATTATCAGAGAAAGTAAGGTCATATAAATGCACATTACTTTTAGTTTATTTTTCAAAACTACAAATTAGAAAAAGATACCAAAAATCTGTAGCAATCATAAAGTTCTAGAACAAGCAATATTATGATTTAGATATGAGGGGTCCCCTAAAAGGTCATGTGTGAGACAATGTAAGAATGTTGAGGTGAAATGATTGGATTATGAGAGTTATGATCGATCACTGGATTAATTGACTGATATGGAATTACTGAGTGGTAACTGGGCATGTGGGTTGTGGCTAGAGGAGTTTGATCACTGGGAGTGTGACTTTGGAGTTTATATTTTGTCCCTGGTAAATGGGGTGTTCTCTCTGCCTCCTGGTTGCCATGTCCTTAGATGCTCTCCTTGGCCACAACCATGATACTCTGCCTCAGCTCAGGCTCAGAGCTATGGAGTCAGCTGACCATGGAGTAAACCTCTGAAACCATGATCCAGAATAAACTTTTCCTTCTTTAAGTTGTTCTTGTCAGGGCTTTTGGTCACAGCAATACAAAGCTAACTAAAGAATGCAGGCTCCAGAGCACAACTGTCACCCACAATGCAAATTCATCCCATCTTGAGCTCATTCTCTCTCAGAGCCTAGACTCCTCTCACACTTTTCAGACTGTTCTCCAAGTAACGGATACCTAATCCACTTGTTATTTTATATCTGATAGTATGTACTTTATTTATGTACACATTTCTCATTAAAATTTTCATGAAAAAAACTAAAAATAAAACTTTTTTTTTCATGAAAGTGTGAAACCTGTTGTCAGGACAACCAAGAAACAAAGCCTCTTATATGTATTTAATTTTGTCAAACTATTGTCTTGTTCTATACTTTTATTCTTGTCTTGCAAGAATGCATCTTTCTGCCAAAATAAGTATATTATCTTTCTTTCTCTATGATTTATTATTGCTTATAAGTAGTCCCCTGAATTTATTGACTTTAATATACTATATTTCTAGACTAATCCTAAGACATTTACCTTCCCTTTGAAATTGGCTCATCTTCTAGTCTACCTACCTAATGTAAGTCATTGTGTTCATAATCGTAAATGCTCATATGAACCAACTCAGTTCAAATCCAGGTTCTATTAGAAATTAGCTGTGTGATTGGGGGGGGGGATTCTCTGTGCATCAGTTTTCTCATCTATAAAATGGGTCTAATAATTGTATTAGACTCACAGGAACATTGTAAGAATTAAATGAGTTAATGCATATAAAGCTCGTAATACATTGCCTATAATGTAGTAAGTCCTCAATGAGTTAGCAGTTTTGATAATGAAGATTATGGTATTTGACAATGATGATGATAATGAAATAATCATGATGATAATGCTAATAACTGTGATAGTTTCAATGGAATGATTTAGGAGGTAAATAGAAAAAAAAAGTGGTCTGCATTTTACTACATATATGCTCTTTCTCAGTTGCCTACAAACCATAAAAGATGAAAACCCTTAAAAAAATCAGACAGCAATAAAAAAAAAGAATTCATTTTCTTCAATATGAAGCAGATATTACAATTATATTAATTTTTTTCTACTGTAGCAAAAATGAAACTATGATAATGGGAAATTTTCCCTGAAATGGATTAAGGCATCTTGAACTTAGACCTTTCATCTTTTGCATTTCCAACACCAGTCTTTGGAATCATGTGTCTATTTCAATATTTTTATGTTTATGTTCTGTTTCACTGTGTTCTAGGAATAGGTACATGTATAAAAAGTAATGGCTAATAGTCCTATTTAGGTCATGGCTTTCAAGGTGCTGGAATTCAAATTTAAACTAATTTAAACAAGTATTTAAATTTAAATAATTTAAAGAATTTAAATTTAAACAAGTACAGGAAGTCCATGTGCTCGGCTCCAGTTCAAACTTTACTGCTTACTTCCTATGTGAACTTAAATCAGTTCCTTAACTTTGCAGGACCTCAGTGTTTGAAAATGATGAGTCAGGTTTAATTAGGCTTGTAAATGCTTCTTTCAATGTTACAATGGAATCAAAAGAATGATTATGTGCCTCCTACTTTAAGGTAGTTTTGCTGTTCTTGGTTTTCTCACAAAAAGCGGAGAGTGCTGCCTTATTCTTGAATCAGCTCCTAAGATGGTGATATTTATAAAGAATTGTCTATTAAGGTGAAGGAAACAACCTGCTTAAAATAAACTGTGGGAAACTGGATGCATGAATAGAAAAGTAGACCATTTAATTGAGGTTTTTCTTCTCTTTCTTATGAAAGAAACCTGTAAAAATCATATTTTCTAAATGTAGCCTTCAAATCTGGGTTGCAGACCAGATGTAAATTGAGCATAATTAGAAAGTGGAAGGATAAGAAAAATAAAAAGAATGCAGGGGATAAAGAGAACACAGAAAAAAAAAAAAAACTAAAAGGAAAGTAACCCGTTTCTTGCCAAAGTGTGCTTGTTGGACCTGCAATATTGGCATCACATAAAAACTGATTTGAAATGCAGAATCTCAAGTCCTACATCTGATCTACTGTATAGATGATGTTGGTATACTGGGCAGATCCTTCCACCTGCTAGTGTACCCATTCCCTGGCTTCTCTGAGACCTAGCTGAAAATAAGTCATGGATGCCTCCTTATCTAGAGAGTACCCCTTGGCCAAATGGAAGTTTTTACACCCAGAAGTTTGTACAATATCCAGCCCCACCACCCCACCCAACATTCTTCAGTTAATGACTGTTGGTACTGAGAAACACAAGACTGGTTCCTCATTTCATGAGGAGATTGCTGCAATTTGTATTCCAAATATAGCTATGAGTTCAGACTGAAACTAATCTTCAGTTGAAATGGCATTTAAAATAGTTTTCATACCAGACTTCCCTCATCCCTCTTCTAAGATACAACCCTCTCTCCAGTGAATCCCTCAAGAATTCCCACCTCAAGCTTTGCTTTTAAGAAATTCAGCCTATGTCAGTTTGTACCAGAAGTAAATCTAAGAAGCATTTACAAGGAGACCCATTTGATGACTGGCTACAGGTGGTGTATTGATAGTCTCTGGAATGCTGCAGCATACAACTACAAAGACTTTTACCTGAGAAGAATAGATAGGAGACAGAGGAGATACTCCAATTGGTGCAATTTCTCGGGCTTTGGAGAGAGATGAGAAATAGTTATCATAAAGATTGCAAAATTGAGTGGCCCTTGCTAAATACCATTGATTTGTTGAAGAAAGAAAATGATAGGCTTAGATCTCTTAATAATTTAAAGCACAGTGTGAGTGTCCCAAGTCTCTTTGGCAGCATTTAAAAATATTCTCATCTCTTGAAGCTGGCAGAGAAAAAGCCAAAGATCTGGAAAACGACTTAAGTGTGTAACAGTTTCAGGACTTCAGAGATTTTTTTGGCTTAGGAAAACCTTCTATGAAAATATGGGACTCTTATAAGGAAAGAATCAGGCCTTGGTATTTTAGATGGCAGTATCTGGATAAATGCATTTGTGAATCTTATGTCCTCAATTTCTCTGAATCCAATAGACCAAGATAAATGGCCCATTCTTTTTTGGAAAAGGAGTTATCCTTGTCCTTGTTTTAGTCTATGTAGGGGCCTCAATTTGGGAAGATGCCAAATAAGACAAAATCTTTCTTCTCCTTGCCTCCTGGATACTAAGCCCTTAATAATAATCAAATCTTGGCATCACCAATCTACAGAACCTCTTAAGGAATAAGAGGATTATGCACCAAATTTTATATAAGGCATGGATATCAGCATTGGCAAGAATTAGGAGAATATGTCTGGGAGTGAATCTTGAGGTTGCTGAACCAAGAAGAGTAGCACACAAAGCTGGATAACAGAGGGCTTAAACATGAGGGAACTCTTTAATGACATAGAATTGAACTCTGGCAAGGACAGTAGGTTTTGCTTCTGAAACATTAATTGGTATTGGAAGCCTGGAAAAAGAACGAGATGCATTAAAGAAAATAGACAAGACAGAAATGTCATGGAAAACAATAAGAAGGAGTTTCGCTTAGAGAATTGGGCATGCTATAAGGGATCTATCATATAAGCTAAACAACCCAACAGCTTGTCATTTTCCTTAGGATGGCCTTGAAAATATTTCCATTTATCAGGGCAACAAGGAATGAGAAGAATACACCAGAATCACCATAAATCTCAATAGTGCCTATGCTATGTGGAATGATCTCCTGGAAGAGGTATTATTATAGAACTGTGTTGTCTAGCTGCTGTGGGGATGAAAGGATCTTGGGAAAGTATAATTAGCAAAGTCCTAATGGCATTCAAGAGGATCAAGATTATAATTATTCAAACAGTGGTCTTACAAGAGCTGGCATTTGATCTTTATGACTCAGTAGATTTCATGATATTATCTGTGGTAGGAAAAGACATCCTGTCCAGGATTTGGCAAAACCAAACAGGATGGTGACAGCAGAAACTCTTCAGATTTGAAAGAAAAAACATTCTTCATATAGCAAAGAACTAAACACCATTCAAAAAGCAGCTCCTGGGATGCTACTGAGTCCCTAAACTAACCATCTGATCTTGGGAATTAAGTGACTATGCAGCCAGAACTAATTATCATAAATTGAATATTTTCCAATCTACCAGATCATAACATTGGCAGTTGTAGCAGTGATCTTTGATAAAATGAATGTGGTAAATTCACAATCAAGGTCAAGCTTATCTGGAAGACACAAAGAATGTACATGAACTGCTTGCTTATAACCATGCTTCTCTGAGGCCCTTTCCTCAGCTCACAATTCAACTCTCTTAAGCATTTTCTATAACTAAATGGACAGGAAAAATACCAAGCTTGGTTCACAGAAAGTCAGTTTAGTACATAGATGCAAGAAAAATAATACCTACTCAGGGGCATCCCTAGAAGAGAGCATCAAGGAAAAAGTCTCTCCTTGGACAAAGCTTCAGAAACTACATGGATTCATACATGTAGAATGTTGAAACTGGACAAAGGTTAAAAACATACACACTTAAGAGTCAAGGGAAATGACTTATTGGTAAGTTAGTAGCTTGGAAATTATCAGATTAGAGGACTTGGGGCAAGGAGACATGGGGAAGTAGCAGGTGAGTGAATCTTTGGAGTATAAACGTCTTTATAGTACTTGGCAATTTTCCTCAAAGAACATTCACTATACAAGAGGCATTAAACCATCAAGAGTACAAGGTGGCCTAATGTGCAGATGTCTTCTGACATTTATCTTTGACCAGCACAATGATTGCACAATGGATTTGTAAAGAGAGTGGTTACGATGACAGAGATGGAGACTATTCATAAATCAACTAATATAGTCTCCTCCCTGCTGATGTTAAACTAGCATGTGTTCTGTTAAGTATCCCACCTGCCAGGAAAAGAGAATACTGAGATCTCAGATGAGTAACACTCCTTAGGAACATCAAGCAGCTACTTGTAGTAAATTGATGTTGCTGGACATCTTCCTTCTGGCAGTGACAGTGATTTATCATTGACTGGAGTTAACACATATTCCAAGTATGAGCTGCCTTTCTTGTTCATACTTCTACTGAAGGACCAACAATGTCTGATCTACCAACATGGTCTCAGACGCTTTACCAAAGAAGATGTTCAAAAGCAACTGTAGCAGTAGACACCGTAGTTTCTCCCACTAATCTTCTTGATGTAAGTTTTCTCATAAATTACCAAGAAACACCCTTAAGAAATTTTCTTTAGAAGGCATGGGAAGTGATGAGATGGGAATATGGGAAGTGATGAGAGATGCAAGAAATTGATGGTAACTGATGCTAGTCTTTCCCATTCTGTTTACCTCTACCTAACAGTTTGCCTGAGAATATTATAACAATTCCTGTCTGCCTCCATCTCCAGAGAATTGCCCATGTCCAACAGAAACTGCTTGAGCAATAGACTATGCCTTGTCACCCACTGAGGTGGATCTCAGCCAAAGGTTGACGAATCAATGATATAAAAGTCCAGCCTTTGTCACTGAGAGTGGGACAATGCCTCAAATGCAATCGGTGCTCAGGTATTGAAGTCAGACAAGAAACGGGATCATTAGCAAACAATTTAATGATTCTTTGATTTTTAGTTTCCCAGCCTTAAAAAAGGAAGTAACTACCTCATAAGATTTAATAAGCTAAATTGGATGAAATACTTAGAAGAGTAACAACAAATGGTGGTAATGGTGATATTATAAGGTTAAAGAGCAAATCAAAAACATGTTTTTATCAAAAAAAAAAATTGTTCTGATGAGCCTAAATATTGAACAGGCAGACTCAGCTAGAATTTCTTTAGTTCTATTTATTATTCTAGAAGAATATGTATAAAAGTGTATATGTGTCTATATTTATTTTTCTTATGAACTTAGGTGATTTGAATATTTGTGTGTGTTGAGACACCCTTTCTACTATAAATAACTTTGTGAGCAGCAAATATACAAGTCATGGAGTCAAAAGTGGCTATAAAACTTGTAGGTCCAAGTGCAAAATGAAAATATTGATCTCTGGTTCAAAAAATCATTAAGAATTTCAAAATGGCACTTATTTAGTAAGTCACTTGGAAATTTTCTGAACATGGAGCCCTGTGATTGAACATGTCCTAACTCATGAAACTTGCCCTTCTTGGAGGGCAGGCAACATTGTATATTCAGGAGGGAGTGTGTGTCTAATGATATGATTAGGAGATCCCTAAATTTTTCCAACAGCATGAACATTTTGCAGACATACATGGTTCCTCAAATTATTTGCAAGGTTGTGGTATGAGGTTTTTATTAGCAAAGATACATGTGTAAGAAATATGTCATCATGTGTGCATCAACTCAGGGAAATGATGTTTCTCAGAGTTGTACCTGTTTTCTCTATTTTATAAATGCTTGAACACACCCAGGTGGCCATTCTATTTCTCCTGAGAATATTTTGATCTTCTTTTCTTGGTTGAATAATATCTTATTGACACCTGATACTACTTTCTAAATAATAACAATTTGTTTTTAAAATATGAGAAGAAAATAGAAGAGCAAATGTCTATGATAGAGTGAAATCTCTGTATTATATAAGTCTGACATCTTCAATGGGCAAAACATTCTTCTGAGAGGTATAAATAGTGTACAAGGTACAATGTGCTGCATCAGAGGATAGATTAGAACACCAAGCTAGGCAGAGTATTTAAAGGCAGCCCTTAATAGCTTTTATGTCAGATAAAATCTTCCAGTGGAAGACTTTGTGGTGACAGAATATTCTGATTAAAGGTGACTGGGAGACATGAAAAAAATCAATAGTGCTTATAAACAATGGTTAGTGTGAGCTGCACACACATTAAGGAGTTAGTAAGGGAGAATCTTAGTAGAGAACCATGGATTAAACAAAATAGATATACCAATTTCTTTCTCAGGAGATTTATTCTAGAAGAATGTTGGGAAACTCTCCAGTATTTCTCCATTTTTAAATATTCTATGAGTCTGATTTGGACACATCCTAATATTCATCTGGTTGCAAGATAGATGATACAATCCTCAGTTAATACTAATTGTGCAATTGTCACACAAGAAAATGTCTGAGTAATTGCAGAGAATTGACTCTACACCTGTGGCTTTAGTATACCTGAAGAAGGCTGGTGACTGGCACAAAAAATAATCTTTATCTGCAGCCAAGGGGAACAATTAGGGTGCCTAGAAAGAAACTGCGTTAAACATGTTTCTTCCTGCAGGCACCTAAGCTCCAGGAGAATTCTCATTTCTCTGTCTTTGCCCTGCCTGGCTTCCTCTTTTTCCTCTTAAACACACACACACACACACACACACACACACACACACACACTTTCATAATTTGATGTTTTTCATTTAAAAGACATGCGTCAATGTCTATTTGGAATTACTTTTGCTAATTGTGGCTTTGACTTGCACTTACTTACGAATCAGTCTTTGGCCAATAAACCTAATTCAATGGCAGTAACACAAAGTTTCCTGCAATAGAATTCTTTGTGCTAAATCTGCTGAAGTTTTCCTATAACATAGGACCCATGATGGTTGATTAGGGTTAGCCCTTTCAGGGAAAGGGGAAATAGCTCTAAAAAATTTTATAGTGCAGAGTCAGATTGCTTGATGTGTCATTGTGTTGAGACAAGTGGCAAATGAGAATAAATACAGAGAAACTGATAGTGAAGGGCTGGGCTAATGTAAAAGCCTAGTAACATATACAGACTAAATAAGAGGTTGATGTTTAATAAATATATGTCATGCCCTGTACCAGCCATTTTACCATAAGTAGGCTATAATTTTCATGTTTTCTATAAGAGACTACAGCCTAGAGAGGTTAAGGAGCTTGCCTAAGATTTGCAGCTAGAAAATGGCATATTCCTGGTTCAGGTCCAGAGCCATCTTTCTTGTAACATCGTGCTGCATATGAAGCCCCACGGGGAGGAATGACACACATCACACACCAATGGCTCTACCAGATAATTAAGACATGACAAAAAAGTGCAAATGGACCTACTCTCCAGAATCTTCTGCCACCGCAAGCCTGGGTCGAGGGCCTGGAGGGGAAGTGTAGATGATAGAACATGCTCGCTCTGTGCTATGGCTGCCAAAGGAAAGACCCCTGTGAAGAAAAGACTATTAACAATCTCAGCTCCATTAAATTTAAAGCAGCTGCTAACAGTAGGGGCCTTTACATTGTCAATTATATGAATTTTCCTATTACTATGTCATACCAAAGAGCAATTATAGCACATTCATCAAATCCTGCTTCCGCCTCTCTGGTTCTGTCCATTAATGCCACAGTGGCAAGCCTTAGAAATCCTTGAAGACAAATCTGACATGCAGACTTTAATTGTTTCAAGGATTTGTGGTCAGAAACAACACTAGGTGAGTCGTAGGGGGTCAATTACACAATTAGATAGTGATAGGCAGAGACCAGCTGAACTCACACAATGCACCAAATATTTATATATCAGTACACTTTGCAAAGCGCTTTTGACACCTCCTATTTCACTTCAGGTTGACATCTATCCCATTAACGGATCAGGGTCGTATTTAATTATTCTTCCTCTTTTATTGTGGAAGAAGTAAAGACCCCAAGAGTCTCAGGTGGCTGAGACTAAACTAAGAAGTGATTCCTGTGCAATTTGGCCCCCCACTGATGGAGCAAAGCAGCAGGGAATGAATGGTTTTTATCTCCTTGTGCCATATTCGGAAAGAAGGGAATAAACTGGTTCTAGAAAAGAAAGAAGTGGGAAAGAAGACAGAAAGGGAAAGAGGTCAGAAAGAAGAAAGGGTCAGCCCTGAGTTGAGCTTCCTAAAAATGGTTCCTGACTGAATGAACATCGAGCTGTGTTATGTGGTATGGTATATGCTGTGCCACAGCTCCACAAAGACAGAGATGAACTTACAGAAAAACAGAGGATGAAGAGGATAGAAAGCAAATTAGCTCTCTCCAGTGAAATTGTACTTCAGAAAAAAGCCTACCTTCTTTTCCAAAGGCAGGCATCACATGGTTTCAACTCAAAGGTTTTGAAATCTCAAGAGAATGTTATCTGCACAAGATGAGCCCCCTCAGTTCCATGCAGTACAGTGCTTGCTCATCCATGTTTTGAGTTCCCTTTTTAGATGCTTGATAGGCATTGAAACATACAGTAAAATTTTTCTATCCTTCGGGAAATTCACCATTCCTGGAAGGGCCCAGAACATTGGCAGATGATTCAATACAGCATCTTAAATGACGGTAGTGAGCTCAGTTTGCCATGGAAACAGAGAGAGAGAGAACCTAGAGGCTTAGAAGAGTTGTCCCAGAGCTGTCTGACATGATAGATAAGAGATAATCGGTATTAAAAATAAATAAATAGGGGTGGGGTTGTGGTTCAGTGATAGAGCACTTGCCTTGCACATATGAGCCACTGGATCTGATCCTCAGCATCACATAAAAATAAATAAAGTTATTGTGTCCAATTTAAAAAAAATTTAAAAAACAAATAAATAAGAGCAGAGAAGATTTTCTAATAAAAGATAGAGATTCTGCCCTATCACTTGGTTAAGCACATATGGAAAGAGACATAAAAAAATAGTCAGTTCTTTTTGTTGTTGTTTTAACCACAAGTCTTTTTTTTTTTTTTAAATCAGATCTCATGCAACTCAATGCCTCAATGTGGTTGCCACTTGACACATTGCCATCTCAGTGGCTACCTGCAGGCATATTGCCTGGCTTCCTAAACCTTTCTTTGAAATCATGATGGAAGCCTCTACCACCTCACAACTATTGCGTTCTGCATGCCTGCAAAACCAGTACTATGTGAGCAATGCCAAGGTCTATCATCAGTGGGAGCAGTGGCCACACTCTCTTGGACTATAACTGCAGGGGCCACTGCATGCCAGGATAGATGAACAGAGTGAAATGAATCCCTGAGAAACAACTTCCTAGGCAGCCTTGTGGAAGCAAGGCTCCCAGAGGCAGTCTTCAGAAAAGAAAGGTTTGTACTTTTCTACCCTAAGCCTTCAAGGGGTGTGGTCTTGCTGATTCCTATGATGCCCTCAAAGCATCATTCCTAGGATCCCAGTACAAAGTACTTGTTTTTGTTTTGCCAAGGTACTAGGGATTGAATCTTTGGGCCCTCACCATTGAGCTACACCCCCAATCCTTTTTAAAATTTTTTTTTATTTTGAGACTGCATCTCCCTAAATTGCTAACAGTGGCCTTGAATATGCAATCTTCTTGCCTCAACCTCCCAAACAGCTGGGATTATAGGTATATGCCACCACACCAGGCTACTACTTGGCTTTTTAATGGTGCTGAACTTTTTAACAAATTCACCCTCTTTTGGCAGAAACATTAAAAACCCTTATTTTCTGGCCAAAATGCAAGTTGCTCACATTTTTCTGTTTCGCTTTTTGCTACCTATTCTCAATGTTTCTGGTTAAAACCAGTCAGTAATACCCATGCTTTAGCCTAAATGCTGTGCTATCTTAAAGTTTTCCAGAATAATTATGCTATCACCTCTAAACTCAGCCTCTAGTGCAGTTTTAGGATACATACAAAATGTAGACAACTTCTTTGCCAGATTGTAACGTGTCTTCATTTCCATCTGAAACCTCATCAGCACAGCCTTTACTGTCTGTATTCTTATCAGCATTCTAGTCTGAGTTCTCATCAGAATCATCTGTTAAGCTCTGCTTACAGCATTCTTAGCTGTCTCTAACCCACTTCTTCCAAACTTACAGGAACCAGTTCCAAAGGCTTATGAAGCACATCATCAGATATAATCACAGTAATGATCCCTTTTTTCTGTACTAATTTTCTATATTAGCCAGTTTTCCCTTACTATGACAAAATGCCTGAGAACATCAACTTAAAAGAGGAAAGATTTAGTTTGTCCACCAGTGTTAGAAGTTCCAGTTCACAGTCAATTAGTTCTGTTGTTTCTGAGCCTGTTATTAAGGAAAACATTGTGCTGAGGAGCATGTAGTGTAGCAAAGCTATTTCCCTCATGGTAGCTAGGAATGGGGCAGGGGTTCCAAGTCTTAATATCCCTTTCAAGGGCACACCCTCAAAGACCTACTTTCTCCAATTAGTCCCCATCTCCTAAAGTTTATACCACCTCCCAATAGCACCACCAACTGGGGACTACACTTCAACACATGAGCGTTTGAAGGACATTTAAAATCCAAATCATAGCCAGCCGCAGTAGTGCACACCTGTAATCCTAGCAACTCAGGAGGTTAAGACAGAAAGATTGCAATTTGGAAGCTAGCCTCAGCAACTTAGCAAGACCCCATCTCAAAATAAAAAATAAAGAGGGCTGGGGATATACTTCAGGGGTAATATGCCCCTGGGTTTAATCCCAGTACTCTCCCCCCTAAAAAAATTTAAACCATAAAACCAAGATGTGGAGAAATCCAATATTTTTTTTCAGTTGGAATGAGATAATCATCACACGAAACTAAGGGTAAAACAGGCCTAAAAACTGTAAGTTTTTAAAAAATTTACTGTTTTTTAGGATCAAATATCTACTACTGAAAAGCAAACTATCTCAAAATTTAAAAGTGTAAAACAGCCTTTTTATTTTATTTTTTTGTTTGTTTTGCCTTATTTACATTTTTATTGGTCAGCAATTGAAAATAAGCTTGGCTGAGCAGTTGGACTCTGATCCACATGGCAATAGGTGGAGTGGCTAGATGGCAGAATCTACCCTCATGATGGCTCTTTACTATATATGCAAAGATTCAGGATTACTTAATGTTCCTTCTCTCTTGTTCTCTGGCTCCTCTTCCTTCCCCTCCACCCTCCTTCCACATAAGTTCTCTTCTCCAGAGTTTATTCACGTATCTCAGGCTTCTCACAACATGGTAATCTCCCTTCTAATATGGCATTTGACTTCCAAGAAAGAGAAGAACACCTACCACTATCTGATATTTTTGTCATATCCAGTCACAAACCATCCCAGGTCCAAAGGGAAGATAGATAGAATCCTGTCAATGGAAGGAAAGTCAAAGAATCTGTGGTCATCTTTAATCTGTCTAGAAACTCAACAGAGGTCTTGCCTATATTAAACTTCATTAACCTGTGGCGCATTTAAAGTAGTCATCACCTGGTTTCTTAACTCTCATCATGACTAAATAAAAAGCAAAGCTAGCATCATAAGTTCCTTGTCTCAGGGGGATGCCATGCATGCAGCACTTTGTGTAGTGACTTTACTAGAAGGAACAAGGAGACGTGGTACTAACCATGAAGGAATCTGGCACCTACCTACACCTACCTTCTCATTTGAGATCCACACCAATCTCTCGTCACCCACATACCCACATATTATTGCTAGAGCTTTGCCATTGGGTTAACTTCTCAGTTGGCCAGTCATTGTAATTTCAAGATTGAATTCTCTTTCTCTAGTAAGTTAAAAGTACAAACAGAAAAATCTGAGACCCAATTTTCATTACGTTTTTACAAGGAATTCACCATCACAACCATTCTGAATATTAAGTATCATGTGATTAGGAAGAATTAGTATTTAAACCTTTTTAAAACCCTTTAAGTATGTGACCATCAAATGTAATTGATAAGGGATGAGACTAGAGCCCTGGCATCTGACCATCTGACTCCAAAGCATCTCTTTCTACTCTCTGTACTCAGCTTCCTAATACAATAATAATAATAATAAAAAGTCTCAAGAGAAGGACAGGGATGAAAATGCCATCCTTTCCGAGAAAGGCTGGGAACTGCCACTGCCTGCAAATCCTTTTCAGTTGCCAAAAGTGGTCCTGACCGGTGAGCAGACAGGATAACTCCAGGGAGCTGCTAATGAACACAGGGCCTGGAGAGCTAGGAAGGATTAAAGCAGAAGCAGCTATAATATCAATAGCTGCCTCCTGTTTCTGGCTACTGTTCCAGGGCACTTAGGTCGGCCCTCAGCGAATTTTCAGGGTAGGAAGCTTGTATTTCAGAATCCAAGTTTTCCTTCTCTTCTCTCACTCTGGAAACTCACAGTTTATCTTTCCCCTAATCATTGCCATTAGGCTTCTTGAACATCCAGATGCCCAGCAACCTCCCTCTCCTCTGTCTACAACCACCACCACTGCAACTTCCTCATCTCAATACACAGGTCTCCAAGAAATGGACTCCAATGTCTGATTTGCCCTGTGTTTAAGGTCCACCACTTCAGGTTCTGTTTTAGAGAGAACTTGGATCTTCAGCCTCTTTTTTCCCCTTTCCTATTCACGGCCATCCTCCAGTCTAGATAATGGATGTGGCAGCAATTTTGTCCCAACTCAATCCCAGACATGCTTTATGTAATGAAAACCGGTGATAATTGAAGGATTTGAAGAAGGAGGAAAAAGAGGTGGTATATTATATAAAAACAGTTTCTGAGAGTAAAATTTAGTATGTCACAACAAGGCTGTGGAATTAATAGTAAAAGTCTTCCACATACTCTGAATCACTTTACTAGGTAGGAATGATACATTTAAAAATGAATAATGTTTTATGGGTTTACTTTATCTAATGTAAAAGAGAATAATAAGAGCAAAGATAGAGCTAACATCCAGGTCATCTGATTCCAAATCCCATGGTCTTTCTACTCTCCTGGCAGATTTCCTTGTGGCTTTCACTTTTCGGCTGTCTATAAGGTAACAAAATGAACTTTTCCAGTTTTTTCTATTGTTAGAAATTCCAGGGTGCCATAAGGAATCAATGTATGCTCTGAAGTATCTCTGCAAGGTGAGCTTTACTTCTACAGAAGGGTGTGCAACCACAGCGTTGCAAGCAAGCACACTTAAGCGTGCAGTCTGTCTGTTTTTATCCCCAGCTCTGCACTACCCTTCGCTCTGATAGGAGGAGCTTGGGTTATGATGTATGTGATTGGCTAATTTTAAAATTGGGGCAGGGGTCGGCAAAGGGAAGGGCTTTAGTTAAAATGGCTACAGTTAGATATATGGTTTGGGAAGCTCAAAATATCCACAATTGGATCCATTTGGGCTGTCCTCTGGAAACCCAATCTGGGAATTTAGGCTACAGGTTGCCTTTTTGACATCCCAATTTTACGTTTAAGGCTAAATACTATGTTCTGAAAATGGATCACTGGACTTTCTATTTCTCACACTATGAATTGCCAAGAAGTCTCAGATGTATATTTTTTGGTTTTTTTCTTTTCTTTTTTTCTTTTTAAATACTCAATATCAGTTAAAGGATTCTATTGTTTTAACCAGATTAGGTCAGGTTAAGCTACAGTAAAGAGAATTCCAAAATCTTAGTGGTGTCACCCAATAAAAGTTCATTTCTCACAGACATCTAAATCCAAAGTGGGTCAACAGATGAGCCCTCTTCTTCATAATCCTCAGGAAATTACAGGTTGAGAGAGCTTTGTCTTACAAATACTCTCATAGGCTCCCAGGCAATTAAAAAGAAGACACTGACCTTCATACTGGTCCTTGAAGCTCCCACCTGGAAGCTTCACAAAATTCTCTTCAGCTCACATTTTATTGGCCAAAGTGAGTTGCATGGTTATGCCTAAATTCATAAGGGATAGAGAAATACTACCCCACCAGATATCCAAAAGAAGAAGAAACAGAATATTTGTGAACCATCAAAACTACTACTACACATAAACACACACACACACACACACACACACAAAATTAAAAAAACAGAAATAAGCATGAGTGAAGGTTATCCTAAACATTAGAAAATTTAGGAGTTCAGTTATAATTCATTTAAAACCCATTTTTACTCTCTGAATAGATACCCGTAAAAATAACAAAAAGACTATGAGTAATCATGACTCACAAGAAGAATACAGTCAGGAATGAAAAAACACTTTTAAACTAATCCCCCAAATTAGTCAAAAGATAACTGATGTTTAAGCATACATAAATATTTTATGAAACATTAATGCTGGTTCCTAAGTTAAAATAGTACCATAACTGCAACCAACAACCAAGAACATGAAACTGATAGCTAAACTTCTAACATATCTGAAAACAAAAGTTAGATAACTGAGCAATTGGGTAAAAGAGAGATTTTAAAAATTATGAAAAGTTGGCTGGAATGTTAGTGTATTAATCCTAGGATTTTGAAACTTACATGGTTTACCTCTACTGCTTACTTGGAAATTTCTCATGCCATTGCCTAAAGCATAGAGGACAATCCAGCAAAGGTCATCTTTATTCTCATCTTTGTTTCTCAAGTGAGGAAACTGAAGCCCTGTTGTTTTATATGATTTGCCAGTTGTCGGTCATTTGAAAAGAGATGAATTTCAAGCCTATTCCTGTCCCATTACCACATACTGAAGAATAGGTTAAAATGTGGCAATAAGATCAGATATGAAATTCTGAAAACTGGGACGGTGCATTTTTATTCTTAAGCGGTGTCCGGTGAAAGAACAGATAGAACAGATATCTGTGGAATTAAACAGAATGTAAATAGGCTTGGGACTCTATGAGTTAAAGAAAATAAAATATAATTTCTTACAAGGCTTTTCAGAAATTGTGCTGTCCTATTAAGCATTATGAGCATCAATGGATGAGGGTCACCTAAGCAGAATAATGGTCCACATCTTTGAAACCAGTCTTGAAAATCTGGTTTTATTTAAGAAAAAGAAGGGGTAAGGGGAATCCTCGGAAGAGGAGTGGGTCCAGAGCTGGTGCCCAAGGGAGTGAGGGTATCATGCCCCTTTTATAGATTATAGATTTCCTTTCTTCTCAAGCCCCCTTCTCCCATTCTGCCTATGTGACCAAAAGTGACCAAAACTTCAGGAAGAGAGCATTCAGGGGGTGATTGCTCTGTTGGAAAGTGCAATCCTGCCCTTCCCCCAGAGGCTGTTAGCAACCCGGTGATGGAGAGTGCTATCTACCCATTTCCTTTTCTTTGATAATCACTTACTGTCCTTTGCCCTGGTCTCTTGCTCATCCCCAAACCTGTGATTACATTAACCTTACATGGGGCTTTGAGGACATGTTTACATTAAGCATTTTGAGACACAGAGATCACCAGGTGGCTATCCTGGAATACCCAGGTGGATCCAGTGTCACCACAAAAGTCCTGATAAGAGAGAAACAGAAATGTCAGGGTTGGAGGAGATGTGACAGTGCAAGCAGAAGTCATAGTGCTTCCAAGTCTGCATTCCCAGAATATGAGCAGCATCTAGACACTGGAAAAGACAAGCCAAGAGATTCTACTCTGGATCCTCTTGAAGCAGCACAACCCTGTCAACATCTTGATTTTAACCCCACAGGACCCATTTTGAATTTCTGACATTCTGAACTGTAGGAGAATAAAAATGATCTTGTTTCATGACACAAAATTTGTGGAAATGTTTTTACAGTAGCATAAGAAACAAATGCACAGTAAAGCTTCCTTCTAAAGTTTATTTGCAATTGAACTTTCCATCTCCTGAAATACATACCTCAAGGAATATAGTTTGGGGAAACACTGGCATGTTGTAATCCCCTACAGTTTTCTTGAGATATGGTTTAATTGTACATTCCCAAATGTTAAGAATAAAGCATTTCATCAAGATAAAAAAAAATTAATCAGCATTAGAGGAGAGAGCAGAATTTGATAACTAGAACCCGGGGAAATAATTCATTTCGTCACCCCTCAATTTTAGTCACAAAGGTTTTATCTCTCAAATATTAAATGTTCCTGCCTCTCTGCTGCCCGGAGTGAAAAGCCAGCCCTCCCTGCCTCATCTCCTCTCTCTGCAACACAGACACTTTTCTACTATGCTGCAGGCAAAAACAATTTGAAGCAGGTGACAGCAGAGCTCTTCTTTTTAATGCCCTCTGCCTCAGGCACAAGACTGGATCTTTCCAGACACTAGAAATGTTATGAGCGGACATTCACCCACTCTCCCTCTGGCAAGCCAAAACGTACTTTTCAGTTGGCTCTCAGAAATGCTGATGAGTATCAGATGCCTGACAGGCTGCTTCTGAAGGGGGCCTCCCATGCAGCATTTTTTACCTGTGTCTTATTTGGAGTGGCTGCCCAGGGGCAGTGAGGAGAGGGAGGGCAAGCCTCTCCAACCTCCACCCCTGCCTCTGCCTATCAGGGATCAGAGAGAAAGGTGGTGAAAAATCTATCCCCCTAATGCAATAGGCTTAATGCCAGTGAGTTTAAAACCAGTAGAACCACAAAATTGCAAACCTTCTCAGAGCGCAGCATTTTAAGATCATAAAGAAGTATAAATCTTCACTAAAATAGTAGAAAAGTAGCCCCCCCCCCCATCCTTCACAGGTTTCTACAAATCACTTTTACCTCTTACCCAGGAGAACCGCTCATGATGCATTAGGTTTGGAGAAAGCAGAAAAAATTCCTGGTGAGCACAATTCTGGTTATGTCACTATCATTGAGGGGTGAGCATGATTGAGCTGTTTTGCCAGGACAGGAGCTTCAATCCCCAGAAGGAAATTGCAATACTCCAGTAAATAGAAAATGAAGGCCTGCACAATAACCCAGAATGATTGTTAAGGCGAGTTCCAAAGACATTAAATATGCTGTATTCCAACCTGTCAGAGGGCTGTTGTTTATTCCATTTTCACAGCCTGCCCTCCTTCAGTCTGATCAACATTTGTTCATTGGGATTATGGCCAAAATCCTATGGGCTGGAAAACAAGCAACTATGAAACGAGCAAGCTGCTGGCAAACTGTTTCATTTTTCTTTATCTACTTAGAGGGTCCAAGTGATATACAGATGTCTTCCAAATGATTCCTGTTTTTTTTTTTTTTTTTTTTTTTTTAATACAGGAGATAGGATATGGCCATAGGCTATCATTTTATGTCGTCCGTCAGGTGTCAAATTACTTCTGATGACTGAAAGCATCCACCTTGCTGGTGAGAAGACAATGGTTTATGTTTAAGAAATACCTAGTACCAACATCACCCATCAGCATTTTTTTTCCAAAAATAGATTCATTCATAAAATAATTGAGAGTCATATGTGCCAGGATACAGAGATGACTAACTCCTTATCCAAAAAGAGGTCCTAGTGTTTTGCGTGAATAATATGTGTGTAAAGACAGAATTAGAATCAGAATACCAAGAGCAGAGTGATCATTCTGTCTAGGGTCAGGTTAAGGTATTACCTTGTAAGGGGTACTTGAACTGAGTATTGAGAAAATGAGTTAGAACCCAGGGTGAACCAGGCGTGAACACCACCCAGGAGGGAAGTGAAAGTGAACCTGATGACTGAATGGTGAGGGAGGCAGGGAGTGTCAGTAAGCTGAAGACATCCACACACCCACATTAAGGAGGGTGTTGTGGGACACGAAGGGCCTTCAGCTTTATGCCACATCAGAGAGAATTAACAATTAATTTACTCAGTACCACCTGAGATAACAGCCTCAGCCGAAATTGAAAGAAGCTGTGTTTTCTTTGTTTGCCCAGCTTTCACCCTTCTTGTATCAGTCAGGTCCAATTATTCCAACTCCCAAGTACTCCCGACAAAATGAATTATATTTCCAAGAGAATTTAATACAGGACATTATTTACATAAGTGATGGAAAAGTTAAGAAACCAAATTGACAGTGAGGAGACCCAGAAATTGACAACAGCAGAAAAACCCGCTGTATAGGAATCCCCCGAAGCCAAGAATGTCTGACCAGAGCTTGACCATGGCAGGAACTTCTCATCAGAGCACAGAAAGGCAGAGCAATGGGCTCTCTGGCAGGAGCTGGCACAAGGGAGGTGAACCTGCTTCAAAGATAGCACCAGGTGGAGTCAGGGAGAAAGAAATACGCGGGCTTCCTTTCTCTGGCTTTGCCCTAGGACCTCGCATTGGTTGGGCACATTCAAGAGTGAGCAGGCAAGGGAACATGTATTTATTTGTGTCACAGATCAGAGCTAGAGAAGTACAGAGAATGAATACGAGACAAAACATCAGCTGACCTACACAGTTGGCCCTTTTAATTTTTCTTTTCTTTCTTTTTTTTTTCTTTGCTACTCTTCTGTACATATTTGCTACTCTTCTGTACATATTTAACTTCCATACCATAACAAATTCATTCTCCCATTTTCACAGACTCCATGGAAAAACTATCCTATATTAAACAAACATGTTCTCATCAACTTCCCAAATGGGGAAATGTGAAGGCCCATGGACCATAATTTCCATATGGAAGTTGAGTATTAAACATTGACACGTGGTCCTTCCCTTCAGGTTATCAATAGTCCTGAGATCTATCAACTAATTTCTAAAAAACATAACAGAGTTTATTTGAGCATTCAGTGATCCATGAATCAAGCTGCTTCAGACCATAAGCAGTTTGGGGATCGTACCAAAGCAGCAGGAGAGGAAGACTTTTTATGGTAAGCAAGGAAGCAAGGCAAAGCAAATACTTGACAGGTTAAAGTGGAGCAGTGGACTTACTTGGATCCTTCCTTCCAGTGGAAAGTTCCTAGAGGTTAGTTGAAGATTTATGATTGGTTAAGCATTACCTTTACATTGTGTTGACTTTCCGGGGGCTTCCACAGAAACCCAGGGCTCAGGAGCCACCTCAGCCCAAGGGCTTCCCAATTAATTATTTTAACATCCTGAATCAAAGTGTCCAGGAGGAGGGCCATGAGAATCTGTATTTTTAACAAGCAACTACATGACTCTTCTATTGGTAGTTGCCAACTGTTTTTGAAATAGTCTATGGAACTTTTTGAAACAAAATGGTAGGGGAGAGGAAACAAAAAATAACAAGACAATGTATGTATAACAAATACGCACAGTTGCTACAGTCTGTTCATCAGGCATAGTTGATATCCTTTCAACAACCCTAGTTAGGTATAACTGACATACCATAAAGGATACATAATCACATGCATAATTTGATGTATGTGTTAGACAAATGAAGATATCAAAGAAACCATCAAAATTCCTTTATGTCCTTGGTAGTCCCTCCCATTATATCTTTCTATGCTCTTTCCTCTAGTCCCAAACAAGCAATGATCTTCTATCACTCTGTCATTAAGTTGCATTTTCTAGAATTCCACATAAATGTAATCACACATTATTTTGTCTGGCTTCCTTCATTCAGCAAAGTCATTTTTATACTCATTTATGTTGTTATGTATATCGACAATCTATTCCTTTTATTACTCTGTAGTATTCCACTACATAGATATTTTATAGGTTGTTATCTATCATCTATTGGTGGACATTTTGGTTGTTGGCAGTTAGGGGTTACTACAAACAAAGGTACTATTAATATTCATACACATGTCTTCATAAAGGCAAGTATTTCCTTTCATCATATGGTAGAAATGTATTTAAATTTTTTAAGAAACTGTCACTCTTTTCCAATGTTGTTTTACCAGAGTTGATATTGATCATTTCCTTCCTCAAGCACATAGCCCTTACCCTAAGACATCACTTTGGTCAGGATTTCTTAAACGATGGGATGTTCCAAACATTTATTCTGGAAAGCTTTCTGCAGTTATTGAGTTGATATTGTTTTCCACTGTCAGTTACTATTGGATATGAAAGTACTAAGAGATAACTCTAGTGAATACACTAATATCCAGAATATGAGATCCAGGCTCTGTGCTTTTACCTGCTTTCATTATAGAGAAGCAAGCCAATTTACCCTTATTATCAGAATTAACTACCAAGTCAGAACCAATCATCCTACTCTGCCTATTGTTTCAATGGCATGAAGAGCCCAAAATAGCTTAGATTAAATGAAATTAGTATTATGTGCCCTGATGTAAAGAATCCTTCCTATGAAGCCAAGACCTCTGAGAACAGATATGAAAAAAGTTGTTTATATAAATGGCAACTAAGGTGTTGTTTTAAGTCTCCACCAGGTCAGTTAGCAGGATCATGGTGCAGGCCCTTAGGATTTGGGAGCAAAGTTAGGTTTCCTCTATTTATACAACTTGCTGAATACTAGGTTGTTGAAATTGACTGTGGGACATGGAACAACAATGCATTCTGAGCTGCCTGTTGTTAAATAGATAATATCTGGTTTACTAAGCTATAAGTTTAGATCTGTACAGTGACTATTTTTGAATGAAAGAACTATATGTGAAATTGGGCTTGAAAAGTTCACAAGGGCACATGAAATGTACATAAGGAGATGTCTCAG
This sequence comes from Spermophilus citellus, assembly GCF_964194105.1. Taxonomy (NCBI): domain Eukaryota; kingdom Metazoa; phylum Chordata; class Mammalia; order Rodentia; family Sciuridae; genus Spermophilus; species Spermophilus citellus. Next base: position 85,183,273 of record NC_138183.1, read on the forward strand.
ATTCTTACAACATCTATATCCTTACATGCCACAGCACAAGAGCATCTTCTAGAACTTAATTTCCAAATATCAAAGTGATTTGTACTTGTATGAAAGCCTACATCTTCAGTAAAAATTCTCTGAGCCTTCCTGAAAACTAGTGGTCATATGAACATACTTGGTATATGAATCAGAACAGTAAACCAATTATTATTTATTATTGCCTCCAAATGTCATAAAGAGCCACAGAATACATGTGTGCCTCTGTCTTCAACAGGAAGTATGAGGCGTAGGAACTTGTCATTCCTATAAAAATTTTTCAATGAAATCATTGATGACTGAGGATTTTTTTTCCCATTTTCTAGCAGACAAATCTTGCTACCTGCTCACCACCAAAACCAATCAGCATAATGTCATTAATGCAGTGACAGTGAGACATTCTGTGAGATGTACAGATGGCTCTTAGGTGAGAGGGGGAATGTATACTACTGCTCCTTCCAGGTAAAACATTTTTTTATATATAATCCTTGTTAATTTGTTTAGGAAACTGTATTTATCAGATTAGTAGTTGCATACCAGGTGCTAGGGGTTGTGTTGAGTTAATCCATAAATATGTCACACCTGAAAAACAGCTCCAATGGAATTATTAGTTGATAAAATTTATGAAAATCCTCAGTTATTTTAGAAGATATATCAGCTTTTTAACCCAGAGAAGCAGTAAGTTAAACATAAGTGTGATAGTAATGATTACCTGCATCCTGATAATCTTAGATGGTAGTACTCCACTATAATCACTATACATGATTATACTGATTTTTTAATTATTCATTTGTAATGAGAGATGCTTCTGGTGAGTTAATAAAGGAGCAGACATCTCCTTTGAAGGCAACTTCTTCAGATGAATAAATTAGAGTTTCTTTAAGAAAAGGAAGACAAGGGAGGCTGAGACAGAGGATCACAAGTTCAAAGCCAGCCTCAGAAACTTAGCAAGGCCCTAAGCAACTTAGTAAGAACCTGCCCCAAAATAAAAAATAAAAAATGGCTGGGGATATGGCTCAGTATTTAAGCACCCCTGAGTTCAGTCCTTGTCAGAGAGAGGGAGAGAGAGAGAGAGAGAGAGAGAGAGAGAGAGAGAGAGAGAGAGAAAGAGAGAGGGGAAGAGGGAGGGAAGGAGGAACAGAAGGAAGAAAGGAAGGAAGGAAAGATGAACTTCATTAAACACAATTGTGTTTGCTGGTAATAAAAATTGGGGTATATATTGTATCCAGGTTCGTAAGTTCAACTACATTTACTTAAATATCCCCCATCCCAACTCTAATAGTTAAACTGCTTAAAATTAATGGCTTGACACTATCATAATAAACAGCTATCTGGGTTTTCAACTTGCATAGTAACTACACTACATATAGTTCCTGTCCTCAACCATGATTTTCCTCATAAGAACTTCCAAAAATCACAGAAGCTCTCTGGTTCTCTGATGGGCCTGTGGAGTTAGAGTTTAAAGCTCTAGGCTTGTTGTTGTTGTTGTTGTCGTTGTTGTTATTATTATTATTATTATTATTATTATTATTATTTTGTAAGCAGTCCAGCACAATCAGAAATAACTGGCTCATTCTTACAGTCAGACGCAATAGCTACTTATTTCACCCAAAGACTTTCTTTCAATTGGCACATCATCCCAAACACACCAGGTAACAGTGTCATGATGTCACTTGATGGAACACCTTAATTATGTGACTCATTTTCTACCTGAAAGAGGTTCTTCACTGTGTTCAAGATAAAAGAAGAAAGCAATCTAAGCTGAATTCCTTCTTTAGGATCTGTTTCCTAGGACTAATTCTGATTTAAAAAAATATCACTCAAATATGGAACAATGCAAACTAATTTAAGTATTTCACATAAAGGAAATTTAATATAGGCAAATCATTGCACAAATGTTTAAAGAGCCAGAAAACTGAAGAGGTGATCATGAAACATTGCACAGTTCAGCAACAGCAGAAAAGTCAGTATCACCCTAAAGAACTAAAGAAAGGAAAATGTGATTTTACTGAAGCCTCAAACCAGGAATATGCAATAGGGGCAAAAACCATTAAGTGAGAGGTTATCTAGTAGGAGCTTGTTTTAAAGTCCAGCTTTTTCACTGCTGTGACTAAAAGTCTCTACCAGAACAATTTTAGTGGAGGAAAAATTTTATTTGAGGCCTCACGGGTTTTTAGAGGTCTTATTCCATAGAAGGCCAGCTCCAATTCTTAGGGCTCAAGGTGAGGTAGAACATCATGGGGGGAGAAGGTGGCAGAGGGAAGCAGTTCATTCCACTGTGATCAGGAAGCAGAGAGTTTCCACTCTTGGGATACAAAATATATACCCATAGCCACGCCCCCAGTGAACCACTTCTTTCAGCCACACCCCACCTGCCCCCAGTCAACGCTCAGTTAATCCCATCAGGGATCAACTAACTGATTAGGTTTAGACTCTCACAACCCAATCATTCCTCCTCTGAACCTTCTGGCACTGTTTCACACATGAGTTTTTGGGGGACACCTCACATCCAAACCACAACAGAGCTGAAGTTAGGGAGAAGATTCAGCTGCTGCCTAAGTTAACATGAACTCAGGGGAAATGACCTTAAAAGTCTTTCTTCTCTTACCCTTTAGTCTTCTCTTCCCATTGATAAATTCTGCCTAGAAGCTAGTAACTCCTTGCAACACAGATTGGAAGAGGAAATGCGTGGTAATTGATCAGAAAACAAATAAGCAAATGGCCAGCAAGCTTCCATAAAGAGAAGAGTTTGCCATTATTAAACTTGTAATTTTAGCCAGGCCAACCCAGAAATAAACTGCCTATAGATCTAGTTTCTACGTTGTGCTCATGTTTTTAGATTAATTCAATGTAGAAAATTTGATGTCACACAAGAAGCTTTATAATCTGTAAAAATTTGGACAAAGTTTGGGTTTGGGTCATTGTCCATGAAAGTTAACTAATTATAATAGTCATTGAATATAGACTTTACTTGTAATTCTTCCTATGTCATCACTATTAAGATAATTATCAAAGTAATTGATAGCAACTCTAATTTTTTGTAGAGTAGTAGTCAAGGTATATTAGCCCATTTTTATTACTGTAACATGATACCTGAGGCAAGCTAATTTTATTTTAGATGAGGTTTATTTAGGTCACAATTTTGGAGGCTGAAAGCTCAAAATTAAGTGGCCCTATTAATTTGGCCTCTGACAGGTAAACCTGTAGGAGCATGCAATCACACAGAGAGATGGAAAGCCAGAGCATAGGAAGGGGCCAGTCTTGTGACCTCTTACTAGGCCTCACATCCTAAAGATCCCACCACCTCTGTGCTGTCATACTGAGAAATAAGCCTCCAACACATAAATCTTAGGGGCACCAATCACATCCAAACCAAAGCAAGAGCATAAAATGCATTTTAAAACTTAGAATTATGCTACAAGTTCATCCCAAAACTGGAATTGTGGAACTTGAGTATCCGTTTCAGTGATTCATCTCTATGGCACTCAGTATACCGCTCTTTAAATCAGATTAGAATAATTTTTAAGTCTTTTTTTTTTTTTGTATTTGTTCAACAAGTACTTTTCCTAGGCATCTTACCAATGGACTTTATCTAAGCTGAAGGGATACAATGGCATTATATCTACTACACATTTTATGAAACTATATATTGTGGTTGTTTATCATATAATTAGATAAATATTTTTACATTGTACCTATTCCAAGTGTTATAAAGGAAAAATCCATGCTTTCATGGAGAGGACCTGGCCTAGTGAACATTCAAAGAAGGAGTTCATTAAGAGATGATCTGGGTATGTAGGGGTTCAGTAGGGAAAGAAATGCTCTGAGAGTGTCCAAGTGGCTATAATAGCCCTGTTGCTGCACATGTACATCAGGCTGAAAGAAGGAAAATGTTTCTAGAGTCAAGAAGAAGAACGGGGGTATGGTGCATTCCGACACCAGATGGGTAGTGAGGGGCTAGAATTCAAGTGTCACCAGAGCATGGGAAGTAATCCTGTCCTTGTCCTTGTAGCAGTAAGAAGTCCTCAAAAAGTTTCAGCTCAGAAAATGACATGCTCAGATTTGCATCATGAAGAGATCGCTCCTAGATATGTTACTGAAAATGTACCGGAAGGGAAGTAGTGAGGGTGGTAGCTTAGATGAATCTGAAATTGAAAGAGAAAATGAGTGTTAGATTTATTTCAGTGATTTCCTTAAAAAGTAAAATATGACAGGGCCTGGAGCTGAATAGGATTGGGGAAGTCAATTACAGGAATTTTTCTCAGGTGACTCCTAGTTTCTGGCCTGCCTATGGGGATAGATGCTGGAGCATTCACTGATGGCATTACTGATGGCATTTGCTTGAAATAGGCCAAGGTGAAGGAACAGAATAGCAGAGTAATTGCAAGTATATTCCTGGGAACATTTGGTTTGGGTCGATTTTAGCTACTTAAGAACAAGTGCTAAGTAGTCAAATGGATACTCATGTGTGAAATACAGGAAATGTTATGCTAGAAAAGATCTTTGGGACTTACCAGCTTAGAGATGGTAACTGATGGTAAAGACAAGAGTAGATTATCTAGGAGCATGTAGAGTAGGGAGAGAGATGGGCCCAAAATGGAAATGTAATTGTATCAGACCATAATTAGCTACAAGGGTTGAACCCAAAATAGAAATAGGAAAAGTATAAATGCATAAATAGAAAAAAATAAAGGCCAAGAAAGTATATTATCAAAGAATTCAGGAAAAGAATGCTGGAGAAGGAGGCTGTGTCCAAAGCCAGACAAGAAAAGAAAGTGTTCCTTCAATTAAGAGAAATGAATATTACCATTGAGGGGATCAAAGGCCAAACTGAGGCAAATTCAGAAGCAATCTGAAGGAATTTGGCTTTGGAGGACAGGAAAAGGTCTAAAAGATGATGATAAGTGTCTTACTATGTTTTGTGTTGTTCTAACAGAACACCTAAAACTGGTAATTTATAAATACCATAAGTTTATTTCTCACATTTCTGAATGCTGGAGAGTCCAAGATCAAGTTGCCACCTTTGATGCGTCCTCTTCCCACTTGCTGCATCCTCACACGTTGGAAGACAAGAAGTAAGAAAAGGGGAACCTACTAATACCAGACCCTTTTTTGGCATCATTAGTCCATTCATGAGAGCAGAGCCTCATGACTAAATTCCTCCCCAAAGGACCCACCTTCCAACATTATTGCATTTGGGATTAAGTTTGCAATACATGAATTTGAGGGGACACACTCAGACCATTGCAGAAATGTGTCCCCTCTTAAACATTTAAGAGAAATGTGTACTATCCAGAGCAAGAAGAACAAGCAACAAAACTCTGGAGCAAGCCACAGGAGGTAGAATCCAAAATTTAGGTAGTAGAACCATCTCATTACAATAAGAAAGACAAGGACAGGGTAAACGCAAATTTGTGTGCATTTGCGTTTGAAAAGATGCTTGGTTGTTACTGGGAGGGCAATAGAGTTATTTCATGTAGTTATTTAAATTTTCTGCAAAGTCAAAGTCCTCTTCCTAGAGAGCAGACTGAGGGATTAAAGGGGTGAAAAAATTAAAGGAAGCAGGAAGCAGTGAGCGAGACCTTTCCAACCCAGGTTTTTGTGATTTTATTAATTTGCTTCCTATTTGGTATATCCTGATTTCAAATTAAAAAGTGTTCCTTGAAATAGTATCAGTCTTTTGGAAAGATCACTTTGTCTCATCAAAACTTTTTACTTTTCATCAACTTTCACTCTCTCTCTCTCTCTCTCTCTCTCTCTCTCTCTCTCTCTCACACACACACATACACACACACACACACACACACACACACCATTCAACTTTTTGAAAAACTTAATGCTATGTTAACATTGCTGTTTGAAATCAATCTACTGCCACAAATTTTGCAGTTAAAAATCTGAAACCTGAGAAATTTTAACATCAAGGTGTTACAGGGTAATAGAAATTGTACAAAACTGCATGCATAAAGTGCTTAAAAAACGCACTTCTACATGAGTGAATCCTGGTTTCACATTGATCTGTAGCATGTGGCATGTGGCCCAGTGGTTGAGTGTCCCTGAGTTCAATCCCCAATACCCCCCCACAAAAAAAAAAAAAAGAAAAAAAGAAAAAGAAAAGTGTTCTTTTTAGAGAACATTTTTGGCCATAGAGTATTCACCATGACAGCAGCACAACATGAGAGCAATCCTAGATGACTTCACTTTTATAGTCCAAATAAAGGGAAATCTTCCAAATAAAAATTAAGGAGGATGTTCCTACCATTTTGTCAACTGCTATAAAATCCATAAAGCTCCATCTAGCTTGGGTATTCCATCTACTGACAAATTCAATTAAAAATAGATGTGAGACTAAGTAGTAACAGAACAGTCCAAGTTTAAGGATGTTGCCACTGAAAATTGACTTCCAAAAGGGCAACAATTAAAAGGAAGTGGAGAGATGTGAGAAACCTTCTGGTAATAACGCATCTTCAGTTATGTGAAATATTGTAATTAAAGGCCAGTGAGGTGAGGAAGACTTGTACCAAATAGTGCAATTACAAGCTAGCAAGTTGAGAATTCAACCTATACTCGGAAGAACTACTTGGTGTATTAATTTTCTCTTGCAGCTGTAATTTAGAGACTTTAAGCCCCAAGAATTTATTCTTACAGTTCTATAGTTTATAAATCTGGCATGGATTCTACTGGGCTAAAATCAAGGTGTTAGCGGAGAGGCATTCTGTGTGGAGCCCCTGAGAGGACAATTTGTTTTCCTTGCTTTTTCCAGCTTCTAGAGGGGACACCCATCTCTAGGTTTATGGCCCTTTAATCCTTCTTCAATGCCAGGAGCAAAGCCTCTCTGTCATTCTGATTTCTGCATCCCTTTTCCAGTTTTGAGAACTCTTGTGATTATATTGGACCCGCCTATTTCATACGGAATAATTTGCCAGGTCTAGGTCCTTAAATTTATCACATACAAAAGTCCCTTTTGCAGAGTAAGGTATCATATTCACTGGTGTTCACAACTAGGCCACAATCGGGACATGGTTCTGCCTATTAGTATTGGGAAAGTGGAAAGACATATTTCTAAAAGAACCTTGTTACTGAAAGGCTTCTGTTTTCTAAGCCTATCACATTCAAAGATGATATTAAATCAAGATTTGAAGGAATTTTTCCCCCATAACTATGCAGTACATCAGATAATCAGACTACTCATTTTCAGTGACAAGAATGCCAAATATGAAAAGGATTCCTTTGGCAAAATGAAACTAACTCAGAAGATATGAATGGATGATTGAAAAGCTATCTGGGATGCCCACAGGATGTCATGCATCTTTTTTTTTTCAGGAAATTACTGCAGGAGAGAGAATAGACAGAGGCTGTAAATGGGTAATAAAAATGTATTTTAATTAAATTATTCCACAATAAAACTGAAAGGAATCTAAAAACAATGGCTGATTATTATCCTAATCATGCTTCCTGAATGGCCATTGCAAGAAATTATTTTGAGATAAGAGCTGAGCTGGTTACAAATGATTTCATCCTAGCTCGCTCGCTCGCGCTCTCTCTCTCTCTCTCTCTCTCTCTCTTTTATCCATCTCAAAGTTCCTTTCTTCTTGTCTCTCAACTCTCTCCCTCCACCTTCTTTCATCTCATCTTGCAGGAAGTGTGACCTTAGTGAAGATTCAGTTTCATCAATTCATTATGTTCCAAACAGAGTATCAGTGGATAGCGCGTTACTACGGGTTAAAGTTGGCAAGAAGGCAAACTCTGGCCTCAGCTGCAGCACTTGATACCTTCACAATGTGTCATATTCTAAGAGATGCAATTGCCAGGAAAGCAATAATGTTCATATTTTTGTCATTATAATCTAGGTCTAAATTTGCTTGTTTAAAAAGCCTACAGCATTAAGTGTCCACATTTTTCAAATAAAATACTGAGGCGTGGGGTTTAACAAAGGATGTTTCGCCCTTTATAAATTTAAATGAAAAGTGTTACAAACTCATAAAAAAATAAATTGCATTTAGCTACATATTGAATAAATTTACTTTATTGAAAAATAAAATAAAATTACAAGTAACCAAGATGGTCCCAGAAAACCCAGGGTACAGGCTCACAATTATTTCTACCAGGCAGTTCAGAATACTCTTTAGTTGTAAAACCCGCAATTTATTTTGTGTAGTGTCTGCCAGTGACACCAAAGCTGCAATAACAAGTTTCTTGCTTTTTTTTTTTTTATTCCATGTGAAATCATGTGAGCTGAGTATTTGGCTAGTTTAATTATCCCAAGAGTCTGGTTCAGTAGTTCAGTGTCTGGCACACTAAATGCTCAATAAATGTAGAGCAACTAAATGAACAAATGCATGAACAATTTAAGATTAGCCAGATAGAAAGCAGGCCAACTTTCACCTCTGCCAGGACTGAGTGAAACTCTCAAAAGATCCAAATAGAGAAATGACTTCTAAGAGGATATCGAGTCCTGTAAGGGGAGAATCACTGATAATAAACAACAAATAACCACATTAACTGATTTTATCAGGGAGTATCGGTTCATGGTATCACCATGAAAATGTTGTTTCAGGGATTTTTTTTAATTAAAAAAAATTGTCAAAGCCTTCATTTCCATTGGATTTCAGACTTCCTAGTGTTAGTTCAATTTTACAAATTTCTGACTGATTTTGAAAACTTGAATCTTGTGTTTGATTCCCAGGTCTCTTCCAGTCTAATCCTGGATAGGCTAAACTGGTGGTCTGGGGTGCTTGGCAGCAGGTGGAAAAGGAGCATGGAGTCTGTTCTCTCACAGCATTCCCCTCCACTGTCCTGACTTTCCTGCAGCTGGAACAGGAACGAAGGAGAGGGAAGAAGACATTCCGAAAGAGACTTCTCCTTGGAAATCAGCCTCTCTGGTTTGCCAAGCCATTACTCTCCAACCAGGAAGGCATTCTGGGGTTCTCGGGTGGGATCACCGGAGGTTTCTCCTTGCTTGACTCCGCCGTGACATGGGATCAATGCATGAGGCTCAGCCTCCTCCTTGTCTCCTGAAGCCCTATCCCAGGTGATCCACCCCACCTTCCCTTCCTGTTCGGCTCCCTTTGCCCAAGAACAGCACCTGGAAGGGACAGTGGTTGCAGAAGCTCAATCCTGCACCACCTCCTCACTTGCCATCAGTTGTACTCACATATCCTTCTTGCCCTGCTGAACAGGCCTATAGGCTGCACCCTGGGAATCTCTTTTTCAACTTTGTTACATCCCTTTGGTACTTTTCTCCAGGCTGTAGCCTAAAGAACAGATGATCAGTTCAGTGGCTCAGCATTTTCTAGCACATCACTCTGAGCCCTTCACCAGTATAAGGAGTGGGCAGGCAGGGAGGGCAACTTGGACACACTCTTACAGGAAGTTAAGACAGTATATCACATAATCCCTTCTTCTTGAGGAGGAAGTGGATACTACTTGTATAATCCATACTTCTCTAAAGGATGATGTCCCATCGTCTGAGTCAAGCTATATTTTTTTTTCTTTTTTCAGATGTGGAAGAAAGGAGGGTTAGGCAGACCCAGGCCATGAAACTGTTCCTTGCCACTCCTAGAGTCCCAGATGGAGATATACTAGACCTAAATTCTATCCTATACTTAAATTCTAAAGTGACCAATGCCTCTTATCCTCACTTGTGGTCACTTGTCAAGTGATTCCTTAAAAATAGAATCACAATGCAGAAGGCTTACCACATGGCCAGACTTTCTTCTTACAAGCAGTGTTCTACACATATGAAGCCATTTTTCTTTCTACAGCTCTATGAGTGAAAGATAAGAATATGTTTGTTTAGTAGTAAAGTCTAAGTAGCACTAGGTATCAGTTAACCACACCACTCAGTTTTAAGAAACAAGTTGATTTTTTTAAAAAATTCATTTGAAAAAAAATTATATTCATATAGAAGATATTATTATCTTACAACATGATGAGATCAATAATTGCTATTATTTCCTTTTGTGATACTTTTTTAATCCTACCAAGTCTCCAAGCATTAGAATTAAAGCCAGGTGTTCATGGTCAGTGTTCTTCTTTGATGTGGGGCTGTTAAGGGGAATTTGTACTCCTCTTCCTGTGAAATTGGGGACCAATGGTTCTATTCTGAAATAACATCTGTGCCACACATGGAGAAATTTATGAGGATCCCCCTACATACATAAAATACATTAAATAACAAAAAGACAACTGAGTTCATACAGTGAGTTCATCCCTCAAAAAGGTGACTAGCAAAGCTTCTCCATAAATAAATTACTGCAGTTGTCATACCATGAAATATTCTTAGGCTTCAGGTCTATAACTCTCTGATGCTTTCACCTGGACCATCTCTATTCAAAGGGCAAGCATCTTAAAATATTGAAGAGCAAGGCTAACTGGGCTGCAGAGAAAATCCCATTTGTGATGCAAATATATTCACCCCATGGTTACAAAGATTTATAAATATGTTTTCCCATGTCTTAAGGTCACTTGGCTATTATATGCTATTATATTCCAGAGTATTTTGTAATCCAATAAATACTCTACGTATTTACTGTTTACAAGGCTGGAAAAAGAGAACTGAAGGGGGTTCGGGTAGCACATGAACCACTGTAGAATACTGATGCTGAGACAAATTGCTATGGAAACAGTTTTCCATGATATGGGAGAGAAAGTTCAGTCCTAGTGGATGGATAGCAGGACTTCTGAAAGCAATGGGAAAATCTCTTTGAAGACACACATATGCAGTTTTCAAAACTACATCTTTCTCCTTCCTCCTTAAGTCTATATTTTTGAAACTGTTTACCTGATTGTATCAACCATAATAGTTGAAACTCAGCTAACAAGTACCCTCTTAAGATGCAAAGCCCAATGAAGAATTAAACTAACACTCATCAATCAGATATCAGTGAGTTTTTCTTCGCTTTTTATTTATGTATTACAGTTACACATAATATTGGGGTTCCTTTTGATATAATTACACAAACACGGAATTTTTTTAATACTTATTTTTTAGTTGTAGTTGGACACAATATCTTTATTTTATTTATTTATTTTATGTGGTGCTGAGGATCGAACCCAGAGCCTCACACATGCTAGGCGAGCACTCTACCACTGAGCCACAACCCCAGCCCCACAAACATGGAATTTTAATGTGCTCCAATTCAGTTCCAAATACTTCCCCTTTCCCTACCCTCCTCTATTCCCCTATTCCTTTTCCTCTATTCTACATAGCTGGTTTTCTATTTACTTTTAGTTTTTTTTTAAATTAATGCAATATAAATATACATAAAGGTGAAATTCACTGTGGTATATTTGTATATGTACATAGGATAGTCCTCGGTACACTGATGAGAAGGTTTTTAATTAACCACTTTATCTCAACTAAAAAAAGCACAGGTGAGATACAACATTTGAATTGGAGAGAAAGTGATTGTTAACAAGGAGAGGTGCAAACAGTGCTCGTTGCAGCACAGCTTGTAATAGTGAAAAATCAGCAGCTCTTTAAATACCCTCCAGGGGAATATGATAAATCATGATGAATATTTCTGAAAGAATATCACATATCAGTAAGTATCGACGATTGGATTAATATGTCTTAAAAATACTGTTGAGATGCGTTTTCAAATAGATGCCTCGATTTTTGCATCTACAAAATGGAGATGATCGTAACACTTCTTTCATAAGGTTATTTTCAAGAATCAAGCTTGGTACCTACTAAGTGCTCAGTAAATATTAGTTATGTAATAATAACATCAGCTATTACTCATTATTTATGGACACAGATGTAGAAAAATAATATTGTGATATATAATAACATCAAATAACATATCAGATATTATTATATAATGTAAGTACCATCATGGCTAACCTTGTGACACTTAAGATTTTTGCTCCACTTGCAGTGTTGTGTTACTTATCATTTTCAATTCCTGACCTCATACATACAACAGCAGAAATGCAGGCTACTGTCAGGGGAGAAGAAATGTCTCCAAAAAAGGATCCAAAGAGTTCCTGGAGAGAACTCAGGACCAGCAGAGTTCTTGACATACAGACCAAAAAGAATTTCAGCAGGTGCTAGTCAAAGCCATATACAGAGCTTTGCTTCAAGGGGAATGTGGGCAATTAGAGAGAGAGAGAGAGAGACAAAGACAGAGACATACAGAGGGAGACAGAGAGACACCAACCTTTGCGGGTAAGGCAAGGAATACACATTCAGGAAGAATGCAGGCATTCTCCAGAGGGAGAAACAGCAACCTTTGGTATGGGGGTGTTCACATTTGGAGTGACTATTGCTAGAGGCTGAAGTAGAGGTGGTGCAGAGTTATACAATTTTGGGGGGCAGAGTTATGCAAACATGGGGCAGAGTTATACAATTTTGAGCCAATTTTTACTGAGCTTAAGCATCACCTTCATGTTACTCTTGCAGACAAGGGCCGTGACCCAAGCCTTGAGCTGGGTCTTTCAGGTGTTGCAACTGTTCAGGGCTGCTTTCTGTATTTCAGTGGTTTTTGTATGCTTCTTGCATCTCATTAGTTCATGGGTGCTTCCTTTGCAACTCAGTACCTCTTCCTTTATGCCCCAATCCCTATCTCACTACCACTCCTCTTGGTCACATGTAACACAGGGACTGTGGTCCAGTTTTGACAAGGATGTCTAGAAATTTACTGACTCACATAGTTCAAACATCCAGAGAATCAATTTTACATTAATCCAAAGAATCTACGTACTTGTGATATTTTATATTTTCCAGTTTTCTTGCCAGTACCCTAAATTCATGTATTTCCAATCCCTATTGAAGTGCAAATCTTCTCAACCAGAAACATCTGGGACCAAAATTAATTGGGATACACAATTCCAAGTACTATCTATCTCCAAATGGTTTGATTGCATACCCAATTAGAATAAGGACTAATCCCAAATATCTATGCTTTTTAATTTGTGTTGTATACATATTGCATCCTATCTGTTTGCGCTATGCATAGCCTGATTAGCCAAACTTCATACACATTGCTTCTTCTTAATAGGGGTGGATGTAAAAACCTCATTTCAAGGGCTGGAGTTGTAGCTCAACGGCAGAGCACTTGCCTTGCAAGTGTGAGGCATTGAGTTCAATCCTAGCACCACATAGGATGACACACTGGTTCCCCAGGCATCGCCTTGGTCCGGAGTGTGAAGCATTGTGTGATATTTATGGTGTGTTTGAATCTGATCTGTTTATCAATGTCATCCTCCTCAAACTAGACCTGGTTATATCAACTCATGATTTTCACACAAGCAATGGTAGAATGATGGATGAAGTCTCAGAAAAGAACACACTCATGATCTCCACCGTCAATTTTCAGGGAGGGAAGCCAGTTCTGAAAGGCTGCAGCAACCACATCCTGGATATGCTGGAAAGTAATGTTTCATTCATTAGTGTTGCCTTGAATCATCTTGCTGACTTGAAAAATAAATTTATAAACAACCAACCAGCACTTAAAAATTCTTATTCTTTAAATCCTTGCCCAAAATACTTTACTTACATTTTTGAGAAGTAAATTCCCGACTTTGCATAATATATTCATATTTTCCACCACTTCCCCACCCTTTCTGGTTTCAAAGAATGAGTAAAATATAGCTCAGTGTTCCACTTCTACCTGAAGAAATTTATGATTACCCATAAAGAATATCTGTGGCTTGTATTCCCCCATTTAAATACTATTTTCCACATCTACAAAACTCAACTATGGTAAAGATTTATTTGTAAGTTTGTGAGAAATCCAGGTAATATTTTTCTAGGTAAAAGGAAATTATATAGATTATTAACGAAGTGGTAATTTGTGTGTGTATAGTTTCCTGTCAGTACACAATTAAAATAGGCTTCAATAACTTGGAGATACGAGAATTCAGAATTGAGTTATCTCCTTTGAAAGCAAGTTAAGCTATAAACTACTAGAACTAAGAGGTAGAATTGCTCTCTTATTAAACCAGAAAATGGACAAGAAATGAATCAGAGTAGAAAAACACCAACTCATCCCAGATAAAATGATCCTCAGACAAAAACAATATTGCTTATATCAACATAATAAAAACGAATGTATTTATATTGAATGGACTTTGGCTAACGCAGAATTTTAAATCTATGGAATCACATAAGTATATTTCTGATTCCAACCTCCATTGTTCAGGATGGATAGAACAAGGAATATTTTAGCAAAATATTACTATGGGAAGTGAACATTTCTGTTGCAGGAAAAATACAATCAAAACTGCAAAGCTTGATACCCCAAAGATCTTACTCAAAAACCCACTCTGACCCTTGAATTTCTTTATGGTTTTACTGAGTATGATTTTCATATCATAATAATCACTCATTATAAGTGTAAAGTTGAATGAATTTTAGTAAATTTATGCAGTTTTAGGCCATTTCTATCACCCAAAATATTTTATTAAACCCATTTTCAATCAATTCCCTAGATAAACTCTTAGTCCTAGGAAACCACAAATTCACTTTCATTTATATGAATTTGCCTATTTTTAAAATTTTCATATGAATACAGTCTTTGTGTTGAAGTTCTTTCACTTTAGCATAATGTATCTGAAGTCTATCCATGTTTTTATAGGTATCAGTAGGCCAATTTTGAAACATAATTCTTGAGTAACATTCCATTTTATGGATGTATATTTTATCCATTCCCTGGATTCGGGACATGTAGATTGCATGAGTCAGCTGCCTGAACAGTTATGTTTTGGTTTTTCTGTGCTGGAAATTGAACCAGGGGTGCTTTACCACTTAGCTATACTCCAGCCCTTTTGATACTTTTATTTTGAGGCAGGGTCTCACTCAGTCACTTAGGATGTTGCTAAGTTACTGATGCTGGACTTGAACTTGTGATCCTCCTGCCTCAGCCTCTCAAGTCACTGGAATTACAGGTGTGTGCCACCATACCCAGCTCATGAACAGTTCTGAACAAATATCTGTGTGGGTATAACTGCTTTCTGAAGTGACTGTATAATTTTACATATCCACCAATGATGTATGAGAATTTCAGTCTTTTGTTTTTATTTGGCCTGTTTAGATATTCATAGCAGTAGAGGGTATTTTGACATATTTATTATACATGCATGAAGTATAACTCATGCTAATTAGGATACCATTCTTGTGGCTGTATATGCATCTATTCATATATGAACATAGGAAAGCTATGTTGATTCATTCCACTGTCTTTTCTATTTCCATCTCTCCTCCCTTCCCTTCTCTCTCTCCTCCCTTCCCTTTGTCTATTCCAATGAACTTCTGTTCTTCCTTCCTCCTCCTCTTATTTTGTGTCAACATCCAAAAATCAGAGAAAAAATTTGGTCTTTGGGTTTTGGGGGACTGGCTTATTTCACTTAGCACAATAATGTCCAGTTCCATTCATTTACCATCAAATGCCATAAATTCATTCTTCTTTATGAAAGAGTAATATTCCATTGTGTGTGTGTGTGTGTGTGTGTGTATATATATATATATATATATATATATATATATATATATATATATATATATATCACATTTTATTCATCCATTCATCTGTTGAAGGACACCTAGGTTGGTTCTATTACTTAGCTATTGTGATTTGAGCTGCTATAAATATTGATGTGGCTGCATCACTATGCTAATTTTAAGTCCTTTAGGTATATGCCAAGGATCAAATGGTAGTTCCATTCCAAGTTTTCTGAGGAATCTCCATACTGCTTTCCAGAGTGGTTGTACCCATTTGCAGTCCCACCAGAAATGTATAAGTGTACTTTTTCCCCCACATCCTCAACAAAATTTATTGTTACTTGTGTTCTTGATAATTGCCACTCTGACTGGAGTGACATGAAATCTCAAGTGTAGTTTTAATTTACATTTTCTAATTGCTATATTGAATATTTTTTCATACATTTGTTGACCAATCATATTTCTTCTTATGTGAAGTGCCTGTTCAGTTCCTTTGCCCATTTATTGACTGAGTTATTTGGGGTTTTGGTGTTAAGTTCTTTGGTTCTTTGTATATCCTGGAAATTAACGCTCCATCTGTGGTGCAGGTGGCAAAAATTTTCTCCCATTCTATAGTCTCTCTCATCACAATAACCTCAAAAAAGTAAAATATAATACTTGGAAGTCAATCTTACAAGAGAGGTGAAAGACTTCTACAACAAAAGCTACAGAATACCTAAGAAAGAAATTGAAGAAGCCATTAGAAGACAGAAAGATCTCCCATGTTCTTGGATAGGTAGAATTAACGGCCACACTACCAAACGTGTTATACAGATTTGATGCAATTCCTATTAAAATCCCAATGACATTCTCCATAGAAATAGAAAAAGCAGTCATGAAATTCATTTGGAAAAATAAGAGGCCCAGAATAGCC
Source organism: Spermophilus citellus (assembly GCF_964194105.1). Classification (NCBI taxonomy): domain Eukaryota; kingdom Metazoa; phylum Chordata; class Mammalia; order Rodentia; family Sciuridae; genus Spermophilus; species Spermophilus citellus. The sequence continues at coordinate 85,199,649 of NC_138183.1, forward strand.
AAAGCAATCCTTAGCAAAAACAGTAAAACAGGAAGCATCTCAATACCAGATACTAAATTATACTACAGAGCTATAGAAACAAAAACAGCATGGTATTGGCACCAAAATAGACATAAAGACCAATGGAACAGAACAGAAGACACAGACATAAACCTACATATGTACAGTTATCTAATACTTGACAAAGGCACCAAAAACATACATTGGAAAAAAGATAGCTTCTTCAACAAATGGTTCAGTGAAAACTGGAAATCCATATTTAGTAGAATGAAATTGAACCCCTATCTCTCACCCTGCACAGAACTCAAAGTGGATTTAGGAAGTAGGCATTAGACCAAAGTTTTTTTCAAATCTTGACCACACTTGGAATTGTAAGACTTTGGGATTATAGCCATTCTCCTGGGTGTGTGGAGGTAGCTTATTGAGGTTTTAATTTGTGTTTTCCACAATGAATATGGCATTCAGGATCTTTTAATAGGCCTATTAGCATTTTTTAGCTCTCTTTGTGAAATCTTTTTTCAAATATGTTGCTCATTTTTATTCAGATCTTTGTCTTCTTATTATTGACAAGTATTCTTTGTATATTCAGAAGAAAAGTCCATTAGTACATATGTTTTATAATATGTTCTCCCATTCTGGTATTGGCCTTTTCATTTTCTTTCTTTAAAGAGAAAAACAAAGTGTTTTAAATTTGATAAAGTCAAATTTATTAATTAGTGCTTTTACTGACCTAAGAAATAATTGTTTAACCCAATGTCATGAGATTTTCACTTACATTGTTTTCTAGAAAGTTTGTATTTTTAACTACTAAATTTAGGTCTATAATCCATTTTTCTTATCTTTTAGGTTGATGGTATGAGATAAGGGACTAGAATTATTATTTTTTATGAATCTATTCAATTTTCCCAGTTGAAAAGCTAATCTTTTCCTTGTTTAAACATCCTTAGCATCTTTGTTGAAAATCAATTAAGCATTGGTGTAATGTTTCTCCTTTAGTGTAATTCAAATCATGGATCCTTTCGGGATGCCTTTACCTAAGGAACTGCACTGCTAAGGCTAGTGTGCACATCCACGCCTAGTTCTCACTTTAGATAAATTAACTGGAATCCCCATTCATGGGTAAGTTTAACCTGGGTTTCTGAGCCCAGCAAGCTGAAGACCTAACAGGGATGAATATTTCGAGATAATCATAATCTTGAAATATTCATAAATATAATGAGGACATTTGGTAGCCAGCCATCTTCTCCTGATATCATGTTTCAGAAACTTCCAATCTTTAAATGCCCAGTAAGTATTTATTGATAAAAGTGTGGAAGGCATTATGAAGAATTCAAAGAAATGTAAAATGTGTCAGTATTCGACTGTGAATGCCTTTATGACCAACCAGGTTGTTTACATCCAGGATCCATTGAGATTAGTGGTGTGTGTACTGTGCCCATTGTAAATCATTTGAATATCACCAGTTCTCTTGTCTTCCATGAGCTTATATTCTATTGGAGAGATAAGACCATTACATAGTTAAACTATTCAAGGCAGTTAAGTTATATGCTTGGATTCAAAAGGTTGAGAAAGTAAAGGTCACAGACAGCTTCAGGTAATGTTAGCAGAAAAGAGGAGAAAAAATGTTTTTAAGATCAATAAGAGCAGTTTTTTAAAAAGAATATTATATAAAATGTAGGCTTTGCAAACTTACAACTTACCAGTGCTCCATCTATTATCCTAAATACCTAAATAATGGTATCTGTTTTAAAAAAACTTTTAAAATAAAACTGATTGCTGCCACTTTTTGACTGCCTACGAGGGGTCAGGCTATGAATAATATTGTCTAATTATCTTAGCCTATGAATTATATTACCTTATTCTTACAATTGACTTAATAAATAGAAGATATTATTGTAGCCATAGGCCTAACTTCAACAGCTTTTAAAATAAAAAATAAGGCTACAAAGGGAAAATAATATTGTAATTTAAATATTCTAATTTCCATACATATAATGAAAAGTTTGTTCTTCTCCAAATTTTCCTACCCTAAGGGTTTACTAGGAACAAGGGAAAGCATATGTAGAGAATGAATTAGTCCTCCTCATTGCCTCTCACCCCCTGCCTTCAGCCAAAAGAGGGCAATGATCCAGTCATAGGCAATAGGTGCGGTTACCATGATGGCTGACCTTTAGCAGCCAACACAGGGCCTTGATTTCTCTCCACAATGTTCTGCCACTGTCACTGATAAAGCTACTATATTTTTGAATCTCCAGTGATCATCACGATTAAAAAAAAAAAGAGTGATGTTCCTCTGCCTATTGTCACACTGGGTCCTGAAACCCACTGCATATAGAGTTTCTGTTAAGCAGAGGGGCATTTTCCTAAGAGTGATCTTGCTTCCATGGTCATGAGGAATTGTCTACCTTCTGCATCAAGACTGAGACCTTTCCCAAGACCTTCACTGAAGCCACTGAAGGTTGAAGAACTTCATAGCTCTCCTGTGCCAAAGGCAACCGCATATCTTATTCTGGGGTGAATTACTGAAGTAAGCAATATTTGCTTTAGGGGAAAAAAATCTAAATTTTCCTATCCTTATTCAAGAAATAAGAGAATAGAGGCTAAGAGAATTTAAGTGAATTGCTGATGATCATACAATAAACATGAAATTCAAACTTAGCATTTTCAAATTTCCAAGCTAATATTTTTTCACTCTGCTTGACTGTTTATAAAATCCCTAATAATGAAGAAAAGTCAGTTCTGGGTAAGTTGGACCTAATAAGAACCTAAATAGTTCCCCTCACCCTCCAGACACACCTACTCAAATAAGATTTAAAAGGTGCCTGCAGCAACTTGCAAGGCTTCTTATTCTCTTATGGGTTGTAGTCTGAAAGAATCTTTGTGCAAACCAGAATGTGTGCTGTTAGTAAACAACCCAAAGCTATTTATTAATTGAAGGTAAATAAAAATGCAGTTGGGTTTCATTCTACAAATAAGCTCATAGAATCTAATACACAAAGACAGCATTTCAGGCTAGGGAAAAAAAAAAAAAAACAGAGAGTGAAACATTCCAATGTTACCTTTCTGCAGTGGAAAGCTCTTGTTAGCATGACAGGCACGGGGCTCATGGTTGTGTTTCTATCACTGACAGGCTGTGAGTCTCCTCAGTGGGTCACTGATTCCCTGCAGACTCCTGCAACCTAGTCTGCCCACCTTGAAATTGCTGCAAGGGAGGGTGGTATGAGAACGAAATGGTCTAAAAGAAACATAAGAGAAATAATTTAATGCAAAATATTTGTACATGAAGAAGCTTTCTTTGGCCTGGCACAGTGACACATACCTGTAATCCCAATGGCTTGGGAGGCTGAGACAGAAGAATCCGCGAGTTCAAAGACGGCCTCAGCAATGGAGAGATGCTAAGCAACTCAGTGAGACCCTGACTCTAAATAAAATACAAAACAGGTCTGGGGATGTGGCTCTATTACTCCAGAGTTCACTCCCTGGTACCAAAAAAAAAAAAAAAAAAAAAAAAAAAAAAAGCTTTCTTTGATGACTCAATAATATAAATAACATCTGATAAGGTTCAACAAGTCAATAAAATAATTCAAAATTATTTGTAGTCTGCAATGATTTACTAAACATTAGGACTTGAACAACTTACTCATAGCAGAGCTAGAAGATCAAGGGATTGATTAAAACTTTGGTGCTGATTGAATTGGTTTTCCACACATGGCTTCTGATAAAGTGGTGATGTGCCCTTAGTTCTGCTTTTCCAAAGCAGACAGAACCTTCCAGTGTATTTCTCACTCCAAATAAATGAGTGAACAAACATATAAATATTATGCATTTTAAGGGACAATATATTAGAAAGAATAGTTAATCATATACTGTAATAATAAATAACTAAAATCCCAGTGACTTGAAAAATAGAGGTTTATTTCTTACTTGGTTGGCTGTTCTCTAACTTGGAATCATACCATCTGAAATACATGATGATATCTGCAAGATCTCTATGGTACAAAAATAAAGATGGAAGATATGCTCAGGCTCTTACCTTCCTTGTCTCAAAATGGTACCCATTATTTTTGTTTTCAGTCTCTTGGACAAACCAGTGGTATGGATCAACCCAGCTAATAAATGTGGGGAACTTACTCCATGCCTCAGACACCATGGTATTTACCTGCCTGAGTACCCATGTCTGAGTGTAGCATCATCCTTTATAGAGTAGTTCTAAGAAATAAACAAAATAACTTACAGTATGAGCTAGCCCTGGATCTGGCACATACTTAGTATTCAATAATTACTAGATCCTTTCTACTATTCTCAGTCCCAAAGGTGAACTTTGCCAACCTGTACAATCAACAGCAGAAGCAAATGCATTCCTGGGTGTGATAGTGAAAGCACCTTCACACCTTGCTCAGCACAATAGAAAAAGCAAATCAAAAAATGATGGTGGTGTTCCTGTGACAATTTGCAGCCCATCTATCAGACCTTCAGTATCACAATTGTAGATCCCTCTATGGTTCCCCAAGTTTTAAGGGAGAAATTGAAATCCCTAAATGTAACACCCAAGGCCCATTTAAATCTTTTCTTCCAGCCTCCCCTCCCTAACTATAACAATTGCTGCATTCATCCTCATTCTTCAACTGAATACTAAGGCTCTGGGATAACATACACATTCCTGTATTACAAATCACTGCTCCACTGCCTGGTCCAAGGGTCTGTCTCCCCCGCTCAATTAGAAACTCAGAAGTCAGAATATTTGTCATATTTGATGCAAGATCTTTGGAGTCTGACAAGGTGCTTGACTTATTGTAAAGTTAAATAAAAGTTGATTTTGTTTTTTGTTGTTTTTTAAATCAATGAATGCCAATCTCACCCTTGCTTTTTGTTCAGTATTTCCAACCACACCTCACTCTAGATGTTCCAGCAAATTACTAATCCAAGTGTACTAATCCTGCTAATCATCAACTTCAGATGCTTTTGGACACTTTTAACTCCAGATGGGCAAGTCCCGAAGCTCTATTCAACAAGGGATGGAAATGCACTATTTGGAGACAGCAAGGTCTGGAGCCAAACCCTAGATTTGCCACTTAGTATTTGTGTGAACTCAAGCAAACTCTCCTAACCTTAACTATTTCTGTTACTTCAGAAGGAAATTAGGACCGTTACTTCCATGCCATAGGGATATTGTGAACACTGAAAATAATCCTGAATTTTGACCTGCCTGCATATTTCTTCAGATGGAAAAAAAAATTGGCCTGCCTGCATATTTCTTCAAATGGACATCTCTTTAGGCAGCGAAGATATTTATTTTTTGAAGAAAAGTTCTTTAAAAGCTTCTTGGAATAAAAGATAAGGCTCTGAAAGAAGTCTGAATGTGTAGAGAGCCATACTATCAAATTCTGAATGTTTAGAGAGCCATACTGTCAGAGGGAAAACAAATTGTTTCTTAAGAAAAGAGTAAGAAATGAGAGGAAGAACAAAATCAGGAAATTACAGATGACCTCTCTTTGACCCCTGAAATTTTAATTAAGTCCAAAACCATGGGGAATACACTTTAAAGCACCTAGTAGTATATTCTGTCACATAATAATTAGTCTATAAATTATAAATGCAGTTATTATTTAAAGTGTTGTTGTTATTACTAATCTAAACTTAGTTATCAGATAATTCCACAGATTTATATTTTTAGTAAGGTGAAAGGGAGAAGATAGTGGAGGGAAAAGAGTGAACAGTTTTCCTTCTACTTGAATTGCATATTTGTCTTTGTTTTTCTGTTTGCTTTGTTGTTTGTCTTTGCTCTTCACTCTAGGGTGTATTTTCACTACTATACAATTTTCTTTGCTCATAGCTGACTGTGTTCATTTTTTTTTCAATTCTATCAAAGTCCAATTTATGTGCAAGTAATAGTATTCATTTAAAATATGCAATTCGATGAGTTTTGACATGCATGCACTCATGAAGCCATATCAATATATGAAACATTTTCCATTAGCCTCAAAAGTTTTCTTGTTCCATGTCCCAGGCAAGCACAAATCTGACTTTTACCAGCAGTCTAAAATTTTCTAGAATTTTTTTATGAATAGAACCAAATGGTATGATGGACATTTGGGTTATTTTTTGGTCATGTGAATAATGCTGCTATGAACATCCATGCACTGATTACTAAATGCTTTCATTTCTCTTGGGTATAAATCTGGGAGTAGAATGACTAAGTGATAAGAAAACATATTTAACCTTTAAGAACTTTCCAAACAGCTTTCTTAAGTGGTTAAAGTATTTTGTATTCCCACCAACAGTGTTGAAGAGCTCCAGTTGCTTTACATTCTTGTCAACACTTGGTTTTGTCAGTCCTTTAATTATTAGCATTTTTAATGGGTAAATAGAGGTATCTCATAACTTTAATTTGCATTTTCCTGATGTCTAATGGTGTTGAGAATCTTAATTTTGTCTTCCACTGACTTTTAAGTTCCTTATGTATGCCACTTGAGGTCTCTTCCACTATACCTCACCCTTTGAATAGTGGGAATATCCTTTTCTCATTACATTTACTGGTTGGGACAGGTATTTGGGATTTGTTTTAAAATTTATTCTGCTTTTTCACCTTTGATACTTGAATATGTCAATCCTTAACTTTTAGGGATGATTTCTTATAAAGATGCATTATTTAATCCTCTTGAAACTTTACCCACTAAATCATTTGGATTATTTGGGTAAAATTTTTATCAATTATTTTTCATACAAATTCAAGGTATTGAAGTAGAACATGAAATCTACAATTAACTTGGGAAATCCAAAACTAATCACAGTCACTTAACCAAGCCAATAATAATGACCGTCTGCCTAATTTTTATGAACTTGCTATAAAAATTAGAAGTTTGGGGCTGGGGATGTGGCTCAAGCGGTAGCACGCTCGCCTGGCTTGCGTGCGGCCTGAGTTAGATCCTCAGCACCACATACAGAAAAACAAAGATGTTGTGTCCGCCGAAAAACTAAAAAAAAAATAAATAAATAAATATTAAAAAATTCTCTCTCTCTCTCTCTCTCTCTCTCTTTAAAAAAATTAGAGGTTAAAAGAACTGAACAGGCAAACAAATATACCACAGTTATGTAAGGCAAGTTATACTACTTAGCAATTTAGATCATTAAAATAAAATGAATATTTAATATGTTTGTCTTCAGGTGCATTAAATTTAAATATATCTATTTCCATGAATTTATAATTGAAATACTTGTAATCACAGTGAAAAAGTATTTTCTGAAGAAGGAAACACACCTTCACTTATCCATTATTGACAAAATATGCAGAGTGATTGGTGGTATTCCCTGGAAAACTCTGCTCAGTTGACCTGAAGGGTTGAGGTGTCTATTCATACACCATGAATATTGATTTCTATGTTGTATGATGAAGAGATATTCTTTTTCCTGATGTTTTAAAATGTTTGATCATGAAAAGAAAGGTTGGAAGAGCTACCTTAGATATTTATAAGCAAGTAAATATCTCAGTTTATTGAATGTATGTGCTTTAATGTATGAATATATACATAATTTTTAAATGCTATTTCTATCTACAAAATATATATCTTTATAAAAATGACTTTTATTTCTTTCTCTTGAAAGAATAAAATTATTTGGGGGAACATATTATTAAAGACACAACTTAGGACAAAGTAAAATGCATCCATCCTCATCACAGAGAATGTCAAGTTCACCCTGACCTTACAAGTTCTGCTCTGGCAGGAAAATGGAATGTTGTTCAGGACCACCAGAGTTGGAAGAATCTTATTCCACAGTAAGATTTCTCTGTGAAAAATGTTACCACCATTGTCATCTAATCCTATTCAATTTTCCCTTTTAACGTCGAGTTCCTACATGTTCTATGAGCACTGAAAGATTGTGGTGATAAAGAGCAAACATTCCATTTTAGGAATATATCCTGGAAAGAAATTCTTTAAGTCTCACCATTAAAAACAGAGAAATGCTAATAGCATCTGTTTTTGATAATGCACTCTAAAGTAAGCAGACTACAAATTGTCTATTTTGGTTATATTTACTAGGAAAGAATACATATAGCTATTTATGGAATTTGTATTAAATTGGCCATTACTTTTAGAAATTGATGGGGAAATTGATGTGCAGAAAGGTTATATGATTTGTTAACATACAATCAGCAATAATGCCAGAAATAAAAGCCACAGTGTTCTGATTCAACATTAGCTAAATGGATAGCTAGCATAGACTAGAAAACAAGCTGTTTGAATAATTAATTAGTGACCCTTGCTTACCTATGTCAGTGTTGTTGCCACCTCCAGAGTTTACTCAAGAAATATTCAATGTAGGGGTTTATAAACATTAATCAGCTATTAGCCTTTCCTCAGAAACTTCATAGTATTACGGGAGAACACTGTGAGTGTGTTTCTGCATGAGTGCAATAAATAATAAAAACATAAATCATGAGAAATATGAACAGACAGAGCATTATGGAAATTTGGGTTGGTATTGAGGACATGCCATTTTACTTCCTTATGGTGCCTAGATCAACACAGGTGCTTAAATATATTTAAGAGTTATACAACTGCATGTTTAACTTATGTGAAAACTATACATGCAGATACCACAAGAGACTAAATAATACCTCTTCACAAGAGACATCATGTGTTTTTTTCCTAGCAAAACAGAGTTTTTACTTATACATAGTAGGTACCCAAGAAAGATAAACGAATGAATGAATGAATAAAGATTTCCAATATTTTCAATGGTCTCTTCACCTTGAACAACAAGCATCAGGTATACTGGGCTTTGGACATCTAAAATAAGTATAAGAACTAATATTCCTTACAAACACAACTAATAGTTTCTACCAAACACGATAACAGTTTGTATATTAGGATCACTAGAATGTCATGAACACAGAGGGTCTCTTTTATCTGATTACACCAGAGACCTGGGATTAGTCTTATAAATCTACTGACATTACAAAGGCAATGCATGTGGTATTCACAGATGAATTTTTTATTTCCTTTTCCCACAAAACAGGCAAAATACTGATAAAGGATAGATTTTAATAATTTATTCATGACTCTCCAAAGAAATAGTTTGCATTACATAGGAATATTTGTTAATACAAATGACAGAATCAGGTTGAATATCACAAAGGAGAAACAAAATATATTGCAAAGACTAAGAGACAACTCAAGTTGACATTTTGTCAGTATTAACAAGAGTTAGGCTTCTCTTTTCAAATGAAGCCAATTTGGGAAATAAGATCCTAGAGCAATATGTCTCCAGTACAATCACTGAGGCAATTCAGATTCAGATGGAGGAATGGAGGATTTGCGCATTCTAACTCCAAAATTCAACAGCCTTTTCCTTTGTTTCACAGGTTCACCTGGCAAAAAATAGTTTCCATGAGCCTCAGATACTCCTGGTATTCTGCATGCCCTCTAATGATTCACCATCTGTGAATCTCAGAGGGTTGGTTTTGGCTGGGCTTTGAAGCCTAGAATATTAGTGTGAGTAATGCTACAGCAAGCAACTGTGGACCTGAGAACAATTGAGCTCAGTGGTGTGAAATGTAAAGGATCAAGAAAGCAGCCATGCTCAGCTGGGTGAAGTGAAGCAAAAGCACAAATAGCACGGCATCTGGATAACAACCCTGAGGAAATGAAGAGTGACCTTGGTGGTTCCAGACTGCATCCAAACAGGTTCACCTCCCATGACTGCAAGCTCTGCTATGCCACAGAGGAAGGCTCAAATTAAATCACTCACTGAAATAAGACATCAGACGTCTCAGCACTTAATTGCATTTTCCCATCAGGGAAAAAAAAAAAGTACAACAAGCATACAGGTAAAAAAATAAAACAATGATCAACATATCAATAATTTTATTCCTTGATCTAAAAAAAATCAAGATCTACCCAAACTTAGCATGAGTCCATTGCCTGGAGTGCAAAAAATCGATTATTAGAAGATTCACAATATTATCTAATAAACCCATCAAGATATAATAGATAACACCAATATTTCTCCAAGTGTTAAATTAATACAAGTCCCAAATATCAAAGCATACAGAAAATAATAAAACTTTCCTAATTTTTCTGAAATGAATGTGTTCATTATATTGCAAACTCGCTCCCAAAAAGAAACTTTTTCTCATCACCCAAGGACTCAGAAAAGTGTATATATTTTTTTGTTTGTTTAAAAAGTGATACCGAAAATATTGGGCCTGACATTTAAGAAGGCAATAAGTCAGGATTTGAATATGTTGCTGGTCTAATGGAAACATCAAAAGTGATATAAGAAAATATCATATGTTTTGCCTGAGAGAACAATAAAGTGAAGTTGTAATGGGTTGCCAAAGCTTAATCAATAAAATCACACTTTGAAGTTTTCAGAGTATTTTCTTTAATGAGAGCTGGGAGGTCACTAACCTCTGTTGGTTTCTCTGAATTACATCATCCAGTCCTCTCAGACACTGTGTGTTGGCCACTTTTAACTCCCTGAACACAAGCCCAGTAATTTAAGCATTTGGAGATAAGTTGGCTAATAAAGGAGTCAAAAAACAGTCTCATATCCATGTTCCTTTTACATCTTTTAAAATACCAGTTTGATGGTTCAGTGTGTTGGAAAAGAGGTTGCATGATATTCCTAAATGTTTAATTAGACTATTCCATTAAGAGCAATAAAAGGAAACACATGGTCGTCTCTTGCTCTATTTTATGGAAAATGTTAGCTGCTCATCCTGAATAAAATCATGACTCCAATTTTAATGTTTCTAGTTTTGCTAACTAAATACGAATTTTCACTTATAAAAATGTCCCTATCAGAAAACATGCCAATCCTTTTAATTTAAAAATGATATGAAGTGATACTACCACAAGAAGCAGCATTTTAAAATAAGGGTAAATGAAAACTGACAGCAAAATTTGATTTTCCTTTCTCCAGCATTTATATTTCTGAAATAGCTATTCTGTGAAGCTTACTTAAGCTGTTGGCTTCAACATTAACTTTTCCATGTTATAATCAAATTAACTTGTATGAAACAAATACAGGTAGCTCCTGCTTAAGAAGCAAAGCTTAAAAGAACAAGTAGCAGAGGATATGTAATATTCCAGAATAATAGGAAGTTCAGTTTTATTTTCTCGATCCTATCCCTATATTCCGTCTAACCCATCAACTCTAAATCTACACTGAAGAACTATATAGCTGAATAAAATATTATGAAAGAAACCATGCAGCTAGTAATCTGGAGTAGTTATCTCTACACACTCAGGACAAAGTAAGATTTTTTTCTAGGAAAATAACAGTATTAATTAGTAAATCTATCAATGGAATTACTGCACTAATACATATTAAAGGAACAAAAATCAATGTCATCTGAATAATGGCCCAAATGTTTTCTATAACATTTAATGCCATTTATATAAGTGAAAAAGAAGCCCTGGATAATTAGTCAAGATAAATAAATAGATAAAAGAGTGACTTAATTGTATATAAATCATATCCACAATAAACTTACAGTAAAGATCCTTCTTAAAGTAGACATATTTTTAAACACTTCTCATTAAATTCAAAACAAAGCCAAAATGATGCAGGAATGATTATTTTTATATCGCCTATTGTATTTATTTCCCCCAAAATGCAATAAGGTAAAATTATATTATGTAAGGTATAAATAAAATTATATGATAAAATTAAATTATACAATTTTTAATAACCATAAGGCAACAAATACAGGGCACAAAATTATAATTATTAGAAAATACTATATCTGAATTCATAGTAAACTCCAAGAAACCCATATATAAACTATTAAAATCAAAAGAAATGTAGCAACTTGGTAGTATACAGTATCATTATTATGATATCAACATTGCTTCCCAGCAACAAAAACCAATTACAAAATGTGATAAGAAAAATTAGAAAAAAAACATTTCCTATATATAGTAAAGAGAACTATAAAGTACTTAGTAATTCCTATATAAATTTGCAAAATATTCCTAGAGAAGATCTTATTTGAAGGCCTGATAGAAGACCTGTCATAGTTTGTTCAGGATGTTATAACAAAATACCTTAAACTAGTGCAATGGTTTGAATCCCTCAAAAATTCATATTGAAACTTAGTCCCCAATGCAATGGTATTGAAGCAGGGCCTTTAGGAGATGATTAGGCTCTGAGGGCTACATCCTCATGAATGGGATTAGAGCCTTTATAAAAGGGTTTAAAAGTGCAAGTTCAGTCCCTCTCTTTTCATCACTTACACCAGGTAAATAACATTTTGGAAGCAGATAGTGAAACCTCACCAGACATCAAAACTGCCTGGATTTTGAAGTTCCCCACATTTAGAACTAGAAGAAACAAATTTTCTATTGTTTATAAATTATCCAGTCTAAGGGATTTGATGATAGTAACATGGATGGATCAAGGCAACTGGACAATTTTCAAATAACAGAAATGTATTTCTCATGGTTCTGGAAGCTGGAAAGTCCAAAATCAAGGCAGCAACAGATTCAAAGTGTGATGAATGCCTGCTCTCTGCCTTAAAGATGGCACTTTATTACTGGGTCCTCACATGGCAGAAGAGGCCAATCAGCTTCTTTCCACCTCTTTTATAATGGCACAAATTCCATTCATGAGGAGAAGCTTTCTACTATTCTACTTTAAAAACAATCTTTTTAATCTTTGCAAATGAAAAATGGAAATGAACACAGCATGAGTGTGTGTACACGTACGTGCACATACACACACACATGCACACACACACACACACACAAACACCCCTCAAACTTAAGTGGAGTGGAACAAAGAATACTTTATTCCAGATCTCAGACACTGCCCTTCTCACTTGAAGTGACTTCTGTCCCCTTTCCACATACAAGATGAATGACAGGTATGATATCCAATTACAACTTTTTTCTTCATCATGTGATTATTGAGAGGCCACCTCCACTATGATCTGGCAAAGATTATTTTATTAATGAATAACTACTTTGTATTAGCTCTGGGATATTTCTGATGCTGGGGACGCACACACAAAAATGCCTAAAATGCAAGAATTCAAACATTATGATGTAGCACTGAGTTAAGCATTATTTAAAAATTACTAGGAACATAGTAGAATTCTCAGCAAGATTTCCCAATTAGTTCACACCCTGATGCATACTCACCACTGTTCAAAATATATCTTCACCAGATGTAAAAATCTGGGTTGATAGTTTTTAATTTTGGGTTTTCCTCATGGCACTTTAAATGAAGATTGTCTTTTATTTTCTTCTGGCTTCCAGAGTTTTTGATGAGAGTTGGCAGTTTTTCAAACTATTGTTCCTCATATGAAATGTGTCTTCTTTTTCCTTGAGTTTTCAGTAGTTTGACTATAATTACCCAGGCATGTATGAGTGTGTGTGTGTGTGTGTGTGTGTGTGTGTGTGTGTGTCTATCCTATTCTGTTTGAGTTTCCCTGAGATGCTTAAATCTGTAAAAATTGTACCTTACATCAATTGGAGAAAAATATTTCCCCTTTTGCTGCCCTCCATCTTTCTAATAATGTCCCACAGGTCACTGAAACATTTCTTGGTCTTTCAAATCTTTCTTTTTCTCCTGAAATTGTATAATTTCATTCAACTATCTTCAAGGTCATGTCTCTTCTGCTAGCACCACTCTATGGGTAAGTATTTTCATTGCATGTATTTTACCTTGAAATCTAGAATTTATACTTCCTATTTTCTTCCTCCCCCAGTACACTTTCTTTTACTTCACGGACCATCATATAAAAAGGTGCTTTCCAGGCAGTTGGGAGTTTCCATCGCTGCAACTTGGGAGGCTGAGGCAGGAGGATCACAAGTTTGAGACTTGTGTTGGCAATTTGGCAAAAACCTATCTCAACTAAAATATTGAAAGGGCTGCTAAAAATGTAGCTCAATGGTAGAGCACCACTGGGTTCCATCCCCAGTACCACCCCCCAAAAAATATAAATAAATAAACAAATAATAAATAAATAAAAAGGTGCTTAAATGTTCTTGCTAAAAGTTCTTCCTATACCAAATCATGAGTCATCTTGGAGTCCTTATTCTTTGATGATTCTTTTTCTTTATATTGAGTTACATTTTCATAATTCTTCATATGTCAGTTAGTTTGATAATGTATCCTGAACCTTGTGAATGTTATATGATTCCACTTTATCCTTCAAAGAGTGGTAATTGTTTTAAGCAATGGACATGGGAGAACTCAAATAGCCAACTTTGTCTCTTGGTTAGCATCTCAAATTTCTGTTCAACTATTCCTCTTTATCTGGATTCTACCCCACACAATAGTTGTTCTGGAATGATCCTGTGATATACACAGACCTAGAGGCTTCACTTTTCCAGCTTTCTCTTTTCTTCAGTTCTTAATTCTCCAATGGCTGTGGTTAGCCTCAGTCTCTACTCTCTGATTCCTCAGAACTGTGGTTTCCTATTGGAGTTTCAATCACCCTATTCAGCTATAACTATACAGCTCTCGGGCTGAAGGTCTTAACAAAGGAATTTCATCCCACATTGTCCACTCTATCTCCCATATTTAAACTGCCATCCAGTTAATGCTTAATCGTCCATGATAGAAGAACTTCTGACAACTTCTATTGTTTATTTGGCTGAGTAGTACAAGAGACATGGGATTGATTAAGATTCTTGAAAGATTTAAATTCTGCATGAAGGATTTCTTTCCTTCACTTTAGGGTTAGTAATGTAGTCAAATGTTCCATTTATTTACCTCTGTTTCATACATTGCTATTTAGAAATACCAAAAACAAGTGAAAGCATGTTGACAAATATGGGAAGAGAGATGATAAGACAAGATATGAAAGTGATATTGTTGTGAACATAACAATATCCTCACTGTGGGAATAGAATAGTGTTTCTCTTTGGCACAGAGGCAAGAAAATTGTAGCATTTATAAGGACTTCACTTATCCAAGAAAAGGCATCAAATCCCATTTGGCTCAAAGTAAAGGTTCTAAGAACTTCTTCTTTCTCCTTTCTCATAATCTCAAGTCCCCAGTGGTAGAAGAAATGATTTTAAGAACAACTACTCTAGACTTAACTCTAATAAACAGAGGAGTCATTTTTGGTGTTTGGGAAATGATAAAAGTCTTAAAACAAAGCAGTCCTATCATCTCAGATCATACCACCTAAAGAGAAAAACTACCAGAGCCTATTTAAAATACTCTGCTGGGACATTTAGAAGGGCATGTTTCAAACACATTGTAATTTACGGTTCCAAAATACTGACCAAGTTGTTCCAAATATGATACTTGAATGGTAGCATCCCAGAGAGTGGAAAGCTCTTATTGAGGCTGTTCCAATTCCAAAATGAAAATCATCTTAGGAAAAAGACAGAAGGTGGAAATGCATGGAGGAAATGCCCCAAGAGTGGAAAGAAAAATAAATAACTAAAGATGTATAAAGCCATGCTGTCAGGGAGTCTATCCAAAATGAACCAAGACATACACCCAGGGCCCAGTACCACAAAAAGATTTTTAAATGCTATTTTATGAATAAGAAGTTGTACAAAGGAGGGTCAGGACTACTGCATGGAGTACAAGGAATTTATATTCAAGTTTCACAGAAGGAAAACAGAATGTCAAAATCCCTGTGTTTGTTTTCTTCTGGTTTCCCAAAATAGAAGAAACCAAATATAGAAGGAGCATTCATAAGAGAAAACAAAATCCAAAGGTAATAAAGTTATTTTATATGAACTCAGGTCATTTATTTTAGATAAATTGCATCCCAAGGTTTTAAGAAAGCTTGTATGTGAAATCTCTCAATGACAATCCTTATTCTATGAGATCTTAGATAAGAGCAAAGGAGACTGAAATAAGGGGGGAAAAAGCCAGTGTCAGTCCAGTTTTGAGTGGAAAATTACAAGTTTGGCAAACATAGTTCTAAAAGAAAGGATAGATTATGTAATGGTTCAGATATGAGATCAGCACCAAAACTTTGTGTGTGAGACAATGCAAGAATGTCCAAAAGTGAAATGATCCAATTATAAGAGATATGATCTAATCAGTTGATTGATTCACTGATACTGATTAACTGGGTGGTAATTGCAGGTAGTAGGGTATAGTTGGAGGAAGTAGGTCACTGGGGTGTGTCTCTCGGGTTTATATTTTGCCCCTGGTGAGAGCGTTCTCTCCCCTACTTCCTCCCCCGTATTCCCCTCCCTCCTCACTCTCTGTATCTCTCTCCTTCCTGGCTGTCATGTCTTGAGTTGCTTTCCCCTGCCACGCCCTTCCATCATGATGTTCTGCCTCACATTGGGCCCAGAGCAAAGGAGTTGGCCAACCATATGCCAAACCCCTGAAACCATGAGTCAAAATAAATTTTTTCCTCCTTTAAGTTGTTTTTGTCAGATCTTTGGGTCACATCAACAAAAAAATAAACTAAAACAGATTACTAAAGGAATCGATTGTGAGTGTCTGGAAAAAGTGATAATCAACATAAAATCGCTAAGAATTGCTTGTCACATTCCAATCATGTTTTACTCTGAAGGGATTCTAAGACTTGTCTGATATGAAAACCCAGGATGCAAAGCTTATAAGACATAATGAGTCAATAAAAAATCAAGTAGTTCTCTTTTTATATTCTTTTGTATAGGATGTAAAAGTATGGATTAAATGCTAAGGAAGACTGTCAGGTTAGAAGTCAATGGAATTATATATGTAAAGAGTAGTGACTAATAAATTGAGGCCAATCTAAAATATAATATTGACAGATATTATAAGTCAAATTATCTCACCTAAAATGGCATGTTACAGTACAGTATCTAGGGGCTGGGGTTGTGGCTCAGCGGTAGAGAACTCTCCTCTCACATGTGAGGCACTGGGTTCAATCCTCAGCACCACATAGAAATGAATAAATAAATAAAGGTACCAAAAAGAGTACAGTATCTAGGAATGTCACCTCTCTTTGCAAATGTTATCAAGTTAACACAAGGCCATTAGTGTGGAACATAATACAGAATGATGGTATCCTCATAAGAAGAGGACCACCAGTCAAGAGAGACACTCACACAGAGGACACCATGTGACAATGGAAGCCAGGATGAAAGTGCCTTATTGCAGGACCAGGAACACCAGGACTGCCAGCAGCCACCAGAAACTAGAAAACAGCGAAGGAAACACTCTTCCCTACACCTTTCAAATGGAGTATGGTCCTGTTGACCTCTTAATTTCAGACTTTGGGCCTCCAGAACTGTGAAAGATTATATTTCTGCTGTTTTGAGCCACGCAATTTATAGTGCTTTTTGACAGCAGCCCCAGGAAACCCACACCAGAAGTACATCCCAGGAGTCTGATTCTGACCCTGTCAATTCAACTTTCTACAAAGAGCTGAAGACATAAAGGACATGTTAAAAAAAAAAGACTAGGAACAAACATTTATTAAGAATAAAAATGCCCTTGATTTAAAATAATAATATGCAACTAGTTTATTTCACTGTTTTATCACTATTTAAAAATAAGACACGTACAAGCAGAATTTACACTTTCAAGTTTTTAGTTTCTCAGGAACTCAAGAAAATCATTACTTTCCTTAATAAATTATAGGCCATTGTATCATTTTAATAGGCACAACTGGAGTCGAAAGTTCGGTTCCAAATATGGTGCATTAAAGAGCTCTGAGCAATGGGGTCTAGTTTAGAGGAAAGTGATCAAAAGAAGCATCTCAAAACCAAGCTATGTTAAAAGTCCAAAGAAATGACAAAGTAAAACAACAGAGAGTTACATGTGGAGAAGAGATGACTCAAAGCAGACACCTCAGTGTCTGCAGACACTGAAGAGGTATTCGACTGTCTCTCCAGGACCTCAAGAGGCTGCATGAGTTTCAGAATTTCACACTCCTATTACTAACTAGGAGCATCCAGTACGTGAATGATCTTTAGCTCATATACAGAATGAAAGTGTAATGTGGCAAATAATAGAAATGCAATATTTAATTAATTCAGAGACAACTTTTTCTCTACTTTTTTAACATCCCTAGAATCCAGAGTTGTCTTACAATCATAGACTACCAGGTGGCAGTCATAATGGAGTTTACAGTGATTGTTCATGGACAAGCTTGGACCCTTCTTCATATTGGTGTCACCTTAGTTATGTGCATTACTAACAGGTCATCTGTTTAATTGCCACCTAACATGTCTTAAAAAATGTTTCCCCTGAAATGAAATGAAATTATTAGAAGTGAAATGAGTGAAATGCAATGAGACTACTGCATAAGAAGAAAGGCATTGGAACAGCAGGATGATGCATTGTGTTTAAGATGAGGGGAGCAAGAACTCATCATGGGAGGAAAGACTGCAATCCTGTGTTTTCTTGCAATGCAACAATCAAATGCTTTACTAGATCTAAGAAAATACAGGTGATTTTGTTATGGTCTATTGCTGGTTTACATTCAAAAAGATTGCCCATTCCCTGCTAAGCAGCACAACTGAAAGCAGGAAGTACTCCATATTTCTTAGAATAGATGAGATAATGTTTAAAATGAAAGAGGCTGGTATGACCCATTCACACTTCAAACAGCAGTTCTATGGTATTGTATCATAGTTTAATTGGCAGCATTTTTGTTCCTAGTGGAATGTAACTAATGGTACATCTGATGATTGATAGTATCTTCTATTCAACAATATAGCACTTTTTATTTATACAGAACCTTTGTGATTTACAAAGCATTTTCACAAATACCATTTCATCTGACCTCAACAGCTGCATGAAATAGGAGTATGTGTATATTATAACTATTTAACAAAAGAGAAAATGAATGCTCAGTAGCTAATTACCTTGCCTCCCATCATGTGTAATGTGACAAAACTGGAATTAGAGATTTAACCTTCTCACTCCTATTCCAAGACTTTTTCTACTTTAAAAAAATGTACATCATGGATAATTTTTTCTGTTAATATTTATATTAATTAAAGTATAGTATATAATATATAAAATTTCAGAAACGCCTTGCCTTTTGATATCCAAAAGACAAACTAAGGGACAATGATCTTTTCAATGCCATGTTTCTTTATACCTGATGAAAGAAGAGGTACAGAAAAGCAAATTCTTTCAGAAAGTTGTTCCAAGTGATAAAAACAAAAACCAACTGTTTCTGTCCTGGGAAAGAATTAATAACTTTGCTATTTTTACCTCCTCTGAAACTAATGCAATTCTGAAATGGAATACTCTGTTATCTAGGTTCTCATGCATGCCCACAATTTGCAATCTTAAAGTATCTGTCTGTCCTCTGAGACAAAAATTAAGTTCTTCGGTATATCTCCTTGACACAAAGCATACAAATATTTTGATCCTTGGATTTAAAATAAAATTAAAATAAACAGCTATGTGTTTTATTAGAGTTTTAGATATTCTCACAAAATGCACTAAATCATTTTATTCGGATCGCATCTTAATCTTCATAACCATCCTGTGAAGTGTTATCATAATCACCAACCTTTGACATAGTTGGGGACTCACAGCAGTCACACCACTTGCCCAAAGTCACCGCCGCCTACAGATGTTGCAACCAGAACAGGAATCTCCTCCTATGAATCTTCATGTAGGAGAAGATTTGGGAGATAGATAGATAGATAGATACATACTTACATACATACATACATACATATCTAATATGAAGAATTGCTGAGTTACACAGTGGCTTTAGGTTCAATATTCTGAGGAATGGCCAGACTCTTTTCCAAAGTAACTGCAACATTTCATAATCCCAGCTACAGTATCCTAAGAGTTCTCATCTCTTCAAGCCTTCACCAGCATCATTTAGCTGTGTTTTGATTATGCCATCCTTATAATTAATCATGGGTTTAAAATGTTACCTCCTTGTGGTTTTGATTCACATTGTGCTAATGACTGATGATGTTGAGCATATTTTCATGCACATACTGATCATTTATACATCTTCTTTAAAAAATGTCCATTCAGATCCTTTGCCCACCATACATAGCAAAATTTACCATATCATTTTAAGAGTACACTTCTGTACCACTAAGTATATTTGTAAAATATATAACAATCCCTACTATCTGCTTCCAAAACTATTATCATCTCAAATGGAAACTCCCTACCCACTAGATAATAGTTCCCCATATGATCCTCCCCCAATTCCCTAGGAATATCTATTGTACTTCATGTCTTTATAGTTTCCTATTCAAGGTATCAGTAGAATCAGATAATATTTCTCTTTTTATGTCTGGGTTATTTTGCTTAGCATAATGCTTTCAAGATTCTTCTGTGTATTAGAATTTTATTCCTGTTTAATGACTGAATAATATTCCTTTTTGTGCACATTTCATATTGTGTTTATTCATTTCTCTGTTTGTTGACATATTGTTTCCACCTCTTGGCAATTACGAATAATGCGGCTATGGGTATGAGTACACAAGTATCTGTTTAAGTCCCTGCTCAATTCTTTTGCTCAGGAGTAAAATTACTGGATCACCTGGTAATTCCATGTTTAAATTATGGAGGATCTGCCAAACTGTTTATACTGTTTATGCACCATTTTATATTTCCCACTAGCAATGCACAATGATTCCAATTTCTCCACATTCTCTTCAACACTTAAAATATGGTAGTTTGGAATATAAAATGGTACAGTTGAGGTTAAGCAATTATTAAACACATGTCAAGTAACTCAGCAATTCCACTAGCAAATTATATATAATAATAGCCATAATAAGGAGTGTGATATCCACTATGGCCATTGCCATTTTTAATTGGGCTATTTTTCTTTGTAATGTCAAATTGCAAGATTTCTTTACATATTCTATATATCCCTTTTGATCAAACATCGGTTTTATATTGATAATGATTGGCATGTGATTGACATAGGATAGCAGACCACATAAGGATTTTCATTTATATATTGGCCAATAATTTTTACATATTGAAAAGGGAACTTACATGAGGCTGAATAGCTTTTGAACTGAGTTTACTTAACAACCAGGGCAGTGTATATGTTCCGTTTTAGAGCATACACAGCTGTATTCCCACCATGTCTCTTTGTGCAAAATCTAGCTCCATGAGTATAAGTTTTCATTTTTTTTAAGATTTGTTACTTTAAGAGGCTTTCTCAAACCCTAGAAATTACTTTAAAATTCACAGTAACTTTCAATGAGTGAGATTAGAAACTGCCATTTGGTTATTAATGAAGAGCTCTGAAATAGCAATTTTAGAAAACCACAGGGTGATGGGAAATAGTATTTTAGTAAATGCTGCAAAATCTTCAAGCACAAAATGAACAAGGGAGGGGGAGACAGGGACTGTTCCTGTGAGTGGCTAAATGATACCTTTCCATTTCCTTATCGCAGAACGTGTCAGGATCACTCTAAGGAGTCCCATTCAAATCAAGCAGCCACAGACAGCCCAGATGGAATACAAATAGACGGAGGAGAAGTGGAGCAGGGTTAGCGAAGTGTGCAGTGGGGAGATTGATGTTGATACCCTTCACTGCCAAGTGAAATGCCAATAATGCTTGTATAGCATTTTGTGCGGGCAATGGGAGTATTGATTCTTGAGCAATAATAAAGAATGAAGCCGCTCTCTCAGGTATAAAAATATTGGCAACTGTTACAAAGAATTGACTCATAGGGGCCTGAGTGCTGGCCTATCTTAATACAAATAATTCAGGCTTCAGAAGGATTGCAAGAGCAGCCAGGCATGGTTTGCAGGCACCGACTCTGCGATTAATGTACCTGCATCTTTCCTGGGCCTCCCAGCCTATCAACCAATTGGTCTTAGTAGGGCAGGAGCTAAATGGATTCCTAAGGTCTCATTGAGAGTAAGGCAAGATGATAAAAATGGAAGAAATAAAGGAGTATAAAATGTTTACCAATACATTTTTAAAGTTACAGATTGCATTTATTTATTGTAGCCACCTAAGCAAAGGAATATGTGCTTCTAAACACATTCCCATCAACACCGTGATTTCCAAGAAGACTGTTTTATGCTATAGGTTACAATAAGTTTTACGCACTAAAACCAAAATGGAACACTTGCAAATGTGTAGAACTATTATATTTGATGATATCATATTCTTGGCAGGAAAGCTGATACTCTACGTTTACAGAAAACTGGAAAATTAGCAAAAGAAGGGATATAGTTACCCACTCTCACAGTCACCCATTCCTAAAAATCAGTAACCTCATGGAGGAATAAAAATAATTCTTCACCATGAGGGCACTAATTGTCTTATTTTTGTAGACAGTAAAAAGTATTTGGTCTCATATGAACTCTAATTGACCTTGGAATTATTAACTTATTTGAATTAGTGGAATCTTTAAAATGCTGGACCATGATCAATATTTAGACTGGATTTTTAATAATTGTACAAATATATACTCGTTAAGTATACATGCACTCATACACATATATGCAAAGTATGTACTCACTGGTAACAAAGGAAAATACATACTGGTTCAGGCCCAACATTCCTGCTAGAGAAGGGTTTTTAAATTTTTTTAAAAAAAGGCTATTTATAATATTAAATTAATGAAAGAAAAAAAAAGTGTCCAACATTGGAGAACTAAGTGATTTTAAGTGAAATAGACTTCAACTCACTTTAAAAATGAGGAAACTCTATGCTGTGATTGACACTACAGGTTAACCAAAGTCAATATCCTCCAGTCTAGTCTGCCTTTCAAACAGTTTCCTAATTTTATTACTCTGGCCACTATTCTTTTTCTGTATTTGATCCAGGAAAGGTGACCTGCTGTCCAGTATCAAGCAGAGACCATGCTTGACATAAGCCAGCCAGAGTCGTCCTTTGCTCTTTATCAGTAATGAGAAAAAACAGACTGCTTTAATGTTTAGACCAGTTTGACTTGAAACTTTCTGCTGCTAGTAAGTGAATATACATCCAAGAGAACAGATTAAGATATTACTTTAGAAAGCAAGAGTACAAAACAGAATATACCATCTGTCTTCCCTTGTTACTAGATATTACATGACTGTATTCTAAAATATTGATTACTTCTAAGTAATAAGAATATTACACATGATCTTTAATTTTTGTGCCTATGTACTCTAAATTTGGCATTATGAATATGTATTGGAATTGAAATAAGAAAATCATTTTCCTCCTATGCACTGTAGAGGATACCACTTATCCAACCTCCTTCAGTCTCCTTATCTCTACCCTTCAAACCTCTGGTTACCACTACTCACTCTACTTTTATGAAATCAACTCTTTTAGCTTCCACATACGAGAGAAAACACGTGGTTTTTGTCTCCTGAACTGTCTTTTTTCACTTAGCAAGTGTCCTCCAGTTGTATCCATGTTTCAGTAAATGCCAGGATTTCAACATCTCTGTTGAGGTGAATCATGGTCACAATAATTCATTATATTTAAAAAAAAAATATTTTGTGTTTCATAAAGAACTAGAGTAGAGGCACTTAAAGCTTTCCAACACAAAGAAATGATAAATGTTTATGGAGTTGGAAATGCAAGTCACTCTGATTTGATCATTACACATTGTACACATGTAGTGAATTTTCACACTGCACTCTACCCTATAAATGTGTACAATTATTTTGCCATTTTAAAAAAATTCAGAGGATGGTAATGTTTTTACAACACTGAAGACTTTTTCAGTGCAAATAAATCTTACAGGAGTTGGGAAAGAAAAAAAAACATTTTAAAAAGAATCTCTATCAACATAAGTTAATATAAATAATGCTTATATGGTCCTATAGCAACTGAGAGGCAGGAATTCCTAGTTATAGTGTAAGTAAAAAGATAAGAATCTAATTTTGGCTTCCATGTCAGCAGGTATCATTTAGAATTAGGTGCCCCACTGAATTCTTGGTCAGATAGTAGATAGGAAGATACATAATGTCTAAAGTTAAAAACATTTTTCTGTTGCTATATTGATATAATAATAAAGCTTCATTATTCCATCAACTCATTAAGAAACATTTATTGAGCATCTGTTAAGTACTACGCAACATGCCAGCTAGGCAGAGAGAGGTGATAAAGATGGATGAAAAATGTGTCCTGCCCTGGAGAAGCTCACAGTCTGAAGGGCAAACTGGCACGTGAAAGTTTGTATTATAATAAGATATTGCTGAAATTGAGGAGTGCAAAATGTAGATGGTGACACAAAGAAAAAAGTGATGCGTTTCAGTTATGGACATGGAATATGTACAGAGGAAATGGCACTGGATTGGTATCTTAAATAATTAATAGTACCCACCAGGTGCTGAGCAACTCAGTGAGACCCTGTCTCTAAAAAAAAAAAATATGCAAAAAAGAGCTGGGGATGTGGCTCAGAGGTTGAGTGCTCCTGAGTTCAATCCCCGGTACCCCCCAAAATAATAATTAGTAGAACTCATTCATTGACTGGAGGGAGCTAATCCTGGAATGGATAAAACAAAGGGTTATGGTTATAGACAGTGACCCAAGGAAATTCAACAAATTCATTGGGCTGCAAGATAAGCAATTTAGTGAACAACGAAAAGAGATGATGAGGGGAGAAAATGTCTCTTCATTCTATCTTTAGATATGGAGAGCTGTACAGTTTCCTAAGTCAAGGTTTCACATGATCAAGTCTTGGTCATAATCAATATTCAAAGGCAGTCTGAGGGGAAATGTGAGTGTAGAGATACAACTTGGGAGGATGCTATGACTGTCCAGGTAAGAAGTAATGAGAATGTGAACTATGGTAATGGTAACGGAGTTAGAGAGGGGTGAAAGAGTAAGGGAGCTACTTAAAGGAAGAATTGATGATGTACACAGGCAGTTTTGATGTAGAAGGACAAAAAGGCAAAAATAAAATTAAATTAAAATTTTAAAAAAATCCTGATAATTATTTCAAGTACCTAATTCAAGAACTAGACTGATGGAGAGTATTTTAAATGGGATGGTAAATGTAGGAAGAAGAATTGATTTGGGATGGGAGGGATGGAATGTAATAATCTGGAATTTAGAAATATAACTTTGAAACTAAAGGAGAGGTAGGTAAAGATGGCAAGAATTTGGCAGTATCTTGATGCTCTAGCTTCTAACTCAAATAAAGAAAGTTATACCTAAAAATTATAACCAATCTTTAATTGTCATCTAAGGGGAGAGTTGCAAAAATCCTCCCTGATCACTGACCTAAAGAAGCAACAAATAAGCTTGCTATGTATTTAGGACTGGAATAAGGAAAAAAAATCCTCAGTGACTAATCAAAATCAAAACCTTTCCAAACTTGGGAATGGAATTTGAATTTACAATACTCATTTGCTCCATAAAATGCAAGCTATAATATTAACATATCACTTTGTCCAGGGCTTTTGGAATGCCTGTAGTCCTGACAAAAGCAAGATCTAACATTCTCTGGAGAAACCCTTTCTCATCCTAGAGCTGCTGGGATTCCCCCTGAATTGGTCCCCCACCTGCAAGATCATAACCAATAAAAAATTACAACCTATCAGGGCTGGGGTCGTGGCTCAGAGGTAGAGCATTCGCCTGGCATGCCTGAGGTACTGGGTTCTCGATCCTAAGCACCACATAAAAATAAAATAAAGACATTGTGTCTACCTATAACTAAAAGAAATATTTTTAAAAAATTATAACCTATCATGTAAGCACCATAGGGGAACATCAGCCAACACATAAAACAGAAAAATAAAACCCCTTGGTACCTAAAATAAAAGAATAGCCAGTAAAGTGATTGTAAAGATTTACAGGTAGATAGAGATAAATAGAAAAAAAATAGGAACAATTAGAAACTATGAGAAATAAATAAATAGACTTCAAGTAAAACCATTATGGAAACACTGTCATTGAAGAAAAACTTCCATGGATTTGTCAAAATAAACTATATTTTGAATTATGAAATATAAATTAGTAGATAACAATGGGAGCAATAGCAAAATAGGTGGGATGAAGCAAAAAAAAAAATAGGTAGAAACTTTAGTCATTCCTAACAGTATAAATATCTAACAGTATAAATAGCCTTGATATTGTATGTTATAAAAAAGAAGATTAAATATTATCTTAGTTAACTTACTGACTCAAGAAGTTTGAAAAGAGGGTGGAAATTAAACTAATGGATAGCACAATAAAGATAGGACAGTATTAATGAAACAGGACAAGAACCAACAAAACACATAATTTTTTTTTCTTCTGAAACAAACAAACAAAAGGCTAACTACCGATTTAATAAAAGTCATAAAAACTTGAAAATACTGTTGAAAGAAATTAAAGAAGAGCTAGCAAATGGAAAGGTAGCTCATGTTTACGGGTTAAGACTCAGTGTTGTTAAAATGTAAGGACTTTTCCAATTAAGCTCCAGATTCAATGTAATCACAACCGATTTTTGCCAGAAATTGACAAGCCAATTCTAAAATTGATATGGAAATTCAATGGATTTCAAATAGTCAAGAATGATCTTGAAAAAGCAAAGCTGAGGATTTATACTTCCCTATTTCAAAACTTTCTTGATTGGTACAACAAACAAGACAATGTGGAGCTGACATATGGACATAAACTGAGATAAACTACTGCAGATTCAGAAGCAAAACAAAAAGGTTGAATCTTTACCTTAGACCATATTCAAAATTTAACTCAAAATGGATCAAAGACCTGCATAGAAGAGTTCAAATAGAAATATTCTGTTTATAGAAAATACACAGGCACAAGTTTTTTTTTTTACTTTGGATTAAGCAATAATTTCTTAGATATTACACCAAATACACAAGCAACAAAAGGAAGAAAAGAAAAAGTTGACATCATTATAGTGAAAACCTTTTGTGCTTCAAAGGACACGCTCAGAAAAGTGAAAAGAGAGCCCATAAAATGGAAAGAAGTTTTGAAATCATATTAAGGAACTTGAATCTAGACTATACAAGTAACACCTACAACTCATAATAAAAAGACAACCCAAGAAAAGTTATGTAAAGGATCTGAAAAGAAGATACACAATGGTTAATAAGCACATGGAAAGAAATTCAATATCATTACGAACAAATGCACATCAAACTCACAATGAAATACTCATTAGGATGGTGAAAATAAAGCATTAGAGATGAAATTGAAGAATTGAAACTCTTATAGATTGCTGGTAGGATTCTCAAATAGTAGCATAACTTTAGAAACTAGTTGGGCAATTTATTAAAACATTTAATGTAGTTATCACATTACTCAGCAATTCCACTCTAGGTATAGACCCAAGAGAAACGACAACATGCAACTGAACAAAAACTTGTACACAGTGTTCATAGCAGCATTCTTCATAATATTCCCCAAATGGAAATAAGCTAACCTCTATTCATTGATAAATAGAGTATGATATTCATACATGGAATATTACTCAGAAATAAAATAAAATACAATTATAATACATGCTACAACACAGATGAATCTTTAAAACATTATTTTAAGTGAAAGAAGCCAATCACAAAGAACCACATATTGTATAATTATATTTATATGAAATTTACAAAATAGGTAAATACATAGAGATAGAAAGTAGACTGGTAGTTGCCTAAGACTGGAGAGATTGGTGGGGTGTAAGGATTGGGAGTGATGGCTAATGAGTAGGAAATTTCTTTGTGATGAAACTTTTAAAATTTATTGTAGTGATGTGAAAAACTATTTCACACATTAAATGGGTGATATGTATGATACATGAACTATATCTAAATAAATTATATAAAAATCTAAACAGCACATACAAAAACCTGCACATGGATTTTTTGTCAGCCTTACTCATAATTACCCAAACATGGAAGCAACCAGGATGTCCTTTCGTAGGTGAATGGAAAAATAAGCTGTTCTACATTCAGATAATGAATACTATTCAGCATTAATCCATTATGTGTCAAGTTTTCAATTCTGCAAATATTTCAATGAAATTGACACTGGAGTATTAGTAGGTAGGAAATTGTAATCTTGAGCTTATATATTCTTTATTATTAGAACAAAAATGAAGTATATCCAATAAATAGCACACTGGGAAAATACAGACTCTTTTACATATATAAATAAATGTAAATAATACATTATAAAACATGATATGCTTTCATAGATAAAGAAATGACTTTTATAACCTGTTCAACAATTATTTTGGTGGAAAGGAGCAAAACACTATATAATGTTACGTTACTTTTTTGACAATATGTTGTTTGTTTCACAGGACATGGCTTGTTTTGATATCATGATTGTTCTTGCTATTTGAGAATAATGTGGCTTCTCATATTAAATCAATAGCATCACGGACAGCAATAGATATGGGAATATTATGCTTTCTTCTTCCTGATGGCTTCTCGCTACATCATTTTAGGTATGCCAAGCAGACGTTTCTTGAAATCCAACAAATTTGTCAGATCCTTATCTTTGCTCACAAATTTATGAATAATCCCTGCATTTATATACTTAATTATTCAAGGATAGGAGGAAAAGGGTAATAAAAATGTCTATAAAAATATGTCATAAAAAATGACTCAAAGCCAAGTGTAGTGGCGCATGCCTGTAATCCCAGAAGCTCAAGAGGCTGAAGGAAGAGGATCATGAGTTCAAAGCAAGCAAAAGTGAGCAACTCAGGGAGACTCTGTCTCTAAATAAAATGAAATATAGGACAGGGATGTGGCTCAGTGTACATGTGCCCCTGAGTTCAGTTCTGGTTACCCTCCCCAAAAAAATGATTCAAGAAAACCTGAAAAGCAAGCACAGAGTTAAATTCAATCAAGAAATTGAATGAAATAGAATAAAAATTCTGTCAACAAAAGCACATGCTTCAGAAGAATTTTAGTGGTAGATGCAAAAGCTCAAAATACTATGAAAGAATAAAAAGAAAAATTTTGCAGAAATTTAGACTTTTGAATTTTATTTTTCTCATAGCAAGGTACTGCAATTAACACATAGGTTCTAAGAATGAGAGAGGCAACATCATATCAAATGGACAAACTGCTGATTATTTTTCTCAGAGTAGTGGTTTGATAGGAAATTGGAACAGACAATTGGTAAGGTAAGAGGTTTGCCTCTCCAGCTTTCAAGACTGTGTTC
Source organism: Spermophilus citellus (assembly GCF_964194105.1). Taxonomy (NCBI): domain Eukaryota; kingdom Metazoa; phylum Chordata; class Mammalia; order Rodentia; family Sciuridae; genus Spermophilus; species Spermophilus citellus. Next base: position 85,228,648 of record NC_138183.1, read on the forward strand.
ACATTCAAAACAGAAGGGACCTTCTCAGTCTCCTACAAGATAGAGTCCTCCACTTTCATCTGGACTTTGAAGGACTGTAGGTAGAAATGGATATTGTTTGATTATACAATTCTTTGCACATTCCCTCAACTTTCTTTTTTACTACCTAACATGGTAGTCCTTGGAAAAGGGCTACAAATCTAGCTGCTGGGATCAGGATTGACCCTTATACAAGAAACTATAACCATATCTTTAAACCTTTTGAGCAGAATTTCTAAGAATCTAATGGGCTGGATTTTTGCCATCATCCCATCTGACATATCGAATTGTCAGGAACTGCAGCTGTATTTTTGTGGCTAGGATAGCTCACCTGTTCTCTTTCTGTGTACCCCACCATACACGAATGGGAAAGGAACAAAGGCAAAGCACTAGTTAGGTTTCTATTGCTGGTGGTAATTTGGGTCAGCATCATTGAGGAATCTGATGTTCTTCTAAAGGAGGAAGTGTTTGGGTTAAAATCCATGCCAAATTGAGAGGAAAAAAAATAATAGCTAAAGGCAAGACATGAAAACCACCTCTTTTTGTGCAACCGAGTCATGCTGAATGGAAATCTGCAAACCTGAATGGCATTACAATAGCATGTATTCTGGTCAGACTGGCTGTTGAAAACTCAATAAAGCTCTTGTAATGTGCCAGCATTTTTTGATTCTTGTTTTTAAGGTTATAACTACTACATAAGTTATCATTTTGGAAGGAATTTCCAAGGGTTACTCTCTGAAGGGCCATTAAACCTTGAAATGTACAACTGGCAGACGGATCCCTGTGCAAACGTAAGCCTTGGTGACCAAATGTTTAAGGGGCTTCCTGTCTATGATTTATAAAACATAACAGCTGTATGCTGTAGGGCACTTTATATAAATACAGACCACCTTTGATGCTTGGTTTCCTCTGTGCTCCTCCTATGTGCCTTTAATATTTGCTGATTTTGTTTTACATCTTTTCATTGAAATAAGCCACAACTATTTGTATCATGATTCCTGAGCCCTATGAGTCCTTTCTGCAAATCACCATAGCTGACAGTGGTCTTAGAAAGCCCGGAAGCAAATACTCTTGCATGGAGTAGTCAGTCATTTAATGTTTTATAGGTGAATAAATGAAGTGAGTATAGCACTATGCCCTCTCTTGTCCTCTAGAGTAAGAGGGTGATATTCTCTTAGCAAAAGGGTATTCCAACTTAGTGACTGGGACAAATTACCATGGTCTAATGGGCTTTATTTTTACCAGAACTAAGCAAACAAAATATTCATGTTTTCTTCCTCAGAATATATCAAAAGAAAATTGGAAAGAGATTTTGAAAACAAGCTGAGAAAAAAAGGGAGAGAAAAAAAAAAAAACATTTCTAACAATAATTTTCTGAGGCTAAGAGAAGTCCTGTGAAAAAGCAAAGAGAAAATCAAAGCTATTATAAGACTCAATGATAAAAAAAAAAGAACCCTCTGGCCTGAAACTTAAATAAAAATTATATATAATAAAATTTGAAACAGAAAGAGTAATAAAAAGTCTAACAGGGAAATAAAAATAGAAACTACAATACAGAATTTCTTTTAAAATATCAATAGGTTGGATGATTAAAAGAGAAAGGCAAGAATAAAATCTATGGATAGAACAATAACCGAAAAAAACACCATCAGCTCTGAAGATGAATCATATGCGTAAACGTGGGAATAGCATTGTCTGAATGGACATATTCACTGCATTTGAAAACATATATTAGGAGTATGTTTTCAGTCATCTATATTTTATTTGGGAACTTGATTCAGTAATTATTAACACAGTCATAATTGCATAAAAATATTAATTGCCTTGGGTAACTACACCCTAGATAATAGGAGTATTTCAATAAAATTACTGTTATTCTACTCTAGTTCTTATAAGATAAATGGGGCATTATTACTTCTCATCCAGAATCACCCAGAATCATGTTGACCAAAGTGTCTAGGCACCTCATGGTGCCATCAAGTTGACATATTAAATTAAGTATCACAATCAAGAAGTTTATAAATATAAGAATCTTTTCCTGTGATACAGGGCTTCAACACCTGACAGGGACTCCATGAGAAAATGATAACATGTTGCTCTCTTAATAGCTTCACAAAAGCAGTAGCTCACAATAAGCAAAGTAGAGATGCCCGAGCTGCATGGCAGAGGAAGAAAGAACAGAAGTGGGCTTGCTACAGTGGAAATACCACCCAAGGCCAGAAAACCCACCAGATTACCACATTTCAAAGGCAGATGCAGAGAATGTTCCACTTAACCAAAGCCATAAAGAATGTGCAATGAGAGGGATACAGTAATTGCTGAAAAGCTCAGTGGTATCTCTGCTTTGTGGGAAAGGCTGATGGTGGGAGATGCTGTACAGCATTTGACCTTCTGATATTGAAGAGAAATTAAAGGATTGTCAAAAATCATAGAGGTCAGACAGCAGCATTAAATTGTCAAAAACCTCACAATGCACTTGTTATAATGAATGGCAAGAATGACACCAGCAAATGGAGTCTAATTTGAAAACAGCAATAGAATAGATTATAAAGCCTGACATCCCTATAGACAAAATCAATGTGCGCTTGACAAAAATGTTGCTCAATTTGTACAATTAAAAAACCTAAAATGGATAATAAGAAACTGACCATGGGACATCAAGTGACCATGTGTCCAGACTACCTATTACGATCAAGATTCTATCAAACTCACCAAGACACAAGATCCGGAGATTCTAACCACAATCCATTTCGAGATCTAGTTATAATTTCCATATTTTGGCATGAATAAGGCCAAGTGGCAGAAACAAACAGCACAGATAAATTGCCAGTTCCCCAGCCATCCATTCTTGTTGAACTGGGATCTGTTGTTCTACAGCTCCCTTACAAGCAGTTGAAGAAGTATAAAGTTCAGGCTTGAAACGTGGATGGGTTGACTCAGCATGTGGATTCAACATGAACAAGTACATCCACCCATTCTGGGATGGTGCTGAACATCAATTGCTTGGGAAAATCCTAATATACCAAGATTTGGGGAAATAATTAGATTATGAGAGGTGCCACTATCACAAGGTTAATTCATGATTTGAGCTAACTAGGTGCTAACTGTAGGGAGGTAGGATGTGGCTGAAGAAAATGGGTTACTGGGGGTGTGTCTTTGTGGTTTATATTTTGTCCTTGGTGAGCAGAGTGCGCTCTCTCTCTCGCTCTCTCTCTCTCTCTCTCTCTGTCTCCTTCCAGTTGCCATGTCCTGAGCTGCTTTCCACTTCCATGCTTTTTTGCTGTGATGTTCTGCCACACTTTGAGCCCAAAGCTATGGAGTCAGCTGACCATGGACTGAACTTCTAAAACCATTAGCCAAAATTAACTTTGTCTCTTTTAATGTGTTCTTGTCAGGTCTTTTGGTCACAGTTATGTTTTAGTCAACAGCAACAATTTAGCTGTTGACTAAAACAGCTTCTGTTACACAATAGAGACAAGGAGGAATTTGTTTGGATATAAGGCAGTTTATTTACATGCTTCTTATTCTTCCACTCTCCAATTTTAATGGTAAAAAGGAAGTTCTTCTGCCACAGCCTGAGAAAGAGGTTGTAGGTTATAACCAAGAATCCAGACCCAAGAGGAAAGAGGTCTTGAATCTGCTTATCTGGTAAGCCACTCCAACCACAGATGTCCTCGTTATTCTAGAATAGACAGTAGAAATAGGAGACAATAAATAACTGTAGTTCATCATACTATCTGCCCTTTTATTACTTTAAGAAAAGAGGTGCACCAGAATCCTGCAGGAACCTGTATCAGAAATTTTAGCAAAGAACCAGAGGCAAGCAGTGCAAGATGTAGACTGCAATGGGTGCTAGGGACTGTGGCTAGACTGCCCCTCTTGGATATTCAAGCATTCCTTTTCTTAGCTACTGAAAATGGTGGTGGATGACAGCTCTTGTCTGATTCTCTAATTGGGGATTACCTTCAGCTAAAAAGAGCTGGCCATCCAAGGACTAATGACTAGTTGATGGGGAGTTTACCAGAAAACCAAATCTGCATAGATTTTTACATTTATATTCATATAATTATTCATTTAATCAATAATAAAACTACAAAAGTAGAGATTTGATCTAGTCTCTGCCCCTCAATGACACCTCAGGATGTTTAAGCTCTTTGTCTTTTTTCATCATCTTTTTTTACCATCCTTGAACATCTAATTAAAAACACTTTCTTTCTTCACAGTCTCTTTCTATGGACTGAATCATGCCCCCCATCCCCAATTCATATGTTGAATCTTTAACTCCAATATGATGCTATTTGGAGACGGTGCTTTAAGGAGATAAATAAGTTTAAGTGAGAACAGAGATTTCATCATGGGCATTAGTACCCTTCTAAGAGAAAGAAACATTTTAAGAGCTTTCTTTGGGCCATGAGAGGACATAACAAAAGAGCAGCCTTCCTCAATCTAGAAAGAGAGCCTTTACCAGAACACAACCATGCTGGCGCTTTGATTTAGGACTTTCAGCATCCATAAGTGTCAGAAAATAAATGCCGGTTGTTCAAGTCACCCTGGCTATGTTTTCTGTTATGGCTCTCTGAATCGATAATTTTAATAGATTTGAAATAATTCATTTGTTAAATACTCAAGGCCTACGGTATTTTAGAAAAGAAATATAATTTTGGAATTCTATAAATCTATTTTCCAAGAAAATCAACCATTCCAGGATACCAAATGTATTTGAACAAAGTTATAATTTTTTTCTGTATCTATGGTTGTTTGTCTATTTTTGTTTTGATTTGCTATTTTATGTTCTCTGTGGTTTTCTTTTTTTATTTGTTTAATATTCAATTGATTTTATTTTTTAAATACATGTAAGTGGTGAGAAGAGGGGTAGGAGGAAAAGGGAGGGGGCAGAGGACTAGCAAGGATGGTGGAATGTGATGGATATCATTATACAAAGTACATGTATGAAGACTTGAGTTGAGTGCCAACATACCTTATATACAAACAGAGATAAGAAAAATTGTGGTATATATGTGTATTAATAGTTGTAATGCAAATAAAAATACATGTATAATGGCATAAATAGGCGTGAACATAATTTATATACAGAGATACAAAATATTGTGCTCTATATGCATAATAAAAATTGTAATGCATTCCACTGTTGTTGTGTATTTTTAAAAATAACAATAATAAAAGAATTGTAATGCAAAAAAGTGCATGTATAAAGACATTAATCGGTGTGAACATACTTTATATACAAAGATATGAAAAATTGTGCTCTATATGTGTAATAAGAATTGTAATGCATTCTGCTGTCATGTATTTAAAAAATAAAATTAATAAAAAAGGAAAGAAAATTAAAAATAAATAAATACATGACATCGGGGCTGGGGATGTGGCTCAAGTGGTAACGCGCTTGCCTGACATGTGCGGGGCACTGGGTTGGATCCTCAGCACCACATAAAATAAAATAAAGATGTTGTGTCCACTGAAAACTGAAAAATAAATATTAAAAAATTATCTCTCAGATGGGAGGGAAGGGGAGGGGGTATAGTATGGGATAGGAAAGGTAGCAGAATACAACAGTTACTAATAGGGCATTATGTAAAATTGTGGATGTGTAACCGATGTGATTCTGCAATCTGCATTTGGGGTAAAATTGGGAGTTCATAACCCACTTCAATCTAATGTATGAAACATGATATGTCAAGAGCTTTGTAATGTTGTGAACAACCAATAAAAAAAAATTCTCTCTCTCTCTCTCTCTCTCTCTCTCTCTCTCTCTCTCCTCTCTCTCTCTTTAAAAAAATACATGACAGTGGAATGCATTACAAATCTTATTACATATATAGAGTACAATTTGTCATATCTCTGTTTGTATATAAAGTATATTCACACCAATTCATGTCTTCATACATATACTTTGTATAATGATGTGATCACATTCCACCATTATTGCTAACCCCCTTCACCTTCCCTTCCCCTCCCACCCTTCTGCCCTATCTAAAGTTCCTCTATTCCTCCCATGCTCTCCCTCCCTACCTCATTAAGGGTCAGTTACCTCATATCAGAGAAAATGTTCGGCATTTGCTTTTTGGGGATTGGCTAACTTCACTTAGCATTATTTTCTCCAAAGCCATCCATTTGCCTGCAAATGTCATGATTTTATTCTCTTTTATTTCTGAGTAATATTCCATTGTGTATATATGCCATTTTTAAATCCATTCATCCACTGAGGGGCATCTAGGCTGGTTCCACTGTTTAGATATTGTGAATTGTGCTGCTATAAACATTGATGTAGCTGTGTCCCTCCAGTATGCTGTTTTTAACTCCTTTGGGTATACACTGAGGACAGGGACAGCTGGGTCAAATGGTGGTTCCATTCCCATTTTTCCAAGAAATCTCCATACTGCTTTCCATATTGGCTGCACCAATTTGCAGTCCCACCAGCAATGTATGAGTGTGCCTTTTTCCCCACATCCTCACCAACACTTATTGTTGTTTGTATTCTTAATAGCTGCCATTCTGACTGGAGTGAGATGATACCTTATAGTAGTTTTGATTTGCATTTCTCTAATTGCTAGAGATGATGAACACTTTTTCATATATTTGTTAATTAATTGTATATCCTCTTCTGAGAGTCTCTGTTCATGTACTTGGCTCATTTATTGGTTGGGTTATTTTATTTTATTTTTGGTTCTTAGCCTATTGAGTTCTTTATATACCCTAGAGATTAGTGCTCTATCTGATGTGTGAGGGGTAAAAATTTGCTCCCAAGATATAGGCTCTCTATTCACCTCACAGATTGTTTCTTTTGCTGAGAAGAAGCTTTTTTAGTTTGATTCAATCCCATTTATTGATTCTTGGTTTTAATTCTTGTGCTATAGGAGTCTTATTAAGGAAATTGGGGCCTAATCCCACATGATGAAGATTAAGGCCTACTTTTTCTTCTATTAGATGGAGAGTCTCTGGTTTTATTCCCTGGTCCTTGATCCACTTTGAGTTGAGTTTTGTACATGGTGAGAGATACAGGTTTAATTTCATTTTGTTGTATATGGATTTCCAGTTTTCCCAGCACCATTTGTTGAAGAGGCTATCTTTTCTCCAATGCATGTTTTTGTCATCCTTGTCTAATATAAGATAATTATACTTTTGTGGGTTAGTCTCTGTGTCTACCAGTCTGTTTTGGTGTCAATACCATGCTGTTTTTGTTACTATTGCTCTGTAGTGTAGTTTAAGGTCTGGTATAGTGACACCACCTGCTTCACTTTTTCTGCTAAGGGTTGCTTTATCTATTCTGGGGCTTTTATTTTTCCAGATAAATTTCATGATTGCTTTTTCTATTTCTATGAGGAATGCCATTGGGATTTTGATTGTAATTGCATTAAATCTGTATGATGCTTTTGGTAGTATGGTCATTTTTATAATATTAATTCTGCCATTCCAAGAGCAAGGTATATCTTTGCATCTTCTAAGATCTTGATTTCTTTCTTTAGAGTTCTGTAGTTTTCATTGTATAGATCTTTCACCTCTTTTGTTAAATTGATTCCCAAGTTGTTTTTGTTGGTGTTGTTGTTTTGTTTGTTTTTGTTTTTTTGGTGGCTCTTATAAATGGGATAGTTTTCCTCATTTCCCTTTCTGAGGACTTGTCACTGATATACAAAAATGTCTTTGATTTATGGATGTTGATTTTATATCCTGCTATTTTGCTGAATTCATTTACTAGTTCTAGAAGTTTTCTGGTGGAACTTTTTGGGTCTTCTAGGTAAAGAATCATATCATCAGCACTAGCGCTAATTTAAGTTCTTCTTTTCCTATATGTATCCCTTTAATTTTTTTCATCTGTCTAATTGCTCTGGCCAGTGTTTCAAGAACTATGTTAAATAGAAGTGGTGAAAGAGGGCATCCCTGTCTTGTTCTAGTTTTGAGAGGGAATGCGTTCAATTTTTCTCCATTTAGAATGATGTTGGCCTGGGGCTTAGCACAGATAGCCTTTATGATGTTGAGCTATCTTCCTGTTATCCCTAGTTTTTCTAGTCTTTCGAAAAAGGAGTGCTGTGTTTTGTCAAATGATTTTTCTGCGTGTATTGAGATGATCATGTGATTCTTATCTTTGAGTCTATTCATGTGATGAATTACATTTATTGATTTTTTTATGTTGAACCAACCTTACATCCCAGAAATGAATCCCACTTGATCATGGTGCAATATCCTTTTGATATGTTTTTGTATTCAATTTGCCAGAATTTTATTGAGAATTTTCGCATCTATGTTCATTAGAGATATTTATCTAAAGGTCTTTTTTTTTTCTTTGATGTGTCTTTGCCTGGTTTTGGAATCAGGGTCATATTGGCCTCATAGAATGAGTTTGGAATTTCTGCCTCCTTTTCTATTTCCTGAAGTAAATTGAAGAGTATTGGTATTAGTTCTTCTTTAAAGGTCTTGTAGAACTCAGTTGTGTATCCATCCGGTCCTGGGCTTTTCTTGGTTGGTAAGCTTCTGAGGGTATCTTCTATTTCATCACTTGATATTGGTCTGTTAAAATTGTATATATCTTCCTGATTCAATCTGGGAAAATCATATGATTTAAGAAACTTATTGATGCCTTCAATATCTTCTATTTTATTGGAGTATAAATTTTCAAAATAATTTCTAATTATCCCCTGTATTTCTGCAGTGTCTGTTGTGATATTACCTTTCTCATCACGTATGCTGGTAATTTGAGTTTTCTGTCTCCTTCTCTTCATTAGTGTAGCTAAGGGTCTGTCAATTTTATTTATTTTTTCAAAGAACCAATTTTTTTGTTTTAATATTCTCCTTGATGTCTTATGAAACCCATTGTTCATTCAGGGACATATTGTTTAGTCTCCAAGTGTTGGAGTAATCTTTATTTTTTTATTTTGTCATTGATTTCCAATTTCATTCCATTATAACCTGATAGAATGCAGAGTAGTATCTCTACTTTTTTGTATTTGCTAAGGTTGATTTATGGCATATTTTATGGTCTATTTTAGAGACTGATCCATGTGCTGTGAGAAGAAAGTGAATCCTCTTAATGCAGGTTGAAATATTCTATATATGTCAGTTCATTCTAAGTTATTGATTGTATTATTGAGTCCTATAGTTTATTTATTCAATTTTTGTTTGGAAGATCTATCCAAGTGGTGAGAGAGGTGTGTTAAAATTATCTAAGATTATTGTGTTGTAGCCAATTTGACTCTTGAACTTGAGAAGAATTTGTTTGAAGAACATAGCTACACCATTGTTTGGGGAATATATGATTGTTATGTCTTGATGGTGTATGGTTCCCTTCAGCAGTATGTAATGTCCATCTTTATCCCTTTTGGTTAAGTTTACTTTGAAGTCTACTTTATTTGATATGAGGATGGAAACCCCTGCTTGCTTCCTCAGGTCATGTGAGTGGTATGATTTTTCCCAACCTTTCACCTTCAGTCTATGTATGTCTTTTCCTATGAGATGAGTCTCATGGAGGCAGCACATTGTGGGGTCTTTGTTTTTTTTGGATCTAATCTGCTAGCCTATGTCTTTTGATTGGTGAGTTTAAGCCATTAACATTCAAGGTTATTATTGATACATGGTTTGAATTCCCAGTCATAATTTTTTATTTTTGTTATTTTACTTGAATTGATTTTCTTCTTTGATTAGGTTTTTCTTTAGGATACTACCTCCCTCTGCTGATTTTTATTGTTGTTTTTTTTTCATTTCCTCTACATGGAATATTTTTCCAAGGATGTTTTGTAGTGCCGGTTGTCTAGCTATAAATTCTTTTAACTTTTGTTTTTCATGGTAGGTTTTATTTCATCTTCAAATCTAAAGCTTAATTTTGCTGGATATAAGATTCTTGGTTGGCACCCATTTTCTTTCAGAGCTTGATATATATGTTGTTCCAGGATCTTCCAGCTTTCAGGGTCTGTGTTGAAAAATCTGCCATTATCGTAATTGGTTTTCCCCTATATGTAGTCTGATTCCTTTCTCTCGTGGCTTTTAAAATTTTCTTCTTTTGTATGTTGGGCATTTTCATTTTAATGTGACTTGGTGTGGATCTGTTGTGATTTTGTACATTTGGTGTCCTGTAGGCCTCTTGAATTTGGATTTCCAATTCATTCTTCATGTTTGGAATGTTTTCTGATATTATTTCATTGAATACATTGATCATCCCTTTGGTTTAGACCTCTATACCTTCCTCTATCCCAATAACTCTTAAATTTGGTCTTATTATGCTATCCAATATTACTTGAATGTTCTGCTTGTGGTTTCTTACCATTATCACTGTGTGATCTATGTTCTTTTCAAGATTATATATTTTATTTTCATTGTCTGATGTCCAATCTTCCAAGTGGTCTACTCTGTTGGCCATATTTTCATTTGAGCTTTTAACTTGGTTTACTGTTTCTTTCATTTCAAGATTTCTGGTTTTGTTTTTGTTTTTGGTTTTTGGTTTTTTTAGAACCTCCATCTCCCTGTTCAGGTGATCTTTTGCTTCCTGTATTTGTTTATGTAGCTCTTTGTGGAAGTGATCTTTCACTGCCCATATTTCCACTCTTATATCTTCCTTGAGTTCACAGAACATTTTAACCATGTACATCCTGAACTCCTTCTCTGTCATTTCTTCTGCTATGCCTACCAATGATTCTAATGATGTGGTGTCTTGATTTGTTTGGGGTACTAGCTTCCCTTGTCTTTTCATGCTGTTCCCAACTCTGTGGTCTGGAGTGCTATTGTCTTTACCCTATAGGTTTGTAAAGCTTTTGTAGGGTTCCAAGACCTCTCCTTTGTGGGGAAGGACAATGTTAACAGATCCTAATATCAATAATATAACACTTATGAACAATTTGTTGTTATTAAGACATTTACAGTTTAGTCTCAATGTGAAGAAATGTTGGATTCAATTATTATCTAAAATATAATTAATGGTTTTGTATAAAGGTTTTCAGTTTCTGACAGTGGACAATGAACTGGGGGTGGGGCATAGGATGATATGCTGAGGAGGTATGATGTGAGGATATAGAGTTAATATATCTTAGGAAATGTGAAAGAGAAATCTAATGAAGAAGGTTAGTAGCAAGAGAATATACAGGAAGTAATTTAGAGTAGAGAAGCACGTGGGAAAATAGTAGAGTACATAAAACAAACACACATATGTATTTAGAAAATTACGGGATGTAAAAATAGTAAAATTTGGAGGGGGAAAGAAAAATGAAAGAAGAAAAAAATAGGGGAAAAAAGGGCATATACATCACCTCTATATTATATTATCTAGATGACTCAGTCCTCAAAATCCTATTTCACGCAAAGTTGTTGGTTTCACATATGTTGGGGATGTGACGGCCAGAGGATAGAGAAGTAGAAAAGAAAGAGAGAGAGGGGAAAAAAAAAAGAAAGAAAACAGAGTTGTTGCTAGTTTTAGATTCATATATCTCCTGCTTCTCTTCTTATCCAATAGGTGGGGCTGTCTGTCTTAAGCTGGTATCTCTGCCCTCAAGATGGTGGAGGTAACCAGGGTAGGAAGTCTGGTCCTGGTACAGGTTGCCTGGAAGCAGGGAGTGACACCCGCCAGTCCCTGCAGGAATACTGCACCTCACGTTTCTCTTTTTGGGACCACTCATATGACTTGAGCACTGGTACTTTCTCCTCATCTTGCCCGGAGATTGCCCAGCTGCTGGTTTCTCTGTTAGGCTCCAAACTTTAGCCCGTTTTCCACTCCCTTAGCAGTTCCCAATTGATGAACCTCTCACACCAGGGCTCCCTAGTCACACTGCACACCTGTGTTGGGCAGCTACTGTGTTGGGTTACTGCCGCTGAGAAGCAGGGGAGGTTGAAAAGCTGTTACCTTGCTGCTGGAGATCTGATCTGGGAGCTGCTCCCATCTAATATGGCAAGAATACTGAGGTAAGATGGAGGCTGTCTGCTTTCAGCGTTGGGGTTTCTGGTGAGATGGGGGGAGCTGGGCGATGGCGTTGTGCTGTGGGTAGGTAGCAGCTGAATGACCTGCATGGGAACAGAGCAAAGTCTTGGCGATCTGCAGATGTGTTGATAGATGATTCTGCTAAAGTGCTCGTCAGCTTTGTGTGGGCTAGAACTTAGGGCTATTCAAATGCCACGTGTCCTACCCAAATGCTGAGGCCCAGATTCCTGCCACGGGGTCATAGCACTACTGATTTCTGCTGAGAGCAGCTGTATAGGGGTCTTCTAATATCCTTAGAGATGCAGTATTCCTACTAGGTGAGATCTGGATCATGAAGTGACACCTCTCTCTGGCCCGCCATCTTGAAACCTCTTCTTGGTTTTCTTTAAGGAAGTAGCTAATTAGTTATCCATTTTATTGATGTTTCCCCTAAGAAATCATTTTATGGCTTATCAATTTTGACATTTAGTTTTTCTTCTTTTTAAAATTATTTTGTTTTAATCTTGATTATGTTCTTCTTTGTGCTTAATTAGTGGTTAATTTTCTAATTTCCCATGTAAAATATAATTCATTTATTTTGCTTTTTTTATTGTTGTTTGTTTAGCCAGATAAGTACTAAAAACTTTGTACTTTTCTGTACTCAAAGCTTGATTTACCAACTTACTATAGGTGTTAACTAGTATTTTCCTTATGATTGTTTTCTTATTTCTATGATTGTTTTCTTTTTGATTTACTCTTTGGCCCCAAAGTAATTAAATACAGAATATTTTATGAAGTATTTACTATTTTGTGTTGTTGCTCAATTTATACTTTTACATATGTTGTTATGTGATAAGAGATATTGAATGATAATCTTTTAAGTTTAATTTAATCTTTTGATAAAGCATTTTATTGACAAAAAAATCATGTCCCATTAATCATTTTTCCCTTTTCACTTTTTAATGTGGCATTTTTCCTTGTTTCCTATGACTTTATTATTTTATCTCTAATATACTTCTTCTTTCTTCTTACTATCTCTAGACAAAATTTAGAATTATATGGCCTGTTATTGAATTTTTTAAATTCTTATATCTCCATTTCTTTTATCATTTATTTAAAAGTGGATAAGAATCCATTGACTCAATTTTTAAAATATTATCAAAATGGGACTTTAGCTTGAGTCTTTTATAATTATATTAACATATTTTATCTGATATAGATTTCTTTTAACATTTATAACATATAAATTTTGCTGCACAACAATAATTCCAAACTTATGCCTCAGTTCTGTGTGTAAATAGGTTCAGTCACCATGGTCTTTTAATGTTTCTCACTTTCCTGTGTTCTTTGTTTTGAATATTTTCTTAATTTTCTTGATTTTGTTAACAAGTAGTAGTTTCAAAGTCATCTCGATGCTGTAGTCTTTGAGTTTTTACACATTTGAAAAATACCTGTTACATCTGTAAATGAAAGATTCTTGGCTGGGTACAATATCCTTTGGTCCTATATTTACTCTTCAAAAATCTATAGACCTTGCTTTATTGTCTTCTGGTTTTAAAGAACTCTGAGCCAATATTGTCTTGCTCTCATAAACTTTTATCAACTTCCTAGATAAGCATAGGATTCTTTTCCCTAGAATGTATAAGTTTTACCATTTTAAATCTTCATGTGGATCATTCTTGATGAATTTTTTCCTTTTCTTTGAAACCTTTATATTATTTTCACATAAAAGTGGTGCTGGGGTGCCTCACACATGCTCAGCAAACACTCTAGTACTGAGCTATAACCCCAGCTCCGTGAATTTTTTTCTTTTGAAATTCATTATGGTCTTAGTTATATATTCATGTTTTTCTTCATTTCAGGATGGGAAATTGTGGCCTTATTATATTGTTATGTGTAAGTCTTTTTTTTTCTGTTATAAACCCAGTATTCATATTCAATATACCTTTGAGAGGCACACCCAAGTAAATTAATGGGAAAAAATTTCTAGGATATATTGTTAAGTGAAAAAAAAATAGTGTGTACATAGTATGCTACCTTTTAAATAGAAATCATACATGTGCTTGTTTGTTTGGTAAATAGAAATGTAGTAAATCTCTCTCAAAAACTAATAAAATTGATTACCTAAGGGAAAGAGGATAGGCTAAGGGAGGAGATGTATATTTTAACACTTGGAACTATTTTAATGTTCCAAACAGACAAAAAATAAAATAAATTTTAAACACCAAGAATGGAAGGAACTCTAAAACAATGAAAAAAGAAAGAAACACATCTGTATTTCAAATGATGGGGTGAGGAAATCTATCCAAGTACTGTTTAAACACTATAATTTGACTGTATATACTTTTTCTAGAGAAAATAAAAACTAAAAGCATATAGTAAACTAATAATAGGGTTATGCCTCTTAGTGGCATGCATATGAATATCTGAAACTATTTTGGATATACTATAGGATTGATAAACAGGTGAGTAAACACTTTGGTGCTGAGAGTCTTATATTTCACAGTAAGAGATATCAAGGCTGTGTGAGAAGGCCATGAGGGGCCCCGTAGGATTTCATGTGAGATATCAGTATAAGTTCACAACTTTTTATACATGCATACAGGCACACACATGTACACATTGTTGTGGCTCTGTCCAGTAAGAGTCCCATATAAACTAGCAAACCTCAGGACCAAAATCTTATTTCCTAGAAATGGCATTTACTGGGGTGCCTTTCCTAGGATGGAATTCTGTATCATAAGCTACTTCCTCTTTCCTTCCTTCTGACAATTTTTAAGTTTTTTTGTTTTGTTTTGTTTGTGTTCAGAGTTGTGGTTCCTAAATTGGTGTAGGAGAAAGATTTTCCATAGGAGATGATAAAGAAAGAATAATGAAACTATAGTTACTTCAAACAACTGCAAGTCTAAAGTAGAAAGTTGACCTCTGAATTGCTTTGGTGGTAAGGACTTGGCATTTCTGAACTAGTTAGTCACTTGTGGATGAAAGATTCTACTCTCGGAGCTGGTCTCTTGTAAAGCTCACCAAGTACACTTTTGAATTAATTTCCAGCAATCATAATTGCCAATATTGTATGAATAGGTTAAAATGTCAATTTCTGTGTAGTATGAGTTTTTGCCTTTCTGTATGTCTTCATTAGCAACTCAATAACAAAACAAAGAGACTGTGTAGGGGACTGTTAGCCAGACCCAATTTTAAACTAAAAGTTACTTTAATCCTTTTTAAGGAAGCCATCAATCTTCATTTATTATATCTTCATTATACTCTGTTCACAGTCCTAAAACTTTGAAGAGTTTGGTTTGGTTTGCACGCTTTCCTGGCATTTGTAGTCCTCCCCATCAATTATTTAAGATACTCTCAATATTTAGGTAGATCCATTTTTTTCTCTTGCAGAGAAGTATATTTCCTATTCTTCCAGCATGATTTGCTCAGCCATTGAACTTCTCAACATCCTGGGGAAAGCTCCAGTATCTTTTCTTACCCAAGGGTGGACAAGAACCATTTCTGGCCCTTTCTTCACTTTGCACTGTTTTCCCATGGCTTAAATAAGTCTGCTAGAGTTGAATTATTCTCAGGGCAACAAGAGTAAGCTGCAGAAAAGGCAGCTGCTGTCACTTGCTCCATCCTCTAATCTCATAATTTCTTCATGGCCTTCTGCACACTGGGGGTCACTGAACAGCCTTCTACACCTGCAGGTGTTATTTTTGCAACCTTTCCCCAGGGCCCTCAAACCCAGAGTTGGGTCTTTTCTTAGCTTCCTGCTGCTAAAAGCCAAACAAAGGGAAGTGAGAGAACATCATTTATAAAAGCCTCTTTAGACAGTGGCAGGAAAGGAATGAGTGTCTACAAGACATTTATCTCCAGAGGAAAACAATCTCTCAAAAGCACAAACCTTGGCCTCCAACATGGAAAGGCTTATAAGTAAACATGGTTTAACTATAACCTTTAGCCACCCAGCTCCAGCCAGACTTCCATTTCCCATTCTCACTTGTAAGCACTGATTCCAGTTCTGTGGCCAGGTAGGAAGAGTGGGCTGGGTTCAGAGCCATGTTAATCAATGGAGAAGAATGTAAGGGGGAAAGTCACGAGAAGGGAAAGAGACAGCTTAAAACTGCCCTCAGTACTGAGTCCCTCCAGCCACACAACATCCCTGGTGGATCTCCCCCGGCCCCCAGTCCCCTACACACACTTCCCATGATTCCTTCTGTGACTCCCCACATATAGCCAAAGTGCTCTGAGCTCTTACTTGTGATTCATTTATTGTGATCCCCTTATTCAAATTCACCCTTTATATCCCTTCCCTTTTCAGACTTGATTTTTTTTCTACTTCTTACTTTCTGTTTACCTTCATTTGGATTTCACCTGGGGTTATTTGTTATCCAATGTTTACCTCTCTCCATTTTTGTATTTGACATTCCTAGTCATCATCTACCTCCCTGTGTTTCCAGTGATCAGCATTCTTACTCATGATACTTCAATTCATCCTTTTCATTGCTTCTTCATATCAATCTCTACTTCTGTTCTCAACCAGACAGTAGGTAGTTTCATTTGTAAAAGCTTGGGATTTTCCTCCATATGCCACCATGAATTAATTAGAACAAAGAGGTTTTAAATGTATCATTTATTTATGATTTCTTCAGGATTTGTTTGTTACTAAGACCGTATTTACTATAAAGAATAAACATTGCCTTTTAAGTATGTCCTGAATCTTCATTTTTCACTGCAAGTGGATACCTTGATACAGAATGTAAAATTTATGGAATTATTTCAAAAGAAATGCAGCAATCTCTTTGAATCACAGCTATTTGTTTAAATCCTTATTAATCTAAAAACATATGTGAGTACCTTCAGAGGATTTCTGATTATTATATGTAATTTTAGATGTTATATGTTCTTACATGAAAAGTTTGGGCAACAAAAAATTTATTTCTGGGAAAAAAACAACAGCAGCAACAAAGCTACACTCTGTACTGTTTCCCTTCAGCCATGCCGCATTCCTGATGGATTCTTCCACCTTTGGTCCCTTAATCCCTCCCTGACAACCCTACATTGCTGCCATTGCAGACAATGGAGAAGGTGGCACAAGATATAACATAATGCTACTGTGCATGACCTTTTCCTTTTGTCAAACTAGCAAAGGTGACCTTCATGACATCAGAATCTTCAGGGTTAATAAAGCCTTGCAGTGACAACAAACATCTCTTATAATACATATTAAAATTTTTCAGATGTGTTGTATGGTCCGACAAGACTCTGTTCCCACCTAATACACTAGAGTGTCGTCATAGCATCAAATTTCAAGTCATCCCAGGTGTTAAATGGTTCTCAAGTTGTAACCCCATGCTTGTAGTGTTTGTGTTACTCATAGGCCCAAGTTTTCAGCAAATTTCTGTAGGACTCATAAAGGATTTTTATTTATTCTATCATGGTGACCTTTATGTGTCTTTGCTCACCAATGATAATAGAGAAGATGGCAATTTATTTCTCAAAATACAAGACATGATTTTAGATATCCAGACTTGTAATGGGTAAGTTAATGATATAGACCTATTTTTTTAAAAGTATCACCTCACATTCCTAAAATGATTAAAAAAATTCAAAACAGAAATGTACATGTGTTTATTCTAAACACAAAAATTAATCCTACATTATACAAAAAAACCCCAAAAATATTTGTTAGTGTATACACAAATATTAAACTTGAGAAAAAATACATGAATGCTAACCCCGGATTCCCCAGATCAAGAGAAGAGTGCACTGTACTGAATTTGGTTATAGGAATAAAACATTCATGGGCCTAAAATGTCCTCTCATCAATACACCAACCACCTGCAAAAATGATTCACACTTAAATTTTGCTAAAACAATACAAGCTCAGGCAAGTCAAGTCTGTCACCTCCTATTGTTCTGCCAAGCAAAATTATATCACTCTCCTTTATGTTTTCATGTCTGTTTCAGATAGCACATATCACTCTGCTGTGAATATATTTGTTCCTTCAACTATGTTATAAAATTTTTAAATAAACAAATGGCATATAGTAGAGATTTCACAATTGTCTCATGGATTGCTGGAATACTTAAAACAGAACACAACCTTACCTAAAAACAAAACAAAATAAACAACAAGAAAAAAAACAGGGAAAAAGTTTGTATGATTATTCAACCCATATTAGAAAGCTGAATGGAAATACAAAATTAATAAAATTTATAACTGCTATATAAAATTTATAACTGCCCCATAACTAATATTTAGCATGCAGAATAGCAATAATACATTTTATTGGGGAGAAAACCCATTATTGATGGTAGGGCTCCAGTTATATAATTTGTAGGACCTAGTATAAAATGAAAATATGGGGAGTCTTCTTCCAAAAGAAGAAAAAAATTAAAGACAGTAAAATGTACAACTTTTCCTTTCTTTAGTTGACTTTCTCATTATAGTATTTTACCATTTAATAACTTGCAAAGTTAACAAAAATTAAAATGCTTGATTACTAGCATGAATTTTTCCATTAATCTTTTTATTGTGCAATGTATTATAAATGCAAATATTGGAGCATTTAATTCACATGCAGACCAAACTGTATAATTCTCATTTTGTGACTCTTATACACATATGCATTTCATTCCTGCCAAAACGATGAAACAACAGACAAAGCTAACTCAACTGTTTCCCTTTTACTTTTTGATAAGTACACATTCTATCAACACACCCTATTTTCAGCTTAGAGATGAATAATGAACAACTTAAAAGATAACAATAACTGGGTTGCCCTATGGTTCCTTTTTCATCCTATATCATTATTTTCAGCATAAGTAGTTGGCTAATACAAGTAACAAAGGATATAAAAATAACACAAGAAACAAAGGATATAAGATTATTTGCTTATTCCTTTGAATGTCGTTACTTTCTACATTCGAATCAAATTCTGGTTCAAAAATAGGAAGCATGGCATTTTGGGATTTCCATGGACATATTTTTATTCGATCGTAAACATAACATGCATACCTTATAGTCCCTTTAAATCCTGTTGAACTCCCATGGTTCGAGGTTCTACTGGGATTCTGTATTCATGGGGCAGGATGCACATAATACATGAATGGGGTGGCAAGGGAAAGGCAGATACATACCCATATACGTTTCTTCTCTTTATGCACATGTTCTATTATCCCATGGGACCTCACTTCTATAACACAAACTCAAAGATAAACTTGACAATAATTTCAAAATGGTGATAGGCAAGTATTATATTAAACAATGCCACACACTCATGAAGCTCATTGATTGGTTCATGCTCATGGCTTAGGGGTGAAGTCCTCTGAACCATTCCATTACCAACTGACTGGATGGCACTGATTTCCCATATTTCTGTTAAAACAGGTTTTTAACCCATGTCCTCTTATTCACTTTCAGGTGAAAATGCTACTATCCACTTGCACTGGACTCTTTGCAGGTTGCCACAAATAGGGACCGAGAAGTGTTTGAGCTGTGCCGAGCGTATTCCTAGTTTCAACATTCTCCCTGCCTTTAACAGCCTGCCTTGCTAAGCAGAACATTCCATGGCAGAGTGCAACGATAAGGAATGCATGCCACATGAAGCCCACGCTGGGTTTCTGCCTCCCTAAGCCCTGTTGAATTCTCTTCATGAGCAGGAGGCTGCAAGCCCCAAGTTGTTAAGCACAGTTATGGAAGAAATCTGGAGGTGGAAACCTTGTCAATCAGCGACATGGGGCTTGCTCAGCTGATAATAGAACCACTGCTGCTGCCTAAGAAAGATTACTGTTAGCATTTTAGAAAAGGCAGCAGAGTGACCTTTCCTTCTGAGAGCCAAAGACCCAAAGTGTCTGACAGCTTTGCTGATGGATTTTTTTTTAAATCTTTCTTTCCACACCTGGGAATCAAGAGGCATTAAAGCACTTTAAACCAAAGAAGCTATCCTCATCTTCATGGAGCTTTTTATGTTATGTACTACAACTTAGCAATTAATTAGATTATGACTGATTATTATTTACTTTTCCTGTCACTTCATTCTACAAATAGAAGCTCATATCATCTTTCAAAAGAGTGTTTTCTGTTTGTTAATATGATCCTCTTTGCTTTTGGTGAATGTTAGATTTTAACAAAGTATAAAACATAACACCTGCAACAATGTCAGAGAAAAGTAAGAAAGGCAAAATAATAAAAGGGCTGTTTTTTTTGCTCCCTGCAAATATTAACCCAGTATGGAAACTGATTTTTGTCAGATTGATTGATCTATTATTTGTAGGCAATAAAACTCAACAGTTTAATATATAAAATCCAATGAATTTTGACAAATGTATACTCCTATCATAAGCATGATGCAAAACTTATCTTTCAATCTATCCTCTCTGCAATCCTTTGTAGTTAATTCCCTCCCTTTATACCCTGACCCTAGCAACAACTGATATGACTTCTATCACTATAGTTTTGTTCTTTCAAGAATTTTTTTTAGATGGAAACACATAATGTACCTCTTTATAATAGGTCTATTTTACTGGGCTTTTGAGCTTCATGCATGTTGCTACACACTGGTTAATTCCTTTGTATCCATGAATGGCATCTATTGTATGGTTACACCATGATTTTTAAAAATCTATGTGCTCATTGATAGAAATGTGGTTTATTCCCAATTTGCAGCTACTATGAATAAAGCTGCTATGAACATTTTTGAAGTAATTTTCTGAGAGATCTATGTTATTACTTCTTAGAGATAGAAACCAAAGCACGGCATTGCTGAGTGTATGTATAACCCTTTAAGAAACTGCCAAACTGTTTTCCAAAAGCAGCTGTATCATTTTTCATCCCATGAGCAGTATCTGAGATTCTTTTCTCCCCTCATCCACACTTGACATAGCCAGTCTTGATAATATTCTAGGAGAGGAGAAGGAGTATTTTATTTTGGTTTAAGTTTGCAGTAACTTCCTGACAACCTTTTAGGTGTGTATTAACCATCTATGAAATGTCTGTTCAAATAATTGGCCCATGATTTTTAGTGGGGAATCTTATTATGGGGTCATAGTTTTTTATATATTTGATATGTAAGTGTTTTATTGGATATGTCCTGCAAATATTTTGTCTCAGTGTAATGACATTTAGTCTCTTTTTTTTCTTTCAATGGGTATTTAGTAAATTATTTTTGTTTGTGCATTATAATCATACATAATAGTTGAATTTGTTGTGACATATTGTACATGTACATGACCTAATTTAGTCAATTTAGTTACCCAGTGTCTCCCCTTTCCCTTCTTTCTTCGCTTCCCCTTGGTTCCTAACTCCATTCTAATAGTCTCTCTTCTGTTTTCATAAGATTACTTTTTTTATTTCTTTCTTCTTTTTAGTGTCCACATATGAGAGAAAACATAATAATTGACTTTTTGAGTCTGGCTTATTTCACTTAGCATGACATTGTCTAGTTCCATCCATTTGCCTGCGAAAGACATAACGTTGTTCTCCTTTATGGATGAGTATACATTGTGTATATGTTCCTTGTTTTCTGTATCCATTCATCTGGTGAGGGGCACCTAGGCTGGTTCTATGACTTGGTTACTGTGAATTGTGCTGATGTAAACATGGGCATGCATGCACTACTGCAGTATGCTAACTGTAATTCTTTGGTGTATATACTAAGGAGTGGTACAGTTTGATCATACGGTGCTTCCATTCTTAGTGTTTTCTGGAGGCGCCATACTGATTTCCATGTGGTTGTATTTACAATCTCAACAACGTTGTGTCAGTGTTCCTCTTCCTCCAATTTCTAAAGCTGTTGAACATCTCATATATTTGTTGAACATTTATAGTTCTTCTTTTGAGAATGTCTATTTAGATTCCTTTGCCCATTTCTTGACTGGAATATTGGAGAGGGATATTAAGGTTTTTGTTTCTTTATATATTTTGAACATAAATTCTCAGTCAGAAAAATAGTTGGAAAAGATTCTCTCCCATCCTACATGCTACCTCTTCATACTGTTTCCTTAGCTGTGCAGATAATTTTTTTAAACTAATTTATTTATTTATTGGGGGGGCACTAAGGATTGAATTCAGGGTCACAAGACCACTGAGCCACATCCCCAGCTCTTTGTTGTATTTTTTTTTTTTTTAGAGACAGGGTCTCACTGAGTTGCTTAACACCTCACTTTTGCTGAGGATGGCTTTGAACTCACCATCCTTCTGCCTCAGCTTTCTGAGCCTCTGGGATTACATGTATGCACTGCGCCTGGCTTGCTGAAGCTTTTTAAATTTATTTTTTGTGGGGGGTTAATAGGGATTGAACTCAGGGGCACTCAACCACTGAGCCACACCCCAAGCCCTCTTTTGTATTTTATTTAGAGACAGGGTCTCACTGAGTTGCTTAGCGCTTCATCTTGCTGAGGCTGGCTTTGAACCCGTGATCTTCCTGTCTCAGTTTCCCAAGCTGCTAGAATTACAGGCATGCACCACTACTCCGGGGCTACAGAAACTTTTGGATGCCATTCCATTTATTGATTCTTGGTTTTATTTTCTGCATTTTAGGAGTTTGACTGAGGAAGTTGTTGCCTGCTATGTTTAAGTATTAACCCTATACTTTCTTATTGCAGTTACATATTTTATGGTAATTCCTAGGTCTTTGATCCACTTTGAGTTGACTTTTGTGCAGGGTGTCAATTATGGCTCTAGTATCATTTTTCTAAACATGAATAATCCATTTTCCCTAGCACCACTTGTTTAAAAGGTTATCTTTTCTCCAATGTATGTCTTTGGTACCTTTGTCTAATATCAAATGACTGCATCTGTGTGGGTTTGTCGCTGTGTCTTATATTCTATTTGTGAATTGCATGTGTTGATTCCCAGTGCAAGGTCCCACAAGTATCCCAAACAATCCCTATCGCTTGCCCCTTATGATCATGCTGGTATCAGCCCCTATCTGCTGCATTAAAAGCCTCAGGCATTTTCTTACTGGGTCTCTATGCCATTGGATATTCAGGCAGCTTCCCTCTGCTAGGCCCCTTGGTCCCAGCCCTGAAATCTGAATCCTGGGGACTATACCTCTTCTTCCTGTGGGGCCTCCCCACAGAGTCAGTGGTTGGGCCCCTGGTGAATTTGCCTTTCTAAATTCAGTGCCAAAGCTGCTTCTTGGTTGTTTTTGTCTGCATCTAGTGAGCAAGTGGGAGCTGCACAGAGCTTTCACCCCTGCCCAGGTCACAGACATTGAGGGGGCAAGGGCTTTGCTGCACTTCCCGGCACCAGTCCCCTTTGGCTGGCTCCATTCCCCTAGTTTAGAGTGAATGGGAAGGGGGGGGGCAGTTTCAGCAATTTAGGGCCAGTAGCCATCCATGTAGAAGTTCTTTCTGGCTGGATTTTTACGAAGTCCCACTTCAAGGGACTTCCCTCTGGTGTAGTTTGCAGCTGTCTGGGCATGGGAAGATGCTGTGTTGATCCACGAAGGCGGAGGTTAGCTAATGGCTCCACAAGATTATGGCGAACCCCTGACTCAGCTTTCTTTTCACAATTTGGTGTTAAGCTGTTTTAATGAGCTTTTCTGTTTTGTTGTGTTTTAATTTTTGTCTATTTTTCCAACTGTTTTTAAGTGGGTGGGCTTGAGAGAATGTCTCCTCTTCCACTCTCCCTTCCCGCTTTATCTACCATTTGGGGTGGGCAGGTTTAGGGCACTCTACATTGGTTTTCTACTCTGGTACTCTATCTTCTAGTCTCTCCAGGTCTCAGACCAAGCAATATTGAGTCTTAGTATGTTTATTTCATCACTCACCTCTCAGTTCTACTTTTCTTTAGATGCCTCCCTTCTGTGCTAAGAGGAAATCCAGGACTACTGCTTAGCTTGCTTCTGCCATCTTGAGCCAGATCCCAACCTTTTGGGAGATATATTTGCTTTTCTATTCTTTTGTGTGTAGTGTTTCTTTGAGTATTTTCTGTAATGCTGACTTGGTAGTCATGATTCTTTTAGTGTACACTTACCTGAAAGCCTTTTATTTCTTTATAAATTCTGATGGATATCTTTTCTGGATATAGCAATCTGGATTGACAATTATTTTCCTCAAGGACTTTGAATACCTTGTTCCAAGCCCTCTTGGATTTTAGAGTCGACTGAGAAAACTGAAGTTATTTGTATTGGTTAACCACTGAATGTGCATTGACATTTTTCTCTTGAGACTTTTAAAATGATATCCTTGCTTCATATGTTTGACATTAATTTTAATGTGTTGTGGGGAGGTTTTCTTTAGTTTGTCTTGTCTATTTGTTGTATTTAAATAATTTATATATAATGTGATTATTAATGTGGATTTTTATTGGTCTTTCAGTTATACATGACAGTAGAATCTGTTTTGATTTATACAAGCATAAAATATTTCTTATTCTAATTAGGATCCCAGAATTGTGGATGTACACAAAGGTGAAATCCACTATGGTGCATTCACATATGTACATAGGAAAGTTATGTCAAATTCATTCCACTGTCTTTCCTATTCCTGTCCCCACCCCCTTCCATTCATTCCCCTTTGTCTAATCCACTGAACTTCTATTCTTTCCCCTCCCCTTGTTGTGGGTTAGCATCCACATATCAGAGGAAACATTCAAATTTTGTGGGGGGACTGACTTATTTCAGTTAGTATGATAGTCTCCAGATCATACATTTACCAGA
This sequence comes from Spermophilus citellus, assembly GCF_964194105.1. NCBI lineage: Eukaryota > Metazoa > Chordata > Mammalia > Rodentia > Sciuridae > Spermophilus > Spermophilus citellus. The sequence continues at coordinate 85,253,215 of NC_138183.1, forward strand.
AAATGTTATCAAATCATTATTCTTACTGGATGAGTAATAGTCAATTGTGCATATATAGAATATTTTTGTTATCCATTCATCCATTGATAGGCATTTAGGCTGGTACCATAACTTAGCTATTGCAAATTGTGCTGCTATAAACACTAATGTGATTATATTAATTTACCATCTTGCTCTTATTTTTTGTTCCATATTTTTAGTTGTTTTTCCCTTTTTTCTACTTTCTTTGAAATTGGCTATGTAGGTTTTTTTCCTGTTTTGTCTCCATTGTTTTCTTTATGGTTATAATTCATTTCTGATATTTTTCTATAATTTACAAAATGCCTATCTCCATATATTATGCCACATTATTTAATAACAGTATATTTGTATTACCTAGTTCTTTCCTTTGTGGTTTTATGATCATACAACTTATCTTTACATGTTATAACCCTAACATTGTTATGATATTTGTTTTAAATACTTAATTGAATCATCTTTTAATATGCTTTAAATCTAATCAAGTAGAAAGCATTTACATTTATTCTCATGTTTACTATTTCAAGTGCCCTTCACTTTTTATGGTTTCAAATTTCCATATGATGTAATTTTTCTTCTGTCTGAAAAACTTTCTCAATATATTTATATATATGTATGTATGTATGTATGTATGTATTTTACTGGGTCTTTCTTTTCATTATCAATTTTCTCAGCCATTTTTCACCTGGAAGAGTCCATACATTATTTCAAATTTTAAGGCAATATTCTCTGGGTATAGAACTGTAGGTCTATATTTTCTCTTCAATAATTTAAAGAAATTGTTCCATTGTTTTGTGGCTTTTGTGGTTACCTAATAAAACTCTTTGGTCATTGCTATTCAAGATACTTTGTATGTGTAAGATTCTCTTCTTTTTGGCTGCTTTTAATATTTTTATTTATCTTTGGTTTATATAAATTTGAGTATTATATGTCTTGGCATGGCTTACTTCATGTTTATTGTTTTCATGAGATTATTGGCTATGTGTGCATGTAGTTTAAGTAAATTGTAAACAAATTTGGCGCTCTCTCTCTCTCTCTCTCTCTCTCTCTCTATTTCTTTCTTTCTTCTTTACTCCTTACCCTCTTTCCAGTGTTAGTGATAATTCAGTTAAACATATGTTAGAACCTAGCTGCCTCACAACTTATTAATAGCCATTCTTTTCAACATTTAATTTATTCCCTCTGTGCTTCACTTTGGATGTGTCTTTTGCTGTTTTGAATCTTACACTGTTCTGCATTATGTAATCTGTTAATCTCATTCAGTGCAATTTTTTTAAGGTTGTTTTTTTTTAGGATGGTGTGTTTTTTAATCTCTAGAAATTTCATTTGTACCTTTTATGTATCTTCTGTTTCTCTCTTCATCATTATAATGTTTTGCTCACGTCTGAAATTTGGATTACATTAGCACAGATCTTTTTAATTTCTTATCTGCTCATTCTATCATCTCGGTCAATTCTGAAATATTTTTGTTTCATGGCTATCCATAGTATTCTCTTTTTTCTTTGAATGTTTGGAAAGTTTCTATTGAATGGATAAGATGATAAAATTTATGTTGATTAGTACACTACTTCATGGTATTCATTGAAGTACTTTTTAATATTTGTTCTGAGATTCAGTTGAGCTATTTAAAATTACTTTAATAATTTTATGGATTGCTTTTGGAATTTGCGAATATGAAACCAGAGTAGCTTTTAGGACTAATAATACCTTTTTGAGGGCTTTGCATGTTGAACTGTGCCTTATAAGAATTTTCTGTTTTTGAAAAAAATCAACTCCTATCCTGTATAAATTGTGGTTACATTTATCCAACATTTTTCCAGTTTTCCCTTTCCTAAACTTGAATCATTTCTTCCCATGCATGCATAAATCAACATTTAGCCACAGACTTGGGCATATCCAGGTTCTTTTACTATGTATCTCTTTTCTGATCACTGGCCCCCAAATTCCAGCCACATTATCCTCTGCAAACTCCCAATGTTGACCCTTTAACTCAGCAAAGCTGATGGGTTTTGTTGCAGTTGTACTCTTGAGCTCTCTAGACCAAAAGCTTTCCTCAGCCATAAAGTGGAGCAGTCACAGGGCTCAGCTCATGTGTTTCATTTCCCTTCAGGATCACTGAGCCATTTTACTTCTTTTCCAAAATATGAAAATTGTCATTTATCTGTCTTGATTTCAAGTTGTTTAATATGAGATGGTAAATCTGGTTCCTATTACTTTGTCATTAAAAAAAAAAAAGCAGAAATGTTGGTGAATCCTTTTTTAATGAAGGGAAAATTCTAACAGCAATTGCTGATCATAGATGATCAGAAAATTATACATCTGCATTTAAGTATCATAATAGAAACTCCAGAATGTTAATGTACAGTTCATACTGTCATGTGCATAATTTGATACACGCAACAATTTGATGCAAAAGATTGACATATCTCAGGCCAAAGTTGGCTAAAGGACATTGAAAGAAAGTTTTGAAATTTCCTCTAATTGCTCTTTTTCTTCATTTTGTTAAGATTGTGATGCCAAATTAAATTATATGTTGTAACAATTTAGTCAAAATCAACGTGTTATCCAAGGTGTCACCTTCAATTTTATTTATTACTTCCTCTTTAAAAAGCATCCATTAAACATCACCTATATGTAAAACAGTATGCTAGCAATTGGCAGAACACAAGGAAATAAATTAACCATCAACTCACCCATAAGGAAATTATGATATAATGTCACTCCAGTATAAAACAGAATAAAATAATTCCCAAGACAGAAATAGACGAAAATTGCTGTGAACATACGAAGAAAGAAATGATTACTCTGACTTGAATGGGTAATAGCTAATAATGATCACATGTTGTCTACAGTTAGGCACTTTCGTGCCTCATGTAATCTCACGCTTAAACCTCAAATGTATTCTATGCAGTAGATTCTGGTAACATCTGCATTTTACTCACAGAAATATTGAAACTAGGGGAGAAACTTTCCCAAAGTCACAAATCAAATTAAGGTAAATTCAGAATTTGAACTCAGATAATCAATTCAGGGTCCATATTTTTAATCACTAATAATAATAATAATAATACCCAAAAATATCACCATTGAATTAAGCCTTGAAATGTGAGTTTGATTCATATAAGTGGTAAAAGAATATTGCAGACTTAGGGAATAGTATGTTGTGAACATACAAAGAAAGAAATTATTCCTCTGACTTAAATGGATAATAGCTAATAATGATCACATGTTGATGTAGTGGGTGTGTGGAATTACATGACCAAAGTTCAAGAAACAGGAATACTGTCGATGTAATGTTGAGAAGATATATATTCTGATGACCCTCAAGTACCACACAAAAGAGAATTCATCTTCTTGACAGCTTGTAATTATGCATTTACCTAAGTATTAGTTTCTGTGTTAAAACTAATGACTTTATAAGTTTCAAAAATATATAACCACAGCCTGATGCTCAAAGAAATAAGGAGAAAAAAGCAACACATTGTGTGGAAAATATATTATCATTGCTTGCTTCTCAGGATGTTCTAAAGTGGAAAAACTAAATCCTGACATTTCCCAGCTTCAGGCAACATTAATAAGTGCACAAAGAAGGATATATGGATAATAAAGCTATCTTAATCAACTTAAGAGAGAAAACACATGAGAAGCAAGAGAATTATAAACACAGGAAATTGTTGCTTAGCCAGATGAAAAACAAGCCATAAATGATTTATTATATGGGGAATTGGAGTAACACTTTTCACTTTAAATAAGTTTTATCGTTTTTACTTTTAGAATAAGAATATTCCCCTTATTTTCCAGTTTGTGGAGCATGCTGCCTCATGTGTACATACTGGTGTTCAAAAAAAGTGGAGATAAGCAATTCTGACATCATTGAAATAAAGCAAAAGAATTTTATTTTAGGGTGAGTTTCACTTTTTATTCATGAAGATAACTTTTAATAACAATGATGATAATTAATTGCATTTGAATTGTGCTTCCCAAGTTCGATTTAAAAGTGTTTCTTATTTGATTGTTTGGATCTATAAATATCCATTTTATGGCTCAAAAGAGGGCTAAAGTGACTTACTTGGTTTAAATAAGGCTTTTGAGAAAACAAAATCTGGACAAGGCAGAGAACAGAGTTTTTAATTTCTGACAGTTGCCTTGGAACAAGAATATAGTCAAGCATGTAGTCTGTAATGCAGTCCAAAGCCTCGATTTTGATAGAGAACATCTTTCATGTGTATCTGAACATGACCAAAAGCAATTGATTACGATCATTGGGACTATGAAGATACTAGTGGATAAATTCCACCTGGACATACTAAATGAAAACAATGTGAAAAGTCAATGGTGGTCCCTAGTCTGGGATTGAATTTTGCCTTCTAAGCAGCATACTATTTATTTACTTAGTTTTCAATTTGTCTAGAAAACATTATTTAGTATCCATTATGGGAAAACCCTGGATATGCATTAGCAAAAATTAGATAAAGCACAGAAAAAAAAGAAAAAAAAAAGATTTTTCTATAAGAACGTCACAAATAAGTGAAGAGGTTAAGTTATGTACACGAGAAATTATCATACCAGATGATGTGTCACCAACCTGATGGGAAGAGCACAAAATAAACAGAAAAGTAATCTCTTCCAGCTAACATAACTAGGTTAAGTAAAATAAAACTGGCAGGCTTTTGCTATTCTTTGAGTTATGGGGCTACTAAGACAAAAATGATGGAAATGAGTGAGGTACTATGTGTTTGAAAGAAGATAAAATATGAATAGGGTTTATCCAGAATATGGTGGTCTCTTAAACTAAGGAAGCAGAAATCAAAACTCAAGTTTGTTAAAATAGCTGGAAATCATTGGGAAAAGTATCCGAGAGGAGAGAACTACAGAGAATCAGGTCTTCCATCAATGTGAGTCCTTGGACCAAAGAATTGTATGTTTGCAAAACTGATTCAGTAAGTTTTAAAAAATTATTTCTATAGGATTGAGAAAAGAGCAGAAATACTAGTTTCACTGTGCTAGTAGATGATCAAGTTCTGGCACAGTAAGAGTATTAAAACACCAGAAAACCCATGTCTTAGAGAGAACCATAGTCTAAATAATGTCTATTCTAGATCTGACTTGAGGGATTAGAGTGTAACTAACCAAACATGTTTCAGGCTCTAGACTTGATCCTCAACCTAGGAGGAAAAAAAAAAAAAAGCTTAGATCCATCTTGTTTGTTTGTTTGCTTGTTTTGGTACTGGGGATTAAATCCAGGGGTGCTTAACCATTGAGCTACATCCCCAGCCCTTTGATTTTTTATTTGGAGACAGGGCCTCAATAAATTGTGGTCTTCCTGCTCTACCTCCAGAGCTACTGGGATTACCTGTGTGCACCATTATACCCGGCAGTCCCACTTTAATAAAACCTAAACCTCAATAGATTGAGAGAGACCTACCAGATTATTCACTGCTTTCCAGAACATTACTTAAGATTCTTTAAAAGGGAAGGTACACATAATTCATAATCTTTACACGTACCTTCCAAAATATCCAAATAATAAAAACTTACAAGACATGAGAAGTATGTGAAATTGTAACCCATAATCAAGAAAAAAATCACTTAGTAGAAATAGATCCTAAAGTGAACAAGAAATTAACAACAAAACTTTAAAACAAGTATTATATTTTTATTCAAGGATATAAATAAAAAGATAAAGATAATGTGTAGACCAATGAAGAATCTCAACAGAAAAAACATGGAAATTATTCAAAATTGAATCATTTCTAGACATTATAAGAACAATATTTAAAATGAAAAACATATTTTGATGTGTTCAACAGCATATTGGAGATTTTAAATGTCCACTTAATTAGAGACTACTGGAAATTATTCAACCAAGAAAGATATAAAAATATGAAGAAGCATTATTGACTTACAGGGCATTTTAAAAATTCTAATATATGTTCAACTAGAACCCTGGAAAAGAAGAAAAACAACAATTGGAATTTTTTGAAGAAACAGTGGTTGAAAATTTCCAACATTTGATGAAGAAACATCAATTTATGGGGGCAGAGTCTAATTTGCTTACATGCAAAGAATATGACACCTAGAACCTTGTGCTAGGGGTCTGCAAGGTTACCCACAATCTCCATTATTTGCTAAAAGGACACAAAGATTTAAAAATATTGTTGTACTTACAATCATGGTATCCAGAGAAAGGATGCATTCACAGAATGAATACAAAGGGAAAAGGTTCGTGGGGTAAAGTCTAGAAGCAATCAGGCACAAGATTACAGTTTTCCTCCCCCAACAGAGTCACACAGACATTCTTGCTCCCATAATTCTTCCTTATGGCCCAAGGCCTCAGACATACAAAACATTCTTATTAGGTAAGTCATTCCAAGAGCTCTGAGATCATCTCTCAGAACCTAGCCTAGGGCCAATACTGAAAACAGGCATTTCTTCTACTGAGTTAATTTGTTGACTCATTCCCCCTGATCCACTCTGATTTGTATTTTGTAACAAAATTGTGCAGAAATACTACTCAGCATAGAAATGAACTGACAAGTAGCTAAATCCAATTCTTGCTCACACCAGTTATTTTTCATTTGTATTATATTCTAAAGAAGCTTCATTTTGATCTCTTGATACATTTGATCATTTTCCTATTGTCATATTATATATTTATATAGGGTAGCTGAATCTCATTAATAGTGCCAATGTTTTATAAAATTGCTTTATGTTCATGTTACAATTCAGCTCCATCACATAATAAGTCAGTAAGAATTAGAGATATTTGCTATGCCTTCCCAACAGAATTAGCCCATATATAGTATGTTATTATGAACAGGCTTCACTACAATTGGCCTTGGTTCAGTAATTTCTGTGCTCCAAGTCAGTTGAGGCCAAAGTCTTTTCTTCTGTCTTAGATCAAAGGTTTGTATTGAGACTATTTCCTGTAATACAGCAAAGTCTTTTTCCCTCTTACAGGCAGAACAGGGATGGTAATCAAAATGGTTTCTATCTCTACTAACTGTACTACTACGGGACATGTCTTATTTTGATCTATTCTTGGAGTAAGGATGATTATAGTGCATAAGTGTAAATTATACATGCCTCCAGGGAACTTTTTTACAATTGGAGATTAATAGCTTTCTATCCACATTTCCCTTGAGCCTCAGGAGCTAGAATCGAGGGACATTGGTCCATGGGTACTCAGACTCTGTAACAGTCAAAAGGCCCTATTGGGTCAGGGTACAAGCCCCTTCTGAATGCTGCCTCCTAACACTATCCGTCACAATTTGTTGAATCTTCCTAACCCACTTCACAAAAATCTCATCATCTTTTCAGGCTGACTCTTATTTCTTGCCTTTTTCCTAAGAGAGATTAAAAAAAAAAAAAAACTCTGCCAATTCATAAATCTTGTTACTCTAAAAGGCCATTCCTCACAAGTGAATTCAACTAGTCTCACAATGCCTAAATTGTTACCTTTGTCCCTAACATCTTTTTCGGTCTTGTAGGCTAATGTTTGATCTACCACACATGGTGTTGCCCCTGTGGGCTATTGCCACGACTAAAGCTAGTATATGCATTGTCTACCCAAAAGTGTTTGGTTCAGCATACTTGGGTTAGATCAGTGTCACCACAGTTAGATGTAATTTTGTCTTAAATGTGCTATAAGGAATCCCACAGCCTTCCTTGTCTCACTGGAGGTTGTTCCCCAAGGGGAATTAGGACCAACTATAATGAAACTTACTATTGTATTCTAATGGTACATATGTCATCTTATCCAATTCTGTTTAATGGTTTCCATCCACAAAAAGAAAGTTGATGTACATTTGTACACAACACACTGTAGCATATAAAGCATTCTACTTTATATTTTGTCCATTATTTCCATGAACCTTTCTAAGTATTTGGTCATCAAGGTGTACTGACATAGTGTACCATCTTCTGGAAGTTATATAACACATGGTTTTATGATCTGGTGGGGCGAGCTTCCTTCCAATTTCTTAAATAATATCCTTTGTAAGGAACTGGAAAAATAAAAGTCAAAGGTTGTTAAATTATTAGAATTCCAATTAGCCATTGATAATTGGTCTATTTTATCATCATAAAACTAAAAAGTCACTCAGAGCAATGTTGTTCAGATTTGTAGGCTTGAATTTCACTTTATCGGGTTCCAAAAGCAGGAGTGGTTTTGGCAATTATATGAATTCAGCATTGTGAGTGTCTGGTACGATGGTGCTAAGGGACATTCTTTCACTTTGAGCCTCTCTAGAGGTACTGATGTAATATTGGATTTCTCTCAAACATAATCCATTTATTCATCCATCTGCCCTCAGCTACTATTTCTCCTTCCCTCGATTGTCATTGATTTTTAACCCAAACATTTCCACAGTTGGGAGAGATATTAGTTTAGTCACTATTCTGGTCCAGATTGCTGGCAATAATACATAGCCCTTTCATCTTCAGAGGACATGTTTCAAGACCCCAGATGCTATACCCGTGAATGACACTGAATACTATATATACTATGCTTCTTCCTATACGTACATATCTATGATAAAATTTAATATGTAATTTAGACACAAGAAGAGATTAACAAGAGGAATAATAAACTAAAACAATGATGATAATATACTGTAATAAAAGTTATGTGTCTCTCTCTCTTCCTCAAAATGTTCTATGGTACTGTACTCACCATTCTTTTTGTAATGATATGAGATGAAGCAATTCCTACATGATAAGATAAAATGATGCTCATTGCTTTCTGGCACAAAATGATGCCATCAATCAGTGCACATTTTCTCTTCATGTCTTCCACCCATAAATGAAATGCTTTTTCATCTTAATTAAGCACTTATCATGCACTGTGACCATAACTTTTCCAGTGGGAGTTGCAACAGCTAGCCTATAATAAGTTTGTTATTCCTTCATAATTTCATGGGCAGAAAATTCACTCTTATTATATATCTTAGCAACCACAACATACAATTCTTTCTTTCCTTATTAAGTCAAGAATTTTCACATTTCCACTTAAGAAAACAGTTTATGACTTCTCTTTGGCATAATTCAACTACCAGAATCAGTACTCTGGTATGAGAGTATTAAAAATGGGTTACTTGAAGCTGGGCAAGGTGGTGCATGCCTGTAATCCCAGATGCTCAATGGCTGAGACAGAGGGATCACTAGTTCAAAGCCAAACTCAGCAAAAGTGAGACTCTGTCTCTAAATAAAATACAAAATAGGGCCAGGGATGTGGTTCAGTGGTTGAGTGCCTCTGCATTCAATCCCCAGTACCCCCCCAAAAATGGGTTACTTGAACATAATCACCATAATACCAATGTGTAAGCAGTCAATCTAATAAGTAAACTGACTATTAAGTGATTAATGGTGGGGTAGCATATGCAATGTGGGGAAAAATAGAATGATTCATATCCTGAATGGAACATAGCTGGATGCAATGAGATTCTATCCTGCTAAACCTGATGTCAAGCAATTGAAAATTTACAAACTTTTCATATCTGGAATGTTCCACTTAATAGTTTCAGAATATGGTTGACCATGGGTAACTGAAACTGCAGATGGTTTAACTGTAGATGGGGGTACTGCTGAAGCTTTATAGTAAGTAACTTCCCTCAATCTATTCTCATTCATTTAGAATAGAATTACATAGGTATGGAACTAGTAGAATATCTTGACCAGTAGGCAATAAAGCTGCACAGCTGTCAAACCCAATTTTGCCAGATGGGTTAAAACCACATCCTATCCTTAGGAATTTTACCAAAGAAATGTTTAAATATGTAGTTAGTTTCTTTCCTAGAGATTATCCTGCCCTGGCATTCATAGTTGAAGCCCTAATCCTGAAAACATGTACCAGATAGGAAGAGAAAGAGAGAGAGAGAGAGAGAGAGAGAGAGAGAGAGAGAGAGAGAGAGGAGAATATGTGAGGAAGAATTACACAGCCATATCAAATTCTTCCCCCAACCTCTCTCCCCAGATTCCCTACAAGACTGGAATAATCTAATGCAGACCCTACTTTGACACCCCTCATGTTGAGTTCATGCATATTTTCTGAAAGTCAACCTTTCATGCATTTATCTCCTCTCATTTTAGACAAAGGTTTTAATTGCCTTTTCTAATTCTCTATGAAATTGTTACTCTGAGGATGACATGTATGAATATGGTCTACTTATCTGATGTGATTCTCTCTATCCATAAATGTGCAGCATGGGTTAGATGCATATCCCTTGGTCTGAAGAAATATACCTTGAAGTCCCAAAAAATCTATTTCAGTTCTTTTCCAATGTTTAAGTATTTTCATCTACCACCCAATCCAGAGTAAATATCTGTTCCTGTCAAGATTCATTTATATTCTCAGTCTATAAGTAGTTATTGAACGTAGTCTACCTGCCTTCTCTCAGGACTCTCCCCCACTTAAGAAATCTGCCCAATATCCATCCTCTGTCTCTCTTATTGATATAGTGGACAGTTCATATTGGTATTTTGTACTTTGAACTATGAGAGGGGGCTATATTAATGATCGGCCCATGTCCATATTTCTGCAGCTCTTAAATGTCCACTTACTTGATGGACCCACATAGCCACCTCAAGCAAATAAGGTCTACTTGCAGATTCTGGTCACCTTCCAGTCTTGGAAAGTAGTTTTGATGGAAATTAATATAGCCAACTTTAAATCGGCTCTGCAATTCCCATAATGTTTCCCATAGGGTCATGCACCATTTGGCATCTATTGACTGTCTCATTTTTTTATTGCCATTCTTCCTGACCACTGGCCACCATGAGTCAAGTTGTACCCCAACATCTATACTATAATTGTTCAATTCTTGCACAACTGCAAGGAAATCAGAAAGAAATTCAGTTCTCTTAGCTGACTTGTTCTTACCTTCATCAATCCAAATTATTTTCATCAGTCATGTGATGTCCTTCCAAACAAGATCCTATTCATACAACTTGAACCTGCCATCTACAAATAATGAATCTTTCTTTTCAATTTATCAGGAGCACTTCATAGGATACTGTCCATATGGCAACAGGATCCAGCAGTTCCTCAAATAGTTGATCTGCTCATGCAAAAGATAAGTAACTACTTGAATTCTTCCAGTTTCATGTTACTGTAAAAACCATTTTCTTTTTTTAAAACTTTCTGGGTGCTGCCTTCCTTATTAGTTTTTTCTTTTTCTGAAATTACCCAAGATATTATGGATGTTGTAAGTTTCAAGATTATTTTGTGTCATTCAGCCACAGAAGCAGTTTTAGTCAACACTTATAATTATCTCTCAAATGACATGTACCATACAACAATATCTGTACTTTTTCTGATCTAAAATTCCAATGGAGGAATTCATGGGCTTTTTGTCATAGCTGGAAGTTCAGTTTGCCTTTACAAATATTGCCTTCTTTTGAGCAATTTATGAATAAGAACTAATAGTATGCCCAGATGTGGGATATGCATCATTCAAATATTCAAACAACCCAATCAAGTGCTATGTTTCTTGTATATTACCAGAGGTAGGAATAACAGTAGTTTATTTTTACCTGCTTGTGATACGTTATAGATGACTCCTGCCCAGGCTATTCCCAAGAATTTCACCTTTAGGTGAGCACTTGAATTTTCACTGAATTTAACAATTAGCCTCTTTTAGTCACCACTGCATAACTAGTTCTTCACTTTCTGATACTGTGACTTCATCAATATCTTGTGTCTCTATCACCCCCAGGTCCTTCATCAAGTCCAAATCCCTTACAACTAAATTATGAAAGTGAATTGATGAATTCAAAACTCTATAGCAATTGAGTAAATGTAAATTGGATTCTTCTTAGGTGTAGACAAACTTGGTTTTTTTTCAAGATCAGGATTGAGAATCAAACATCCAGTAGTCACTATAAAGCCAATCTACTCTGATTTACAGAAAGACCTATTATATAAGATAAAGCACTAAGTACCAATCGTCTTTAGCTAGTGTGTTTTCACACTGTTAGAACCATATCAATGGCTGCTGATATTATTGGTGGTGCTACTTCATTTGAGCCTCTGTTATCTACCATTAGTCTTCATTAAGAATTCAATTTTTCATGGGACTCATTGGGGTTATTGTACAGAGAAGTTGTTGGGTCCATCATTCCTAATCTGTCAGTAATTAGAGTGTTAATCTCTTCTTGTTCACCAAGTATCCATAACTGTTTAATTAATAATCTATGTGGGTTCAGTCAATTCTACAGGTTCTTGTTTAGTCTGGATGAAGGGTGAACTTATAAGGCTCATGTTTTATAATACTAGATAGGGGAAGTATTCCCCAGTCAGACATAATATCCATCTTAATAACATAGTCAGGTAAAGCAGATTAAACCACTTCATAAAATCTGTTCAGACACACCAATTCATATCCAAACTTTTACCTCAATCCTGTCAGCCATGGCTTCTTCATATTCTCCCAATCTAATTATATACCTCCTTAGGGTTTCACTTACATATTTTGGATACAAAATGTATTGGGCTGCACAGAAGAATCCCCATAAAGACCTATTATCTATCCTCTGATCAATCTACATATATAAGTGCTTATGACTTGGGAAGACAAAACGTGACTCCTTGTCAGTTTTCATTCACATTAACTTGCTGGATTATTGCTCTCGGTAATTCAAAGTCAGGTTTCTCGTTGTCATTTTTACCTTCCTGCTTTTAAAATTTCTTCAATTATTAGTAAATAGAGAGGATTTGTTAGTGCCTTTCAAAGGTAGGGGAGAAATGGAGGCTTCCCTCAGTCACCCAACCTCCAAAAGTGCTGCATTAAGATCTCTGGGCTGACCCATCAATTTTCACTTTATTCATTCCATCCAACAATTACCATTTTAAAGACTCCCACCCTGCCAGGATGAAGATTTTGATCATCTCCTTTGTAATTCTTATTCTCTTATGAAACCTACTAGCTTTATTAACATAAGTAAGATCCATAAGAAGAAACCAAGACAATATATTTGATATGACTTTTTGGACTGTTACTTGACATTACAGCAATATGGCTACATGATATTTCCTTGAGAAAGGAACCCTAGCGTACTGATAAACCAAGAAGGGGACATGGGAAGTATATGAATATGTCAATCACTATAAAGCCAATCCATTGTGACCTGCATGCACCAGATGTCGGTCACTTCATCATGTCAGTGCTACATTTCTTTAAGGTAGAGAGGCAATTAACTTTCTCAGGTTAAACAAACTTTATAGTGGCTTTTCTCATGTTTCCCAGGTTAGCTATCAATTTGAGAACAAGTTGGTGGTATTTGGTTCACATATCATCATCAGTTATTATTTAGTAGTAAGCTGTGGGTCCTGCATCCACCCAAATACATTCCTTCAGTCTACAGGATTCAAACCCAAGGAGACTGATCCTATCTGAGTCATTTTCATAATCCATTTTAGTAAAGGTTGCTCAGGAAGCTGATTGTATCAACCACAGAATGGGTCAACTCCTTTATGCTATGCTCCCTGGTCTTAATAGTTTTTTGATTCTTCCCCATCATTTTCCAACTGAAATACAGACTGGGTAACCAATGGCACAGAGGTGCTATCTGTTGTCATAGCATAATTCTTCCTGTTGGTATCATCCCTGAGGCTAACATTCATAGCTTAGACTGACCTAAATCCAACCTTGGCAAAGTGAGAAGATCTACCTTAAGGCTAACCTTGAGCTTCATGTTACCTATTATAGATAAAAATAATAATAATCAAAGTTGGTTCTCATTGATTTCCATTTCTTTAAGTACCCAGTGAGCCAATCCCTCAGTATTTGGGTCTATTCTTTCTGAATTTCATGGGTAGCTTTTACCTCAACTAGCTGATTGCAACACAGATATTGCCTCATGTCACAGATGACTCAGTAACCATGTAAACATCAAAGGGTCATCATACCCTACCCGGGCATCTTTTCTTTTTCCAAACAATCTTTCTCCCATATTTCAGTGAGTTGGGCAGGCTAGTCACTCCCACTTTGGACATCAGCTGTGTTGCAAGTCCTCAAGACCACCCTCAGGCTCAATGATTCACTAAGTCACAGGACTTAGAAAAACTGTCATACTCACAATAACAGTTTATGACAGTGAAGGGATACAGAAGGAAATGGGAAATGGCACATGGGGTAAATTCCAGGAGAGACCAGGCACAGGATTCCAGGTGTCCCGTTCCAATTGAGTCACATAGACACATTAATTCTCCTAACAATGATGTGTAATAATACAAGAGGAGTGTTACTGTTTGAGTCAGGCTTTGCCTAATTCTGATCAAAATAACTGACACAAACAACTTAAAGGAGGGGAAGCTTATTTGAATCTCATGATTCCAGAGACTTCGGTCTATAGATGGCTGAGTCAAGGTAAAGCTGTATATCATGGGAGAAGGGCTCAGCAGAGGAGAGCTACTCAACTCTAGCAAGGTTAGGAAGCAGAGAGAGAAGGAGGAAGGTGCCACAGGGAGAAAGCATCCTTTCAGGACATACCACCAGAGACCTCCCTCTTCCAACCATGCCCAGCTGGCCTTGGATTACCACCCAGTCAGTCCATTTAAACTAGGGTGAACTGGTATAATGTAATCATTTGCTTCTGACTATTCCTACATTAATACAGGAACTTTGCGGGGAAACCTCATACCCAAACCTTAACAGTTGCTAACTAGGAAACCCCATGCAAGCCTTGGTGTCCAGGTCTTTTATTGCAGATTATTCACGTGGGCAGTTTCTGCATAACTGACTTAAGCTACTGACTCCAGCCACTCCCCACACAACAAAACAAGTATTCACAAAAATTTACGTCTTTTTATCATAAACTGTCAGATCAGGCTGATACTATGTAACCCAAGTCCTCAGGCATATAAAAACATTCTTATCAGGCAGAATAGTCCAAGGGCTCAGATCTCATCTCCCTGAAATAGCCAAGAATCCATCCTAAAGATAAGCCTATCATGGGAATGTGCAGGATTTGAGCAGTTCAAGCCTGATGATTTAACCCTTTCCTACACATGTCTTGGTTAAATTGCTGAACACCAAAGGTAAAGAAGCAACCAGGGAAAAGTGACACCATATGCAGGTAACAATGATATGAAACATATAAATCTTCTTACCAGAATCAAAGGGTATCAGAATACAGTGAAATTTTTTCTTTAAAAATTGTGTAAGATAATAAAAACTGTAGACAAATATCTCTATATTCAAATATAAATAAATATAGGGTTAAACATGAAACATATGGCCTTTTAAAAGTATACAACCACTGAGAAAGCCCTATGACAGCCAATCAACCAATACTAAAGATTCACTAACAGAAGCACTATTCCTCCTAACAGATATTTATGAAGAACTAATAGCAGAATTTCCAAGGATCTGTATAGAAGGAGTTGAAATGTGGACAATTATACCTAACAATGGCAAATAATTAGTTTAATAATAAAATGAAGCACAACTTTTAATACTGGATTGAATCATAACCTGTAGATAAAACTTCAAACTAACCAGACTGACATTTGGTAATTGAAAACAGCATGTCTCTTCACATGGACCGTTTAGCGGACGGTATGGCAAAGGCAAGGTCTGAAAAGTTTTCCACACCACAGCCAGGCAACAAATTATTTTTTATTGGTTTTATTTAGTTATTTATGACAGTAGAATTCATAATGAGAAACTGATGTGACTCCATTTGCTGAGAGCCATAGCCAAGTAGGAATGACGCATGGCATTTTGCTTTGAAAGGTGACCCTGCTCAGGGATTAGGGTGGCTCCAGGTTTAGGGTGGATCCTGCTGGATTAGGGTGGCTCCAGGTTTAGGGTGGATCCTGCTGGGAATGGGGCAGTTCCAGGTTTAGGGTGGATCCTGCTGGGAATGGGGCAGTTCCAGGTTTAGGGTGGATCCTGCTGGGAATAGGGCATATCCTGCTGCCTCAGGCACCTGCTCCTTGAGTTCCCGTGGAGTTCTCGCAGGGTTCTGAGAGAATTGGTACGCAGAGCCCGGTGGAGGGAGGTTTTTTCCCCAGAACGTGCGTGTAGAGTGCCGGTGAGAGTTCGGGAATAAAGAGTTGCTGTTGGAATCTACAAGGCTATTGTGGTGGCTCGGTTATTTTGTGCCCAGCCAGACTGCGGCGCCATTTTTGAGAAACCAGCTTCTACCTCAAGGCCTGTCCAGAGGGAGGGGGTCTTGTCTTTGGAAAAACCCACAGAGCTTTTCTAGGCACTAGCCATCCTGCTGAGTTGTTTGTCTGTAAATAACAGGAGAGAACTGCAGCACCAGGTGTCCCTGACACAGTTAATCTACTTCCTGGAAAAAACAAAGAATGGGGCCTAATGACTTACTGTGACCCATAGCAACCCCCTAGCAACCACCAATCAGGGAAAATACCTGAAATGCCAGGTGACCCTCCCAGTAGTTTTGGTGACCCTCCCAGTAGTAGGAAACCGTGTAGTTTAGCTCACACACCCCTCGTGGCTTAAACCAATCAGTTCAAAGGTATCCACCTCTTGAACTAACCAATCACCCTTACCCAACTTGTTCCTGCTGTGAATACGCTAATCAATGTTAAGAGTTGTTGTTTGATTTTCCCTTGGTATGGAATGATTTGCTGTGTGATATTGTGACAAAAACTTATAAAATCTCACTGAACAAAGGACCGGGACTCACTCCTCCTGAGGACCACTGCTTCGGAAACCGTTGTGAGTCCAGGCTTCAACTTGCAATAAGGACTCTTGTGTGATTGCATCGGATTCAGCTTCTGGAGGTCTACCGGGGTCCCACGAATCTGGCATTACAATAACAGCATGGAATGTATCTTATTCTAATTAGGAACCCATTCTTGGGGATATACATGGTGGAATTCACTATGGTGTATTCATATATGTACACAGGAAAATTATTTCAGATTCATTTCATTGCCTTTCCTCTTCCTATCTCCCCTCCCTTCCCTTCATTTCCCTTTGTCTAATCTACTTAATAGTTATTCTTCCCTTCTCCCCCATTATTTTGTGTTAGCATCCATATATTAGCAAAAACATTTGACCTTTGGCTTCTGGGGACTGGCTTATTTCACTTAGCATGATAGTCTCCAGATCCAACCATTTACTGACAAATGGCTGAGTAATACTCAACATTTTCTCTATCCATTCATCTACTGAAGGGCATCTAGGTTGGTCCCATAGCTTAGCTATTGTGAATTAAACTGCTGTAAACATTGATGTGGCTGCATCACTGTAGTATGTTGATTTTAAATCCTTTGAATGTATATACTGAGGGGTGGGGTAGCTGGGTCATATGGTGGTTCCATTTCAAGTTTTCAGAGGAATCTCCATACTACTTTCCAGAGTGTTTGAACCAATTTGCAGTTCCACCAGCAATGTATGCATGTACATTTTTCCTCACATTCTCAACAACATTTATTATTACTTATATTCTCAATAATTGCCATTCTGAGTAGAGTGAGATGAAAAAGAAGAGCTCAAACTATCTCTGTTTGCTAATGACATGATCCTATATTTAGAAGACCCAAAAAACTCTACCAGAAATCTTCTAGAACTCATAATGAATTCAGCAAAGGAACAGAATACAAAATTAACCCCTAGAAATCAATTATGTTCTATACTCCAAAGACAAATCAAGTGAAACAGAAATTAGGAAAACCATCCCACTCACAAGAGCCTAAAATAAATAAAATAATTGGGAATCAGGCTAACAAGAGAGGTGAAAGACCTCTACAACAAAAACTATAAAATATTAAAGAAAGAAATTGAGAAAGACCTTAGAAAATGGAAAGGCCACCCATGTTTTTGAATAGGCAGAATTAATATTGTCAAAAGCACTATACAGATTTAATGCAATTCCTACTAAAATTCTAATGATGTTCTTCATAGAAATAGAAAAAGAAGTTACAAAATTCATTTGGAAAAATAAGAGGCTCAGAGCAGCCAAAGCAATCCTTAGCAAGAAAATTGAAGCAGGAGGCATTACAATACCAGACCTTAAATTATATTACAGAACTATATAACAAAACAGCATGGTATTGGCACCCAAACAGGCAAGAATACCAATGGAACAGAAGAGAAGATGCAGAAGACACATCTACAAAAATAGAGGTACCTCATACTAGACAAAGGCACCAAAAACATACATTGGAGAAAAGATTGCCTCTTCAACAAATGATGCTGGGAAAACTGGAAATCTATACATAGTAGAATGAAATTAAGGCTCTCTCTCTTAGCTTGTACACAACTCAACTCAAAGTGCATCAAAGACATAGAAATTAGGCCATAAACCCTGCACCTACTAGAACAAAATTTTCCTCATGGTAATTATAGCATCTTTCATTAGTGACAAGTCAAGCTCAAGCACCAAAAGCTGCTCTAGGCTGTCTTCCAAACACAACCAAACTACAGTTCTGAGGAGACATGTCTCCTCATAAAACACATATTCTAAAGTTCAAGTTCTTTCAGAACCATTCAAACGTTTTCTCAGAGAAGAAGACATTTTTATTTTACAAAAAAAAAATATCTAAC
Source organism: Spermophilus citellus (assembly GCF_964194105.1). Classification (NCBI taxonomy): domain Eukaryota; kingdom Metazoa; phylum Chordata; class Mammalia; order Rodentia; family Sciuridae; genus Spermophilus; species Spermophilus citellus. Next base: position 85,271,754 of record NC_138183.1, read on the forward strand.
CTAGCCCATGGTAGAGTAAATGCAATAAATTAGAAAAAGGAATGAAATCATTAGTAACTTCTACTTACTGAAGGAAAATAGTAGATTTTTCTAAGTAAAAAGAGGTAATAAAAAATTGTAAAAATACAAGTTTAAGAATTCAAAAAACAGAAGGGGGTCCTAAGATGGCGGCCGGCAAGGAAGCACCACGTTCAGTATCTCCACAGTAACGGGATCAAAAGATCCATTAATACACCCAGATTCCACCTACTGATGAACTTCGAGCAAAACTCCGCTGAAAAGAGACCTGCCGGAAATTAGTAAGTTCATTAGAGGTGACAGTTTGTCCCAGACGAGTGAATCTTGGCCACGCGGTGCAGAGGACCAGTCCCGCTGCCAGCCACCGCCAAACGGCTGCCAGCGCCGCCCGCCCGGTTCTGCAAACGGCCCCCGGCGGCGGGACCTGGCGCTGCAAGAAGGGTCCCCCGCCCGCACATAAAACAGCCCCCCGCCCGCCCAGCCCAGGAGGCGACGTGAAGGGAATCTAACCAAGCCTCTATGAAATAGCGAACTGGGCTGCATACGGGGGTGGCTGAAGTGCTGAGCCTGGAGCTCAAAGTAGAGGCTTTAATCGAGTCTTTGCGCAGCTTGTTAGAGCTCCTTTCACCATTAGTCTGTAGTGGACCACCCGGCCAAACAGCAGTAAAAACAAAGAGATTGAAAAAGAGACGCTTGGCTCCTGGACGCTTTTCTGCTCAGAGCCACGGGCGCTTTGCGCTCATCTGCTTCCTCTTCCACTTCGCTCCCCGCAGAGAAGCTGAATGGGTAATCAGCAGTGGATCCTAAGTACCTGAGGCTAAGAAAGCTCAGTACACCCCCGCCTTTTTTTTTTTTTTTTTTTAATATTGTCTATACAGGAAGAATTAGTGGACTGAAATTGTTGGCTGGGCTGGGGTTTCGGGGCCGAAAATCCACTCCGCAGGAGCCGCCATTTGCTTTCGGCATGCTATCTTGAGGGCCCTGTCTACACGGTCTAGCTGCCGCATCTAGAGACTAGAATTGGGCGGCGTGCGGAGCCCTGTCCTCCAAAGGCTGGGTCGTTCGGCATCCCCCTGCGAGAGGACCCGTGTTCCGGAGGAGGCGGTTGGAGAGCCGCAGCGGCAGCCGCTTGGGCCCCGGGAGCTAAGCACCGGGCCGAGGAGCAGTGGAGGCCACGGCGGCGCTGCTATCTAAAGCCTATTTGCTCAGGATCACTAGGCAATGCTGAGCTGACGTGGAGCTAGGGCGTACACTTTGGGCCCCTCAGAAAACACACACTGAACACGTATCTGCTGCGTTTAAGCCCCAGATCGCCTGCTTCTCGTGACTCAGCACTAACGACCCAACTGAAATAACTAGTCGGCCCACCTGATCTCACAGAGGTAAAAAAAAAAAAAAAAAAACAGAGCACCATAGCCAGACCCAGGGAATCAGGAGTGATGTGGGTTTAGCGGCACAGAAATCCCAGCTATCGCCCCTAACAGGGCTGACAACAGAGGTCCCTTGCACCACCTACCAGGGGAGTTGCTACCTGAGGGCAAACAAATTCGCTGGGGGTCCTCAGCCCCAAACCCTACAAACTTAGGGCCTGAGGGAGGCAAACAGAAAGGGTGTGCCCAGACATCCATGAAAACAGGGCTCCCAGGAGCAGCAGACCCAACGTGTAGACAGTAAGGTGGTAAGCGTCACAGGCGAGTGGGGCCTGGATTGAGGAACCACAAGAGAAGGACCCAGGCATCCAGGACTGGAGACCCGCACAGTTGGGGAAGAAGAGCTGAGGCACAGTGATTGGCTCCCACCTATCAAGAGGAGAAGCCTGGCCCAGTGGGCATAGCTCCACCCACTGGAAGAGAAGTCAATCGAGCTTTATGACTGCATTTATTATTAGTATTTTTTTTAATGATTATTATTAGTATTTTTTTTATTTTTATTCTCACTTTTTGTAGTTGACGTTGTGTTCTTTAACTTTCTTACTAATGGTTTCAATTTTTTTTGTTAATTTTTCTTATTCTATTATTATTACTATTATTTTTTTAAACTTCAACTTCCATTTTTTATTACCATTATAATTTTTTTCGTTTGTTTTAAATTTTTATTTTTTCGTTTTTTTCTCTCTCTCTTCTCACTTTTTTTTTCTTTTGTCTTTTCATTTCTTTTCAACTTTCTTATTCCCCCTCTCTTGAACTCCACCTGCCTACACTTACTCTCTTTAGTGACTTCTTCCCTTCCCTTCTAATACCTCTCCTCCCAAGCATCAAATAAACTTATAAGAGTAAACAGTAACTCAACAGTCAAACAGAACAAGAAGTATCATGAGCATAAAAAAGCAAGGAAGAAAAGGAGTACAAACAATGAAAGACAGCCTAAATATTCAGGAGGACCTGGAGTCATCAGAAAAATGGCCATATAAAGAACTCAAGGAACACCTTAGACAGATGGAAAGGAACCTTAAAGATCACATTGAAAATGAATTACAAAAACAGATAAAAGAAGAAGTTAAGCATCTTTATCAGGAGATACAGATTATAAAAAAAAAATCAAACAATAATTCTAGAAATGAAGGAAACGATAAACCAAATTAAAAACTCAATCGAGAGTATCACTAACAGAGTGGAGCAAGTAGAAGCCAGAACGTCAGATAATGAAGACAAAATATATCACCTTGAAAAGAGTCTAGCCAACTCAGATAGGCTGGTAAAAAATCACGAGAAAAACATCCAAGAGATTTGGGATAACATAAAAAAACCAAACTTACGAGTCATCGGGATAGAGGAGGGCACAGAGATTCATGCCAAGGGAATGGGTAACTTACTGAAGGAAATAATTACAGAAAACTTTCCAGAAATAAAAAAGGAAACAGATATACAAATTGTAGATGCATACAGGACACCGAGCACACAAAATCACAATAGACCAACGCCAAGACACATTGTTATGAAGCTATCCAATATACAGAACAAAGAGAAAATATTAAAAGCTACAAGAGAAAAGAGGCAGATTACATTTAGGGGTAAACCAATAAGGTTGACAACGGATTTTTCATCACAGACGCTGAAAGCGAGAAGATCCTGGAACAATGTATTTCAAACACTGAAAGACAATGGATGCCAACCAAGAATCCTGTATCCAGCAAAATTAAGCTTCAGATACGACAACGAAATAAAAATCTTCCATGATAAACAAAAGCTAAAAGAATTTGTAGCCAGAAAACCAACATTGCAAAGCGTCTTGAGCAAAACTCTACACGAGGAAGAAATGGAAAACAATAACCAAAACCATCAGCAGGAAGTGCCTCAGTAAAGACAGAGGATGGGAGGAAAGCTAATCATGGAGAAACAAACTAAATTAGGGAAAAAAAAAGAGATAAATAATCAAACATGGCAGGAAGTACAAACCATATATCAATAGTAACTCTAAACGTTAATGGCTTAAACTCTCCAATAAAGCGACATAGGCTGGTAACATGGATTAAAAAAACAAATCCAACAATATGCTGCCTCCAGGGGACACATCTGACTGGAAAAGACATACACAGGCTCAAGGTAAAAGGCTGGGAAAAAATATACCAAGCACACGGTCCTCGTAAGCAAGCAGGCGTGGCCATTCTCATATCGAATAAAATCGACTTCAAGACTAAGTTAATCAAAAGGGATAAGGAAGGACATTATATACTGTTAAAAGGAACCATTCACCAACAAGACATAACAATTATAAATATTTATGCACCAAATAATGGTGCTGCGACGTTCATAAAACAAACTCTCCTCAAGTTCAAGAATCAAATAGACCACAACACAATAATTATGGGTGACTTCAACACACCTCTCTCACCATTGGATAGATCCTCCAAACAAAAGTTGAATAAAGAAACTATTGACCTCAATATCACAATCAATAACCTAGACTTAACTGACATATATAGAATATATCAACCATCATCAAGTGGATATACTTTTTTCTCAGCAGCACATGGAACCTTCTCAAAAATAGATCATATATTATGCCATAGGGCAACCCTCAGTAAATATAAAGGGGTTGAGATAATACCATGCACTTTATCAGATCATAATGGAATGAAACTGGAAATCAATGATAAAAGAAGGAAGGAAAAATCCTACATCACATGGACAATGAACAATACGTTACTAAATGATCAATGGGTTACAGAAGACATAAAGGAGGAAATCAAAAAATTCTTAGAGATAAATGAAAATACAGACACAACATATCGGAATCTATGGGACACAATGAAAGCAGTTTTAAGAGGGAAATTCATCGCCTGGAGGTCATTCCTCAAAAAAAGGAAAAACCAACAAATGAATGAGCTCACACTTCATCTCAAAGCCCTAGAAAAGGAAGAGCAAAACAATAGCAAATGTAGCAGAAGGCAAGAACTAGTTAAAATCAGAGCAGAAATCAATGAAATTGAAACAAAAGAAACTATTGAAAAAATTAACAAAACAAAAAGTTGGTTCTTTGAAAAAATAAATAAGATCGACAGACCCCTAGCCATACTAACGAAGAGAAGAAGAGAGAGAACTCAAATCACTAACATACAGGATGAAAAAGGCAATATTACAACAGACGCTTCAGAAATACAGAAAACAATTAGAAATTATTTTGAAAACCTATATTCCAATAAAATAGAAGAAAGTGAAGACATCGATAAATTCCTTAAGTCATATGATTTGCCCAGACTGAGCCAGGAGGAAACTCACAACCTAAACAGACCAATATCAATAGATGAAATAGAAGAAGCAATTAAAAAACTTCCAACCAAGAAAAGCCCAGGACCGGATGGGTATACAGCGGAGTTCTACAAAACCTTTAAAGAAGAATTAATACCAGTACTTTTCAAGTTATTTCAGGAAATAGAAAAAGAGGGAGATCTTCCAAATTCATTCTATGAGGCCAACATCACCCTGATTCCGAAACCAGACAAAGACGCCTCAAAGAAAGAAAACTACAGACCAATATCTCTAATGAACCTAGATGCAAAATTCCTCAATAAAATTCTGGCGAATCGGATACAAAGGCATATCAAAAAAATTGTGCACCATGATCAAGTAGGATTCATCCCTGGGATGCAAGGATGGTTCAATATACGGAAATCAATAAATGTTATTCACCACATCAATAGGCTTAAAGAGAAGAACCATATGATCATCTCAATAGACGCAGAAAAAGCATTTGACAAAGTACAGCATCCCTTTATGTTCAAAACGTTAGAAAAAATAGGGATAACAGGAACTTACCTCGACATTGTAAAAGCTATCTATGCCAAGCCTCAGGCTAGCATCATTCTGAATGGAGAAAAATTGAAGGCATTCCCTCTAAAATCTGGAACAAGACAGGGATGCCCCCTATCACCACTTCTATTCAATATAGTTCTCGAAACACTGGCCAGAGCAATTAGACAAACGAAAGAAATTAAAGGCATAAAAATAGGAAAAGAAGAACTTAAATTATCACTATTTTCAGATGGCATGATTCTATACCTAGAAGACCCAAAAGGGTCTACAAAAAAACTACTAGAACTAATAAATGAATTCAGCAAAGTGGCAGGATATAAAATCAACACACATAAATCAAAGGCATTTCTGTATATCAGCGACAAAACTTCTGAAATGGAAATGAGGAAAAACACTCCATTCACAATATCCTCAAAAAAAATAAAGTACTTGGGAATCAACCTAACAAAAGAGGTGAAGGACCTATACAATGAAAACTACAGAACCCTAAAGAAAGAAATAGAAGAGGATCTTAGAAGATGGAAAAATATACCCTGTTTATGGTTAGGCAGAACTAACATCATCAAAATGGCGATATTACCAAAAGTTCTCTATAGGTTCAATGCAATGCCAATCAAAATCCCAATGGCATTTCTTGTAGAAATAGATAAAGCAATCATGAAATTCATATGGAAAAACAAAAGACCCAAAATAGCAAAAACAATTCTAAGCAGGAAGTGTGAATCAGGTGGTATAGCGATACCAGACTTCAAACTATATTACAGAGCAATAGTAATAAAAACAGCATGGTACTGGTACCAGAACAGGCAGGTGGACCAATGGTACAGAATAGAGGACACAGAGACTAATCCACAAAGCTACAACTATCTTATATTTGATAAAGGAGCTAAAAACGTGCAATGGAGAAAGGATAGCATCTTCAACAAATGGTGTTGGGAAAACTGGAAATCCATATGCAACAAAATGAAACTAAATCCCCTCCTCTCGCCACACACAAAAGTCAACTCAAAGTGGATAAAGGAGCTAGATATCAAATCAGAGACTCTCCGTCTGATAGAAGAAAAAGTTGGCTCCGATCTACAGATTGTGGGGTCGGGCTCCAAATTCCTTAATAGGACACCCATAGCACAAGAGTTAATAACAAGAATCAACAAATGGGACTTTCTTAAACTGAAAAGTTTTTTCTCAGCAAGAGAAACAATAAGAGAGGTAAATAGGGAGCCTACATCCTGGGAACAAATTTTTACTCCTCACACTTCAGATAGAGCCCTAATATACAGAGTATACAAAGAACTCAAAAAATTAGACAATAAGAAAACAAACAACCCAATCAACAAATGGGCCAAGGACCTGAACAGACACTTCTCAGAGGAGGATATATAATCAATCAACAACTACATGAAAAAATGCTCAACATCTCTAGCAGTCAAGGAAATGCAAATCAAAACCACCCTAAGATACCACCTCACCCCAGTAAGATTGGCAGCCATGATGAAGTCAAACAACAACAAGTGCTGGCAAGGATGTGGGGAAAAGGGTACTCTTGTACACTGCTGGTGGGACTGCAAACGGGTGCGGCCAATTTGGAAAGCAGTATGGAGATTCCTGGGAAAGCTGGGAATGGAACCACCATTTGACCCAGCTATTGCCCTACTCAGACTATTTCCTGAAGACCTTAAAAGAGCACACTACAGGGATACTGCCACATCGATGTTCATAGCAGCACAATTCACAATTGCTAGACTGTGGAATCAACCCAGATGCACTTCAATAGATGAATGGATTAAAAAAAATGTGGCATTTATATACCATGGAGTATTATGCAGCACTAAAAAATGACAAAATCACGGAATTTGCAGGGAAATGGATGGCACTAGAGCAGATTATGCTTAGTGAAGCTAGCCAATCCCTAAAAAACAAATACCAAATGTCTTCTTTGATATAATGAGAGCAACTAAGAGCAGAACAGTGAGGCTGAGCAGGAAGAAAGGATTAGCATTAAACAGAGACATGAGGCGGGAGGGAAAGGGAGAAAAAAAAGGGGGAAATCACATGGAAATGGAGGGAGACCCTCATTGTTATACAAAATTATATATAAGAGTTTACGAGGGCAATGGGATAACAAACATGGAGGGAAATGAATTTCAATAGATGGGGTAGAGAGAGAAGATGGGAGGGAAGGGGAGGGGGGATATTAGATGATAGTAAAGGTAGCAGAATACAACAGTCAGTAATATGGCAGTATGTAAAAATGTGATGTGTAGCCGATGTGATTCTGCAATCTGTATTTGGGGTAAAAATGGGAGTTCATAACCCAATTGATTCTAATCTATGAAATATGATTTGTCATGAGCTTTGTAATGTTGTGAACATCCAATAAAAAAAGAATTCAAAAAACAAAAACATGAGATGGTTGAAGGAATAAAATACTTATTACTTAAAGATGCTTAACTATAAAAAGAATGATATATGTGGTTTAATATCTCAGTTCAAGAAATTAAGACCAAGTGTGATGCATTTTAGAAAACAAATCATTTGTATCTGCCACAATTTGTCATTTAAATGTCATTTAAATCAGGTACTTAATAAAATGCTCATGTGCATTCCATCATTGTCAGTTAATCATGTGCTACATACATATGATATATATATTGCACACACAACACATATGTGCATTTACACACTACACACTACACAAATAGACTCCAAAGAGAAATCATTAGGTACAATTCATAATAAGAAAACTTATTCAGTTGTAAATATCAATTCAATTCTGAATAATGGAATTTTTTTTTCTTTTCAGAAAACTATGTCAAACCTATCTTTGCCTTTTGCTTCCTAGAAAATATGGCAAATATCTTGTAATCAAAGAGGAAAAGGTATAGGATTATTAAAGGAATTGGTAAAGTTAACACTAAAAACCCTATTGGCCATTTTCAGTTTACTTGGTTAAAGGAAAAATGTAACAGGCATCTCCAATGATTAGAGAAATAGTAATAATTAATAGCTTAGAAATCTGTTACCAGCTCTGCTGCCACAACACATGAGGGCACACTGCAGTTTATTATTGAAAGATCATCAACTTCTTACAACTAGGCTGTCAAGAATAATCACAACAAGATTTCCTTAATCAGCTCCCAAAAAAGACTCAACTCCCTGGGATTATAACCACTGCATAAACAGTTTGTTTGCCTGAAAATGCCAGCCTCACACAAGCTTCTACTGAATGACTGTTGCTTTCCTTTTCAAAACTGGATGTGGTGGTTAGATTCAGAGATTTATTCCTAGTGCCAAACGCCCCGTTTCTGCTTGGCAGATCTTTTTCCCTTACAAACATAAAATAAAAATAAATACACCACTAACACAATTACCCAATAATTCTAAATTTGGAAAATTTGGCCAGAATAAAGCTGGTGATATCAGAGACTTGACCAAAGGAATAACCACAGAACTGTAAATCAAGTGTGGCAATACTTTTGAGTTCAGAGTTTTAATTACAACACACTTGTTAAGGTACCTACCCAAAGTCTACAATGGCATGAAGTCAATGAGAGAATTTCAGTGGAAAGTCAAGTTCATCCTATCCAAGCAGCTTGTTTTGAAGATGAGCAAACAGAGGCACACAAATTAGCCAAACCAGTATGAGAATAAAGCTGTCTTTTCAAGGTCTCGGATTTTTTTCTGCCACTTTTTCACCTGAGAGAAGAATCAATATACATTACAAATGAGGTTCTCAAGTCAAATGTCTTGAGGGTCTCTGACCTCATGGATGGGTGAACATTGTTATTAAGGTAGTGAGTTAGTTATCATGGGAGTAGATTCCTGATAAAAGGATCAGTTCAGCACCCCCCACCCCATCATGCATACACCCTGCACAAACACATATTATCTTGGTTTTTTTTTTTAATTTATTTAATATTTATTTTTTTAGATTTCGGCAGATACATATTATCTTGTCCTTCTGCCTTTCACCGTGGGAGATACAGCCAGAAGGCCATTGCCAGATGTGGGCCCTCTACCTTGGACTTCCCAACCTCGACAATTGTTAAAAAAAAAAAAAAGTTTTCATTATTTATATATTACCCAGGCTTAGGTATTCTATTATTTAACTTAGGTAGTCAAAACTGACTAAGACAGGCGGTTTTACTCAAATTGTATGTCCAAAAACATAAACCAATAATTATTATTTAAGGTGTTAGAAAACAAAATTTGGAGTTACAAACCAAAGTTATACTAAAACTAGCAGTCAGATTAATAACTATTTTTACACATCCAAATCGTAGCACTGCCTTAAAGTTCATTTTGTCCAACCTCTTTAACTTATGGCTAACAGATCTGAGATCCCGATAATTTTGACAACTTACCAGCTATCCCAAGCTTGTGAGGCTTCTCTGCAGCAATCATGTTTTCATTCAGTTTTAAATAAGTCCCCCAAATCCTCGATCCATTTCCTTCCTGTTATGCTAATAATAATTTTCACGATTTGTCCTCCTGGATGTCTATGTCCACTCCTGTCATCACTAAATGGTTAGAAAAACCGACTCATTTAATTACCTAGTTTTGGAAATTCTACCTCTTGTCTCAATAAATTACCTCTGCCACCTGCGAGAGACTCTGGCCTTCTGTGCAGACATCTTGTTTTCATGTACTTGAAACACATCTTATTATCAATCCTCTTGTGCAATCTTCCCTTCATTTTCTACCTTTGATTCGCCTGAGCCTTTGTACACTCTCTAAATTTATTCCATAATCTTTCCCAGCCTCTTCTGTCCCGAATGTTTTATATCTTGCATATGCCTCTTGCTTACCCTTGATTGCTCTCTGCTCTGCTCCTTCATTTTCGTGGTGTGTGAAAAGCCTGTATTGTGTTTATCATTCGCCGGTTTGCATAGCCCCTGGGCATATATTAATTTTTGTTCAAATGCTTGGCATTTCCCTATGCATCCTTCACTTCCATCAACATGTCTTATTTGTTCTGTATTCCCCAAAAGACTGATTCTGTAGGCGGTGTTTCCATAAATAGTATTATGTAAAGCTTTTTAAAATATTTTAATGACTATTTATAACCCCAAATTCCTCCTGTTTCTTAATTGTAAATAATGATGGCATTAATCAGCTTTTTTCCAGTAGCTTTACAACTGACTACATATATGATGTTAGGATGATAATTTATATTCTGCAAGTCCCTTTACTTATCCCTTATATTTTAATCTAAAACGATGAAACTAAATATCTTACATGTCTCTTAAGGCAACAATAGTCTAAATACAGACTGTTCACTGTGCCATTCTTCTAAAGAGATGGCTTAATCAATCACAGTTGCCCACATTCATCTCTATGTTTTAATCTCTCATCGAGTCATGTCTTATATTAGGTTCTTATACAGTGTTATAGTTTAGATCTTTAATGTCCCCCCAAAGCCCTGTGCACTCAAGGCATTGTGGCCTACCAATGGCACTACAGGGAGGTGGCGGAAATGTGGGTAGCTAAAACCTAGTAGAAAGAAATTGGGTGTCCTTGACCAGCTATTGTGACCCTGGCCTCCTCCTGTCTCTCTCTTTGCTTCCTGGCTATCAAAGAGGTGAGCAGCATGCTCCATTGTGCACTCCTGCCATAAGGTACTGTCTTACTACAGGCCCAAAAGTAACTGGGCCAACCAATCAAGAACTAAAACCTCTGAAACCATGGGCAAAACTGAACCTTTCCTTTGTTTAAGTTGATCATCTCTGTTATTTTGTTATAGTCATGCAAAACTAACACAAATAGCAATTGAACAATATTTCTATGTTCACCATCTCCCGAATAAATACACTCTCTGAAGACAGCAATATGAAATTGAAGTTTTACCTTTATAAAATTGCCTTTTTATGAAAAAAATAATAACAACTTCAAGTTTCAATCGAATGTATAAATTTTATTTAATGAAAACTATTATCACCTATAATTGAACAACATGATTGCTTGTTTTACATATAATACTTCATTTAAGAGTGAAAACAGTCTAATGAGTTAAGTACTATTATCTCCATTTTAAAAACTGAGGCTGAAAGGGCCTAAAGAATTTACCACAATCATGTTGTTGAAAACATACAGAAAAAGGGTTTAACTCTGATTCTTGAGTTTTTGCTTCTTCCTCAAATTTTCTAAGAATAGCACAACACAGGTATAATACTGGTTTTCAGTTCAGATTAGTAAATCGCAATTATGAAGCCACCCTTGAAAATTATGTTCTATGGTATTGTATGTATTTAAAATGTAAGTTGGTAGCCCTGTGTGTACTGCTATGAAAGGATATCAAGTGTATGTTGTGGAGCAAAGAAAGGTGTTGAAGAATTAAAATTGCAATATTATCCATTTAGAGATTCAATAAAATCGAGGAATATACCTTTGTGGAAATATAAGAATATATACATAAAACTATATACTTGTGTGTCTAAAAATAGCATTTGGCAGCATATTTAAAGTATGCAGGAAATAATACTTGCCCTAAAGACATATAGAATAAGAATAGGAAATAAAAACAAGAAAGATTTCTAATTTTACTTTTTATTCTTCTAAATTGCTTGCATCTTTTTCAATAATTTTGTCCTTTTGTCCAACAGGGGGGAAAGCATTCCCATAATCATTTTATCTATCTATCTATCTATCTATTTATTTATTTATTTTCCTGAGGATTGAACCCAGGGGCACTTTACCACTGAGCTACATCTCCATACCTTTTTTGTTTTTTTTCCAAGACAGGGTCTTGGTAAGTTGCTTAGGGCCTCTCCAAGTTGTTGAGGCTGGCCTGAAACTTGCAGTCCTCCCGCCTCAGCCTCCGAGCCACTGGGATCAGACTGTGCCTGGCTTAATCATTCATTTTAATAGTAAAGTACCTTCCCTTTGGGAACATCTCCTTATGATTCATTTACATTCTCTACGTTATAAAAAGTTCATGTTCTAACACTCATCACAATATCGAAAACTATACTCGTCCCTTTGAAGACTCTTAATTGCCACCCTTTTTATATATCATACTTCTCATTCCTGTTGTGATCCTTGCAGCTTTCCATTAAACAAATGACAGGAGCTCTGAAATGCTCCACTGAACTCACAAGAGGCAGATGCGAGACCCTGAGGAGAAACTCCCACCTGGCCCTCATCTTGCAGCCAGACTAGTTACTGCATAGTTAGCATTACAATTCTAAAATTCTAAAGGAAATTTCCACATAATTAGATTTTCTTGTGTCTTTTAATAAGTCTTTTCATTTTTAGTTTTTATGACACTTCCATGTAAAGTATAAATAATTTTGTAGTCTTAACAATGCATACCTGTAGGTTGCTCTACAAAAGATAAATAGGATCAAAACTGATTCTCCTGAGAAATGTCCCCCACATTGCCTAAAACTGTTCAGTCTATTACTATACTAAATGAAATTTTACCAATAAGGAGTGAATAGCTACTGATAAAGTGCTCCCTACAAAATGAAAATGACTTTGAAGACCTGAGAACTCTCACATATTTAGGCAAATCACTTTACCCAGATAAATATTCTCAAAAGATCCTGCTGGACCACAGAGTTGATTAGGCTAAGTTCCCTAGAAACAGGTGAGAGATCCAAAAGCATATGACTGATTGAGGGTGTGCTCCTCAAGAAAACTCTACAAAAGGGAGAGGGAAGCAAATTGAGCAAGATAGAATGTGGCTTCAGGAAAACTTAGCTATGGCTAGATCCAGCGTTTCCCAACCTCAAGGGAAGGAGGCAAAAGTTTGGGTCCTTTATTGGATAGTGGTTGATATCAGAGGGAGAGGGTGTGAATCCCAGGATTCTCTGGGTCAGGAAACAGACAAGTTCCCAGAGAAGGTTAGGAGGTGTTAATCATTAGAGACAACCCTCAGAGCAACTGGGGGATGTGTATACAGGCTGAAAAAATGAATTTGGATCATGTACCATAAACATCCACCCACCATAAGTTAAAGGAAGAAAGGGGAAGAACAAAAGAGGCTCAAATAAGTACATTTTTGAATTAACTTAAAAATGTAAACACACACAACTTTATTTTCTCACTGACTGGACTTTGTTTTTTATTATTAGAAGTTAAAACCCAAGAGCATTCAACAATAAAAAATTGTACATCATCCATCATCTGTTCTGCAAGTGTCACCTTGAAAAACAATTGCAGGAAGCACTTGTATCTTTAGGGAAAACTAGATACCCCATGTTCTATATCCCCAGAGCACCTCTAGTGAGAAGAGACCAAGCCTGCATTTTAGTGTCATTGCATGTTCAATGAATCCCCTCTGATTAATGTGACATCATAAAGTGCCACCTGGAAAGAACACCTCAGCCCGCTAAAACCTTCTGAAAAATATCTTTTCCAGACACACACTCACTCCTTTCAGACTGTGCTTTTCAGAGTGATGTCAACTTATAACAGCTTCTTGACACTAATTACTGTGCCATCCCATAAGTTTAGCTCTTTGAAAAGCAGCCTGAAGCTGTCAGGGAGGGTCACATATTTTAATATCCACTTACCTTGACACCAAGATGCTTGCTTTCAGCTCCTCATTCCTTTTCAAACATTAGGAGGCAAGTGACCCACCATCCAATCTGCAAATCTTGATTAATTCCTTCCACTTAGCATGTCCCAATTTCTGCCAAGGTATGTGGTCTGCAGATTGACAGTCTCGTTAAGAGCTTGTTCAAGTGCTTGATTATACAGCTTTGGAAGTTTCTCGAGCCCTCAGAGCCTGAGTAGAATCTCCCTCCCTTTGCCACTGCGGCTCAATAGCCTGTCTGAAGCACAGAGACCAAGAGGCTACAGACAGGACAGTCAGTTCCTAGCCCCTGAACACAACTTCTAGAAACAGCAGTTTCCTTGAAGCTGTCTCTGTCCTCGAGATTCCTTTACAAATGTCTGCTTTGACATGACTTCTGAGACTGTGGTGAAAGACAACTTCAAGAATAGGTGCATGAAGGGACTGTACTCAGAATTGTTATCTGGAACTAATTTCCAAGGTTACACCTATTAGTCCAAGTCAAAGATCAAAGCTAGAGGATAAAAGTAACTTCACTGGTTATGAATTTCTGAATAGGGCAAATGAGGGCAGAGGACTATAAGAGAAGCACTGTGTTCTTATTTACAAAACATACCCTGTATTCCTCAAACAAACTTCCTCTTCAGTAGGAGCCAGAAAATGGCAGCAATAATTTAACTCTGCTAAAATAAAATTGCAGTCTACCTTCTAAGTAGTTTGGGTCCCCAGTGTTTCTCTTGGGTCCGTTATTTGGAACATGAAGAGTACTTTTCCAGTGAAACCATGTCAGTGCAGTAAACTCTTTTTTTTAAAAGCCTTCATTAATTTAACCATATTATTATAAACATTATCAAATGTTTAGGATATAAGTTTCACTCTTGACAATAAATTATCCACACATTAGGATTTAAGAAATAAAACCAATTTTCCCAAAATCATACACTTTAAAAATAAAAGGTTAAGATAGCATTAAAATAAAGGTTTGTCTAATCCCAGAACAAAACTCACCCATGATGCTGTATTCTCTCTTTTTCCAGCAATAGGACTAGCATGTCTACCACATATAATTCTAATGTTCTTTAATGACAAATGAAATAGGTTTCCAAATAAAAATGCACAAACCACACACACCCCACCACCATCTGTTCCTACATTGAGAATAAAACCTCTCTTCCCGATTCCTCACAGCCCAACCTTTTCAAGTGTGAGCTCAATAGCCATGTCCTTTCAGAAGCCTTTCATGTCCCTCTGCCCATCAGGCCAGGTTGAAGGATTCACCTTTATACTACATAGATAGACCTCTGGATTTACCTCTACTGTCACACTTACTTCTCCGTATTATAAGCATCTGTTCCCTTTCTGTCTCTTCCACTGGACTGTGTGCTCCTGATGGCATTCTTCTTTTGACCCCCCGAGACAGGTGCTGAGTAATGCACCTGTGCACCAGCTTTAATTGACTGGTTTGAACAGGGTGAAGGGTGCAGGAAGGTTGAAGAAAGGGATCGTAGGGATGCTGGGATCTCCTGGAAGGATTCTTGCATCCTATTGTTCCTCCATAGCTTGATGCTCCTTTTTTCCCCACTTTGTGGTTCTAGAGATTGAACCCAAGGCTTTACACATATTAGGCAAGTGCTCTGCAACTGAACTACATTTGCAGCCCTGAAGCCCTTTCTCTGCTCAGCTTCAAAAAGCAGACTACATCATTTCCATCAGTGTCCCTACTCCATCAGGGGTTTTCTGTTCCTTTCTGGTTCCCTGTGGAGAAGGGTCATTGCTGCAGAGGAAGAGAGAGAAGGAGGTGGCACAACTGTCTCTCAAATGTCTTCATTTCATGTGTTAGAATTAGGCTAATCACTCTGCCTATGTACGCTAGGAGCTGAGGAGTCTAGTCTTCCTAAAAGGAGAGAAGAATTGGAAATAGAAAGCGCTATAATAGTAAGCATTCTATTGCAATGCAGAACTTGAATCTTTTTCTCCCTTTGTTCCTATGACTGAACAACTTTAGTTTATTTTTCTGAAGATTAGGGAGCCACCAGCTAAAGAACAAGTCATTGATTATTGAGAACAAAACTTAGAAGCAGAATCTATCACTTATTCTTTCTGAATAAGCTACTACAATGAACTTTTCCTCAGAGGCATGAGGAGAGAAACTTGAGCAGAAAAGGCAAAGCCTGGAACTGACTGGGGTCTTGAGAGTTTATGAGCAAACACTAGATATCATGGAAAAACAAACTTCATGAAGCCACCTGGCTAAGACAGCCATTGTAATAAAGGGCATAAAATCATACATGAACTAGTACCACATACATGAACTATGTACCACGTTTGTGTCTCCAAAACTTTTGCTAAAGGAGAGGAGGAGCGTTTTAATCAGCTAGTTGCTGCTGTAACCAAAAGACCTGACAAGAACAAATTTAGAGGAGGAAAAGTTTATTTGGGGGCTCACTATTTCAGAGGTCTTAGTCCATAAACAGCCGGCTCCATTGCTCTGGGACCTAGGTAAAGCAGAACATCATGGTGGAAGAGTGTAGGGAAGAAAGTGGTTCAGGACATGGCACCAGGAAGTAGAGGGAGAGAATTACCCTCACCAATGATAAAATATGTACCCCCAAAGACATACCGCCAAAGACCCACCTCCTCCAGCCACAGTTTTCACCTGCCTATAGTTACCACCTGGTTAATCCATACAAGTGGATTAATGCACTGATTAGGTTAGGCTCTCATAACCCAATCATTTCACCTCTAACCTTTCTTACATTGTCTCAGACATGAGGTTGGGGGACACCTCATATCTAAGCCATATCAGGAAGCATTCTTTTTTAAAAATTATATTTTGGTAAAATAGACATAAAAAGTACCATTTTGGACATTTTAATGTGTACTAATAGTACCATTAATACATTAACAGTTTTGTATAATTATCATCACTATATAGTTCTAGAGCTTTATCATTCCCCCAAATGGAAATCGTATATCCATTAAGTAGTCACTTTCATTTTCCCATCCTCATGACCCTTGAAAACCACTAATCTATTTTCTGTCTCTATGGACTTTCCTATTCCTGGATATTTCATGTAAATGAGATCATACAATAGGTGTTCTCTTATTTCTGGCTTCTTATTTCAAGTTTTCCATGTCCATCCATGTTGTAGCATGTATCAGTACTTCATTCTTTTATTGCTAAATAAAATTACATTGTAAGGATATACTATGTGTATTGATATATTTATTAGTTAATGGGCATTTGTATGTTTCCACTTTTTAGCTACTATGAACTCTCATGTATGTTCTTCTCCCCACCCCCCATTTTGTCTGGTTTATTTCATTGAGCATACTGTCTTCGAGGTTCATCAACATTGAAGTATGTGTTGGAATTTCATTATTTTTCAGATACTGGGGATGGAACCCAGGGCTGCACACATTCTAAGACAACACTATACCACTGAGTTACACTGTATCCCTAGGAATTTTGTTCTTTTTAAGGGTTGAATAATATTCCATTGTAGATATAGCCACATTTTGTTTGTCCAGTCATCCATCAATGGTCATTTAGGTTGCTTCCACCTTTTGGCTACTGTGAATAATGTTGCTATAAACATTGATCTACAAATGTCTTCTGAGTCCCTGAAATTTAATTTGTGTGTGTGTGTGCAAGTGTGTGCATGTGTGCTGGAGATTGAGCTGGGGGCTGCTCCACTGAATTACATATTTGGCTCTTTTTATTTTATTTTGAGACACGGTCTCTTTAAGTTGTCCCATCTGACCTCAAACTTGCAATCCTCTTGCCTTAGCCCTTCAAGTCACTGAGATTAGATGCAGGAGTCATTAATTTATTAAAAAAGAAAGAAAGGAAGGAAGAAAAGAAAGAAAGAAAGAAAAAGAAAATCATCATTTTGCAAACACCAATATAATAAGTAATTCTGGTAAGAATCATTAGCAAATGCTAAAATTAATGATAAACAGTGTATACGTGTCTCAAAATATTACCTCATAAATTGCTTACTAATTACAAAAGGCCAAAGGCACTTTTACTATGGAGAGATTTGGCAGTTTACTGCTTTTGCCAAGGGTCAAATTCAGCATCATTAATAGAGGAAAACTGACTTTGCAAGTCACCTAATGTGTCTTTGATACAATAAGAATACAACGTCACCTATTAATTACTTTGAGCTAACAACAACTTAAATGATATATGTTCTTATTTAGACACTTATTCCTAAGTATTTGTAGCATATATGTAGGAGTAGAATTACTGGGTCAAATGGGAACACTAGGTTTGACTCCTCAAGGAACCCTAAAAAGCTTTTCATCTTCTCAAACTATGTGACCTATGTATTCAATTTTACAGATAATGTCTCAAAGATGTTCACCAAATTTCCAAGTTGAACCTTAATTCAGCATCCTGCGATAACAATTTGACAAGACCACAGTGAAAACCAAAGGCAGACAGGTTTATTTCTGAATATATTTCCTCTCCCACCTTAAAAATAAAATGAATATTAAAGTAGAACATTGCATAATAATGATCAAATAGCACACTCTAGGGTAGGGGAAACCTCGAAGAGTCTTCCTAGCTTTCCATTTTCATGTATGCTTCATAAATTTAATACATATGTCATTGGTCTTATTGGCTTGAGGGAACTGGCATGGCTGAAATAAAAATACAAAACCCTAAATAAAACTATCTGTTGCATATTTACATACATTGAAGTGACTCTGTTTCAACACATAAAATGTAGTGCTGTTAATATGAAGTGAATTGCATTCTGCCATCATGTATAACAAATTAGAATAAATAATCTAATTTTAAATAAAAAGAAGTAGTGCTGTGTCACAAAGCATTAAATAAAAGAAGTGAGTAGTGGAGGAAAGAAGTGGAGATTACAGAGCTATAAGCAAAGCAGCTTTACTTCCTGCCTTGTTGAAGAAGATGTTCTGAGACCAAAAAGTCCTGAGTAACTTCTGAATCCTGGCATTTTAACATTTGAATAATATTGTGATCTAGCTCAAGATCATTTATTTCCGGACATGGTCTCCTTTGTCCACAGGTTCACAGGTTTGGTGAGGGATCTAGAAGCAGGCTTGCACTTTGGAGCCCTGACCACTGGCGTCAGTTGATTGGAACAGGGGCAGGCTGGACCAACCAGATTCTCTTGACTAGACATGTAGAATTGAAACTCAGATAGTAGCTCATTTCCTTATGCATAATGTAAAAACAGAAAGAGCAACTATATTCTGCTTTGTAGATGAAGGGGCACCTTCTTGAAAAGATGAGGAAGAGAGAGAGAAAGAAGAAACATGCAATGGTTTTTTAAAAAAATGGAAAGGGAGAGAGATTGAAAAAAAAATGAACACTTGTCTATTTCTAGGTCCAGTCTCCTCCTAAAGACCTAGGATTCTATGAGAACCCCTCTGCCCTTGTCATAAGTCTGATTTGCTTTATGCCATTTTCTTGGGCAGCCAAACTACATTCAACAAAACTATATTCCCAGTTTCTAATAAGTTTAATTGAGGTCCTGTGTCTGGATCTTGATCAATGTGATATGAGAGGAAGTGATATCCTCTATACATTTAGTCTAGCATTTAAAACTTTCCCTATGATTCTCCACTAATTCTCTTCTCCTGTGCTCAGGTGTCAACATCCAAGGCGATGGTCAAATTCACATGTTGATGCCAGAGCTCATTACTCTGGGTTCCGGAAAAAAAAAATGCTTGGAGCAGCAATCCCACCCTTACCAAATAGGCTCTACGAGCTCAAGAAATAAATTTCTCCATGTTAAGATTTCACAGAGATTCCAGGCTTATATGATACAGCATCCAACTTTATCTGAATGAGTACAAAGTACTTTGAGTGGGATTTTCTTTTGAAACCTACCATCAAAGAATCTTAAAACGTCACACTTCCAGCAGGCATCTCTTCTCATTCAGTTCCTGCTTGTTGAAAGGGCCAAAGACCTTGGACCAAACACCTGGCATGCTTAGACTCTGGAGCCTGCAGTAGAGGACAGAGGTAAAGGACTCAATCTCTAGAATGTCAAACAAGACCACCTCAGGTGACATCACACACACATGTACTGCCTTTGTTTTGACAGATATTCTTTGAACACTTATATCAGGTCTGAGAGTCTGAGAATCTCCATATGACTGTGCAAGCTAAAAGCAAAAGCCTTTGATGTAGAATCTTTGTTTTCTATTGAAGCCAGTACTGAAATGTGTTTCCATCCAGCATGATTCAGACAGATTTCCAAGATAGCCAAATAACACTCCATTCAATTATCAGAGCTCCAGAAAGGAAAGGGATGACCAAAGAAAATGTCTTTATCAAAAGCTATATTGACAGCTTCTCTGTATGTAAGTATTGTGAAAAACACTAGACTTGAAAAGAATAGTTCGGCACATGTAATATACAAATTTCCTGTTCTCCACATTTAAGCAGTAATCCCTGAATAAGAGCAAATTTAATGGAGTCATAAGGGCTATTAACATGGAGGATCTATAAGGTAGATCTTATTGACATTATTTTACAAGCCTAATTGGGCTCTCTGGTCAATAAAATGTCTCTAGGAAAGATCTCAAATGCAATGGAACTCATTATAAGCCCAAGTGCTTGCTTTAAATGGCATGCAGTTTTCGTAATATTTAAACTAATTATTTTATTGTCCATAATGTGTGTAAGATCGAAGGTGTGAAAACCTAAATCCAGGGGAAACAACAAAAACATTTTACCTTGAGGTTATCAGTACTTTGAAAAGTAAAAGCTTCTAAAATGTGGGAGAATAGTGAGAACTCTGTTTTGAATTTTTAATTTTTTATTAGTACATTAAAATTAGACACACCAGTGGGATTTGTTGTTACATATGTATATATGAACACAATATAATTCGGTTAATTTCATTCACCAGTGCCTCTTCCTGGAATTTATTTTTTAGCAGTTATGCCCAAGGTCCTTGGAGAATCAGCATGTAAAATCAACCACCATCCTTCCCAAATGCACCCCTTCTCTCGAACGGTTGTGATTGTCCCATTTTGCCAAAACATACCATTTTGTTCTTGTCTTTAAAAATTCTCAGGTAGTTTAATAAACTGAATGTATTAAATATGACAAAATTAGATTGAATGTGGCTTTTGTCATCCCTGAATGAGTCCATGTCGTTGGAGACATAGCTCAATATGGGGGTCCACAAAAGGGGAGAAAATTAGATGGAAGAGGCCCTCTGCAGGGCCAGACTCAGTTTCTTCAACTTACTATTTTAATATTGCACCTTAACAGACACAAAAGACCTCATACACTTGCAAAAAGACTACAAAACAAGACTATAATCCTCACTTATATATTTGAAGAGTAGACTGGAAGAGTCTGATGGAAGACGTCAGCTAGCCAATAAGTGGCAGACAGAGAGAGATTTCTCATTTTAAGAACAGGGCTCATTCTGTTGCTTCACATATTCTTTGTGATGTGAAACCTGTTAATCTAACACCATTTTTCTCAATATGTTTATTAAACTAAGACTAAGAAAATGTTATTGACATTCATTATCCTTAGAGACAAAGAATAAATATGTGGGTGAATCCTAAAAATGCATATGGTACAATTTACAGCTGATTTTAAAGCCCCATCCAAAGATGACTGAACAAAAAATAGTCTTCTGGGATCAAGCAAGAAAATTACCACCAATGATAAACAAGTTTAGCTGTCTGGCAAAGTTCTAATTCACACTTACCAACTGCTCACAATAAACACATAAAATGTACACTTATTAAATTTGCCGTAAACCAAACAGTGTTGATGACTAATAGATTAGATTGCAAAACCAGAGCAAACATGGCATTCAAATTTTCTGCCTACATACAATGCCCTTACCAAACGGGAGCAGGCCCTAGGGCTCCCTGCATACCTCCACTTAACCTCTACTGGTTGGAACAAGGATTAAAACAATTCAAGTTTGTCTGTCAATGTCCCATCCTTGGAACTTGGATTGGGGTAGAAACCATAGTTGGTTTCATGAGTTCCCTGGTCTGGAAATAATGCAGACCCAGTTTGGTGGCAGCTAAACAAAGGTGTAGGGAAGTTGACAAACTGATGTGACTCCGTTTTTGAAAATAAATAAATAACAGCAGCTTCTACCTCAAGGCCTGTCCAATGAGGGGGAGTAACCCTTGTCCTCGGAAAAACCCACAGAGCACTCCTAAGCACATATCCACCCTGATGAGTTGTTTGTCTGTAAATAACAGGAGAGGTCTGCGGTGCCAGGTGTCCCTAACTCAGGCTAGGTGAGGACCCATAGCAACCCCCCCTAGCAATCTCTAATCAGCATGAGAAACGGAAAATATCTCAAATGTCAGATGACCCCCAAGTAGTTTATGGTGGTTGATAACATTTTGGGAAACCATGTAGTTTAGCATGTACACCCGTCGTGGCCTAAACCAGTCAGTTCAAAGGAATCCCCCTCTTGTACTAACCAATCACTCCTACCCAACTTGTTCCCACCATTGAATGTGCTAATCAATGTTAAGAGTTGTTGTTTGACTTTCCCACAGTAAGGAATGATTTGCTGTGTGATGTTGTCACCCATAGAGTACCCCCAAAACCTATAAAATCTCACTAGACAAAGGACTGGGACTCACTCCCTGGGACCACTGCATCGGGAATGGTTGTGAGTCCAGGCTCGAGCTTGCAATAAAGCAAGTGTGATTGTGTGATTACATTGGATTCGGCTCCTGGAGGTCTATTGGGGTCCCACGAATCTGGCATAACAAAGTGAACTAGAATAAATGCTGTAGAAAAAGGAAAATGTGAAGCAAACCATCATGGAAGAATGGATAAGAGGTTTTAAGAGATTGAACCAAGGAAAATGGGAAGTTCTTAGCCCATGAAAAGGGATACTTTCCAAGTCCAGATTCATCAGCCTCAGCTGTGATTTCTGCCCTTGGATTCTGTGAAAACTTCCTCTTCACTGATCATAGATCCCTTTACCTAAAGTAGATGAAGCATTTGTTTCTTAAGAAAACAACCTACATTCTTCAGAACAGCACCCCAGACACAGGATTCCCAAACCCTAGGATCCCTAACTCCTTGCTTCTCAGAGGAGTTAGTCTTTACCCCATCTAGGTTAGATGATTCATAACACTGAAGTAGTATCTCTACTGATTCTTTCATGAAAAGTGCCTTTAGGAGATTCTTAAAAGGACTGAGACTCAGGAAGTTAGTGATCTTGCTATAGACTGCATGACTTTTTGTGCATGCTTATTTGAAAATGTGCTTATAATATCTGTGGTTTTTCTTTCAATGAGATTGTAGGGGAAATTAACAATAACTCTCAGCTCTTATGGAAGACTGTGGATATCTACCAGAGATAATGAAGTAATTACGAATGACTAGGATGGCTTGATTAAATGTGAAACTCTATATATCAGAAAATATGAGAGAATTGAAAAACTACTGGGTAGGTGAAGTGATCTTCTTTTCTGTTGTTTCAGAGGATAGAACTGGAACTATTTGGTAGAAGATAATGTTGTTTCCAAATAGTAGAAATTCTTTGAAATAATCAGAGCAGTTTGGAAACAAAGTGGTCTCCATGTGTATTCTTCCCATTACAGAAAATACAGAAGTTAAATAACTACTAAACAGATTGAGAAAGGGGATCCTTGCAAATTACAGGATCCTTAAGTTATCCCACCCTTGCAATTTGGAAAACTCTAAATTTTTTTAGAAATCCTTCCACTCTATTCTTGTTTTTTTTTTTTTTTTTTTTTTTTACTGCATTTCATTAAGCACCACTAAGCAATACTTCATTTGATTATCACAACACTCTTATGTGGTAGAGATTCTTATCCCCATTTTATACATAAGAATATAAGGATTTCATATACTAAACAACATATCCATAATTATTGTTATGGTTTGGATATAAGGTGTCCTCCAAAAGTTCCTGGGGTATACCAAGGAAAGATTTTTCTCTCTGCTTCATGGCAGCTGTAAACAGCTGCTTTCCTCCCCCACACCCTTCCATCAAGATGTTCTGTCTCATCTTGGATCCAGAACAATGGACTCAACCCACCATAGATTAAACCTCTGAAACCATGAGCCAAAATATACTTTCCTCTTCTAAATTGTTCTCTTTGGGTCCTTTCGGTCATGATGATGAAAAGCTGACTAACAAGACTGATGAAGATGGCAGCGGGAAGTGAGTAAGCTGCTCTGTGCTCCGCGCCGCCGCGTCTGAAAAGATGAGGTAAAGATCATTAAAGGAGATCTGTCGACAAAAACCCAGCACCGTGTCAAGAAAGGGGCCTAGGTGGAGTGAATCCGCCACTAATCCAGCCAAGGTGGAGGGAGTCCATCACGACCTCAGCGCGAGCAGTAAGGCTGCAGCCCCAGCTGCACGGCTCTATCGGCCCCATCTCCTTCTCCTCTCTGCCTCTCCGCCTTGCTTCTCCCCAGCTGTCTCTCCTCCAAAGCTCAGTCTCTAAATCTAGATCTCAATTTCTTTCCCCCACCCCGCCCGCTCTCCCGCGTGTCTGGTACCCGGCCGGCGCGGCCCCGAGGCGCCGCCTCCCCTCCCCCAACCCACACCCCCTCACCGGGGGTTCCGAAGGCCGCTGCTGCCGCCGCCGCCTCCCACGGAGCACCATAGAGCAGACTCTTCACCGCGCGAAGGAGCTGCCAAATTAAATGAAACAGCTGATAAGATGAGTGACAATTTAAAATCCAAGTGATCCGAGAACACGCACTGAGCCCTGATCCGCTGAATTCAAACTCCCGGTCACCTGCTTCCCGCAGACAAACAGCTATGACTCGGCATTAATTCATCCGGCTGAAATAACTGGTCAGCCCTTCTCATCATACGAAGGTAAATGCCTACCGAGCCTTCATAAGTAGTGGCCACAGGTTTGAAACGGGGCTTGGGAGAGAAGGACCCACCCGTTGAATTGGTCGCCCGGCAAAGGGAAACGACGTCATCAGACTGTTGCGGAGGAGATAACTTTGTTGAAACCGGCAGCTAAAGGTGTGTGATCCCATAGCCTTCCCTCTCCACACATCAGGAAAACCTTAAGGGCCACTCCCAGCTCTCCCATAAGGGCCCCTCCCAGCTCTCCCGTGAGTGCTACAGCCAGCCCGAGGGAATCAGAGGTGGTGCGGACCCGCCTACCGCTCCCACCAGCGCTGACTGCTGAGGTCTCTTGCACCAGCTACGGGGAAGTGGATACCGGAGGGCAAGTAAAATCCGCTGAGGATTCTCAGCCCCAAGCTCTACAAACTTAGTATCTGAGGGAATGGCAAACTGGAAGAGTGTGCCCAGTCGTTCATGAAAACAGGGCTCCCGGGAGCAGCAGACCTGGCGTGTAGCCAGTATTGTGGTGAGAGGGGCCTGGCTAAAGAAAAAGTGGGAAGTGACTAGACACAAGAGGAGGCCCTAGACACTCAGGATTGGAGACTCGCCCAGTCTGGGAGGAGCTGCTGCACAGTGATTGGTTCCCGCGTATTGACAGGAGAAACTTGACCCGGTGGGCACAGCGCCATCTACTGGAAGAGAAGTTAATCAAACTCTAAGAAGGCATTTATTAGGGTTTTTTTTTTTTTTTTTGCTTTGGGTTTTTCATTCATTTTCATTTTTTTCTTTCTTATTGTTTTATTAATTTTTTTACAAAATATTTTTTTTAATTTTTTTTCTACTAATTTTAATTTAAATTTTTTTTAATTATTATTATTTTATTTTATTTTGTTTTGTTTTTTTTGTTAATTTTTTTCTTTTTTAGTTCCTATTTTTTTCTTCTTTAGTCTTTTCATTTTTCTTATCCCCCCGTTCCTTGAATTCTACGTGCCTACTCTCATTCTCTTTAGAGACTTCTTCCCTTCCCTTCAAATACCTTTCCTCCCAAACATCAAATAAATTTACAGGAGTAAACAGTAACTCAGCAGTCAAACAGAACAAGAAGTAACATGAGCAGCTTCAAAAAACAAGGAAGAAAAGGAGTACAAACAATGCAGGACAGCCTAAATATTCAGCAGGACCTAGAGTCATCAGAAAAATGGTCATATAAAGAACTCAAGGAACACCTTAGACAGATGGAATGGAACCTTAAAGAGGATACGAGACAGCAAATCCAAGCAGTGAAAGAACACATTGAGAATGAATTTCATAAACAGATAAAAGAAGAAGTTAAGCATCTTTATCAGGAGATAGAGATTATAAAAAATAATCAAACAATAATTCTAGAAATGAAGGAAACGATAAACCAAATTAAAAACTCAATTGAGAGTATCACTAACAGAGTGGAGCAAGTAGAAACCAGAACGTTGGATAATGAAGACAAAATATACCATCTTGAAAAGAGTCTAGCCAACTCAGAAAGGATGGTAAAAAATCATGAGAAAAACATCCAAGAGTTATGGGATAACATGAAGAAACCAAACTTACGAGTCATCGGGATAGAAGAAGGTACAGAGATTCAAACCAAGGGAATGAGAAAACTGCTGAATGAAATAATTACAGAAAACTTTCCAGAAATAAAAAAGGAAACAGATATACAAATTGAAGATGCATACAGGACACCGAGCACACAAAATCACAGTAGACCAACGCCAAGACACATTGTTATGAAGATATCCAATATACAGAACAAAGAGAAAATATTAAAAGCTACAAGAGAAAGGAGACAGATTACATTTAGGGGTAAACCAATACGGTTAACAACGGATTTTTCATCACAGACACTGAAAGCAAGAAGGTCATGGAACAATGTATTTCAAACACTGAAAGACAATGGATGCCAACCAAGAATTCTGTATCCAGCAAAATTAAGCTTCAGGTATGACAACGAAATAAAAATCTTTCATGATAAACAAAAGTTAAAAGAATTTGCAGCCAGAAAACCAGCATTGCAAAGCATTTTGAGCAAAATACTACAAGAAGAAGAAATGAAAAACAATAACCAAAACCATCAGTGGGAAGTGCCTCAGTAAAGACAGAGGGTGAGGGGAAAGACAATCATGGAGAAACAAACTAAAAAATTTTTTTTAAAAAAAGGATAAACAATCAAACATGGATGGAAGTTCAAACCACATATCAATAGTAACTCTGAATGTTAATGGCTTAAACTCTCCAATAAAGCGACATAGGCTGGTATCATGGATTAAAAAACAAATCCAACAATATGCTGCCTCCAGGAGACACATCTGATTGGAAAAGACATACACAGGCTGCAGGTGAAAGGATGGGAAAAAATATACCACGCACACGGTCCTCGCAAGCAAGCAGGGGTGGCCATCCTCATATCGAATAAAATCGACTTCAAGACTAAGTTAATCAAAAGGGATAAAGAAGGTCATTATATACTGTTAAAAGGAACCATTCACCAACAAGACATAACAATTATCAATATTTACGCACCAAATAATGGTGCTGCGACATTCATAAAACAAATTCTCCTCAAATTCAAGAATCAAATAGACCACAACACAATAATTATGGGAGACTTCAACACACCTCTCTCACCATTGGATATATCCTCCAAACAAAAGTTGAATAAAGAAACTATAGAACTCAATACCACAATCAATAACCTAGACTTAACTGACTTATATAGAATATATCAACCATCATCAAATGGATATACTTTTTTCTCAGCAGCACATGGGTCCTTCTCAAAAATAGACCATATATTATGCCATAGGGCAACCCTCAGCAAATATAAAGGGGTGGAGATAATACCATGCATTTTATCTGATCATAATGGAATGAAACTGGAAATCAATGATAAAAGAAGGAAGGAAAAATCCTACATCACATGGAAAATGAACAATATATTACTGACTGATCAATGGGTTACAGAAGACATAAAGAGGAAATCAAAAAATTCTTAGAGATAAACGAAAATACAGACACAACATATCGGAATCTATGGGACACAATGAAAGCAGTTTTAAGAGGAAAATTCATCGCCTGGTGGTCATTCCTCAGAAAAAGAAGAAACCAACAAATAAATGAGCTCACACTCCAACTCAAAGCCCTAGAAAAGGAAGAGCAAAACAACAGCAAATGTAGCAGAAGGCAAGAAATAATTAAAATCAGAGCGGAAATCAATGAAATTGAAACAAAAGAAACTATTGAAAAAATTAACAAAACTAAAAGTTGGTTCTTCGAAAAAATAAATAAGATCGACAGACCTTTAGCCATGCTAACGAAGAGAAGAAGAGAGAGAACTCAAATTACTAACATACGGGATGAAAAAGGCAATATCACAACAGATGCTACAGAAATACAGAAGACAATTAGAAATTATTTTGAAAACCTATATTCCAATAAAATAGAGGATAGTGAAGACATCGATAAATTTCTTAAGTCATATGATTTGCCCAGACTGAGTCAGGAGGATACACACAATCTGAACAGACCAATATCAATGGATGAAATTGAAGAAGCCATCAAAAGACTACCAACCAAGAAAAGCCCAGGACCGGATGGGTATACAGCGGAGTTTTACAAAACCTTTAAAGAAGAATTAATACCAATACTTTTCAAGTTATTTCAGGAAATAGAAAAAGAGGGAGCCCTTCCAAATTCATTCTATGAGGCCAACATCACCCTGATCCCGAAACCAGACAAAGACACCTCAAAGAAAGAAAACTACAGACCAATATCGCTAATGAACCTAGATGCAAAAATCCTCAATAAAATTCTGGCGAATCGAATACAAAAACACATCAAAAAAATAGTGCACCATGATCAAGTAGGATTCATCCCTGGGATGCAAGGATGGTTCAACATACAGAAATCAATAAATGTTATTCACCACATCAATAGACTCAAAGATAAGAACCATATGATCATCTCGATAGACGCAGAGAAAGCATTCGACAAAGTACAGCATCCTTTATGTTCAAAACATTAGAAAAACTAGGGATAACAGGAACTTACCTTGACATTGTAAAAGCTATCTATGCTAAGCCTCAGGCTAGCATCATTCTGAATGGACAAAAGTTGAAGGCATTCCCTCTAAAATCCGGAACAAGACAGGTATGCCCTCTATCTCCACTTCTATTCAATATAGTTCTCGAAACACTGGCCAGAGCAATTAGACAGACGAAAGAAATTAAAGGCATAAAAATTAGAAAAGAAGAACTTAAATTATCACTATTTGCAGATGACATGATTCTATACCTAGAAGACCCAAAAGGGTCTACAAAGAAACTACTAGAACTAATAAATGAATTCAGCAAAGTGGCAGGATATAAAATCAACACACATAAATCAAAGGCATTTCTGTATATCAGCGACAAAACTTCTGAAATGGAAATGAGGAAAAACACTCCATTCACAATATCCTCAAAAAAAATAAAATACTTGGGAATCAACCTAACAAAAGAGGTGAAAGATTTATACAATGAAAACTACAGAACCCTAAAGAGAGAAGTAGAAGAAGATCTTAGAAGATGGAAAAATATATCCTGTTCATGGATAGGCAGAACTAACATCATCAAAATGGCAATATTACCAAAAGTTCTCTATAGATTTAATGCAATGCCAATCAAAATCCCAACGGCATTTCTTGTAGAAATAGATAAAGCAATCATGAAATTCATATGGAAAAATAAAAGACCCAGAATAGCAAAAGCAATTCTAAGCAGAAAGTGTGAATCAGGCAGTATAGCGATACCAGATTTCAAACTATATTACAGAGCAATAGTGACAAAAACAGCATGGTACTGGTACCAAAACAGGCGGGTGGACCAATGGTATAAAATAGAGGACACAGAGACTAATCCACAAAGTTACAACTATCTTATATTTGATAAGGGGGCTATAAGCATGCAATGGAGGAAGGATAGCATCTTCAACAAATGGTGCTGGGAAAACTGGAAATCCATATGCAAAAAAATGAAACTGAATCCATTTCTCTCGCCATGCACAAAAGTTAACTCAAAATGGATCAAGGAGCTTGATATCAAATCAGAAACTCTGCGTCTGATAGAAGAAAAAGTTGGCTCCGATCTACAGATTGTGGGGTCGGGCTCCAAATTCCTTAATAGGACACCCATAGCACAAGAGTTAACAACTAGAATCAACAAATGGGACTTAATTAAACTTAAAAGTTTTTTCTCAACAAAAGAAACAATAAGAGAGGTAAATAGGGAGCCTACATCCTGGAAACAAATTTTTACGCCTCACACTTCAGATAGAGCCCTAATATCCAGAGTATACAAAGAACTCAAAAAATTAGACAATAAGATAACAAATAACCCAATCGACAAATGGGCCAAGGACCTGAACAGACACTTCTCAGAGAAGGATATACAATCAATCAACAAGTACATGAAAAAATGCTCTCCATCTCTAGCAGTCAGAGAAATGCAAATCAAAACCACCCTAAGATACCATCTCACTCCAGTAAGATTGGCAGCCACTATGAAGTCCAACAACAACAAGTGCTGGCGAGGATGTGGAGAAAAGGGTACTCTTGTACATTGCTGGTGGGACTGCAAATTGGTGCGGCCAATTTGGAAAGCAGTTTGGAGATTCCTGGGAAAGCTGGGAATGGAACCACCATTTGACCCTGCTATTGCCCTTCTCGGACTATTCCCTGAAGACCTTAAAAGAGCATGCTACAGGGATACTGCCACATCGATGTTCATAGCAGCACAATTCACAATAGCTAGACTGTGGAACCAACCCAGATGCCCTTCAATAGATGAATGGATAAAAATAATGTGGCATCTATACACAATGGACTACTATGCAGCAATAAAAAATGACAAAATCATAGACTTTGCAGGGAAATGGATGGCACTAGAGCAGATTATGCTTAGTGAAGCTAGCCAATCCCTAAAAAACAAATACCAAATGTCTTCTTTGATATAATGAGAACAACTATGAACAGAGCAGGGAGGAAGAGTAGGAAGAAAAGATTAACATTAAACAGAGACATGAGATGGGAGGGAAAGGGAGAGAAAAGGGAAATTGCATGGAAATGAAGGGAGACCCTCATTGCTAAACAAAATTACATATAAGAGGTTGTGAGGGGAATGGGAAAATAAACAAAGAGAGAAATGAATTACAGTAGATGGGGTAGAGAGAGAAGTTGGGAGGGGAGGGGAGGGGGGGATAGTAGGGGTTAGGAAAGGTAGCAGAATAGAACAATTACTAATAGCGCATTATGTTAAATTGTGGATATGTAACCAACGTGATTCTGCAATCTGCATTTGGGGTAAAATTGGGGGTTCATAACCCACTTCAATCTAATGTATGAAATATGATATGTCAAGAGCTTTGTAATGTTGTGAACAACCAATAAAAAAATTAAAAAAAAAAGAAAAGCTGACTAACAGAGTCATCTAATTAACAAGTAAACTTTAACCAAAACTTTAATCCACATTCTTATACATTACCCACTGAAATCATTCAACCTCACTATGTAATGCTTGTTAGAAATGGTGACTCTTAAGCCCCATCTCAGAACTACTGAACCAGAATCCATATTTTAACAGGATTTTTGTCTGAATTCTTCAGAGATACAAAACAAATAGGAGATAGATAGATGGATGAGAGAGAAAGAGGATATTTATTATAGGAATTAGCTCAGACAATTATGGGGGCTGAGAATTCCCACCATTTGTCATCTGCAAGCTGGAGGACTAGAACAGCCAGCAACACAATTCAGAACAAGTCCCAGGACCAAAAGCAAGGGAGCTGACGGTATAACTCCAAGTCTAAGACCAAAGGTTTTGAGATCCATGCATGTTCAGTAGTTCACTTCTTTTTTTTAATCACTGGACATTTATACCACAATTTATTTATTTATTTATTTGTTAATGGATATTTGGGTTATTTTCAGCATGGGGGTGCTATATATAAAGCTGATTTGAAAATTTGTATATTATTCTTTTTAAAATATTTTTAGTCGTAGATGGACACATTACCTTTTATTTTACTTACTTATATGTGGTGCTTAGGATTGAACTCAGTGCCTCACATGTGCTAGGCAAGCACTCTTCCACTGAGCTGGAACCTCAGCCCCCAATTTGTATATTATTCTTTGTAAAGATGCTGTTCTCATTTATCTTGGTAAAGTACCTAGGGGGAAAATGGTTGGGCCATATTGTAGATATATATTTAGCATTATAACAAATTGCCAGTTTTTCAAAGTGATTATAATGTTTCACATTCCCACCAGTGATATATGAAATTTCCAGTTTCTACATATCCTCAACAACATTTGATACTATCTAGCCATTCACATAGATGTTTTGTGAGCTCATCTTGTACTTAAGTAACTTGGAAACAATTTTATCCCTTTGAATCTTACTTTTAAACTTCAATATGGAAAAACTGGAAAGGTTAATCTATGGCTAATCATTCCCCACTAAGAGGACTCTTCTAAGTGCACTACCCCAAACCTGGTTATCATGAGTTCTATAGTTTGTATCTGTACTGGTCCCCAAAGGCCCATATGTTGACGGCTTGGTCCCCAGGCTGTGGCACTTTTGGAGGGTGGTGAAACCTTTAGGAAGTGGGGCCTAGTGAAGAAAGTTAGGTCATTGGGGGTGTGCCCTTGAAAGTTATATTGGGACTTTGGTGTTTTCTTCTTTCTCTGTCTT
The DNA here is from genome assembly GCF_964194105.1 of Spermophilus citellus. Classification (NCBI taxonomy): domain Eukaryota; kingdom Metazoa; phylum Chordata; class Mammalia; order Rodentia; family Sciuridae; genus Spermophilus; species Spermophilus citellus. The sequence goes on from NC_138183.1 coordinate 85,304,137, forward strand.
TGCTTCGTGGACACCAGGAGGTAAATAGGCCTCTCCCACCTTAACATAATGTTTTGACAAAGGCCCAAACCAGCAAGGCCAAGTGACCTTGAACTGAAACCTCTGAAACTATAGGCCAAAATAAACCTTTCTGCCTTAAAAGTTTATTCATCTCATTTACAGTGGTAGAAAGCTGACTAATACAATGAGGTTTTCCTGTGTGGGCTAGTGAAAATAGGCACTAGTCCAGTCCCAGAGACTAAGCACTGTTCCCTTAAGCACTCTTTGTGGTTCTTCCCTTGATTTCTAATACTCTCATGTACTTGTGAAGTATCTACTCAGCCATATACTTCAAGGATAGAAGAGAACTGGGCAGATCTGCAGTCTTCACTCTCTGGGCAGCTTTCTCTTCTTCAGTGTTTCGTGTGGCATCCTTTAGCTGTCTCCATCTTCCAGGGCTCACAAATCCACCTCCTCATTTCAAGGAGACTCCAGTGCCCAACCCTGTGCCACAGACAAAATCTCAAGGCCACCAACTGGGACGATCATAGAGATCACCTTCCTTGCCTTTTGTCTCTCGGTGATCACTGACTTTCTGACTGATGGTCTATGTCTTGAAAACTGTGGTTTTGTCTATTTTCTCCTTCTTTTTATTGTTTTTGCAAAGAGCCTATTCCTGTTATTCCATCCTAACAAGAAACACAGAACTTCAACTTGCTTTTGACAGTCTTTAACAATTCAGAGTGAATTCACATCTCACTTTGAATAGTCAGGATAAAAGCCACCAACTTTCTTAGGTTCAACCAAAAGAAAGACAGAAAAATCTCATTTCAGCATATTTTTACATGTGCAGCATGTAGCTCCTGTGTTTTCTTTGGCCAAGTTCCATAAATAATTCCATAAAACCACAGTGAGGGATGATGGTTCTCTAGATAATAAACATGCCTGCTGCACATCGGGTTTGTTTGATAACTTCCATAACTTCCCAGGGTGTGTCCTTTATGCTCTTACATGCATGGCAATTCTAATGGAATTATGAACTTGAAACCTCTTCAAAAGTATATATTTAAGAAATTAATGATTTCACAAATACAATGTGTGATAAAAGGTAAATTGTGAACTGGGGCAGAAGCAAGGCAGAGTGAAGGGCCTGTGTTTTGAATCTTTGTTTCTTCATTTTCTAGTTGTCAATTGGGAAACTTGCTAAATCTTCCTGAACCTCCAGAAACCAAGCTAATTTCAAACAGGGAAAATAGGCTCATATTTAACTGGAAAGTGCGATGACAATTGGATACATCCTTTCTCATATCATTCCATGTAATGGTGCAAGAGAATTAAGACTCAAAAGAATTACAATGTATTTTAATATACTTTAAGAATTGCTATTTATTATTATATAGAAGAATGACTTCTACTGCAGAAGACTCATAGAAACTAAACAGTCCAGAATCTGCATAAATATGGACATTCTTGATCTTCCAGCTTAAAAAACACAGCTGCAAGTTTATATGAGAAACACTGCACTTCACATGCAGTTTCTAGATTTAAACGTAGGATGACCCCAAAGAAACTCAGCAATAACAATACTGCTCTTCCATCTTTCTGATAAACGAAAGATGGAAACATGACATTGTAAAAGGAAAGTTACTTGTCACTACCAATAAACATTCTATACTCAGGTATTAGGTATGATAACCCCAGAGTCTTTCTCTCTAGCTAGACTGTTCGGTTTTCTTTGCTGACTTTCTCATCTGCAGAGCGGAGGCAATCCTGGTGCAACATACCATGATGCACTGAGCATGGTACTCTACAAATTTGTCTATAGTAATTTCACACACAGAAACATTTGCATAACAGCCCTTTATAATTTAAAAGTTCTCTTAGCAAGATCATCTTAAGTTATAGACCAATTTAATAACTTTGAATAAAATAAAAACCACGAATGAAATATGGTAACTTCAAAACATGAAGTTAGCCTCTTAATTAAAATTGCAGAGCAGTATTTGCCTTTTTCCAGTGAAAATGTATTTGAGAGTTATGTATTGTTTCTGTCCCCATGAAATCCAGGCGTTGAAGCTCTGACTGCCAATGTCATTATTTGGAGGTGGGGCCTTGGGGAAGTAACTAGGGTAGATGAGGTCATGAGGGTGGAAATGTCGTAATGTGGTCAGTGTCCTTATAAGAAGAGGAAGCAACACCAGAGCTCGCTCATGTGTGTCCTCCCTCCCCCCACCCCACGCCCGCTCTTTCTCTCTCTACCATGTGAGAACAAAGATAGCCATCTGTAAGATAGGAGAGCTTTCCCCAAGAGCCCCAATATTGGACTTCCAGCTTCCAGAACTGTGAGAAAATAAATGGCATATTTTCGCTTTGTTTTTTGGTACTGGGAGTTGAACCCAGGGCTGCTCTCCCAACTAGCTCCATCCCCCAAACTTTTTACTTTTCATTTTGAGATAGGGTCTTTGCTAAGTTATAGAAGCTGGCATCTAACTTGTGATACTCCTGCCTCAGCCTTCCAAGTAGCTGAGATTACAGGCATGAGCCACCACACCTGGCAATGCCTGTCATTTAAGCCACCTAGTTTATGGTATATTAGTCAGATTGAGCTGACTAATGAGGTGACTAAAACAGTGTGAAAATATTGGCTTAATTTTTCTTACTCTACTTATCAACTAAAGTCCTATAAAAGTACTAAAAATATAAAAATCGTCAATAATTTTAAAATTCTGAGTATTCCAGGCATAGTTGAAGTCATAGTTTTCCAGAATCCAATTTTCCTGAGAGTAAGGACTATTTTTGACATTACTATTATTTTCTGTTTATCATGTTTAAGTAATAGAATAACTAAATATGTGGTGAAGTAACCAGATACCATCTTCTTTTGTCCTTCTTAAACTACCAGATATGAGGATAAAAAGAAAAACATTGCTTGCCTAAATAAACTTGTCTATATTTAAAATTAGATTTGAAGTAATAGAGTTACTTACCAGCAATTTGCTCTTTAGTACTGCAAGCTAACTCATATTCTTCTAGAAACATCTGTGTAAAATTAAAATAAATCTTTCTCTTTTATTCTTTTGGCAGTTCTGGGGATCCAAGCCCAGGGCCTCATGCATGTTAAGCAAGTGCTCTGCCATGGAGCTGCACACTAAAACCCAAATTCATTTTGATCCTAACTTCACTTCCTCATTATCTTCCCCATCCACGGTTGAACTGTCTACCAAGAACTTCCCCCTGTGCTCTCTGGCCCTTGCTGGAGGGCTGTTACACAGAAATTTTCTCTACCCTGGTGCTATTTCTGGTATTTCAAAATTAACTGCTCCAGGGAAGAAAAAGTACTGGAATCAGAGTTTAAAGCCCTGGGCTCCAACCCTAGTCTCACTATTTACCAGCTGTGGGCACTTGATATTTAACATTTCTATAACCCAGTTTCTCCACAAGTAAAAGAAGAATCATGTCTTAAAATCCTGTATTTTGTCATAGTGCCTAGAAAATGGTCTGTCAGTTACTTCTTGGCTTAATTAATTTGTTCAGCAATTGATAAAATTCTCACCAATAGTAAAAAATTATAAAGATATAACTTGCAAAATCCCCTAGATACAAAATGATAGCCCTTGAGGCTTTCATCATCTGGTTCCAGCATACATCACCCAAATCCAGAGTTTCTTGCCTTGATACTCGTGGACATTCAATTCAGAAGAGCTGTGCATGCCCTGAGATGGTTTGAAAAATTTCACGTGTGCACTCATATTTGCATTTGAGGGACAGAAAGGCTACAGGTGTTGAGAACCACTGTTCTTCACACATATTAAAAATGAAGTGAAGAACAAAGGAGAATAAGCAATTGAGGGTGTTAGGAGGTGAGGGAGGGGGGAGGCAGGACTGCTGGTCAAAGTAATAGCAAGTTGAGTACTAATATAGCCTTGGTCACTTGACTAGTTCTACAATTCCCTCTAATTAGTCTAATTAGTCAACCTTGATTTCTTGTCCATAATATTCCCAGTTCCTACCGCAATATCATGAATATAATAAACATGCAATAATTATTTATTTGTTTAAAAAAGTTCTTTTGGTTTTCTTACCTGTAAAATGAGGGGAGTGAGCAAAACTGTCTTGTAGGTTCTATCAATTATAAAACTCAATTACATTTAAAGGAAGTTCTTTTATGAAGGAAAACAATGAGAACAGCCTCCCCAAATAAGTGTGGCTCAAAATTCAGCATGCCATTTCAGTCTGACATTTGACAAATTTTCTTCTCACCAATTTCACCTCCAAGTCATTCCTCAGAGAAATGCTTTTTAAATTTTTTGATTATTATTCTCTTCAATAACCTTCTAATAACCCCTTAAAATTCCTGCTTTATTTGAGGCTTCTGACAAAGGGCAGCTAATGCTATAGTGCATTAATGAGAAAGTATCAGCAGAAATGTTTCTTCTATCACAGCCAGGATTTTAACAGTTCTGTATTCAAATGCCACACCATCTGAGCACATCCCCTGAATCTGTATTTAAAGTTTCAAGGAGAAATAAGTTTCCACAATCTAAATGTTAAAATACAGGAAACATTCAGAAATGCAGTTATAGTTTCCTTCTACAGATAATTAACAATTTTTTCTAAAAAAATTACCTCTTCTGATATCTTTTGGGAAAATACCACCGAACTTCAGGTGCTATGAAAGTATTAGTGCCCATAGTACCAACAGGGAAGCCAGGGCATCGCTATTCCAGTCATGGCAATGGCTTTGTACGAGGTGGGCTTCCTAGTGCTCTCTCTTGATCTCCATTCCCATTCTCACACTGCCATCAACAATGGAACACTTCTGGGTAGCATGGCTGCCCAGGAAAGTGGACTAGAGTCATCAAACAGGTCTTTCTGGTGCAAAGTGGCATCCTAAGAATCCAGCCTACAAATTTCACTTGTTATGTCTCTGATGAAATATAAGGTAATTGAAACAGACTTTGGCACTGAAATTATAACCTTTACAAGACAAAGACATGGGGTTTGACTAAATATAAAGGAATCGCTAACAGTGACAGCTGTTCAAAAATTAAAGTAGACGCTTTGGAGGACGCTTTGGAGTTCTTCATAACTGATGTGAAGTGGGAGTTCACTTTTCATGTCTTTCAGAGCTTTGGGTTTGTGTCTTTCTTTGATGCAGACCTATCATGAGCTATTTGATTATGAGGACGAAATTTCAAGCACACAATAACAATGCTCAAAGAATTTTGGGTAGTGTTTGTCCTCTTAAATCCAATGCTATTTAGCCTATCATACATTAGTCCTCTGTGGGACATCTGTGGTGTGAGCATCCTTGAGCCTCACAGCATGTGTTATCCTCTGGGTAGATGAAAGAAGCATCCTAATGAGTTAGTCTTATCGGTTTCCTCAAGAAGAAAGTAAAAAGTTCCATACTTCTACTGGGGCAAAATAAGCCCCGTGTGGTCATGTTTTCCAACCCTCCCCATGCCAATTACATCTCCCTCTTAAAAGAAAAAAAAGAAAAGGAAACTAAATGAGAGAAATTTATTGAATACCCAGCTATAATCTAAATACCTTCATTTCTTTATTTTTTCTTGGTGGTGCTGGAGTCATCAAACATGCTAGGTACTCTTCATTTTATTTCTAAAAACCTTTTGAGGTAGTTTCAGTATGTCCATTAGACAAATGAAAAGTCTGAGACCCAGAGAACTTAAGTCAAATTCTAAAGGTCATACTGTAGTAACTACTGAAACCGGAATTCAAACCTAAGTTTAGCTATCCTGAAAAATTAGGCCCACTCCCAGGTCCTGCTATTCTTCGCTTCTAAACATTTTTTGCTCAGCTCCAGCTCAAATGCTTTTAAATCACCTCACATAAATAGCTGTCTGCTGTCAAATCATCCTAAGCAATGGTGTTTTTAACTTTCCTTAGTAAACATTAGTTCAAGCCCCTAAGGATTTCACTGAATTTCCATATAAACTGTAGCATGTGGAAAGTACATAGAATGAAGGCTTCTCAAAGTCTCTCCTCTTATTTTACCCCTTGAGGTGCCAAATATCTGTGACTGTGGAGTCTTGTGTTCAAAATGTCCCTCCAGACTTATCTCAAAGAGTGATCATAAACCAGGAAACAAACACCAGCCTCTTAAACAAAAATGTGTGTCTTTAGTCTATCCATGAAATTATTGTTTTCAGCAGCCTTTGCAAGAAAGGAATCATTAGAATGTACATAACCTAAAGGAGAAAGAAAATACTTTCCCCTGAAAACTGAAGTGAAAAGAATGTGGTAGAGCAGGGCAGAGCATTCTTAGTGAATAGTTCAGCTGCATGAAACTCGTCCCCATCAATCAGCTCTCAGAGCCAGTGCCCTAAGAGAGAACTGACATGAAATTACACAAGAACTTATGGGGCTCATGACACTGAAGCTCCTCTTGGAAAGAAAATCATATTTCATCTCCAGCTGACCCCATGAAGAGAAGGGGTGGAATAAACCTGGGAGATGACAATCTGAGAAATTGAGGTAGGGTTTCCGTACAGTGGGAGTGAGAATAAGATGTATTTTTAAAAAATAGAACATCTGCATAAATCCTGCTGAAGTTAAAATGAATGCTTCTTGTTCAGCTAGTATTTCAGGAGCTCCTACATGCTTCTTGTGGGAGAAAGGGTACCAGATCAATGATCTGACATCAGAGTGCCTGGTATAACACAGACTACAGAGCAGGACTCCCCGTCAGACCAGACTCACAGGTGGTTTTGAACCTAAGACCTCTGTTCTTATGCTGTCTGAAGACTCATGAATTTAACAGCACTAGTGCTGGGAATTGAGACAGAGAGAAAAAGGAATGGAAAATAAGCAGCATCCAGTGATAATGTCTTGGTGATATTCACAGAAGAGATTTTGATAGTCTCAACTAAGGCACTGGGGAAAAAACCTGATCCTTGGCTTCTATCTCATGTCATATACAAGTTAATTTAGGAAACTATGATGCTTCTAGAAAAACATATAGGAAACATATTTTCTGAAAAATAAAAATTTGGATAAGACACAAAAGTACAAATTATAAAATCACAAGTCACAAGATCAGAATGATGTATATCCTCTCCAAAGGAAATTCCAACAAAAACTATCCTCTCTTCTCTTGGAGTCCTGTGAACTTTACCTTTTTTTTTTTTGGAATAAACACCAGACCCACATACACAATACTCACGTGCCTACACACACACACACACACACGCACAATGATTTTTTTCTCTAGATTTCTATTGCAATTATTGTGTGAATTGATTTAAAATTATCACAGAGTGCTATCATATCTATTGTGTGCAGTTATTTATTGACTGCCGGAAGTATTGTATGAGTAAATGTTTAGCAATCAGCTCTCCAGGGAAACAGGCCCTGATATGTAGTACTTGCCAATTTCTGTAGTGTAAATACTCCACCATGGCCTATTTAAACATATCATCATGAAGTTATTGAATGAAGAGTTGGAAGGAGATCCATACAACTGGCACGTGTGTGAGCCAGCACATCCCTGGTTGCCTGTCTCCCCTCCGAGTCTATGACATTCCTGGTGGTATAATTGAATCTAAATGTCATGTCAGTTTCCTTATTTGTTAATAATAAATAACTCAAAAGAGTAACTTTCTTAGAGGAGGGTTGATTTTAAAACTTTGTTCCATGCTTAGGAAACTAAAGCAGACATTTGCAGAGTATATGTCCCACTTCCATAGCCTCCTCTTCTAGAAATAGCCTGTTTCTGTTTGAATCTATCCGGTCTCATTTTCAGCCACAGACCTCAGATAAGGCTCGATGTACAGCTCAGGAATGGATCATATGACAAAGACACACCCTCGGTGACCTGATTCCTCCAGGCATGCCCCATCTTCATACAGTTATCACCCAATTAGCCCTTTCCAATTATTAATCCATCAAATGGTTTAATTTGATTAGGTTACAGCTCTCATACTCTAATCATTTAACCTCTGAACATTCCTGTAAGAACACAGATTTGCGGGGGCAGCTTCATATCCAAATGATAAAAGCATGTGATTCGATGACATCAATGCAGTGAAACCTTTGATGAAAATACTGAGACATTGGGCATTTGTCTCAGGAACTTGAGATGGAAATAATATAAGATTTATTGCTGTTAGCATATCCATCTTGTTTATCATATGAAGCCTGTGAATAATGCAAAGCCAACTGAATTACGATGACTGTGTAAGTCTTGAACTTGGAAGTGCCAAAAGCAAAACTTTAGCCTTAGACCTTTTATTTACATAAGCTGATAACTTTCCTTTTTCCTTAAGTCAATATGTATTGTTTCCTCTGACATATAGCAAAAAAATTTCCAACTGATGAAGAACTTTACTCTGATTATTCTATATTTTTAACACATCTGAGTATATTTGCAAAAATTTATAGTGTGTTAATACTTTTTTATAAAACATCAATTTGGCCGTTCCTTATAAAGTCAAATGTACACTGGTTATATGAGCCTATTGTTATTGGCAGAATAATGGCTCCCAAAGTTGTTCGTGATGGTTTGGACATGAAGTGTCCCCCCAAAAAAGTTAATTGTGTGAGACAATACAAAAAAGTTAAGAGGTGATATGGAAGCTAGAGAGGAAAAAGGAAAAGAAAGGGGGGTTGATCTCATGAAAATCAAAGGAAACTCCATAAAGAAAATGACCAAGGGTTGAGAGGAGGGTAAGGGGGAGAAGTGGTGGGGAGTGATATAGACAAAATCTTATTGTTATTTCTATATTGTGTGCATGTACAAATATGTAACAATAAGTTCCATCATATGTACAACTATATTGTACCAATAGAAAATACGGAAACCAAAAAATCTGAAAATAAGAGAGAGAGAGAGAAAGTTTAGAGATAAAAATGACTATGCTATGAGAATTTTAACTTAATCAGTGCGTAATCTTCTGAATGGATTAACTGGGATGCAAGTGTAGGCAGATAGGGTGTGGTTGGAAGAGGAAAGTCATTAGGGCATGTCTTTAGAGTATATATTTTTTCTCTGGTGAGTGAGAGCTCTTTTTCTGCTTTCTGGTGGTCATGGCCTAAGCTGATTTTCTCTGCCACAGCCTTTTGCTATGATTATTCTACCTCACCTCAGGCACAGAACAATGGAGTCAGCCATCTATGCTCCAAGTAAACTTTTCCTACTCTAAAATTGCTCTTGTCAGATCTTTAGTTCACAGCAAGGAAAAAAAAATGCTGACTAAAACAATTTCCATGTCCAAATTCCCAGAACTTGTGACTCTTACCTGGCAAAAGGGACTTTGGAAGTTGAAGATGTTATTAAGCTAATTATCTTGAGATGCAGACAGAGGCCCAGATTATGTGGTTGGGCCAATGTAATCACAGGGGTCCAAATAAAAAGGAGCCAGGAGGGTCAGAGTCACAGGAAAAATTTGACCACCTAATCAGAAGTTGAAATGATGCAGGCTCACTATCCAAGGTATGCAAGAAGCTTATAGGAGTTGGAACAGTCAAGAAAAAGGATTCTCCCTAGATCTCCAGAAGGAGCTCAGCCTTGCCAACCCAGCTTAGACTTCTGACCTCCAAAGCTGTACAAGAATAAGTTTATGTTGTTGTAGACACCAGTTTGCGTCAGCAACATTAATCTAATAACATAGTAATCTTACATCTAAATATTTACCCAAGAGAAATGAAAAGTGATACATAAAAACTTAAATGCAATTGTTTATGGAAGACTTAGTCATAATTGCAAGTACTGGAAACAAATGTTTTTCAATAGGTGTACAGATAAACAAACTGAGTGGTATTAAACTCAATGAAATTTTTCATGCAAAATTGGCTGTATCTCAAATGTATTCTCTTAAGTGAAATATACGTAAATATATTTCTATGACATTTTGGAAAAGAAAAACTAGTGACAGAACAGATCAGTGACTGTCTGTCAGTGGTGGGAGATGTGAAGGAGTTCATTATAAGGAACAGACAGCATGAGGGACTTTGGTGGTGAAGGATTTGTTCTGTATTTAGGTCACAGTGGTTGTATCACAACTCTGTACGTTTGTCAAAACTCAGAACATCAAAAAGAGTGAATTGTATTGCATGTAAGTTAAAAATAATTGGTGAATAGAATCTGGTATCAAGTTTGCATCGATGATATTAAAACACCTTTCTACGGGAGTTGCTTTTCCTATTTTAATCACAATCCGTCGAGATTTTGCATCTAACCCTTTTCTTTTCAACCACCATTTCTCAAATAACTAGACAATAGCATAAAAAAACAGTACTACACTAAAAATCTGAAGGGTCAAGGGGCAGGTCTCAGAGGAACCCAATATCTCTAGAAGCTCAGCCAACAACAGCTCACCAATCCTTTAAAAACACAATGCTTAACCAAACTTTGACCCTAAGTTGTTGCCTGGGTTTCCATCCCTATGATTCCCTTATTAATTTTTAAAAGGCAGGCATTTCCACAGTTACATTGGGCTGACAGCCTAAACAACAATATCTTTTTTTGGTTTTAAGATCTCACAACTTTGACCCTATGTGAATCATCAGAGAGAAGCACTGACTCTGTCTTTAAAAAGAGAAATAGAAAGAAAAGATGGATGGTAACAAGAGGAAGGGGCTGGTATATTTCTAGGAAACTAGATGGATGCATGTGGTGTTAGCGGAGGACCTTAGTGTGCAGAGGGCAGACTTCCTTCTTCGTGACCCAACTTCATCTTATATGAGAGTACAAGGCCTCACTTCTTTCACAGCATGGAATCACAACTAGACAAAAACACAGGAAGAAAAGAAAAACAAGGGGGAAAGAGCCATTTTTCCAGCATCTCAGAAACAGAGCTCAGCACTTCTATAACTATTTAGAGGGAATAGAAGGAGACACAGCAGGCCTAATGTTTTTTCACGAGTTCTCAGTTTCTAGGTTCTGGAATTGTTTTCATATTACTCATGCCACAGCCAAAGAAGCAGAGGCATTGGCTGTCCTTATTTCAATACCACATACTAAAAAATCGAAATCCATTAGATCCTTGGAGAATTATAAGGAGCCATAAGAGTGATCCAAACTGGAGCAATCTCACAGTAAATGAGAGTTAAATTCACTAATTCTTGACTTTAAAAATCTAAAGCAGGAGTCCTTGTTCGAAATGAGTGATTTTCTAATCTCCAAACAGGACTCAATGCTTACCTGCTAGGAGCCACAAGCAAATAATATGATGCATGGCACTTTCGGTTGTAAAGTGACGCCAGCTAGCCACTGAGATGATATGATTATGTTAAGATTTACATTCATATGGAAATTGGACTCCTGCTGTTCACCATGGCCTGCTACGGGACTCATGTTACGGGACTCCTGGAGAGTTCCCATTGGTTGGGGAAGGATAGTAGGAGGGAATTCCGGGGGAGGCCCGGGCCCCCCCCCCCGGTTCCGGTAGACAGACGCGTGGGTGGACCGGTTTTGGCTTGCCGGCGCCTACGGAGTATTGGCAGCTTTTTCAAAAATAAAGTTTTGTTCCTGCTTGAGTGGCTTGTGATTCTTTGCCCAGCCAAGACTGCGACAATTGGTGGCCCGTACGGGGAACTCCTGAAACTTAGAGGTGAGTAAAATTGCTCACCCCTGAGGGAAGACAACAGAATGGGTGACCATTTCAAAAAACAATGTGTTCTTGTTTTGATTTATTTTGTTTTTATTTCAAGCTCCCTAGCCCTAGAATTTTCTCAGGCGAACTGGGAAAAATGGTTGGCTCATGGTTTGAAGTTATTCGGCCCTAAGAAAGAGAAAATTGATATAACCATTCTCTGCTCCGTTTTTGTTACATTCTGCTTCGGCTTTGCTTTATCCTATCTTATTGGGTTACGTTACCTTTATAGTAGATTAGAATCTAGTAAAAAACAAACCGAAAAACTGTTAAGTAAATTGTTAGAGGTCCAAACTATGGTAGAAAAAATGCTAGGTCAAGCAAAAGAGAAGGTCTCTCAAGCTAGTCAGACAGAGGAAAATTTAAAGAAAGAAAGCTTAGAGGAAAAACAGCCATCAGGTGGAGAATTACAACAGGAGGTTGCTACTAACTCCGTTCTATCACCAGAGGGCATAATTCAACCAACAGCTGCATCTACAGCTGAGCGGCCCTCAACTCCCGTAGATGATGGACGGAATTCTGAGGCAGGACCCCAAAGATTAGCACGCCCTATACTTGAGCAGGCAGAAAAGCAACGAATTCACCATGCTTTAGATTTCAAAACAGTAAAGCAATTAAAGAGGCTATAACAACCTATGGGCCGCAGGCTCCCTTCACGGTAAGCATGGTCGAATCTGTTACCAACTTGGACATGACACCAGCAGATTGGGCTAACATGTGTCGATCTGTGCTAAATGGAGGACAATATTTGTTATGGAAGGTTGCCAATGAGGAATTTTGCATGGAGACAGCTAGGTGAAATGCAGAAGCCGGTTACCCTCAAAGAAATATAGATATGTTATTGGGAAAGGGACCTTATGAGGGTCAAAGAGAGCAAATTGAATATGACCCTGGCGTATACGCACAAATTGATGTAGATGCAGTTAGGGCATGGAAAACTTTACAGGGGCATGGAGATTTACAAGGTCAATTATCTAAGGTAATACAAGGAACTAATGAACCTTACGCTGAATTTGTAGATAGGCTTATTCAGACAGCCTCTAGAATATTTGGAAATACAGAACAGGCAATGCCATTTATAAAACAACTGGCTTATGACCAAGCAAATCGTTGCTGCAGAGAGGTCATTAGACCATGGAGACATGAAGATTTAAACACATATATTAAATTATGTAGAGACATTAATGAACAATGGCAAGTCTTAGCAGCAGTACAACAGGCTTTAGATGCCAGGCCAAAAACATGCTATAATTGTAATAAAACAGGACATTTTAAAAGGAGTTGCCCCATAAGAGGAGGGTTTAACAAAACTGGGTATCAAAGGAATAGAATACCGGGTATTTGCCCACGATGCCATAGAGGGAAACATTGGGCTAGTGAATGCCGTTCTCAAACCACCATAAAGGGTATTCCGTTATCCAAAAAAAGGAAAAGGACCAATTGTTTACCCATGATATCGTGGAGAAAGGTGTCAGGCTCCATTGCCAAAAAATGGACTAAAGGGCCCAATGCCCCGGGGCCCAAAACCACAAATATATGGGGCAATGGAGGAACCCAGCAGCACCATCAAGGTAGTGCCCAGGACGCATTATCCATTAAATCCCTCATCAGACAAACTAGAGGGAATGCAAGGTTGGACATCTGTGCCTCTGCCAAAGCAGTACTAACTCCAGAGATGGGAGTTCAAATCATTCCCACAGGAGTAAAAGGACCTCTTCCCCAGGGAACAGTAGGCTTATTATTGGGACGCAGTTCTTCTACACTAAAAGGACTTATGATAAGTCCTGGGGTAATTGATCCCGATTATGAGGGTGAAATAAAAATTATAGCTAGTTCTCCAAGAGGTATATCAGTAATTTCACCAGGAGATAGAATAGGACAGTTATTAATAATACCCAGCCTGCATGATAAATTTTCCAGTTGTAATGTAGAAAGAGGTTCCAAGGGATTAGGCTCCACAGGTGTAGATTGGGCTATGCTGTCTTTAAATTTAGATTCTCGCCCAATGCTAAAATTAAATATTCAAGGACATGACTTTAATGGGCTGCTGGACACAGGTGCTGACCTCAGCATCATATCTCGTCAAGAATGGCCAAAACATTGGCCATTACAACAAGCCACTCAAACGCTTCGAGGCCTAAGAATGGCAACAAATCCCCATAGAAGTGCTATGGTATTAGAGTGGAGGGATCCTGAAGGATGTGAAGGAACTATACAGCCCTATGTATTGGATCATCTTCCCGTAAATTTATGGGGACGAGATGTCCTAGATCAATTAGGATTGACATTAACAAATAACATCAATCCTAACGTGCCCACTACTAGGGCTAAACAAGGCTTTAGGAAAGAAAAAAGATTAAGAGAACAAGAACAAGGTATGACAGCACCTATTCAAATAGATCAAGAAATAAATAGACATGGATTGGGTTTTCAGAAAGGGCCACTGAGACAATCAAAATTACTTGGAAATCAGAAAGACCAGTGTGGGTTCCTCAGTGGCCCCTGATTAAAGAAAAGATACAAGTAGCCCATGACTTGGTCAGACAACAATTAGCAGAAGGACATATACAACCTTCTGTATGCCCCCATAATAATCCCATTTTTGTCATTAAAAAGAAATCTGGTAAATGGAGATTATTACAAGATTTAAGAGCCATTAATAATGAGATGGTTATTATGGGACCCGCTCAATCAGGGATTCCCCAATTGTCTGCTTTACCAAAAACCTGGCATGTTTTAGCTATAGATATTAAAGATTGTTTCTTTTCAATTCCAATTCATCCCGAGGATAGTCCACATTTTGCATTTACTATCCCTGCACTGAATCATGAAGGTCCTGATCAGAGATATGAATGGAAAGTACTCCCTCAAGGGATGGCTAACAGCCCAACTATGTGTCAAATTTATGTTAATAAAGCAATCCAGCCACTTAGAAATCAAAATCCTGAACTACAAATATTTCACTATATGGATGATGTGTTATTGGCACATAAAGATAAAAACACATTGCTAGAATGTTATGCCACACTTACAAACTTATTGAAAAATTATAATCTAGAGATAGCAATAGATAAAGTACAATTAAATCTTCCAATTAATTATTTAGGAGTTCTATTATCCTCAACCATGGTCCATCCACCAAAAATTCAAATGCGAGTAGATCAACTCAAATCACTTAATGACTTTCAAAAGTTATTGGGAGACATAAATTGGATAAGGCCTTATCTAGGCATACCAACAGGAGAGTTGGGACCTTTATTTGATATTCTAAAAGGTCCATCAGATCCAAATTCACCCTGCATGTTAACGCCTGAAGCAAGAAAAGCATTAAAAATCGTTGAAACATATATGGAAAATATGCATTTGGATAGAATTGATATAAGTTTGCCTTTATTATTTATTGTACTACCAACAAAAAATATTCCTACAGGAGTATTTTGGCAAGAAGGTCCATTATTGTGGATACATTTATCTTATTCTCCTAACACTATTCTTACTAGATATCCTGAGGCTGTAGGACAATTAATACTCAAAGGAGTAAAAGCAGCAAAGGGAGTATTTGGGATTTCTCCCAATAAAATTATTACTCCATATACTATGGATCAAATTGATAAGTTAGCTAATGAGTTAAATACTTGGGCAATAATCATGTGTAAAACTAGTGTTTCATTTGATAATCACTTACCATCTAATCCTTTGTTGTCTTTTTGGTCTAAGCATTCTGTAGTTTTTCCAAAAATGACAAGAAAAACCCCTATCATAAATGCTCCAAATATATTCACTGATGGGTCAAACAATGGTACAGCAGCAGTAGTTACTCCTGATCAAACTTTTACATTTTTAGTACCCAAACAATCAACTCAAAAGGTAGAGTTTAATGCAGTATTACAAGCTTTTATGATGTTTAAAGATTCTGTATTTAATTTATTTTCTGATAGTCAGTATGTAATTAATGCTATAGTATCCCTTGAAGATGCTGGTAGGATTTCACCTTCTTCTACTATAAGCGTGATATTATTTCTTCTACCTCTTTATGTTAAAAAGCCCTGTCCTTTCTTTCTGGCGGGGGTGGGAGTAGAGGGATAAAAACTCTATAAAACAAAATATTCATCTCCTCTGAAAATTCCTTGGCTAATTAATGCCTACCAGAAGTACTTTACTCAACACCTACACAATTATATAAACAACATCCACTCATTTTTTTATGGTGACCTGAAAGAACATAAATCATGTAACTGAAATCTCTGAATTAATTATTTCATTAAACAATTGGTAAGACTTCTTTAGTGCTGCATTACAGAAGCAACAACAACAAAAGCCAAAAAAAAGAAGAAGAAAGAAAGAAAGAAAGAAAGAGAGAGAGAGAGAGAGAGAGAGAGAGAGAGAGAGAGAGAGAGAGGGAGGAAGGAAGGAAGGAAGGAAGGAAGGAAGGAAGGAAGGAAGGAAGGAAGGGAGGGAGGGAAGGAAGGAAGAAAATACTTAAAGGAAAATGCAGCATAGTGAATCTTATCCTTTAAAGTAGAAATGAACTTGAGTATTATATGAAATTTTTGAAAAGAATGTCAGAGAGGAATATTTTTTCCTCTGCCTTCATAGAGAACCTATGAATTAGAGAACCTATGAATAAGACCAGCAAAAGGCAGATGTCCAGAAGAAAAAGTACACCATTTTTATTGCTACTTTACATGTATAGGAACACAGAAAAAGTGAAACTCAAGGAAGTATCTAGATTTGGGGACCTACATAGCATTTAAACAAAGGTAAGGGGGCTTGAACTTCAATGGATGATAAATTGTGAAAAAATAAATATGTAGGAAATATATGGAAATGAGTGGAACATAATTTGATTTCATTTGATTTGTGCAAGCTCGTGTAGTTATGACCCTTCATCTCTGATGATAAAAGTTATTCTTTTTGTTTTGGTATAGTAGAAAGGGGGAGCACCTCCATAATAGGATATTTTATGCCCTGATTTTAGGTAGAAAGGGGGAGAGTGGAGAATTTTTCTTGCATCTGATTTTCAATTGTCTCAAATCAAAATAATCTTTAGGCAAGTTTTGGGATGGCACAGCTTAATCCCCTCAAAAATCTTTCCAAAATATGCTACATGCATGGAAAACATAATTAAAAATTTTCCTAAGAACAAATTAACTACTGGGAATAACAATAAATACAATATACAATAAAACAAATGAACTGTAATTACTCACTGACTTATATATTTTCATAGAATACACATAGCAAACAGAAAAAACAAAGGACTCAGAGCCATAGAGACTTACCTGGCATTCTGGAACAGCATGTGGTTATGTGACCTTGACCATTTTTCTTAACACCTCAGAAGCTAGTATCTTACTCTGAAAATTAGAGCAATATGTTTTCTTCCCAGGAATGCTAATTAACACTACATAGGTAATGCTTATGTCATAAAAAAAATGATGACTAGAAAATTAAGTATGTTGAATGATTAGGTCTTGATCATATGATCCACTCCTCTGCTGGCCTATAAAAGATTTTAATAGGCTATCAATAAGGACAGAAAAATTATTGTTAGGTTTCAGATACTTCTATAGATGTTTAGATTTCTCTCTCTCTCTCTCTCTCTCTCTCTCTCTCTCTCTCTCTCTCTCTTTCTCTCTCTCTTTCATAGTCCCTTTTTTGCATTGTATCATCATTACCAAATGGTCCTAGATTTTTTTTCTCAATGAATTTTGGTGTCTTTTAGCAAACTTTCTGCTTCCACATTCTCAGCTCTTTATATGTTGCTTTATAGGTGCTGTGATGGATTATATTAGTGTCAACTTTTCCCTGGATGATGTACATAAATGTATTGGAGGAATGAAAGCATGTGTAAATTATATTCAATATCCTTGCTCCATAGCATTCATGGTGGAAAAGCACTTCCCTACCCTGTGATTTTCAGTGTGACCATATGCTTTGCTTTGGCCAATGAGATGTTAGCAGATGTTTTGCAAGAGGAGGTTTGAAATGTATTTGTGCACTTTGATTTGTTCCTTTGTGCCCAAGCTTTTTCCAACAAAAGAAAAATATAGAGCCACTAGTTCAAAAATAATAAGAGAAACAAGGAGCAAACCTTTACCCAAACTACAGTTTAGAGCCCAGCCCAGCCAAGATCAGCAGAACCACCACCAATGTGCAGATGGATGGTGAGAAATAAATTCTTATTTTTAGAAACCATTGTATTTGGGGTTGACATTCAACTTTATTGTGGCATAATGAACTCAGTATGCTCCAATCTTTAAGTTTCATCTTGTTAGATAATTATAAACTTCTTTTAAACAATAAATCCTCATCGTTATCAACATGGCTCTCTACATTATAGAAATCACAAAACCACTTTCTTATTTAATGATTTTAATTGTTAGGAAATTTTCAAATACATATAGATATGTTTGAATTCTGTAAAGAATGAGAATTAATCAGGTCATGAGAGAGGGTCCAAAGCAGTACCTTCTAGAAACAATGTGAGCCAAATATGGAATTTTGAATTTTTCTATCATCCATTTAAAATGTACAAGAAAACAAAGTAATTCTAAATAGATATTTCATTTAACTCAATATATTCAAAATGTTTTCCTTTCAACATAAAATCAATATAAAACATTTAGTGAGATATTTTACATTTATTTCTCCACACTCAGTCTTCAAAACCATGTATTGGCCTACATCATATCTGAGTTCAAACTAGCCAGGTTTCATTTGCTCAATGGCCACATGTGACTAATCACTACTGTGTAGTATATATGTGTCTTTCAATTTTTATAAGAAGTAAAATGGAGAGATTTTGTGCAAAGATTTTCTGGCAACTACTAAAGCCACTCAAGGCCGCTTGGGGCTCATTTCTGTATAGCAGCCAATTTCCCTATGAATGAGAGGTTGGCTTAGACTTGGCAGTATGTTATGTTCTTACCCTGTTATGGTTTGGATGTGAGGTGTCCCCCAGAAGCTCACATGTGAAATAATGCAAGAAGGTTTAGCAAAGAAATGATTGGGTTCTGAAAGTCTTGTGGGAATTGGGGATGTACCTTTGTGGCATATATTTGTATCTGGAAAATGGAGACTCTGTCTGCTTCCTAATCATCATGTGAACTGTTTCCCTCTACCACACTCTTCTGCCATGATGTTCAGCCTCACCTCAAGCCCCAAGGAATGGAGCCAGCCTTCTATGGACTAAGACCTCTGAAACGGTGAGCCCTCAAAAAAACTTTTCCTGAAAGGTAGCAGAATACAACAGTCACTAATATGCCATTATGTAATAATGTGAGTATGTAACAGATGTGATTCTGCAATCTGTATTTGGGGTAAAATTGGGAGTTCAAAACCCAATTGAGTCTAATGTATGAAAGATGATATATCATGAGCTCTGTAATGTTTTGAACAATCAATAAATAAAAAAAAAAAAAAAACTTTTCCTCCACTACCATTGTTCTGGTCAGATCTTTTAGTCACAGCAGCAAAAATACTGATTAAAACAAACCTCAAACTTGTTTTTTTGCCCACATTTTAGTTTTTACCAATTTCTTATTTTTTTTCAAAAAACCAACTACCCTATTATTGACATTATATTATTCCCTATGAACTATTTTAAATGCTATTTAAAATGAAATGGAAGTAGTAAGTAGTAAATAGGTTCTTCTATGCTTTGCTGATATTATTCCTTCAACCTGAAATACTTTCTCTACCCTTCTCCACCTGCCAGATTAGGCTAGTTTTTTCTATCCTTCAGCTTAAATGCCAACTCATCTCTAGAGGAGTTTTGGTTTTTCCTTATCCCACCAACCTCCCAAGATTTGTTCAATTGCCTCTATAGCCTCAAGAAGATTGTAAACCCCTTAAGGAACTAAATATTTCTTTGACTACTTTTGTGTTCACACACTCTGAAGTTTCCTATCAAGCTGTGGGCACTCTAGGAAAATGGAGGCCTCATGTTCCCACTATCCATGACCCAAAAATGGCTGCCACCTTAGTTCTATCCCTTCAACCTATGTAGTGCCTACTGTCATGAAGTACAAGTCAAAGTCAGACTCAGAAAGTTACACAATATAAATGATCTTTAATATTCCATTTTAGTTTTAGTTTAATTTCAGTAGCTCCAAAAATCTCATTTATTTCAGAGTATTTTCAATATTTTGGCTTAAAGATTAATTTATATTTTTATCCCTCCTTTCTTTACCTTGATATTGCTTTCTCTAGCAAGCTGCATTGGCTAAAACTCTAATTAGAGAATGAAAGCATGTGTAAATTATATTCAAAATGACTAAGTCCAAACTATCTTCAAAATAAAATTCCTTTTGTTAATAAATTTAAAGAAATCTCAATGATGATTCTTTAATTGAAACTGATAGCACCATTGGAATTATAATAATTTAATTTTTTCCACACAAAGGAGAAAATTAATTTTTGGTAATGATTCCCCCAGATTTAGCATAGATCTATGAATAGTTCTTAACAACCAGGCTCTCAGTAGAACATAATCTTATAGCAGAAAATATCTGTGTATGATAAGGTTGTGGGATGAATATCTACAATATAAGAAAGCCATGCCAAATACTCATGAAATAGAAACAACTTGAGTTGGACCAAAATAACAGTAACAACAACAAAAATATGAGGACAAATCTATCAGAAATCATCTCACAGGTATATAAGACAGCAGAAAGTGGATAACAAAGTAAATAGGATGCCTGCCAGAACATTTATGAAAAAAACTTTTTATTGTCTAATTTGTATAAATATTTTTACTGAAATAAGTTTTCTCCACTTCTTTCAGGATGATTCTCATATCTTAAGAGTTTTACTAGGAAGGAAGGAATTCAGAGTCAACTGGGAATTAAGTGGTACTGAAAACCTTTCAAAATTTTTTACCTATTTTTAAAATTCTATTATGAATTTATTATAGATACCTTCATTAATTCAAATTTTTTGTCATTCTCATTCATATTCTCTCTCTCTCACTCTTTCTCTCTCTCTCTCTCTCTCTCTCTCTCTCTCTCTCTCATAAGCATAGACAAATAGGGAGAGACAGATAGTGAGCGAGATCACTGTTTGTTTTGCAGTACTGGGGATTAAACCCACAGTTTTATGCATTCTAGGCAAGTGTCTACTTCTGAGCTACATCCTGACCTCTTGAAACACCATTATATGTAAGGTGGTATGTTGATTTTGTAAAGATCAAAGATATTCAGCTATATTTTTTTCTGTTCAAGTCATATATTATTACAAGAATGGAAATAAGATGTATAAATAAAGGATTTTAATACAAGGTTTTTAAAAGGTAGGATATAGTGTTTCTGATTTCATATAAAATGAGTTTAGACATCACTACTCTATCCTAACAACAAGTAAAAGGATAAACAAAGCATCAGCAATTCTTCTTATATGTATCAAATAAATGAATTAACTGGACAAACCACTGCTTCCAACATCAGAGACACCAAATACCAATCATCAGAAAGATCAAGGACCACCTTTAGATGAAGGCAACCATTGAACAGAGATGCAAAAATCCTAAATAAAATAGAAAACCAAATCTAATTATATAGAAAAATATACTAACACAACATGAACAAACTTGGTTTAGCCCATTAATGTAAAGTTGGTTTTACATTTGAAAACTAAATCAATGTAATTTACTATATTAAGAGATTAAGGGAGAAAAAAAATCAAAGGACTATCCCCCAAAGAAACAGACCAATTGATGGGAAATATACATAACATTCATGAACCAGAACATTCACTATTTCAAGTATTTTCTGAAAGAACAAACAAGGCTCGTCATTGGAGAAAATGCCCGTTTATTGAGGAACAGCTCTGCATATTTATAGAGCCAGGGATGGTTTGACAGTTATGACAGTTTAAGGGTTTAATGGTTTGACAGTTGGCACAGGGTGCTTTCTGATTGGTAGGTAAGAATTATGTGAGTCAGCAGGACTCACCATTGGATGGCTCTTCTCAGGGCATGGGGCCGGGGCAACTCCCAACATTCCCCCCTCTTTGTTATTAAATGAGAGTGTGAGTAGACTCATTCTGGCTGCTTCCTGCTGAAATGGGACAGTGTGGGAGAATCAGAGAGGAGGGAAGTAAGGAGCCCCCACAGGAGGGCAGAGAAGACCAGTATAACTTCAGGAACAAGATCAACGAAGGTTCCTTGCCACCACAGATCCATGACGATGTAGGTCTCAACTGGAGGTATAAGCCAGGCATCACTAGGTGTTCTAGGGACTTATGAGGTGTTCTCTAGAAGAGCTGGCTAGTTAATTCCTGGGGAGAAGCTTGTTAAAAGCTTGATTAGAAATTTTACCCACCTGAGTCTGAATGAACTTTATGATAAAGGGAAGGAACAGGCACAGGGAGTTTAGCCCAAATCTAATGGGGTCTCTGGGTCTGCAAGCTGCTTTGTTGGCACAAGGGGGTTAAGTGTTCAGCCTTGAGTGGGGGGGGCGGTCGGGCATTTGGGCTTGAAGCAAACAGGTGATAAAGAACTAGACAGAGGGTTTGAGAAGCCAGGTCATCCTGCAGCTAACTTTGTTTGGCATGCCCTGCAGACCATCCTGTCCTGCACCTAACACCCTCAATTCCACTCTTCATTCCTACTCAATCTAGCCTTCTCCCCTCTCTATTAAGGCTACTCTTATTAACCGTCAAACTCTCTCCTACCTGGGTGTCTGCTTCTCTCTTTACCTTTCCCAAAATATCACTGTTCCCAGCTTTCCCTCTTCTTGTCTTTCTTCACACCAAGAAAGCATGGGCTTGCTTTGTAATAAAGAAGGCAGCTTCTCCCAAGCTCTGAACGAAGGCGGCCAAGGGAGGATGGTGGCCCATTGTTACCAGATTTCCCTTTGACAGCAGTCAGATCTCTCCATGTTTTATGTGAAACACCTCAACCTTAAATACTGATACTTCAAATTCTTACGAAACTGGGAGGGTGAACAAAACACATATGTTCCTCCTTAGGCCCAGAAGGCAACTGGTAAAGTGCTCTCTTATGATAAATGTCACACTTATTCAGGGGTCACCATGCTCCAGACACATAAGTGGTTTGTGGTTAATGGAGACATGGGAGAGGCAGAACTTGAGGGGATATTGTGGGAAGGGATAACAAGAGTACTTAATGACAGGTGATGATCGTTGGGTCTCCTGATGAAGGTGTAGGAGCACTGGGCTTAAGCCTGGAAATGTGAATCCATGGGGTAAGTTGGTTATTAGACAGCTTGAGTTTGGCCACCAAGGGAGTGCACATAATCACTTGAGCAGGACCCTCCCATTTTGGTTTTAAAGGGGACTTTTCCCCCAGTGGGCAGTAGTAAACAAGTTGACCAGGTATTAAGGAGGTAGGGTTTTGAGAGAGACTGGGGTCAGGAAGGAGCCAGTCTTGATAGCGCCAGAGTTCAGAGCATAGATGGAAGAGGAGGGGCAGGGCATAGGTTTCGGAGATGGGTAGGGGTTCTGTAGGCAATCCAGGAGGAACGAGGGGACAGCCATACATAACTTCATAAGGTGAGAGATTAGAAGGCTTCTTTAGCAAAGCCCTAATGTGCAATAAAGTCAAGGAGAGCACCTTTACCCAGTCCAGGCTTAATTCCATGGTGAGGGTCTCTTTAAGGGACCAATTGGTCCTTTCAACCTTTTGGGAAGCCTGGAGGTGGTAAGGGCAATGGAAATGCCGAGGGAGTGATAGCATGTGAGCCAGTCCCTGAGTTATCTGCAAGGTGAATTCTGGGACATTGTCTGATTGGATAGAAGTGGGCATCCCGAAACAGGGGATTATGTGAGTAAGCAACAGATCAACTACTGTAGAGGCCCGCTTGTTAAAAGTGGGAAAGGCTTCAACCCATCCCGAAAAAGTATCTACCAATACAAGAAGATATTTTATGTTTTTTACTCGGGGCATGTTGGTGAAATCAATCTGCCAGTATGCAGCCGGGGTATGACCGTGGGCCTGATGAGAAGGGAAAGGCTTATTGGTATTGGTTCTCTGGCAGATCTGACAAGCAGAAGTGATCTGTTGTAGGAGGGTCTTATCACATAGGGAAAGGGTGAAAAAGGAGTTAAGGAAAGTAGTGAGACTCTGTGGACTAGAATGAAATAGAGAGTGAAGAAACTGGAAGAGTTGTTGGGGATTTTTGGGCCGATCCCCGGTGGTAATGAAGAGTAGCGGAGAGGAGGTAAAGCTCTCTGTAGGGCGGCTGATTGAGCCACTTGATTGGCCTTGGAATTCCCCACAGTAGTAAGGGAGGAGTCAGTTTGGTGGGACTTGCAATGGATTATTCCCAATTGGGAAGGCAGCCTAGAGGCTTGTAGTAGGCCAGAAATAAGTGTGGAATTAATGACTTCCATCCCTCTGGTGGTCAATAGCCCCCTTTCTTTCCAAATGGCTGCATGGGAGATCAGGATATGGAAGACATATTTGGAATCTGTATATTTCCCTCTGCTAGCTCGCATGCCCTTGTGGCAGCTATGAGTTCAGTTTGTTGGTTGGTGGTATGGGGTGGGAGAGGTTTTGCCTCAATGATGGATGAGAGGGAAACGACAGCATACCCCGCCATTTTGTGTATAAAGGAGCTACCATCTGAGAACCAGACAAGGTCCGAAGAGGTCAGGGGTCCCTCAGAAATGGTGGTAAGGCAGGGTAAAATCATCTCTAATACCTCCAGGCATTTGTGGACCCGTGTCTTGTGAGGGAGAAGATGGGAAGAAGAAGGCAGGTTTTAATGGAGAACAGGACTGAAAAGAGATGGAGAGATTTTAGGAAATCCTTTAGATGGTGAGGAGATGAGATGATTAGCCAGGAGCCAAAGGTAAGCCTGTGTGCTTCTTTCTGGAGGTCAGGGCCACTGCTAGGGCTCTGAGGCATGGGGGCCAGCCCCTGACGGTGGAGTTGAGCTGTTTCGATAGGTAGGCCACTGGTGCAAATGTGGGGCCATATTCCTGACCCAGAACATCCAGACTTTGTCCCTGTTTCTCATGTTCATAGAGGGTTAAGGGTTGGGAGAGGTCATGGAGATGCAGGGCGGGTGCCCGGAGGAGGGCCTTTTTAAGGATTGTAAAGGGCTTTCTGAGGGTAGGGATCATCTTGGGGGCCCTTGGCCAGATTATATAGTAGCCTGGTGAGGAGGGAGAAATTAGGAATCCAGGCCCTGAAGTACCCAGCCAAACCCAAGAAGGAAAGTATGTCATCTTTGGTCTTTGGTGTAGGCATAGGCACAATAAGCTGTTTTCTGTCTTGCGTAATGGCCTTTTTCCTTTGAGAGATATCCCTGTAAGGCCAAGAAATTAAGTAGGAGAACTGTGTCATCTGTTGAGCGCCCTTTGGATGGGCTAGAAGAATTTGTAGAGGTTTGCAAGAGGTGCAGAGAGCAGGATTGGATCGGAGTAAGAAGAAAGCCTGGAAGAGATCCCTTAGAATGGAGGGATCCAGGGACCCAAAAAGGGGCCATGTGCTTTGGTTGTCTAAGGGATAAGTGGGCCAGGCCTGGGTGCTATATTTGATCCAAGAGGCATTGTAGGAGACAGTCAACCAGCAGAAAGGACACATTACCCATGTAAGGAGGAGGGAAGAGGATGCAGAGAAGGAGGAAACTGATTTATTGGCAAAAGGGGCGTCCCCACTAGAGCAAAAAATCAGGAGTGAGTAAGTGGCAGGTTCGAGCTGCAGAGATTGGTTGTCAACGAATCCTGACAGTCGAAGCTCTCATCCTGGACAGAGTCAGAGCCATGGGAGACCTGGGCCAAGGCTTATTGGAACCCCTCCTGGAGAGGCAGGATACTCCCAGGGCTGGAAAGAGGGAAGAGAGAGAGGCAGGGCAAGAGAGAGGAAGGGGAGGGTAAGCGTCTCTCTAGTGCTGAGACTTTCGAATCTGCCCCAAGGAAGGAGTCCCTGAGGGCCACCATAGCCCTAAAGGCTGTGATGGGGTATTTTAATCAACATATTGCAAGAGGGTGAATTCAGGGAACTGGGGTGAAAAGATTGGAGGTCGGAGGCCAAGGTTTGTCCAAAGAGGTGTGGACTATCTTGAAATCCCTGAGGAAGGACAGTCCAGGTTAGTTGTCAAGAATGTCTTGTGGTGGGATCTGTCCAGGAAAGGCAAAAAGACCTTGTTATTCGGGGACAAGGGGAATGGAGAAGAAAGCATCCTTTAAATATGTGACCAAGAAGTGGGTGGCAGTGTGGGGGATCTGAGACTGCAGGGTGTATGGGTTGGCAACCAAAGGATGTATGGGCCTGATGGAAGTGTTGATGAGTCATAAGTCCTGAACTAAGCTATAGGACCCGTTGAGCTTTTTTACCGATAGTATGGGAGTATTGTGAGGGGAATGAGCAGGAAGGAGGTACCCCTTGATAAGAAGGTCCTGAATAATAGGTTGTAGACCCAGAAGAGCTTTTGTGGACAGGGGGTATTGAGCCTGATTGGGAAAGGTGTTGGGATCTTTGAGATGAATGTTAACTGGTGGGCAGAAAACGGTGCAGGGGGTGTGGGTATTCCATATAATTGGGTCAACCAGGTTTGTAGGTAAGGGGTCCTTTGTCATGTCAGTCTCACAAGTGGAGCAGAAGGGCCAGTCTTCTGCCAAAAGGACCAGAAAAGATGAACAGGCCGATTCTGGGGCCTGACTGATGCCAGGAGCCCGGATGTTGATTGTTGTATTGAATTTAGAGAGAATATCTCGGCCAAGCAAAGGAACTGGACATTGGGGCATAACTAGGAACGTCTGAGAGAATGGGAAGTTGTCTATGGAACAGAGTAATAGGGGAGTCTTTCTTGGATAGATGGTCTTTTCTCCTACCCTGACAATAGGAGAGGTGGACGGCACTGTTTGTCCCCAGAATTCTGTCAGGACTGAGAAGGTAGCCCTGGTGTCAAGGAGAAAGTCAACCTTGCGCCCATCCACCTGAATCCACACCCTGGGTTCCTGTCTATTGATATGGCCAGGGACAAGGACCCAAGGCTCTGTCAATTGACTGCCATGTCCAGAAGGTCAAAGGGTTCCCTGGCCATAGGCCTCCTATGGGATCTAAGACAGTCAGAGCCCCAATGACCTTGTCGTTTACACTTAGGGCATGGAGTATGTGGAGTGCTAGGAACCACAACCAAATAATATGATGAATGGCACTTTTGGTTGTAAGGTGATGCCAGCTAGCCATTGAGATGATATGATTATGTTAAGATTTACATTGATATGGAAATTGGACTCCTGCTGTTCACCTTGGCCTGCTAAGGGACTCATGTTAGGGGACTCCTGGAGAGTTCCCATTGGTTGGGGAAGGATAGTAGAAGGAAATTCCGGGGGAGGTCCAGGGCCCTGGTTCCGGTAGACGCGAGCGCGTGGGTGGACCGGCTTGCTTGGCGGCATTTTCAAAAATAAAGTTTTGTTCCTGCTTGAGTGGCTCGTGATTCTGTGCCCAGCCAGACTGTGGCAGTGGAGTGCATGGTGTGGGGCATGCCCTGACCCAATGTCCCTCCTTGCCACACTTGAAGCAGGTGCCTGGGGGGTTTTGACCTGCGGTGATGGGCTGTGACCCAAGGAAGCACCCTGCAGGGCCTGGGCAAGCATCTGAAATTTATTGTGTTCGGCCTTATGCTGTGGCGCTCGATTTCCTCATATGGGTTATTAAAAACCTTAAAGGCTACCACCAAGATCTCAGTCTGGGGATGACAGGGCCTTGTTCGAGCTTTTTTAGTTTGGATATGGGGTAGCTCTGCGAGAGGAAATATGTCATAAGGACATGAGGCCATCTGGGGTTTCTGGATCTAGGTTACTGCTGAAGGGCTTTTGTAACCTATCCAGAAATTCCAATGGGGTCTCCTCTCGCTTTTGAATCTCTTGTAATTTGTGGGAATTGACGGCCTTACGTGCCACTTTTTTGAGCCCAACAATAATACATGCAGAGAATCGGTCCCTGCTCTGTATGCCAGTTGGGAGTTTGATCTGGGACAGCAAGTGGCCCCAGAGGGTGATTGGGATTAACTTGGTGAGTTTCATCCACTTGGGCTCTGGCAAGTTCCCAGACTCTGGTATGTTCCTCAAGAAGGAGAGTATTAGCCAATAACATATATATATATATACATACATACATACATACATCATGGTGAGTGAGGCTATAAGCCTGGAGGACCCATTGAAACTCTCTTCTGTGGTGAATGAGCCCAACCTTCGCTTGAGTTGTGTGAGGTCGTTCATAGAGAATGGGACATGTACCCGGATAATGCCCTCAGGTCCAGCAACCTCTTCTAAGGGGGCCATGGTTTGTGGGACTAGGGAACGGGACCTAGTTTGGGGGGAACTAAAGGTGTTGGCCAAGTCAGAGGGAGCACCTGAGGGCTGGACAGAGCCGATGGGGGAGGTTGGTAGGGAGGGGGTTGATCTGCTGGATAGGTAGGGGTGAGAACGAAGAAGAGAAAAAGTCTCAAAATAGGGATCTCCTTCCACTTTTTCGAGTGTAGCCCGTCTGAAGTTGGATACCCAATAGGGGAACTCACCTACTAAAGAGCCAGTGTTGTATGAGTAGTAGCAGTACTCGAAAGACTGGATGAGGACCGCAAGCCTTGAGAGAAGGGGCCCTGGAGCAGCGAGGCATTTCCCCTCCCGGGTTTCGGCACCAATGAAAGAAAGAACAAGGCTCACCATTGGAGGGCTCTCTTGGGGGATGGGGAAGTTAGTCTTTGGAGCCTGGGTGACTCCCAACATTTTCAAATATTGTCAATAATATAAAAACCAACCAAAATTCTAGCAAGGTTTCTTTGCTAGTTGTAGAAAATACCATCCTTCCTAAAACTTTTATGCTAGCGTAAATGGACAAATATGGCATAGATTATTAAAAACTTCTGCTGTGTGAAAGACTGTCAAGAGTGTGAAGGGGCAAGCCACGAACTGGGATAAAGTATTTGCAGAAGACACATCTAGTGAAGAACTGTTATCTACAAGATAAGAAATAAATGAGAGTTTTGCAATGTCATCTTCAGAAAGAAAACCATGGTTTCCTGAAAACTAAGGGGAATGAATTAAGTGCAATTTACATTGGATATCCAGAGATAGAGGTACCAGGAAGGAAAGGGGGAAAGTTTCCAACTAACAAAAAGCTCTACCAGAGAAAAGAAAGAGATGTTTATCAGATGTGCATTTATTATCCATTTACCAAAAATACCTCAATTTTTAAAACTGAACAGGAAATTAATAAAACAAAAATGAGAAGATTCGATCATTCTGAAAAAAATTAATTGAGCCTTGCCAGCCCTTACACAAAAATCAAGGACTAAACAACAACAAAAAAGAAATTAATGAAAATTGTTAGAAAAAAAAGTGTGGAAAAGGCTTTTAAAAAAATATAATAGATAAGAATGAAAAATTAATGGGTTAAGAAAAATAGATTTGAAAGCAATTAATTAACATTAAAATATAACAAGTAAAGCTTTTAAAACAATGAATATTTTAAAATATTAAATTTAAATAAATGTAAGAGAGGTCTCTTACAATAATGTTTTAAATGAAAAGCATAAATATAAATAATAACAAAAATAATGTTTAATGTAACATGGAATAATAATTTTTGCTAAAAATATAAATAAGAACAATATAATTAATAAAATAAACCTACATTTAAAGTAAAAAAATGGGTATGACAGAGATTTTTAATTATATAAAATAAAATGAGCTACTGATACAAGTTACAAAGAAGAAAACTGGCAAAGCAGAAAAACAAAGAAGCTAATAAGAGTTAATAGTATAACCTATATAAGGGACAAGAACCAGAAGATAATGTAACTACAACTTTAGAAAATATAGAAACCGATACTAAATGAAGGATATATAAAAAGTTGACAAACCTAGGGGACTGGGGATATGGCTCAAGTGGTAGCACGCTAGCCTGGCATGCGTGCAGCCCAGGTTCGATCCTCAGCACCACATACAAACAAAGATGTTGTATCCGCCGAAAACAAACTAAAAAATAAATATTAAAAATAAATAAATAAAAAATAAAAAGTTGACAAACCTATAAAGAAAAATTAAAACAGTAACCGTAGATTCATTGAGAGTATTTAAATTACATCTCTCTGTAACAACATTCTTGTTTAAAACTAAACACCTTAAAAAGAGCACACAGGAACAGGCAAGCCATAGGACTCCTCCATAAAATAGAAATATCAACTTACCCTGTGGAAGACTTTCTAGGACATAGAAAACTATGAAAGGTGAAAATGAGATGCCCTTTCATTTCTCCCTACCTGGAGAAGGACATCCTCTGCAGAAGCCTCAGATAGCCCCCACAGTGCTCCATCTGGTGTGCAATGAAAGATTAACCTGTGTGTCAGTCATCTTTCTGTTACTATGAGTAAATACCTGAGAAAAATCAACTTAAAGGAGGAAAGATTCATTTTGATTCATGGTTTTAGAGGTCTCAGTCCGTTGTTGATTGGCTCCATTGTTTCTAGACCTGTGGCGAGGCAGATCAATATGGCAAAAGGGTGTGATAAAGCAAAGTTGCTCACCTCATGATGATCAGGAAAGAGAGAGAGACAGAGACAGAGATGGGGGGGTGGGATGGGCAGAGACAAGATATACCCTTAAAGAACATACCTCAAGTGACCTTCTTCTTCAAATTAGATCCTACCTCCTAAAATTTTCACAACCTCCCAATAGTGCCACCAGCTGGGAACCAAGCCTACAACAGATGAGCCTTTGGGGACATCTCAGATCCAAATTATAACAACCTGGTAGATCACAGGAAGACATAAAAGTAGAGAGTGGGTCATCAGACCCAAAATCCAGGACAAGAAAGAGTATAGAACACCCTAAAAGTCACACTAGGTTGTGTTTTCCACACCTGGGTATTAGCAGCTTGGGTTCCATCCTGGAGACTTAGTATTATCTGGATGAGGCAAGGGGAGGTTGGGGCAGATCCTCCATGCATGTCATTTATGACTTTCTTCAAATGAGTTGTAATGCTTTGAACAAGCCCCACCCCAGGTAATTTTAATAGCTTCCCAAGTTTGGAAAATAGTGACTTATGATCATAAAATAATAGAATTTTCCAAATCCAGGTGTCAGCCCAAATCTTGGATCGTAAGAAGAAGAAGAAGAAAAAAAAACAAAAACCTTAAAATACAGCAGATCAGAATTATACAAATTCAGTAACAGTTTCAGCCAAGACAGAATAATGCTGGAAACCTGTTGCTCTCATATGAAATCCACCTGTTTTTAATGCTTTATGCTACTTCCAAGAACCAGCAAATTAAGAAGAAGCCATGAATATGTGTGTCATTAGTGGGTTTTAAGCATCAGAATATTGCCTAAATAAACAGGCTCCTTTGATATG
Organism: Spermophilus citellus; assembly: GCF_964194105.1. NCBI lineage: Eukaryota > Metazoa > Chordata > Mammalia > Rodentia > Sciuridae > Spermophilus > Spermophilus citellus. The sequence goes on from NC_138183.1 coordinate 85,335,064, forward strand.
AATATTTCTCAGGAATCAAATGTGCATATGCCAAGCAATGTCTACTTTATCCAAGATTCTAAAGTACAAAAATTAAGATGATCCAAGACCTTCCTTCTCAACCTCATTGACTCCTAGGAAATGATCATGTTTGTATAGCATGCTATATAAACTATGAGCTGCAGGAGATGTGGGAGCCTCTACATGGACAGGTGAAAAAATGCACTGCATTTCATTTATGTCAAATAATTTGAAAATAAATATGAAATATGGAGTTTTAAGTACAATATATGTGGTGGACAGGAAATGCACCAATTTGGTCTTATTTCAGGGAAGACCAAAAACCTAAAGTCTAATCAAAGTAGGGTACAAGGACCCAATGCTGTAGACACAACAAGAAAAACTCAGAGGTGCCCTGAATACTCCAGAGTTGCCTGGTCAGGAAAGGTGTTGGGAGTTGGCAGAGGCATTGACAGCTTCAAATGTCATGTCTCCCTCCACACAATACCACTTCCAGGCTCCCCTTTCCACAGTGTGGCTCCCCAATAATTACCTCACAGTGTGTTTCTAAGGAACTAAATCTGTACCAGGGTTCAAAATTTTTTAGTATAAAATTTTCAAATAACCTTTCATTTTTTAGTATAAAATTTTCAAATAACCTTTCCAAAACATTTAAGACATTTTAATTCAGTTCTATGATTTTGTCTTTTTTCCCCCACCTTTTCTATCATGATCTTTGCTTAACAGAGCTGCTTATAATTCTTTATCAGACTATTTAATAATGAGCCCTTCAAATAATGGTAGCTTACCATCTAAAATATTATTCATGCATGCAAGTAAAATTCATAAACCATCTAAAAATCTGCAATCATTGAAAAGTTTTATTTTAAAAATATCTTTTCTTTTCCTTTCATGGGTATATGTAATGTTGAAATTGCTTGTGAAAATTTTTGTACTCAATCAAATAATTCTTATTTAAATAGTTCAAAAAATGATGATGCTTTTGTAGAATTCATACATTATTATAGATGTCATCATGTCGCTCAATTTGACAGCGCTAAAAGCAAACAGAAGCTGCACAAAGGACATATATATTTAATATGAAATCAGAGGTCAAGAGCTTTCAAAGATAAGGCAATCAGAAGACTACCCATGACCAGCTATACCTTCTTCATGAACACAAACCCTTCAGCAACTCTGGATCTGATTCTTGAGATAAGGGTGCTTCGCAGCAGGGGTCAAACTATCTCAGTAGGACAGCAACTGACCAGATTTTTCTAGTCACTCTTGCTTCCTGTGCTGACCCCTGAGTTTACTATCAGGCCTTGCTCAGGAAGTCCTCTGAAGCATCTGGATAAAGCTATTCATGACTAAAGATGTCAGATAAAATACAGTACATCCTGTTAAATTGAATATCAGATAAAAAACAAATAATTGTTAGAATAAATATTTCCCATATTGCCTGGAATATACTTGTATTTTAAATATATGTATTTTTAATGTGAAATTCAAATTTAACTGGGTGTCCTCTATTTGCCTGGCAAGGCTGCTTGAAGTCATGAAGGGTCTAGTTATCTCAGATCCACCACAGTTATCTCAGATCCACCAAAGTCTACACAAAAGCTATGGAAATCAATATTTTCATTTCTTAAACACCTATATCTCATTTTCTTTGTGCATCTTTCAAGAAATACTGTTATTGAATTTGATATTGTCAGTTCCTTCAATTTTTTTTAGAACTCTTATTTGCCTTCCTTCAGTACAATTTTTTTTTTAATACCTAGGTCTGACCAGTCTTTCTCTGAATTCTAGTTCATTCTCTCCCCACTCTTTAAAGCAGGGTCTAATCAATATTTTCTGCAAAAGGTCAGACATTTTAGGTTTTGAGAGCCACACATGTCTATCACAATCACTGACCTCCAGTAGCAGCCCTTGACAATATGTAAATGAATGTGCAGGGCTGTGTTCCAATAAAACTCCATTTATACAAATAAGCGAATACAGCCCATGGACCAAAATTTGCCAATCCCTGCTTTAAATGTAGTCATAGAGGGATCTTTCCTTGCTTCTTTTTGATGTTCACTCTGTGGTCATCTTGTTTAGTTGCATACCTATCAATTGTATTTCAAACCCTGACTTCCCTTCAGTCAATCTCATTCTCCAAAAGTGTTTAAGACAACTTTTCCTGAATGCCCAGTAGACCCTTCAAATGCATCAAGTCTAGCTTCCCACAAACATCATCTCCTGTTCATCCTCCACATTCTATATTTGTAACAATAAAACTACTATCCTTATAGTTAACCCAGCTCAAAACTTCTACAGGAAGTAGAAGTTGAGTTCCCCTTTCCTGGGCTGTGTATATTTATTCAGATGACAGATTCTAAAAATGACTTAACATGTGTACCGTACTGTGTCTCCTCTACATTCCCACAACAGGAGGAGGCCTTCTGTGCATGTCACCCAGCCTATTGCCAAATCATCCAAATGGGCTTTTAGAACCAGGATCTGCATCTTCCAACCACATCTCACCAACAGTCAGAGTGGCCTTTCCTTAGAATAGCTTCAAGTTTTTCTCTTTTTTTTCCAAAATTTTCAAAGACCTCTTGATCCTCTTTTGTGTTTGTATGGAAGTCCAGGGTTCTCTAGCCTGACATTAAATACCCTCTGTGAGGCAGTCCCATGCCAGTGATTCAGTGTTCAATATGGCATGCCATTAATGTCAGTCAGAGGGAACTATGTGCAGTTTCCTAGCCACCCAGGCACTATCTCATTTTCTTAATTTTCTCACGCTTTGTTTTTTCTCTACCCTGCCCAACCCATAGTCACCTAATTCCCTCTCTAATTTGGAAGGTTCAGCTCAAATCCTGTCTTATCCACAAAGTCTTCTCTAAACTTCTAGCTGGAAGCTGAAACTCACACCTACAGTCAGAGAGCATCTCTTTCAAGTATTATGATTTTGTATACTGTATCACACTATGTCCTACCTTCTCTCCCCTTACACAATTGGAAACAGACTTTCTGAATTTTCTTGCTTGTCCTCAAAAGTTTTCAGAGAAACTCACCCAACATTTCTCATATTAGGTACTTAATTCATATTTGATACATTTTTAAAAAAATATATAAGAACAGAAAGGGAGATGGGGGCAGGGTAAAGGAAAGGAATCCAAATTAGTAATTTTAATTTAAACCAATATCTATCTATCTATCTATCTATCTATCTCTCTCTCTCTCTCTCTCTCTCTCTCTCTCTCTCCCCCCCCCCCTTCTCTTCTTCTATTGCAGGGATGGAGAGAGGAACATGGAATACATATTATTTCAAATTCAAGTCAGTAACCTTGAAAGTCATTCATAAAAATCAACCTTATAGTTGGGTGCAGTGGCACATGCCTGTAATCCCAGCAACTTGGGAAGTAGGAGGTTGGCAAGTTCAAGGCCAGTCTAGCAATTTAACAAAGCCCTAAGCAACTTAGTAAGACCCTGTCTCAAAATTTAAAAAAAAAATGAAAAGGGCTGAGGATATAGCTCAGTGGTAAATTGCTTTGGGGTTTGATCCCTGGTACTAAAAAAAGCAATAAAATAATTTAAAAAATTAAATTAAAAAACATAATCTGCAAGTGCCAAAAATTGTTGTTTCTTCTGTGTTTTATTTTGTTTGTCTATATGTCATGCTACTTTTTTGTTTGTTTATTTAAGGAATATAGTTTTTTTTTTAATTATACAGAAAAGACTGAAGATTTTTTTTTTTAGAAATTTATTATTTGTTAATTCTTCTCCTTATCGGGCACTGTGCCAAGTGGTTTGCATCTATCTCTTGTGATCCTTCCAAAGTTCTCAGAGATAGATAATCTTTTTCCTTTACCAATGAGGAAGTTGGAGCTCAGAAAGTTTCATGCAGCTTAGAAAGAGTGGAGTCACATTTCAATCTAAGATCTGTTTAATTCAATAGTTTATATACTTATCTACTAGGATATATTGCTTCTGACAGTAAAAATGCTATTAATCTGTAAGGACTCCAGAGTATTATTAAACTGTGTATGTTATCAGCGGGTGTATTAAGAAATGGATAGCTGGGGCAGTGTAGCAAACAGGGTCAAGTTAGGAACTGGAAACCATGTCTGCTACTTTAACAGAGAGGATTTAATACAAAGAATATTAACTAGGTAAAAATTTGTAACTAGGTAACTAAAAAGATAAGTTGAGAACCCCAAGATATCAAAGAGACCAAAGAAAGCAGCTACTACCCCTCAGGTTAGGGAAGAGGTGGCTAACAAAAAGGTGACAAGTATTGAAACTTAGCAGCTTAAAGGAGGGACCTCATAGAGTGGTAACTTCACCCTGAAAGGGGAGGAACTTTTTAGCTGGTGTTGAAAAAAGCACACAGATTCAGGTATTCCTACATGAAAGAACTGCTGCACCCAAGAAGAAGCAGTTTGGGGGAGATTCCCACAGGAATAGGAAGCAGACAGAAACAAATCCTTCTTCCTCTTCTAACCCCTCTACTCCGCACTATGGATAGACCCTAACAGAGAAGCAGTTGACAAAAACAGAAATACTTACTACTGCTAAGCCCTGACTCAGCACCACATAGATATAGGGTTTAGAAGGAGAGGTTTGGGTGTAGCTCAGTGGTAGTCTTGTTTCTCATGTTAGCATGCATGAGGCCTAGGTACAATCCCCAGAACTGTGCACATGCACACACACATACACGCACACACACGCACACACATACTTACACACACAAACACACAGCACAGCACAGGAAGAATGAATATGAAGAGAAATCTACCAAAATGTGATACTTGGGAGCATGAAAGTTAAGTTGAATAGGCCAAGATAAGCAATATCTCTTGCCTATTAAGATCAAAAATAGAAAGACCTCAGGATGGAAACCTGAAGGTGAGTTTGACAAGTCTCTCCTTATCCACAGAGAATATGTTCCAAGTCCCCTGTGGATGCCTGAAACTCCAAGTAGGACCAAACTCTGTGTCCACTGTGTTCTCCTATGCATAAACACCTATGATAAATTTTAATTTATAAATCAGGCACAGTAAGGTTGACAACAAATAGCCAGAAATAAAATAGAAAAATCTCAACAATATACAGTAATAAAAGTTACTATATATGCTCTCTCAAAATATTTTTCAGGCCACAATTAATAGCAGGTAACTAAATCATGATAACCATGGATAAGGGAAACCACAAATAAGTTGAGGGGGACTCCTATTAAAGAAAGAGAGTGAGCTAGAGAGAGAGACGTGGATAGATTTCTTGACTTCAAAAATTCAATAACAGCTCAAGAAAACACCATGACAAATTACCTGTGATCTTGAGGATGGGGGAAAAAAGTAAAATTTTCATAATTGGTAAAGTGCTGTTAATTCAAACCCTAAGGAATGCTAAAATGCCATCATTTCACACTAGAGGTCACCCCCGGTAAAAAAATATAATTGTATCATTCTTTATTGTCCCCCTGTAGCTGTTACAATATTGGAGAGCTGCTCCTTATTGTAAAGAGATTGGATTTTTATGAGACTGACATGCTAAGCAGCTTTCTAGTCAAGTAAAATACTGCATTAAACAGAATTCACTTTCTTACTTTAGTGAGAAGCAGATGTATTGATTATATACTACAGCAGACAGTATTCATTACGTGTAATCACTGACGTATTTCTAAGGTATCAACTCTAATCAGAAGTGGGTCAATACTATTATTAAGAAATAATGCACTGTATATAACATAGACTGGTATTAGGTGTGGTTTTAAAACTGGGAAAATACTGTCTCAAGTAACAGAAAGCAAGCATAGTGCATGAAATAATTACACCAAATATTTTAACAAACTCATTAATTTTGGAGTTTATTTCATTAAAAAGATTTTTAATTTAAGAAGTTAGACAGAATGTCTTTGTATTATTTAATGCCAATTACAATTCAAGGACATCTTTAGAAATGATACTTGTTAAAAGTCTTAAGATCCCGGATCCTCTTTAAGTACAGAATTCTAATTGTTGACATTATTTACACCAAAAATGAGCTGATTCTTCTTTTACAAAATCATACATACTTTAATATGATCCAGGTCACTTTAATTCTATCTCTATATCAATGCTTTTCTGATATTTGTATCCCCAGCCTTCACAACCCACTAAACCTTTTGGTTGTTTTGCTGTTTTGTCATTAACGTTTGTTTGTTTGCTGTTCTGATCTTTCTTAATTATATTTCAAAACATGACTTTTTCCATTTACCTTATTCTAGCTGCCACTCTTGGAGACTTCGATAACCTTGTTGTTTAAAGCGTTACAAGAGCCTAATCGCTCACCCTTGGCCCCCTCACTCACACATGGTCTTTTCATTCAGTGACCAGCTCACGGGTCTCATCCTTTTCCTTTTCATCAGATAAATGCAAATGCACCACCTTCAGAACTGCATGACCCAATTGTCCTTCCAGTGCTCTTATAAATTAGATATGATAATGATGATGATGATGATGATGATATATGTATACATCCATAGGCAGATATAATATTGTGTTTATTATATTGTACTTATTACTATATTATTTTCTCTCATTCTGCCATTCAAATATACAATCCTCTGATACCTCTTTTTTTTTTTTACAACCCATCCCTTCTCAGGTTGAGACATTTCATGTTGAAGCTATTCTCTATTCTCTGTTTAGAGTCCATGATGTATTGCTGTAATCACTCAATAAATTCTTTGTTCCATGTTCCTCCGTTACATTCTTTGATAAACATCAATCTTGGTTAAACTAAACTATCTCCTTTATTTATTTTTTCTATATGAAGGTAAATGATACTAGGAAAAAAAGCAGAGCCCACAGTTGAAAACCATAACCAATCAATGGGTCTCTCAGTAATCCAAACATATTGCTATATATTCACTCTATCACTCAACAAAGTGGAGCTTTAATATCTTCTCTGCCTTTAAACCACCAAACCCACTATTCCTCCAACACAAATATACACACAGGCTCTCAGCTAAATATGTTGCTTCCTATTTAAGAAAATGGAAGCAACTAACAACTGACTCTACTTTCCACACACACATGAATCCATTCCCACAGCCTCTCACTTTCCCTCCATTATGATGAAATGTGCCTTTCTATATGTCCCTTCACTTATGCTCAAGACCTACCCATTTCCAACTTCTCATAGTATTCATGCATTTCCTGATAATCAATTCTCTCTCTCCACTAAATATTTATTCTTCATTTTTTTCATCATGTTCCATTGATAACCATTTCCATTAATCCCACAGAACCTCCCCTGACCCCATGGTTCATTCCCATTTCCTGGATTATTTCTCTGTTTCTTTTCATGGCAAAAATTATTTAATGACTTATTGTGAGTCCCATTCTCAGCTTTCTGCTTTTTGTCTGCTTGGCCCATTATCTTTTCCACATAATCTATATTTATCAAAGGTATTGGTGACCATCACCAAAGTCTACCATGTCTATTTTTTTTTTTAATTTTGATACTTGTACATCTTTATCTTGGACAAATTCTTGGCAAGATTAGACACTGTCAGCTACTCAATCCTCCATAAAACACAACTTTAATTTTTTGGATTTTACATGTTGTTATTTTCTTCCCTTTTTATTAACCACTTATTCTTAGTCTCTTTTTCTGTATGTCTTACCCCATTCCAGTTCAGACTTGCAAAGTTAGAGTGCCTCAGGGCTCCTCCAGGTTCCAATGTCCTCTGTCTATTAAGTTTTCCTTGGTGAGCTTTTATATATTCCCATGGTTTAAATACCATCAATGTAGAAGATTATGAAATTTGTGTGTCTATCACAATCTTTCCATTGAGCTCTAAACTCTAAATTGTAATGAACTATAATCCTATGCTTTAAACTTCCAGTGAAATACCTCATTATCTTATTAATCCTCACATAATTTAACAGAGTTGTCATTTCCTTGATTTTATTCCCACAGGTAGCATTGGACACCCTCCCCACAAGTTCCTACCAACCACATGATGCTCAGGTTCAAAATTTGAACATTATTTTTGATTCCGTTCTTTCTCTCATCCCTCCTCCCTCACATGCAATCCCTCCAAAAGTTATAACAGATTCACCGCCTTCCAGAAACAATGTGACATTACCTAGTTCTACCTTTCTAGTCTCGGGATCTACCATTCTCTCCCTAGCTATTTATGCTTCAGCCCAATAGCTTTATTTTTATTCTTCAAATTCACAGCCATGAAATGAAAGACTATATTCTTCTAAAATTCATATGTCAGAGCCTAACCCCAGTGTAATGGTATTTGAAGGTGCGCCTTTGGGAGATAATTAGGTCATGTAGGTGGAGCCACTGGAAATGGGATTAGTTTCCTTAAAAGAAGAGACACAGACAAATGATGTCTATGCTTGCTCTTGCGCACGCGCTCGCTCTCGCTCTCACGCTCGCTCTCGCTCCTCTTCTCTCTCTCTCTCTCTCTCTCTCTCTCTCTCTCTCTCTCTCTCTCTCTGTCTCAGGATGAAAGGGTATGTCCTCAAACCAGAAATCAGGCCATGCTGATGTCCAATCTCTACCTTCCTGCTGCTGAATTGTAAGAAATAAATGTCTCCTATTTAAGACTCTCAGTCTATGGTATTTTGCTAAAGCAGCTGAGAAGAGTAAGGCATTTTCCAAATGTTCTCTGTTTTGCCTTGGCCTCTTTGGGAAAGACTGCTTCCAGATCTCTGTGTGGCCAGCTCTTGTCACAGGTCAAACTCCATCCTCAGAGAAGTCCCATCACATACCTCCCTGTTTTTGTGCCTTCATAGCACTTATAACTCTGAAATTTTCTTGCCCATTTTTGTTGTTGTTTATTGCTCTCTCTAGGTCAACCTTGTGCATCCCAATCACCACTGAATCAAAAGCCTGGGCAACCTAGAGCACAGTAGGCCCCAAATAAATATGTGTGGAAAGAAGCTGAGAACGAAATGGGGCTTAATGATTTTCTGATAAAGGTAATGATTCAACGACTTGCAGTTTCCCTAACAACTATCTCTCCAACTTTCCCAACTAAATTTCATCTCTGCAGTTCATGCATAACAAAGTACAGAGCACAGCTTAGCTCCAAGGCATGGCTCTGTTAAATAAAACTGATCTGACAGGATCAGGCCACTGGGGTTTGGTCATTCACATTCTGGATGGCTGGAAATGATAATGTGCCAAACCTCCTTGGGTACTCAGTGAACCACACTCTCCACCATCTCCCTACACACTCCAGGCAATTACCCATCTGGTTTGCCTGGCTCACCCAATTGTGTTTGAATGAGGTTGTTCAGCTGAAAGCGAATGGTGTGTGTCCAACCTGAAAGGCAGCCTCTGGCAGTTGTATCCCAAGCCTACTTTCATGTGCAACCACTCTCTCTAGACAGGCATCTGAATCCTCCAAATAGGGTGAGGACATTCAGAGGCAGAGGAGGAAGAGTCCAGCCCAAAGTAGAAGTCTGAAAACCTGTGTTCTAATCCCTATCTATGTCTAACTCTCTGTTTGACTCTATCATATCTCTATACCACTCTGGATTTTTGTTTTCAAGCTGCAAACTGTGGTGTTCATGCTGGGGTAATCTCTAGGAATTTCTTCCAGCTCTAACATTCCAGATTTATAAACTACCAAGTGATAGGCATTTGCCAAGTTACAAATCCTCCAACCCAGCATGCCAATCTCCATCTTGGGATGAGTGGCAACCTGACTTTGAGTTTTTTTAATATTTGCCCAAAACCTCATAATTATGAGGTTACACTCCCATACCCCTATGGACACAGATGGGTGACAAACACCAATTACCCTGCTTTGCTGAGGGAGGAAAGAAGGACACAGAATGATTAAGTGACTCATTCTCTATTTACCAAAAGCAGTGGTCAGAGAGAGACTAAAAATCCATAAGCTTCTGAGTTCCAGGACTAAGAATGAAGCTACTGGGCCTTACTAAAGCACACTGGTTCTTTGCTTTGTTTTTGTGTTTTTATTCTGAAAAGATGAAAAACACTTGTGATTGCATTGTCTTTTCTGAACAATTCACTGCTATCAGTGCTAATGCAATTGGATAAAAGAGAGTTCTATTTATTTCAACAAACAACCTAAGAAAATTCTGTGTGGCCACAGTGAGGTAGATGGGGAAAGTGTGGACTTTGAAGTAAGAGACACTTATCTTCATTTGTGAGCAAACATTTTGCTGGGTATTAAGAAACTACAGAAAGGATAAGATATATAAGATCAGTTCCACTCATAGTTATGTCATTTAATGGCAAGATGTACAATTTTCCAAGTCCTCATCTCCTCATATGTAAAATATTACTCATAAGACTTCCTAAGGGTATTCTTGCAAGGATTATATTGGTAGTTACCCGCACTGTGGTTGCTCAGTTAATTAGTATCTTTTCCCCTTTTCTTCCTCCCTATGCAGAGAAAGCAAAATAAAGAACTGCCTGCCCCCATACTGTATTATTTACTCCCAAAGACTTCTGCCATTCACATCTCCTGGTGCAAAAGGACCAAGGCTACTAAAGTGGATGGATAATTATCCAGTGGAATTAAAAATTCTTGGAATCAACACTTCCAGCCTTGCTAAGAACCAACTCTACCTTAAGAAATGAATAATTAATAGTGTGTCTCCTCCTACAATAGCAGAGTAAACCAAATTGTCCCAAGGACTATTCTGGGCACAATTAAGAAGGGTCTTTGAGTTGGGCATGGTGGTACACTCTTCTAATCCCAGTTATTTGGAGGCAGGAGGATTGCAAGCTTTAGGTCAGTCTTAGCAACTTAACAAGACCCTGTCTCAAAATAAAAACTAAGAAGTAGTAAACTAAGTGGTGTAGTTCAATGGTAGAGTGCCAGGACCTGGGTTCAAATCCCAGTGATGGAAAGAAACGGAAGGAAAAAAGAAAGTCAGTGGGTCTTGGGAAGATTTATATATAAACAACTGAATATAAAGTGTACAGACTAAGTTCTGTGCTGTTTTTGTTTTTGTTTTTTTGCAAACAGACTTTCATGTTATACCCAAATAGTCACTTGAGCCTACTGCTCCAGCCACCTGGCCTCTGGCCAACCACCAGCAGGAACATCTATAGAAGTCAAAGGGTAAGAAAAAAGAGGCGAAAAGTAGAAAAAGAAAAGAACTTCAATAAGGCAAATGTCTTATCTCAGATTGTTTATTTGCTTCTCAGAAATATAAAGAATAACATTTTGCTTCAACATGTTTCTCTCCACATGGTTAAAAATAAGGAACTTAAAGCAAGATGACAAACAGGAGACAAATGTTCTCAGAGGTAGTGTGTATCCTTCTGATGTCCCCAGAGCCCTGGCCTCTGTGCTTTCTAGTCCGGCCCCACTCCCCATGGGCTGTGTGGTCATCACAGGCCAGTGAGCTCTTTGATACTCAATTCCCTCACCTCTGTAAAATAAGAAGCATAGGAGTAAATTGTCCCCAAGGTGCTTACTAGCATTGAGGTCTATGAGTCCCAAATAACATACATAGAAGGCCACACACAACATCACAACATTCACACATGCCTTGTATTCACACTATTCAGGGATTCATCAGTCCAGTGATTCATTAACCTTTTCATGGCTCTGATAAAACACAGTTTCAATTTTCTTTTAAACAGGAGATAAATGTAACTTGGAGGTAATGTATGCCCTTCTGATGTCCCCAGATCCCTGGCCTCTGTGCTTTCTAGTCTGGCCCCACTCCCAGTGGGGAATAAAGTAGAAATAAATTTTATTTCCCTGAGATTCATAGTATCATATATAAAAATCATGCATTCCAACAATCTATATCATCAGCTTATTTAGATTTTAAAAAAAGGAAAAGATCCAAGGATTGTAATTTGAGAAACTCTAGTGTAGCAATACATACTCTAAACTATTAACTAGAAAGAAGGAGAAAGGCAGGGAAAAGCAATTCTAATGATCTCCTCTGATTATTTGTATTCTTAGATATTTAATAACAAACATGTATCTATTTATTGATTTTGTAAAACATATAGAAATCAATAATAAAACTTGTTTTCTTCAGTACTAGGGATTGAACCCAGGGGCACTCTACCACTGAACCACATCAGCCCTCTTTGTTTTGAGACAGGCTGTCACTAAGTTGCTGAGGCTGGCCTAGAACTTGTGATCCTGCCACCTCAGCCTCCCAAGTTGCTGGGATTACAAGCCTATACCATGCCCTCAGAAGACTTCATTTTAAAGTGATTGCTCTCAAAGGAAATACAGAACTTTTTGAAAACACAAATCCCCTGGTATTATTCCCCATCTACAATCAGACACTCTAGGAAGGGCATGTCAATGACCCAGATACAGGAATATTTACAAAGCCCCTAAGGTGATACTGCTGATTGCCCAGGTTTGGAAACCACTGTTATAAAGCAAAACCTCCGCAGCCAGGTCTGGCAAGCATCTCAGTCTCTTTTCCTCAGTGCCCAGCAAGAGCAATCTCCCCTCGCTTGTGAACATCTGTGATAATCATCATGGAGAGCCGCTTGTTTGTTAATGGGGGGAAGAAAAGCTATTTACCTCGTTTGCAAGCCAAGGGAGAGCTTAATTAATGTCAGAGCAGGTATGATTTCCTCCTCTCTCCTTGCCCTAGGAACCCGCAGGAATGATGAGAGGATTTTTAATTAATGTTTGAAAAGCATTCTAAGATCCCTGGATGAGAGGCACTAAAGAAGGGCACAGTACGATTTATGGTTGTTATTAATAGTAGTTGTATTAATAGAAATAATAAAGTTCTCTAAAGTGGATTTTTTAAGAAAATCTGTGACATCAATCACCAGTGCATTTTTGTGGTAAGAATTTGGGAGAGAATAAAGAAGAAAGGAAAAAATATGAGATACAAAAAACACCTTTTTCTATGCCGTTTTTACCCATTAGAACTGAGTAACATATTGAAGTTCTTACCTAAGAACTTGATGAGAACTTCTTCTCACACTCCTCCTAGGGAAATCAAATTTCTACTATCAATTTCTATACATTAGAGTAAAGGATTCTGGAGGAACATTTTCCCAAAGGAAAGTATTCAGGCTTGGAAGATACAAGTTCTGATTTGGAACTTCCCATTTGCTATTTAGTAACTTCCCATTTACTAATTGGTAAGCCTTGGGCAGTTAAAACTGGGAAATATTGAAAAATGTTCTACCTGAGTCACAGGTTAATGAAGACAAATGGCAATAATCCATGTGCAAAAATATTATGTCTGTAAGCTGTTATACAGATTTTATTAATGATGATGATAATGATGATGATGATTCTATCAAAAATTCAAATGCAAGAAGGTAGAAATGAATGCACATTATTTATGATGAGCTTTTTATATATAATTTGTACTTTAGAAAGTGAAAATTTTCTACAAGCTTTATAATAAACAGCAGCTTTATGAAATTTAGGAAGCTAGTTAGTTCTTCAAGGTTCAAATAAGAAGCAGTGAGACCCGACCCTGCCCATCTCTCTCACCCCAGTTTTTATTCTCAATGAAGCTGCTTTTCAGTTCTTTTGCAACTTCATTTGAGGTTTATCTCCATATTGTAATTAACATGATTGAACTGCTGTATCTTGCTTTGTACGAGTTTGAGGAATTATTTATCACCTAATATGATAGACATATCATTCTCTTTCACGACCACCTTTGCTTCACCTCTTTTTTACAGATACAGTTAAATTTACTTTTGCTAAAATATTCACTATTTACATAATTATAACCATATAAATATTGTTTACTGCTGAACCAGCTAATACACTATATTGCCTTCTTGTATATCTATATGATTTTCCCAGGGTTATTAATTGTCTAACATTTTTTAAATTCCCATAGAGTTCTACCTACTTCACTCAGGTTCTCACCATATGCTCTTGCAGAGCTATGACCCTTCTCTATATATTACATAATAGAGCCCGTCTCTTTCCCACACCCTCTCTCTCTATTTCTCTCTCTTTCTCCCCACTCCTTTATTTACTTACTTACTCACTTATTTTGGTCTGGGCCTTCCCCTAGAGCCCTCTGTCCTCCTCCTGTAACTGAGGGATTATGCTCCAGGCTGTGAGCATAGCTGCCCTCCTGTTTTCCTTTTGCCAACTTCAAAACTTTCTTTAACTTTTTTCCTCATTTTCCTATGTTGGGTTTCTTTGGTCATCCATTCCATGGTTTCCTCTTTCTTCATCTACTCATTTATTTTTTAATGGTAAATAGCCTCCATCAGCCTCCTGAAAAAGTGTACTTGGCAGGCATTAAGTGTTTGAGACCTCTCATGCCTCAAAATGTCTATGAGTGTCCCCAGTTGACTGATGGCATTTGGGTAGTTTCCAATTTTCATTTTTTATAAACTCATGATCCATATAAGATTCCTGTAACATTTTCTTCCGCAAGTGGATAATTTTCTCTCATATACATACTTACAAGTAATGCTGCCTGATGTTAAGATAGGAATATCTTTAATTATGTAAGATATTACCAAATTGCTCTTTAAAGTAATTTCTACCAATTCATGCTTCATGACAAGTGTAAAAGTGGTCCCATTTAGGTCATTTTTTTCATCTATTATGCAGGGCATTCAATGAGCCCTTTCAATCTGGAGACTTGTGCCCCTTAGTTCAAAGAAAATATCTGGCAGTATTTCCTTAAGGGTTTTTTTCTCTCAATTTTCACTCTTTCTGGAACTTATAATTATAGAAAAATGTGAACCTCCTATATATATTCTCTTATTTTTATTGCCTTTATTTTTATGTTATTTATTTTTTTATTTATTTTTACTACTTAGCTTTATTGACCTTCTTCAATGTATCTTTTTAAATTAACAAGAATTATATAGATTTATAGCTATGACATGATATTTAAATATGTGTATTTTGTGCAATTGCTAAATCAAGCTAATTAAAATATATGCTACTTTACCTACTTGGTTTTATGGTGGAAACGTTTCAAATTTGCTCTCAGCAATTTTCAAGTATTTAATATGTTATTAGCTATAGCATCACTATCATATACAATATATCTCTTGAATTTATTCCTATCTAACTAAAACTCTGTATCCTTTGTTCAACATTTAGACGTATGTTTTTAATGCTGGAAAATTTTCCAACTATTTTTTTAGTTTTTTGTTGTAAATTTTCAACTGGAGTTAATACATTTTCTGAGGTTATTTTCTTCTCCAATTATTGCCTTTTCAAAGTCATCTGATGTCACTTAATATATTTAATATATTTTATTATAATAAAATTTTTAATATATTTTCTCTTATTTCTGAGAATATTAATTATAGTCACATTATTTTCTTTTTTTGTCACATTATTTTCTACTTTGTTTTCCTCCAGTGTGTCTGGGTTTTTGTTTATTTATTTGTTTGTTTTGTTTTTTTAATTTGTTCCACCCTAATTATTTTAGTCTCTTTCTTTTGATTAGAATTGCTTTTTAAAATCTGGTAATCCTTGGTTATCCCCTTTATATTTTAGAGTAATGTACTCTTTGTGTCCATGGCCTGGGTTGGACAACTAGTAGGCTCTAAGAGAAGTCATATAAAGAATTCTATTTAATACTTTTAACTCCCACATCCTGTATTACAATTATTGTCTCTCAATCTGGATTCTCTCTGATCCATTTTGCCAGGAAATAAATAAACCTCAGGTCTCCTTGGATATGCACTAGAGGACATGGAAAGCACATTGGGAGAAGGAATAATTTGGCATCACAGTTTAAACACTACTCCTAATGAGTATGATATTTTAAGATATTAAAAATGGATTCTAAGCTAGGCATGGTAGAAAACTCCTATAATCTCAGGGGCTCAAGAGGCTGAGGAAGGAGGATCAAGAGTTCAAAGCCAGCCTCAGCAAAACTGAGGCGCTAAGCAACTAGTAAGATCTTGTCTTTAAATAAAATAAAAAACAGGGCTGGGGATGTGGTTCAGTGGTTGAGTGCCCCTGGATTCAATCCCTGGTAAACCACCCACCCCAAAAGAAAATGGATTCTACATTCATGTATAACTAAAAAGAACCAATTCTAAAAAGACATTCAAAGACCACAATTTGAGAAATACTAAAAACAGTAATTACAAAGATCACTTCCAGCTCTGACTACAAAGTGACTGAAATATTAATTTGTACTTTATACTCTTTTACTGTATACTAATAAGTTAAATTCCAAAAAGAGCAAAGATGTTAAGTGAATTGTTTCAAAGTCTCTTTCAAATGCTAACAAATTCTTAAAATTCTTTGTTTTTTCTGTTTCTCTGGGTATAATCGGATGCAAATGACTAAAACTAGATTTAAAACAGTGATAATAAGCTCACTATCAATTTAGCACAAATCAAACCCTTTTAAATTTTTTTGCATGTTATGAGCTCCAGCAGGCTTGGAAATAAACAAACTTGGGAAGAAACCAAGTCAGTCAAAAGATCACAACACTGATTTGTGCTAAGCTACTTTCTAACTTTATTTATTTATAATAATAAATTTGGTTTTGCCAAAAGTGACTGATTTCTAATATAGCTGTCATTTATTTTGTAATCATTACTTCAAAATAAATTCTATTCTTAGGCCTCCAAAGTTTCCTTTTCTTCTACTTTTAAACTTGATGATGAGTCACCTGTCTTAGAAAACATAGAAACATGAGTCAATTCTGGAAATTTCTCTGAATTCTATTTATTTTAGTCTTTTCAATTTCTATCTACTACCAAATTATTTATTTCTATTTACTGTAACTTCTTTTAGTCTAGTTCCTGCCTCACTTCAGAAACCAGAACCTTAGATTTATGTTATCCTCTATCTGCACATTAGCCTGAACTTCTTCATTAAATATTACACCCTGACTGTCATGTTAAGTTCCTATATTGACAGCTTTGCTTATGCAGTTTGCCCTGCAAAGAAAGCCCACTCCTTTTATTTCCTGTCCAAATCATGCCAGTTCTTGAAGGTACAGGTTAAATTCCTCACACCCACAGAAGCCCTCCATGACAACAACATTTAGAAGTGTTCCCTTTTATTTCTTGCTTCCTGTTTCAGCACTTGCACTTATTACTATAAATTATCTTTGCATGTTCTTATATACTCACCCCCGATACAATGGAAATTTTCTGAAGATAAAACTTTTCCTTCATAGTATTTCTTAAAACTGACAAAGATTAATTTAAAATGCATTTAGAAGTATAAAATTATTTTGGTGGCTCCAAATCCTTTATTTGGTCTTCACAGAAAAACTGAAAAGTAAATCAGTCACTACTATTTTTTTTTTAATTTGGCAAAATAGTTTAATAGATTTACCATTCCAGGGGCTGGGGCTGGGGCTTAGCAGCAGTGCATTTGCCTAGTGTGAGTGAGGCACTGGGTTCAATTCTCAGCACCTCATGTAAATAAATTAAAAAAAAATAAAGGTCTATCAACAACTAAAAAAATATTTAAAAAAAAAGAATTACCATTCCAGATGTACTTGTAGTTACTTAATTTTAAAGGAGAGAAAGATTTATTTATTATCAATTTCTGAAGTTTACAGATTAAAACTTTCAAAGAATACCAGAGCCTAATTAAAATCTTTGAAAGAAGACCAAACAATGTATAATCCATGAGGTAAAGTAATTGAAAATATGTTTTATTCAAAAGATTATCCCATAGGAAGTTCACAAATAAGTGAAAATAAACAGAACAACCCTAAACAACCAGTGAGTCAGAGAAGAAATCACAAGGTAAATTAGAAAATATTTTGAAATGAATAAAAATGAAAACAAAATGTGCTATAACTTATGGAGTGCAGCTAAAGCAATGCTTAGAGACAAATTTATAGCAATAAATGCTGTTATTTAAGAGAGAGAAGAGAGAGAGAGAGAGAAAGAGAGAGAGAGAGAGAGAGATCATTTCAGCAACTTATTTTCCACTTTAAGGAATCAGAAAAGCAATAGTGAACTAAACTCAAAGCAAGCAGAAAGAGGGTAATATTTGTCAGCATGGAAATAAGTCAAATATAGAATAGCAAAGAATAAAGAAACTCTCAAAATCAAAATATCTTTCCTTTAAACAATCAATAAAATTGCAAATTTTAAGGTAAATTAAGCAACAGAAAAAGAGAAGACTCAAATTTATAAATTCCAGAATGAAGAAATCCTTTTAACAGAAAATAAAGTGACTTTATGTCAATGTATTCTGTACCAACAAATTCGATGACCTAAATAAAATGAGCCATTTCTCCTAAAAAGACATAAATCACTGAAACCAACTCAAGAGGAAATTAAAAATCTGGGTAGACCTACAAAAAGCAAAAAGAATGATGAGTCATCAAAACATTTCTCACAAATAAAAACCCAGACTAGTGAGTCTACCAATATTTAAAGGATTAACATCAGCACTTCATGAATTTTACTTAAGAAGCAGAGGAGGAAAAAGCACTATTTAACTCATTCTGTGAGGCCAGTGTTACCTCCGTAAGGTTTTTGTTCGTTTGTTTTAGATACTGGAGGTTGAACCAAGGGACACGCTACCAACAAGCTACATCTCCAGCTCTTTTTCTTTTTGAAACAGAATCCCACTAAGCTGCCCAGATTAGCTTCAAAGTTTTATTCCTCCTGCCTCAGCTTCCCCAATTGCTAGGATTACAGGAATGTGCTACAGCTACAAGATTTTTTTGGTTTTTGTTTGTTTGTAGGTTACATAGTGTTTATTTAAGAGAGTACCTGCCTTTAAAATTCTAATTTTATCACACTGTCCAAACAACCCTTTTATTTTTAAAATTTTTTTATTTGTTATTTTAGTTATACATGACAGTAGAATGTATTTTGACATATCATACATACATGGAGTATAACTTCCCATTTTTGTGGTTGTACATGATGTGAAGTTCCACTGGTCATGTATTCATATCTAAATATAGGAAAGTTATGTACGATTCATTTTAATATTGTTCTTATTTCCATTCCCTCCCTTTCCCTTCATTCTCCTTTGTCTAATCCAATGAATTTCTATTCTTCTCATCCTCCACTTTTCCCGCTCATTGTGAGTTGCATCCATATATCAGAGAGAACATTCATCCTTTAGTTTTGGGGAATTGGCTTATTTCGCTTAGCATGATAGTCTCCAGTTCCATCCATTTACCATCAAATGCCATAATATCACTCTTCATTTAAGTCTCAGTAATATTCCATTGTGTATATGTACTACATTTTCTTTTTCCATTCATCTGTTGAATGATGCCTAGATTGGTTCCATAGTTTATTGTGAATTGAGCTGCTAGGAATATTGATGTGGCCACATCAGTATAATGTGCTGATTTTAAGTCCTTTGGGTATATGCCAAGATGTGGGATGACTGTGTCAAATAATGGTTCCATTTCAAGTTTTCTGAGAACTCTCTCTACCACTTTCCATAATGGTTGCACCAATTGAAGTCCCAAAAGCAATGTATGAGTGCACCTTTTTCCACACATCCTCGTCATCATTTATCATTACTTGTATTCTTGATAATTGCCATTCTGACTGGAGAAAATGAAATCTCAGTGTGCATGTAATTTGCATTTCTCTAATCACAAGAGATGTTGAACATTTTTTCATATATTTGTTAACCAATCATATTTCTTCTGTGAAGTGCCTGTTCAGTTCCTTTGCCCTTTTATTGATTGGCTATTTCTTGTTGTTCTTTGGTGCTAAGTTTTTTTTTTTTTTTAATTCTTGATATATCCTAGAGATTAATGCTCTATCTGAGGTGCAGGTGGCAAAGACTTTCTCCCATTCCGTAGGCTCTCTATTCACATTCTTGTTTCCTTTGTTATGAAGAAGCTTTTTAGTTTGATACCATACCATTTATTGATTCTTGATTTTACTTCTTTCACTTTATGAGTCTTGTTGAGGAATTTACTTCCTAAGTCAACATGATGGAGTTGGGCCTAATTTTTCTAGAAGCACAAGTTCTCTGGTCTAATGCCTGGGTTTTTAAACTGCTTTGAATTGAGTTTTATACAGGGTGAGAGATAGGATTTTAATTTCATTTGGCTGCACATGGATTTCCAGTTTTCCCAGCACCATTTGTTGAAGAAGCTATCTTTTCTCCAATGTGTATTTATGGCACCTTTGTCTGGTATGAGATAACTGTATTTATGCGGGTTTATCTCTTCATCTTGTATTCTGTGTCATTGGTATTTATGTCTGTTTTATTGCCAACACCATGCCATTTTTGTTATTATAGCTCTGTAATACAATTTAAAGTCAGGTGTTGTGATGCCTCCTGCTTCACTTTTCTCACTAAGGATTGCTTTGGCTATTCTGGGCTTCTTATTTTTCCAAATGAATTTCATGACTGTTTTTTCTAGGAATTGCATTGAATCTGCATAGTGTTTTGGTAGTATGGCCATTTTGACAATATTAATTCTGCCTATTCAAGAACATGAGAGATCTTTCCATCTTCTAAGGTTATTTAAATTTATTTCTTTAGTGTTCTGTAGTTTCCATTGTAGAGGTCTTTCACCTCTTTTGTTAAATTAATTCCCAAATATTTTATTTATTTTGAGGCTATTGTGAATGGGATAGTTTTCCTAATTTATCTTTCAGTTGATTCATCACTGATGTATAGGAACACAATTGATTTAAGGGTGTTAATTTTATATCCTACTACTTGGCTGAATTCATATATGAGTTCTAGAAGTTCTCTGGTGGAGTTTTGGGGTCTTCCAACTGTAGACTCATGTCTTCAGCAAATAGGGATACTTTGAGTTCTTCTTTTCATATTAGTATCCCTTTAATTTCTTTCTTTTTTTTTTTTTTTTTTGTCTATTTGCTCTGGCTAGAATTTCTAGCACTGTGTTGAATAGAAGTCGTGAAAGAGTGCATCTCTGTCTTGTTCCAGTCATTAGAGGGAATGTTTTCAACTTTTCTCCATTTAGAATGATATTGGCGTTAGATTTAGTATATATAGCTTTTACAATGTTGAGGTATCTTGCTACCATCCCTTGTTTTTCTAGTGTTTTGAACATGAATGGGAGCTGTATTTTGTCCAATGCTTTTTCTGTATCTATTGAGATGATCATGGGATTCTCATCTTAAGTCTATTAATGGGATGAGTTACATTTATTGATTTCTATATGTTAAACCAACTTTACATCCCTGACATCCTCTGACATTTCACCTACTGCACCATCTATGGATTCTATTGTTGTGGTGTCTTGGTTTGTTTGGGGCATTTTCTCCCTTGATTTTTTCATGATGACTCTGTGTCTTCCTCTCTTATAGTGTAGATCTGAGGTATTGAAGCTTCTGCCCTATTGTCTTATAGTGTCCTTACAGGTTACCAATACCTCACTTTTATGTGCAGTCACATATCAGTTAGCTTCTATTTTTACATTTATAGTTTTGTCACTATAATCAGAAATGATGAGTTCAGTTATCTTCTACCATATAATCAATAAGTTTGCATAATGGTTTACAGTTTCTGATGGTGGAAGGGGGGTATGGGGAGTTGGCTGAGATTTACAAGGTAGGATGTGAGAATATGGAGAGTATGTGACTAGTGAGAGGGTAAGCATGAGAAGTTGGCTGACAGTGGAAGAAACAAGAGATAGGCAACATCATGCAAGACTCCCTGTTATCTCAGCAACAGGACAATCATTAACACCCTTAATAGAGAAACTTTTGGTGCAGCCAGACCCACAGGGACCTTGGTGACATCTTACCAGGTCATTATTGTTGTCCCTTGATAGAAGTGGCACCATCCCAGTTTCGTGACCCTGATGTTGGGCTTTGGATCCGCTTTAATGAATGAGGAACTCAGTGTGGGTGTGGCTCTCCCTCTGGAACTCCAGGCCAATGTAGCACAGTGCAAGTGGGCAGGCAGGCTCTCCCTCTGGAACTCCTTTAATATGGTCATATATGTGAATTGCCAGTATTTTATTTGCCAGTATTTTGCATCTAAGTTCATCAGGAATATTGGTCTGAAGGTTTTTTTCCTTGATGTGCCTTTGCCTGGTTTTGTTATGAGTGTGTTGATATTAGCTTCATAGAATAAGTTGGAAAGGGTTCCCTCCTTTTCTATTTTATGAAATAATTAAGAGAATTGGTGTTAGTTCTTTGAAGGCCTGGTAGAACCCAACTGAGAATCTTTCTGGTCCTGAGCTTTTCTTTGTTAGTACGCTTTTGATGGCATCTTCAATTTCATTGCTGAAAAGTGATCTGTTTAAATTTTCTGTGTTTTTCTGATTTAATTTGGGCAGGTCATATGTCTCTAGAAATTTGCCGGATGTCTTCGAGATTTTTTTTTTTTATGGGAGTATACATTTTCAAAAATAGTTTCTGATTATCATCTGTATATCAATAGTGTCTGTGGCAACATTTACTTTTTAGTAATTTGAGTTTTTTCTTTCTCTTTGATAGGTTGGCTAAATGCTTATCAATTTTATAATTTTCAAACAACCAACTTTTTGTTTTGTTAATTTTTGGATCTTTTTTGCTTCAATTTCATTGACTTCAGCTCTGATTTTAATTATTTCCTGTCTTCTACTGCTTTTGGTGCTGATTTGCTCTTCTTTCCTAGGACTTTGAGATGTGATAAGTTATTTA
Source organism: Spermophilus citellus (assembly GCF_964194105.1). Classification (NCBI taxonomy): domain Eukaryota; kingdom Metazoa; phylum Chordata; class Mammalia; order Rodentia; family Sciuridae; genus Spermophilus; species Spermophilus citellus. The sequence continues at coordinate 85,357,582 of NC_138183.1, forward strand.
TTTGTTTACTTTCTATTATTTTAATGAATGAGGTCAATGTAATGAACTTTCCTCTTAGAACTGCCTTCATAGTGTCCCTGGGATTTGGATACTGCTATTCTTATTTATCTCTAAGTATTTTTTCTGCACCCAGTTTTGATACAAAAACCAGACTAAGACACAAGAAAAGGAAACCTTTAAAAATTATTTTTATAGGTAAATATGCAAATACCCTTTATGAAATACTAGCAAACCAAATTTAGTGACATATAAAAAGAATTATAAACACCATGCCAAGTGTGTATAATGAAATTATGAAAATTCATGTAAATATCATATTAACAGAATAAAGAGCAAAAGCCTCATGATCACAAAATAAACTCCGGAAAATCATACGGCATCACCCAACTTTATTTCATGATGAAATACCTAGTGAGGAATGAAAGGAAATTCTTCCACCAAAGAAAAAGACCATATACAAAAGCCCCTGCTAGCAACACACTAAATGGTGAAAGCCAAATACTTCCCCCCAGAGATCAGGAAGGAGTTAGGTGGGCTCCTCTCCCCTTTTCTGTTTCTTTGTCTTGGAGGTTCTATCCTGGGGCATTGGGCAACAGAAAGAAATAAAGGCCTCCAGATTGAGAAAGGAGACATAAATCAGTATCTGTCCCAAAATGGCAAGCTCTTGTACATGAATAGTCTAAGAATACACACAGCAAAAATATACTATTTGAACTAGCAGGCAAGTTAATAAAAGTTGAAGAAATTATAATCAATATCCTAAGTATGGGCAAATCCAAAAAAAGAAAATAGATCAGTGGTTACAAGAATCAGAAGAAGGAGGGAATGGGGAGTGACTGCCAATGGGTAAGGGTTTTTTATTTTGGGTGCTGTCATGCTCTGGAATTATATCCTGGTGATGTCTGCACAACTCCAAACACACTTATGACTGCTGAATTGTACACTTTCAAAACACCATCATGGCCTGGGGTCATAGCTCAGTGGTTAGAGTGCTTGCCTAGCATGTGTGAGGCACTGAGTTCGATTCTCAACACCACATATAAATAAATAAATAAAAATAAAGGTCCTCTGACAACTAAAAAAAAAAAATTAAAAATCACCATCACAAGGTGACAATCTAACATTGTCAACATCTATTTGGTGATATGGAAAGGGGGCAATACATTGTGTCAATAAATATATAAAATAATTACTTTATGCACTAAAAATTAGTTTCTTAGAAACACAAATTGTCTTCCTTAAAATTTATCATGATAAACAACTTTTTAACCTGAAACTCTATTGAAGCTACATAAATTTTGACTTACTGAGTGATAATTTGTTTCATCTTTTACTATTTAGACCTCTTCAAAGAACATTTTAGGTGGGGAAAAGGTGTTTTCATCTTTAGCTAAGCCTTGCTAACTTATTATTAGGTGTGTGTTTGTATCTGTGCAAAATTGTGTATACTAAAATAGAACATCAAAGGAGAAGCCAATTCACTCTACTCATGTCATCTCTTTACAAAACTTGACATTTTTGCCATTTTTCATGGTATTGCTTAACAAACCAATTCACTTTGTTGTTGTATGAACATGTCATTAAATTTTAAAACAAACTGTAGCCCTTAGACACAGGGTTCCAGGTTCCCTTTCTCTCCAACAATTCTGCATTATAAAAGACCCATGCGGAGCCCACAGTCCACATCTGGTCAGTTTCCTGCAGGTATGATCCACACTAATATTTTCATTCTTAATGCCTTTTAATCTGGTTTATTTGTCCAAGTTCCAAAACTAAATCTAAGCATATTGACATTCACTCAAAACCTCTAGCAATTAGGTTACCCTACGTCCACACTGCTGAAAAGAAAAGACAGAAAGAAAAGAATAGACATTTGAAGCACTTCCACATTCTTAAAACTCTAAATATCACCACTGAAAATAATAGGGGGAAAGATATTACGTATGGTCAAATGGTTATCATTCTCAAATACTGGCCCACTGAACAGTGTCCAATATACACAGAGCCTCTCAAGGGTTTTGTCTCCTCCAAATCTTCAGGACAATGACATCGTCCATCACATAAAAGGTAAGAATGAAAAACCACCCATAAAATTATGGTCACTAATGTCCTAGCTAACTCAGCATTACTGTGATTATTTTGTTATGGCTTCAGTTTTTTATGATGTTGTACTCAAAAGGCTTCCATATGTATACACAGCATGTCTTTTACCTATATTTTTATTAATCAAATATTTTTATGCAGCACTATGTGCCAAGTTTATTCTTAGCACTGAATATATAGCATTGAACAAGAAAAAAGGTCTTTGCTCCAATGGTATAATATTACAATAATTGTAAATGGACAACAAATACATGGAAAAATTAAAATAATATTGGAGAGTAGATGTTTGCATACTGAGAACTAAAACAATGCAATATAAGATAATAACTGTGTAGATATTTTTGTTTTTTTTTTTTCATTCTCAAAGGTCTTTTTTTTAATTTTTTTTATTGATTATTTAAAGCATTACATAGTTCATGATATATCATCTTTCATACATTTGACTCAAATTGTGTTTTGAACTCCCATTTTCACCCCAAATACAGATTGCAGAATCACATCTGTTACATATTCACATTTTTACATAATGCCATATTAGTGACTGTTGTATTCTGCTACCTTTCCTATCCCCTACTATCCCCCCTCCCCTCCCCTCCCCTCCCATCTTCCCTCTCTACCTCCCCTGCTGTTGTTCAATTCTCTCCCTCTTTTTCCTTCCCCCTTGCCCCTCATAACCTCTTATAATTTTACGTATCATTGAAGGTCTCCTACCATTTCCATGTGCTTTCCCTTCTCTCCCCGTTTCTCTCCCCCCATTCGTCTTTGTTTACTGTAGTCTTTTCCTCATGCTCTTCCTTCCTGTTCTGTTCTTAGTTGTTCTCATTATATCAAAGCAGACATTTGGCATTTGTTTTTTAGGGCTTGGCTAGCTTCACTTAGCATAATCTGTTCTAATGCCATCCATTTCCCTGCAAATTCTATGATTTTGTCATTTCTTAGTGCTGCATAATACTCCATTGTGTATATATGCCACATTTTTTTTATCCATTCATCTATTGAGGGGCATCTAGGTTGGTTCCACAGTCTAGCTATTGTGAATTGTGCCGCTATAATCATTGATGCAGCCGTATCCCTATAGAGCGCTCTTTTAAGGTCCTCAGGGAATAGTCCGAGAAGGGTCAAATGGTGGATCCATTCCCAGCTTTCCCAGGAATCTCCATACTGCTTTCAAATTGGCCTCACCATTTTGCAGCCCCACCAGCAGTGTACAAGTGTGCCCTTTTCCCCACATCCCCGCCAACACTTATTGTTGTTTGACTTCATAATGGCTGCCAATCTTACTGGAGTGAGATGGTATCTTAGGGTGGTTTTGATTTGCATTTCTCTGATTGCTAGAGATGGTGAGCATTTTTTCATGTACTTGTTGATTGATTGTATGTCCTCCTCTGAGAAGTGTCTGTTCAGGTCCTTGGCCCATTTGTTAATTGGGTTATTTGTTATCTTATTGTTTAATTTTTTGAGTTCTTTGTACATTCTGGATATTAGGGCTCTATCGGAGGTGTGGGGGGTAAAAATTTGTTCCCAGGATGTAGGCTCTCTATTTACCTCTTTTATTGTTTCTCTTGCTGAGAAAAAACTTTTTAGTTTAAGTAAGTCCCAGAATACCAAAAGACCCAGAATAGCAAAAGCAATTCTAAGCAGGAAGTGTGAATCTGGAGGTATAGCGATACCGGAGGTCAAACTGTACTACAAAGCAATAGTAACAAAAACAGCATGGTACTGGTACCAAAACAGGCAGGTGGACCAATGGTACAGAATAGAATACACAGAGACTAATCCACAAAGTTACAACTATCTTATATTTGATAAAGGGGCTAAAAGCATGCAATGGAGGAAGGATAGCATCTTCAACAAATGGTGCTGGGAAAATTGGAAATCCATATGCAACAAAATGAAATTGAATCCCTTTCTCTCGCCATCCACAAAAATTAACTCAAAATGGATCAGGGAGCTAGATATCAAATCAGAGACACTGCGTCTGATAGAAGAAAAAGTTGGATACGATGTGTAGATATTTTTGAATGGGCTGTCAGGGAAAGCCTCGGTTTAAAGTGATAATTAACTGATATTTAAAAGACCAAAACAAGTATATTGGCTAAATTATATGGTTGTATTATGTGCATGTATGAACATTTAACAACTAATTTCATCATTATGTACAACTATAATACACCGATTAAAAATGTGGGAAAAAAAGCCAGATGCAGTGACTTTTTAACAAACCAATTTTTATGAGATGACCTACTAAGACCTACTAAGGCCCTAAGCAACTTAGTGAGACCCAGTATCAAAATAAAACTTAAAAATCAACATAAACATCTCATAAAATCAGAAATCAACATAACATGCCTGTACTCCCAGTGACTCAGAAGGCAGAGGCAGGAGGATCACAAGTTTGAGGCCAGCCTCAGAAACCTACTAAGGCCCTAAGCAACTTAGTGAGACCCAGTATCAAAATAAAAAATAAAAAGATAAAAAGGACTGGGGATGTGGTTCAGTGTTGAGTACCCCTGGGTTCAATCCCTGGCACAAAAAAAAAAAAAAAAAAAACCAATGTGGAGGAAAAAAGACCAGAAAAAGTAAATGCAATAAAGATATGGGAAGAAATCATAAAGTTCTAAAGTGGAATAAGATTGGCTTGTTAATTTTAAGTCCTTTGGGTATAAACCAAGGAGTGGATAGCTGGGTCAATATACCCAAAGGACTTCAAATCAGCATACTATAGTGACGCAGCCACATCAATGTTCACAGCAGCACAATTCACAATAGCTAGACTGTGGAACCAACCTAAGTGTCCCTCGATAGATAAATCAACAAAGAAAATGTGGTATAAATACTTAATGAATACTACTCGGCTTTAAAGAAGAGTAAAATTATGAAATTTTCCAGTAAATGGTTGGAGTTGAAGAATATCATGCTATGCGAAATAAGCCAATCCCACAAATTCAAAGCCCGAATGTTTTCTCTAATATGCAGATGCTAATTCACAATAAGGAAGAAGCACTAGAGAAGAATAGTGTTACCTTAGATTAGGTAGAGGGAAGTGAAGGGAGGGAAGAGGAGGGGATGTGGGGATAGGAAAGATAGTAGAATGAAACAGACATTATTAATGTATGTATGTATATGTGACTGCATGACCAATATGATTCTGCAACATGTATGCTCAGAAAAATGAGAAATTATATCCCATCTATGTATGATATATCAAAGTGCATAAATGCATTCTACTGTCATGTATAACTAATTAAAACAAATAAAATATAAATTAATAAATAAAATATAAAAATAATAATAATAAAAGATTGGCTTGTTAAAGAACAAAGATGGGGGCTGGGTTTTCGGCTCAGTGGTAGAGCACTCACCTAGCACGTGCAAGGCCCTGGATTCAATCCTCAGCACCACATAAAAAATAAATTAATTAATAAATTAAAGATATTGACAACTACAACTAAAAAATAAATATATATTTTTAAAAAAGAACAAAGAGACACCAACTGAGACTAAATGAAAATGGTCGACCAGAAGATGGGAACAGATAATGTTGGAGAACTAGGGAGGAGCCAGATTACTTGGGGTTTTGGTGAATCAGGTCAATGGTTGGTTTGTGTACTAATAAGAAGATTCATCACAGAAGGACAAACTGGCAATGGTGAACAGAAAGGGCATCAGAACTCACCATGAGATTAGTATTGATTAGCCTCTCTTTTGCTTTATGCCCTGTTTTTGGAATGACTTAATTGGGATACAAATATACTAATTACTCTATAAAAATAACAATGGTACAGAATTCCAATGAAAACAGCTGTATTGATTGGTTCTCACTCTAATGCAACCTCTCCACCCCAAACAAGGATAAAAATACAAGTAGAATAACTTTTTTTAAAAGTTAGAGACAACTCAAAAATCAACATAAATATCTCATGGATGTAAAAGATAAATTGATCAGCTGGGTCAGAGATAGGCACCAAAGAGGCCTGAAGAAGATGATGACAGTCAGCTGGGTAAGAGACAGAAGCCAGGATCATGGCGTAAAGTCACAGGATTCCAGGGGGCTGTATCCCTTTTGGGGACGGGGACCTGGAAATATTCTCACCCTTTGTCTAAAAGAATCATTCCCAACCACAAATGCTTTACGATTCCCCACCCTCATGAGGGGACATTGAGCGATTTGGAAGACAGTTTAATTGTCACAACTGTATGTATATATTGCAGTTCCTGTAAAATATCCTACAAGGCACAGAAAAGCCTCCCAACAAAGAAATATCTGGTGTGAAATATCCATGATGCCAATATGACAACAGCTAACTATTGAGAACCTTTAGTCCACAAGGTATTGTGCTACTCACTTACAAGACTACGAACATCAGAAAACACAGGCATGATTTCTCAATCAAAAAGCTAAGCTAAGCTGTCTATTGGCTCAGTGATTGAACATGTAAATTCTCCAATATCCCTGAGAAGCAAAACCCACACAGTGATAAAAGATAAGAATTGCTAAAACAAAAGTACAACTTCTGAAAATATAGAGAGAAATATACAAATCAAATTGTGAGAGAAGTAATTGAACAAAACTAAAAACAAATCTCATATCAATAAGCATATCATATGTTTTACAGATATACTGTTAAGAGAGAAAAGTAAATATAATGTACTACAGCATTCAAAAGATATACTCTCCTAATCTGGGATTTCCCCTACAAAAGCAGCTTAACATAGATAGTTACCTACAGGAAGTGATCTAAGGGATCAGGAATAGAGGCATAGGAAGGGTGAAACAGAAAAAGCCACTCCAAGAGAGTAACCTGTGGGGCTTGTCCACAGGCAAGTGGACATGCATCCAGTAGGGATGGATATGCAGTCAAGTGAACAGAGCTCAGAATAGTCCCCTGAAGAGATGCACAGGATAATATTTATCTATTGTTCTCCTGACTCCTATTAGTCACAAATTCTTCCCATGGTAATGGCTGAGCAGGTCTATGCAGGTACATAGATGGTGTTCATGAGGGGTTTTTCTTGAGTTACACCCACATGCTCTGTTACTGCAACAGCTGGAGTAAAAAGTGAGACAAGAAAACTGTGAGCCACTGATAGACATTCGCAAAAGATGCAGCTCAGAGAAGTTGAAAATAAAACAGCTTGGCAAAGGCTTATCAGACAAGTGCACATAGGCAGAAAATTCAGATAAGGTCAAATTTAGGGTCCAATAGTATTAAAAGGATGTGATTCACAGAAAAGATCTGAAAATTACAAACATCTCTGCACCAAATAATTCACAGCTTCTTCATAAAGCAAAAGCTGCAGAAAATGCAAGGAGAGTTAAGAAACAAAATCCAAATAAAAATTTCAGGAGCAACTCTTAAATCCAAGAAGAAATCAAAGGGCAATCAGCAGAATACTTAGAACATAAAAATTAAAACAGAAAAAGGAGAAGTGTAAATTTTTAAAATGATACTAAGGAACTCCAAAAACATGAACATACGGAATCATGTTCTTCAATACATTTACCAGACATCATAAGATTTTCAATTCTCCTTATATTTGTCTATATTTAATGGAAGCCCCTCCATATTAACAGTTTATTTTTAGCAAGACAAACTAATTCTGATGCTTATATAAAAACAGTAACTTGCAAAGAAATTCAGAAAAAAATCTGAAAGAATAATAAAATGGAAATTGTCCTATTTTATGCTAACGTTTATAAAATTACAATGTTTAGAATACTGATATATAAGCAAATATATCATTCCAAAAGAATGGAAAGTTCAGAATTGGCCCTAAGTATAACCTAGTATATGATGAATATATTTCATTTCAATGAGAAAAAAATAAATTATTCAGTAATTTGGTTTGAGATATTTGCATTGCTTACCAGGATTCCTGCCTTATACTTAAACAAAAATAAATTTCAGATAGATCAAATATCCAAATCTCAGTTATGAATAGAAATACCACATAAAATTATAAGATAACATTGTTCATAATTTTGGAAGAAGGCTTTTCTAGGTAAGATGAAAAACTCAGAAGCCCTAGAAGTATAGATTGATAACTTTGACTAATACAAAAGAGTTTGTAATTGTCTACCTGGCAAAAAAAATAATGAACTAATTTTTTTAAAGGAGGAACTACAAATTGAGACAAATATTTGATGCTAATTTCACCATGGTCTAATTTCTCATCTCCTTAACCTACATAGAGGGCATCTAGTTTCACAAGAAAATGATTATACTACAATAAGAAAATATACAAAGAATTTAAACAGGACATAAAAATAGCACTTAAGGGCCGGAGTTGTAGCTCAGTGGTAGCGTACTTGCCTGGCATGTGTGAGGCACTGGGTTCGAGTCTCAACACCACGTATAAATAAATAAAATAAAGGTCCACTGACAACTAAAAATAAATAAATAAATAGCCTTAAATATAAAAAAAATTATTGATCCTACTGAAGGGTATCAGAATATGCCAACACAAATATATTACTTTGCATATTGATTATTTTGATCTGAGTGCAATTTAGAAACTGCAGAAACAGGAAACGTTCTTTGTCCTCCTTCTTTTTCCCTCTTGTACCAGAAAGAGGAAAGCACTCTTATCCCTGGACATGAGGAATCAACACCAAGATGAGTCTACACAAACAGACCTTGCTACAGTAACCTTGTGTTCCATTAGTTTCTCCCATATATTTCCTAGTTATTGTCCCACACTTTATTAGCCCTAGAAGTCCAACCCCTCTTTTCTTTGTCTAAGCACTTCACAATTTATTGCCCTTAGTTAAAATGGTATATAAGCTCCTAAGTCTAACCAATTATTTGGATTTTCACTTCTTTTTCATAAAGTCCCTATGCATATAAAAATATTAATAACAATAAAAATTATATGCAATTTTTCCTGTTAATCTGTTCTTTGTCAGATTAGTTTGTAGGCCCTTACCACTGAACTTAAAAAGGTAGAGAAAAATATTTTCCTTCTCAAGGCTACTCACAGGAAAAAAAATTTAAATGATGAAATATCATTTATGCTTATCACATTGAAAATTAAAAAAAAAACCTTTGATAACAGTGAACTAATAGAAAAGTAGGAATCAACTAGAACTATGAATCATTGGTGGTTATGAATAACTTCAATAAAAACAAATAGGATATCTCTCTCAAAAATAAAAAAGGGCTGGTTGTGGCTCAGTGATGGAGTACTTGCCTGGCATGCATGAGGCACTGGATTCAATTCTCAGTACAACATATAAATAAATAAACAAAGTCCATCGATAAGTAAAAAAAATTTAAATTTTTTTAAAATATAGCTATTTACCCAGCAATGTTGCTTCTAGAAAAAATGATCCTAGAATTAAACTTGTACATAAATTAATAATTTACATGAATGTTCACTGAAACAATACGTGTAACAGGAAGAAGTTCAACAAGGGAACAAACTAAAAAAAAATAATGGAAAATCTTCCCATACAAAAAGTTAGTAAACTTAATAAAGAATTGTTTTATATTATATTATATTTATATATTTTATATTATATTTAATATTTATTAAGTGAAAAAAAATTCAAGGTTTTATGTAAGGGGGGGAAAGATGAAAAATATACATTTATGCTCATATATGTCCAGATATAAGCATAACCCAGAAAGCCCCCTAGAAAAAGTAAGAGCAACAGCTCATGAGCAAACTGAGTATCTAGAGGATATGTTGGGTAGGATATTTTAAATTTTGGTTCAGATTTATGCAATTTCTATTCTGAAAACAAAATTCAGAATATATCATACATGCTAATGTATGTTGTAAATCTTCATGTAATGCTCCTGAAATGCAGAGAGTCAGAGCCCTTTTTTTTTAGTGATGATATAGTAAAAATAGTTACCTGTTCTCAATGTCATCTTTACTAAGAAATCTTTCTCTTCTATCTGACATATGGCATGTGCCAGGGCCACACTGGGAAGAGCAGGCTTTGTATTTAGTCACCTGTGCTCATGTCTGATCCACCCTGGGAGACCATACATTCCTTGAGGTTGCTCCTAGTGCCTTCTCCGGCTCTGCATTAGCAGCATTCTTAGCACTGCCAAAATGTAAGAATTTGTTGAAGCAACACATCCCTCATCCTTACAATTAGCATTGGAAGGAACACTCCTGAAGAGGGGCGGGAGGGTGCCACAGACAGGGACATATGGCACAGCCTAGTTAGCCTAGGCGGCCCATCCATCCAGAAGAGATCTGACTGTCCTGTCCCCTTGGTTACCCTGACTGGTCACTTGACTATTCAGCTGCCCTTATTATTGTAATCCCTCAGATGGCCATCTGCTCTGCTCATGAGGGAGAGCTGGCCCCAGGGAGAAGTACTCAGCTGCCCTGCATCTTCAAATCAGGTCAATTACACCACTGCTCCTTAATTGCTCATGACGGCTAGGCTATTGTGTATGAACGTCAGTAATTTCCAGGTCATTGTGGCTAAAGGTTCTGGGCTAATGAAGGTTCCAACCCATCCCCCAGGGACCTGGGCACCGCACCCCTTGTTCTGTTGCTCAAACCCCATTGGCTGATGAATTTCAAGCTAGAGTGTAGGTTAAAATAAAACCAAACCACAAAGGGCAGAGCAAAAAGCATCTTTTAAAGACAGTGATTCATTTTCAGAAAAGAAGCAAGGATGGCATAGTGCTGACAATAGTGCTAACTGATCTTTTCAGCGCAGTCTGCAGCCCTGAACCCAGATTGCTAGGTTGGTAGTGGTGGTGTGGAGAGGTTGGGAGTGACCAGTTCAACAGGTGATTAAGGGGAACAACTTACTAAATCAAAGTTAGGAGCTTTTGAAATTTTTCAGAAAAGTGAAATTATTTTTCCAAGACACCTTGTTGGAGAAACTCTGGTGTTCACTTATTTCATCTTGCCCTGGTACAAATGAATAATCTTCCAAAAATTTCACTACACCATGAACAGTTGGGCTCTTTTTGTTCTGATAGTGAACAAAGAAAAAGTTGACGGAAAAGTCCCAGGTGGCATATTTGAAAAGGCTTCATTTGTAGCCAAAAACCAACCTCTTCAGGCTTTGACTGATACTGAGAAACTAAAAACTTAGAGCACTTTCTCTCTTTTGCTCTCTCACTCTCTGTCTCTCTCTCAAGTATATATAAAGTTCACAGTTAGTTGCATATTGTGATATAGTCTCTAGGTCCAGGATTTTATTTCTACCATATTGGATAAAGTAACTACCATGTCAACTTAACTATTCATTTTCAAACAACTGTAATTAGAGCTCACATTCACACGGAAGCTAATTCCAGCCTAGTATCTACTAAGCCAAAAATCCAATCTTCTGCTGTCAGCTCACAATATTTTAGCCAACTATTTTTAATCCAACATTCTTTCTTAGATTTAAAGAACTTTCAAACCAAAAGGGGTATTTCAAGCCCACTTTACCAAAAACACTCCCTTGAAAACTACAGAGTCAAATAGGTTAAATGGGTTGCCAAGTCACAAGGCTAATTAGTGATGGCCACAGATCTATCATCCATGTGTCCTGCATCCTGAGGAATTACTGTGAGCCTCATGAACTGCCACTTGCCCAGAGGACAGTCTTTCTCCCCCACCCCCACCCCTCTCTCTCCACATGTAAATATACACACAGACTTTTCTGGTATCCATTACAAAATCAAATTATACCAGCTGAAGAATGCACAATGATCAAAATCAATTTCTTTTTTTCTTCTCCAAAAAGCCACATAGAGACTATAATAGAATGTGATCACTTTGGAAAATATTTTGGTCAAAGGAATTGTGAAAATCCACTTCCCAGGTCTTAATATGCTAAAGGCAGTCCAGGGTTAAAACGTGCTTAACAGATAATTAAGATGATGAGTATAGAATCATTGTCTTAGAAAAGCTGTCTTTTAGAGATGAGATCACATTTAAATTATCTTCTGCAGAAAGGAAGTTAGTTTATCCTTATGGATAATCAGGAAGAGAAGCTTACAATCTTTCCTGGTGACCCGTCTCTATCATGCTGTAGTGAAGAGAACTCTGAGCCAGAAGTCAGAGGACTGTTTTAGTCAAAGCAGTGTTGTGTGCCTCACCCAAATTGTGACCCAGAACAAATAACTTCTCCAGAGCTCATTTGTAAATGAGAATAGATCCTTCCAAAGCTGCCTGACTGATTTCCTAACTTGGATGGCCTTTACTCCTTGAGTTTCTTTTTCTATGATGTTTTTATCACTTTTACACGGAATAGATAATTTCAGAAAATAAATTAATTAGGGCTATAGGTAATGATAGTAAAGTAATGAATAGGTCTTCTATTGTTTTTTAACTATGCCAGCAATAATCTTCAAGATAAGCATTCTCCTTTTAAAGGACTGTCTTAAGAGGTTAGATGGCTTCATATCAACTTATATGGCACATTGAGAAGTTCACTCCATTACCTTAGAACCGCCTTTCATTCCTCCTAACAGTCATGGATTGACCCTGATCACTCAGTTTACAAACCAGATTGGCCACAGGTAACTTAAAATTGATCCCCCAAATCAGAGTGCCACTGAAGGATGAAGAGGTATCATCACCGGTAGTGTGGCTTGGAGGTGAGGTATCCCCCAAAAGCTCCTATGTTATTGTTCATAGGTGAAATGATTGGATTATGAGAATTCTGACCTGATCAGTGGATTAATCCATTGATGAATTAATAATTTGAAAGGATCACCTTAATGGGTGATGACTGTAGACAAGTGGGGCATGGCTAGAGGAAATAGGTCTCTGGGGATGTGCCTCAGGGTTACATCATACTCCTCTGGCTCCTCCCCCTCTCTCTTTTTCTTCTTAGTTGCCAGGAGCTGAACAGTTTTCCACCACCACTGTCCTTCTACCTCACCTTCAGCCCAGAGCAACAGAGTCGGCCAACCCCGTGGACTGAACCTCTGAAACTGTGAGCCCACAAAAGCTTTTTGTTGTTGTTGGTGGTGACGGCAGTGGTTATTTTAGTCACAACAACAAAAGGCTGACTAACACAACTGGGGAATACATCAGGTAGTATCCTCAGCCTTCAACATAGTTATAAAAGGACAAAAATATTTTATATCATAAGAGTATAAGAGAGGGGGAAAAATCCATTTTTCCTTCACCCATCTTAAGTCCTTTGACTGAAGCCCTGTGAATTAGACTGACAAAAGACAGATTAACAAGAGAAAAGCAAAGAAGTTCATTAACATGTGCATCACAGGTACTTGCAGGATCCCTCCGTGATGAGTAACTAAAAGGGGCAGTTAGAAATTGGATTGGCATATTAAGAAAGAATGATCAATTTTTAGAGATGTGACAGGACAAAGGAAAAAGGCCTCCTACTTACAGGGTACAATTTATGGGGAAACAACCACATTGGGAATCTCATGGAAGGTAAGGACTAGCCAGTAAGGTTTGTCAAACTGATTCTCTGGTGCCCTTTCTGAGCTGAAAATTATCTAGAATTCTGCCCAGTGATTAACTTCTCTTCTTCCTGGAAGACAGAGGGTCAGGGACATATTTATAAGTTTACATGCTGCTTTTAGACAAATAAGAGGAGTTCAGAAAGCTTTTCTTATATCTGTTGCCACTCAATTGCTTTCAGCTTAAAATAGCCAATATGCCCAAGTGACATATTTTGGGTTGGTACACTTACTGCCTTCACTAGCAACCACTGAAAAGGGATACAGTCTCCCAAGGAAAGGGTGTTGAGATATAGTATATCAGACATTCAACCTCCTTGCTTGAATGTCTGATATACTATATTTTAAAACTCCATAGCATGAAATACAATAGAGGACCCAGGAATTAATCTTCATATGGCCATAAATGGTCAATAATTAAATAATTATTCTCAAAAATAGAAACAAACAAAAAATAGTATTAACAAATTTATATTAAAACCCTCATGAATTGTGAGTAGGAATGTAAAACCAAGAAAAATGCAATTTTTAAATGCAATTACCATATGATCCAAAAATTTCATTTGTGGATACATACATAAAAGAATTGAAAGCAGGGACTCAAACAGATATGTGTATACCAATTGTTTATAACAGGTTTAATGTAATTCATTGTAACCAAAAGTGGAAACAACACAAATAGTCACTGACAAATGGATAAACAAAATGTGGTTTATACATAAAGTAGAACATTACTCAGCCTTAAAAAAAGAATAAAACGTTGATACATGCTACAACATGGATGAAACTTGAAGGCATAATGCAAAGTGATACAAGTCAGATGCAAAAAGGCAAATGTTGTCTGATTTTCCTTACACGGTTACCTAGATTAGGCAAATTATTACAGATAGAAAGCACAATAGGGGTTACCAGGGATTTGAGGGAGGGATGGAGGAGTTAGTATTTAATCAATACAGAGTTTCAATCTGAGATATTTCCAATCAAGAGAGAACTTGTTATTGAGCTACAAAAGACAAATGGTGCAGGTGAGTGACTGATAGTCCACCTTCAGAACAGACCTCAACCTTCCAATTGAGACTGCAATCTTCCCAGACAACTTCTAGTAAATTACAGAGCAAGCAAAGCTATAGACCTGGCAATTTCTGCCCAACACGGAATCAGATAACCTTAGCTCCAGAGTTTTCTTTTGTCTGTCTGTGATTTTGTCGGTTCTACAACATGGTCTATAGACTTTCCCTGCCCAATCTTGCCTCTCCACCTTATCTATCCGTCAGGTATTAACTCTTGTCCCCTGAACTCTATTTCCATGACTGATTTGCCAGTAATCTAAATGGCAGAGTTGTTACCATGAGTGAATCCATAAACAGTCAGCTGGGGTCTGAGGAAGGGCTCACTGTCTACCTAACTGGCCAAAGGACTCATTCCCAAATGATAGGATGAACACATCAATAATTCATGGCATCAGGTGAATGGCCAATTATTATAAGTTTAACTGGTGTGACTTGAGAGAATGTTCTGGTGGGTGGAAAACACTGGTTGGTGAAATCATTCTGACATTTCAAGAATAAGGGAAGAAAATACAAAACTATAGAGACAGTAAAAAGATAGCAATGGTTTCCAGGAGTTAGGGAGGAGATAAAGCACATATGTGAACAGTGGAAATGGATGCTTATTCCTAAACTAACTCATTGCCATGCAGAGAAATAATGGAAAGCTGCAGAAAGTCATATAATTGAAAAACTAAATGTAAAGCAGAGAGTGACTCCACTTAAAAAGAAGCATTTTAAGTTGAGTTGCTGCAATAATTTTGAAAGTTTAGAATGCTGAATGTTTAGCTGTGGCAGTTGTTGTTGTTGTTGTTGTTTGTTTTATTTTGCTTTGTTTTGTTTTGTTTTGTTTTTGAGACAGGGTCTTGCTAAATTGCTGGGACTGTCCACAACTTTACAATCCTCCTGCATCAGCCTCCAGAGCCACTGGATTACAGGCATGCATCCTCGTGCCTGGCTGTGCCAGATCTTTTTGATGGAAGACAGGGTACTTCTTCCTGTGGATTTAAAGGAGGTTGGGAAGCCAAAATTGTGGGGGTTATCCACTCAGCCAGGTCTCTGGTCTTGACAAAACAGACCTGTCCCTTGTGAATTTGTTATTGTTGGGGTGTCCACTTAGGGTCGAGGACCTTGGTGTCCTGAACAAAGAATTGAGCAAGTCACACACAAGTAACAGGCAAAGTACAGAATTATTGAAAATGGAGGTGGGAGTAGCACTCCATAAAATAGAGCAGAGTAAATCAAGCAAGAAAGAGAGGATCAAGGCCCCAATGTCTGGAAATTATCTTATATGCTGATCTTTGTGATGGTCCTTTTCCTATAACAACCAGATTGAAGATCCTACCCCATTTGCTCCCATTGGTTATCTTATGATAGCTGATTAGAATATTATCCAATTTCCTCCATTGGATATTTTAGAAAACCCAATTAGAATACTGTCCACTTTACTCATCATTGATCATTTTAAAATACTAGAACTGTGGCGGGAGTTGTCATGGTGATAAATCCTCAATGGTAGGAGTTGTCATGGTAATGGGACTTACCTTAAACAGGGGCATGACTCACCATCCTGTCTTGTCCTCCGGTGGCATCTTTCTTAAACCCTGCCTCCTCCATCTTGGTCTCCCTGAACTCCTACCTAACAGATGCAGAAGGTATTTATTTAGTGAGTTATGAGCAATTATATTGAAATTGATTCCTTAAAATATGCACCTTAGTTCAGAAATTTTTAAAAATAAATTCCCGGACGTGTATATAAGTAATGTTGAAAGCAAGTTTATCTAAAAGTATATTTGTTATAGCACTGTCTGCAATAGAAAAAAGAGAGAGAAATTATCAAAATGTACAATACTAGGAAACTGATCAAGTCAACTATAAGCTCCATTCAAAAAGTTACAAGACTATTGTGAAAATTTATGTTTTAGGGAGGCCACAAGTCTTACCAGTCAGGGCATTCCGGTGCCTGCAGCCTGGGGTTGCCTGAGATGAGAGTAAGATCTGAACCTGAGCAAGGGGCAGCAGCAGAGGCAGAGAGCCACCACTTTGGTAAAGGAGCTCTAGGCCTCATGGAGGAGCAGAAGCTGAAGGTCACCTGAACCACAAGGCGGGGGAACCAGAAAACCACTGGAATCCGAAAGCCAGTTGAACTACAAGGGCCAGTAGCCTCCTGAAGCCTGGGCAAGAGCTGGCACACCTGGAGGCTGTGGTTCTGCAGCTGAGTCAGCCACCATGGATCCAGTTCATACCATAGCAGCTATAGAAACTGGAAATTGCTTCTCAAGAAACTCCAAAGATGCTGCCTCTTGGAAAGTTCAGAATTTCTGAATTTGAAACTGCTTAAACTAGGAGTCCTTTCTGTCGTTGCATGTCTGGTTCCAGAGCTGCCTAATTAGCAGAGATATTGTAACCCCACATTTTCCAGTAATTTGAGTTCAAACCTCAGTAGTGAGGTACTTTCTTTTCAAAGGCGAGTCAAAATCAGAAACCTTTTATTTCTCATTGTCACATGAGGCTGAATGTTGTGAAAAATAATAGCAATAACCCCTTTGATTGTAAGAATTTTGTCTGCTTCCCTTCTTGACAATTGTTGAAACCCTGAATTCAGAATTATAGTTTGGATGCCCTGCGTAGAAAATGCAATAGGAAGTTCCATGTCGGGTCTTCAGGGAAAGGAAATTTCACTGCCACTCCCTTGGTCACGGCAGGACCCCATCACAACCCCCAACCCACTCCCTGGAAGAGGCACTAGCAGTCTCTGGCCCAGTTACAACCACATGGTTGCTGGCTCAACTATGGGCCTTCCTTTCTGCAGAAAGCCCCCTGGTGAGTGCAGGCTTGGAGCATAGCACCTGCTGCCCTGGGCTGTCTGCAAGCACAGCCCTCAGAATCGGCCCCTCAGAATCCTCCGCGGTGGCCTGCCATGGAGTGATGGAAAGGAGAGACTAAAAGTCCAATCCGTTACCCCACACCATATACCCTCGGAAGAATCACCTGGGAATAGGATGGAGAAGATCTCTGAGTGAATGGATTGCTGGTTTTCATGCCCTTTGAATCCTGCATCCCAGATTTGCTAATTTTCTCTATAGCACTCACCTTTAATTAAGCTTGTGCACTATTTTATTGACTTCTCTTATACAATACAAGCCCCCACATACATGGAACTTTTCTATCTAGTTCCTAGAGCTTTGCTGGCATTAGTATTAAATGAATTAATATATTCCTACCATATCGTCTAGTCTTGGGGATAGAAAGAACAATGGAAACACTTGGTTTCAAGGAACTCAAGGCTGACTGAAACTTTGGTGAGCTGGAAAGTAAGGAATCAAATATGAGTGTTACAGATAGTCAATGCTGCAAGAAAACGAGAAATGACTGTGGCTTTCTAATCCTGGAAAACGTTTTAAGAAGAAATTGTACTCCAAGGATAGGTTAATTTTGCAAGGGAGGGGAAGAAATCTTGGTGGGGAAGATATTTTTGCAAAGATCCAGGGGAATGTTGGAACTATAAGAATACGAGCCTGACCCGCAACACCATCAGGGTTTGGAAAATAGCAAGAAACAAGGCTAACCTGAAGAAAATGGATAACAAGAGGAAAAAGTGGAGATTGAATTGTTGACATTTGCCATTTCAGAGAACCTGGCTAATATATTTGCCGTGTACCTGGAGCATTGATTTGGCAGCTGAATTAGGTTGTTTTCCAGATTGGTGCATGCTATCCCTCTTTGGCATTGGTGCTATTCCATTGCATGAAGCAGGCACGTCACTATTAATGGCACGTGGAATCCTGACTACAATAAAAAGGTGGTTTCATCCTGGAAAGAAACAGATTCTGCTGAATAACAAGGTGCCATCACTTTTGCATGCCACAAAAGGCAACAAGATCATTTTGTGTCCTCACTGAAAGACAGCCTAAGAGGTGTTGGTTCTCATTTGAACAGCCTGCGTTGCAAAGTGCAGTTTACTTCTCAATGTGAAGAGTGGCCCCCGGGCAAAGTGCCTGCTTTATCTTTATAAAGTGATTTCACAATATTTGGGGAGGTTGAAGGTAAATGAATTAAAGGCTAAGAATGAAAATGAAAAATCCATTCAGAACCTTTTATTGTCCAAAAGATTTGTCATTGATTCTACTAAAATTATTTTAGAGCCAAAACTGTTCTATAGAAATCAAATATTAATTTAAATAAACCAAGGCAATCCCTTAAGGAGTCTTCCTTAAAAAGAAAAAAAAAAAACCTATGTTTTAGAAGCATAGTGATGTCATTATCTACAATTCAATAGAAATTTTAGATTATAAATGGGATTATCCCATTTTTATTTGAAAAATATATATACATACTTATTCATGAAAGACATGAAATTTAGGCCAAAAATATTAATAATCTTCATATTTTAATAGTGCAATAATGAATAAATTTTTCCTACTATAAATTATATTATTAAACAATTAAAATGCCTTTGGGTTTTAAAAAGAAGAAACTTCAAATTGCAAAAACAATTGGTTATGGCACTTTGGAGAATTGCCACCAATTCTCTCTATTCCCACAGAGATATTTAAATGTAGTATTATATATTAGCAAGGTGAGATTTAAATATAAAAAATGTAAGACAACAGATTACCAAATTTGAAAATATATATTGGGAATCCAGAGTGCTATTTAGAATGAAGAACCAGGCTCCTCTACCTAACAATTATCTTATTCCTATATATGGTGGTAACTCTCAATGTTTTTCACAGTATTACAATTATGTAGAAAGGAAAAGAATGTTCCCAGTAGCTAATCAAAAATTTCTAATTGTACTTTCATTTAAAAAATGACTCCTAGTAGATCCTTCCCAAGTTAAATGCTAAAATACCTATGTGGAAAAGAAGAACTGCTTAAAACAAAATGCTAAGATAAATTATTGCCAGAGTTAGGAAGCAAATTCAATGAACATTAATTCCAAAGGAATTTGAGAGAAATTTAAGCAAGCTTCAGCTCAGAAAACACAGCCCCACCTTGATTTAAAAAAAAAAAAAAAAAACATTTGTGTCTTCCAAATTGTCTAATCTCCCTGACTTAAAGACAAAGGGGATTAAATGAAAAACTGGGCAACCATCCATCTTCTTAATAGGCCTTGGTTTAATTATTTAAATTTTTATTATGAAAATTTTCACATTCTTCTGGGGGTGATGGAAAAGTTCTATCTAGTAGTAATTGTTGTACAACAATATGAATATACTTAATGCCACTGAACTGCATATATAAGTTTTATGTTGTGTGCAAATTTCCACAATAAAAAATAATTTCACACAAAAAGAAATTAAAGTAGGGGCTGGGGTTGTGGCTCAGTGGTAGAGAGCTTGCCTAGCATGTGTGAGGCACTGGGTTTGATTCTCAGCATCACAAAAATAAATAAAATAAACATCCATTGACAACTAAACAAAATGTTTTAAAAAAAAATTAAAAAGAAAAGAAATTAAAGTAGTAAAATAAACACTGAAATAGTTTGAAGTTTGAATAACCCCAAAGGCCTATACTGAAGGGTTGGTCTTCAACCTGTGGTGCTGTTGGGAGGTGATGAAACCTGTAGGTGGTGGGGTCTAATGGAGGAAGTTAGGTCACTGGGTGCATGTCCTTCAAGGGTACATTGGGATTCTAGCCATCCTCTTCCTGGGTTCCTTGGATGCCACAAGGTAAACAGCCCTTCATGCCACATCCTCTTGCCATGATGTACCATATTGCCACAAGCTCAAAGCAACAGAGCTAAGTAATCATGAACTGAAACATCTGAAGTCAAAATAAACCTTTCCTCTTTTTAAATTGTTTTTCTCAGGAATTTTGTCACAGCAATGAAGAGCTAACACACCCATAGAACCTTTTTCAAAATTTATTATCTACAGCCAATCTTATTTCATTTATATCCTTATTCCCTCCATCCCACACTGAATAATTTTGAAACAAATTCCAAATAAAACACATTGTTTCATGCATAATTATATCAGTATGTTTCTCTAAAAAATGAGAATTTTTTTTTCTCAAAACATAACCATTATCATGCTTAAAACTAACAATAATAGTTCCTTAGCATCATCAAATGTTCATTCAGTGTTCAAATTTCCACAGTTGTCTCCAGATGTTTGTTAATTTGGTTTGTATTGGAAATGGATTTCAAACTGGAAAACATTTGATTATTATGCTTTTTGTGCCATGCTCAATCTGTGGATTCCCCTCCCTTTTTTTTTATTTTCTTCACAGTTTAACCATTGAACAAATGGATCATTTGTCCTGTAAAGCTCCTTACATTCTAAATTTTGCTAATTATATAATATTTTTCAACATATTCCAACATCCCCTAAGTTTCATGAAAACTAACAATTAGACCCCGAAGCCTGAGCAGATTCAAGGTGGATATCTCTAGTAAGAATACTTTAGGGGCTGGGGATGTGGCTCAAGTGGTAGCGCACTCGCCTGGCATGCGTGCGGCCTGGGTTCGATCCTCAGCACCACATACCAACAAAGATGTTGTGTCCGCCGAGAACTAAAAATAAATATTAAAAATTCTCTCTCTCTCTCTCCTCTCTCACTCTCTCTTTAAAAAAAAAAATTTAAAAAAAAGAATACTTTAAAGTTGTGTTGTAAATTTTATCATGAAATATATAATATTTAGTTGTCTAAATATTTAATATTTAGTTGTTAAGATTGGTCTGTGGGTTTATATGTTACCAGTCATAGTCACCCCTTAAAAAGCTCTTTTCCTAATGGTCTTATTGTTTGGATTCATTATTTCCTTTAAGATGTAAAATGGCATATTTTAATTCTGTCATTCTTTCTTTGATTAGCTATGATTCAGACAGCAAGCCATTGTTCCCCAAATTTCCAGTGCAGACTTACGAGTGAGTAGAAATGATCAAGCCCCTAAGAATTCTCAGAAATACTTGAAAGGTGATGGGTTTTGAGCGATGAACAACTGAAGTTCTTGATCAAACATGCCCTCATGAAATTTTAGCCGTTACTATTAAAATGACACCACTAATACCCACAGGCTGCTGACGCATGAGAAAATGCATTACATTAGATATTAGCATATTGTCAACTGAATGGGTAAGAGAAAAATATGTGGCAAAATAGAAAAGGAAAACTACAAAAGTATTTGGAGAAAAAAAAAGGTTATATCATCCTATCGCCTATGTTATACCAAAAAAACACCAGAAGAACTAAGGAGGTAAAATAAGAAATGAAATCAAAAAGCAAGAAAAACTAATAACTATCTGACTTATAATAAAATTTCTGAGCATAACAGAAAAAGAAAAAAAAACACCAGAAAAAGTTATATTTTTTTTTTATTTCACACAAATTTTAATAAGTGTATCAACCATACCATAAAAGATGAATAACATTCTGGGAATAAAAAATTTGACAATATCCACAAAATATAAGAGGCTTTTACTGGCAGATCCATTCATAAGAAGTAGAAGAAAATATGAATAAAGCATTTAAAAATGAAGACACATGCAAATCAAAACAATCCTATTTTTTTTTTCCTTTTAAAGTTGACATCAGCTTTTTCTCTAATGTTAAATCTAGAATTGGAATTGGTGCGGGAGAAAGAAAAACCATGATTTGCTGAGGGAATCATATCAGTATAATTTTTATGAAGAGCAACTTGGCAACACATATAAAAATCCTTAAAAATATTCTTATGCTTTCAGCCAAAATATTACTAAATATTTAGAAATTCTTTTAAAGAGATGAACATGAAGTGTACAAAATTGCTCCTAATAGGGTTAGAAGACTTGGAAAAAATTTAAGTAAATAATGTATAGCTATAAGATGAAAAACTATATAGCTAATAGGAATGTTCCCCAAAATATTTAAAGACATGATAATCCTTCACTATGTAATACTATGGAGAAAAAAAAAAATTTTAAAAATTAGTTTCATAGTATAAATCCAATTTCAAACATAAACATATATACATGTTTAAATATATGTAACATATTTCCATAAATACAAATATGTATAAATATATTTCATGTATACATATAGGCATGCAAATACTTTTTAAAATCTATATGTGTATATTGTGTGTATGTATATGTATGAAAGTGAGTCACTGGGGTGCAAATAGTATTGAGTTTAATAAATGTTATTCCTCTCATATAACTTTATTTTTAATCATGTATTTGCTAATGAAACATCATTTTATAATTCTGAGTAAATAAAAATTGGTATTACCTTAAAAGAAATTTAAAGTAAATTGTGTACTTTGATTACTATGTGCCAAGCACTACCAATACTGAAATCCATGACGAAGAGGACCTGGAAATTATACAATACTGAATAATGCTGACCCAGCCCTTGGGCGTTTTATAAGAGTATGACTAGAAAAGTCACACCAGGGGCAAAGACAGACTTTCACAAAACAAGTGTGATGCCTTGTACTCAGTGCCCTAAAAGCAGCGATTATGTAATTCAAACTCTTTCTTGACTCAGTGTAAGGTCTGATTGGAGATAATACCTGGTCTGAAAAATTATTATGTATGATAGATTCCCTAGCAGAAGGAAAGTATAGTCAGAATAGGGGGTAAAAATCAAAATTGCTAGTATTTAAACATGGACAGTATCATTCACTGTATGTAGGGAAAGAAATATCAGTCTCATTTTGTTGCTGTATGGTCCTGGTTTTCTCTTAAGTCATCTTTACCTTCTTAGTGCAAAGGGTTGCAATAGTGCAAGATTATCCCATTAAACATGAGAAATAGTCACCAGCCATGCTTGTCTTTCTCAGCCCCTCTGCCCTGTTCCACATCAACTGGCTCCAGGTCTCAATTCAAACCAACCCTGGAGGTTGTGCTCCACGAGTTTTGTGGGCAGAGTTAATGGAGCTATTACTTGCTCTTGTCTGCAAACAAGGAATGATGGATGGCTATCTGCTGAATGTATTAAACTTCAGTCCAAAGGAGTTACTCCTTAGCATGCATTAAAAAAGAAAGTTAACTTTCTCAATTTCTTCATTCACCTCCTGCATTGTAGGAAGAAAGGCTTTGTCTCTCATGCTGTTCCTTCCTCATGCTATTCACCACATAGCTAATGTATTCCTGTGTCAAAAAACATACCCTGTTTATTTAACACAGTGTATCCAGTCATTCATTCTACAGGCATTTATTGAGAACACATTCAATCACAAAGCTCTGTACCAGAAGCTAGAGATATAAAATGAATAAAACATGGTCCAGGTACTTGGGGGCCTATGATAAACATTAAAATGAGCCATTAAGGGATGGGGTATAGCTCAATGGTAGAGCATTTGCCTAGCATATGCAAGGCCCTGAGTTCCATTTCCAGCACAATTTTTTAAAAATCATAAAATAAAACACTGGAATAAAGTATTGTAGATGTCCTGAGAAATAAAATACATACAGTAATAATGATAAATTCTTTTACTGAGAACATGCTATGTAGGTTATGTGATAGATACTTCATGTGCATTAAAATCTGTCAATCCTTACAGAATTCTTTATATCTGAGTCAACATTTTCCTGTTTACATGCTAAAAACACTAAGACTAACCAAAAGGAAATACTTTCATTCCATAAAAGACTTGCACCTGGAAGATATGACTGGGAACCCACTGGAATAGTTTACTCTTCACAACTAAATTTGCTCACCAAGTCTTGTTTATAGAACTTTGCCTTGCTGTGTCCACTAGTCAGAAGTTATTTTATTAAAGACACTACCCATCCCAATCAAACCCCTTCCCTGAAAAAACCCACTTAAACTCACACAGTTCAAACTCTATGACACCATAAATATCCTTCTCTCTTTTCCCTATTTTGAAACATTACTAAGACTCAGTGAAGGTGGACTTCTCCCTGTATCAGTAGGTCTAATAAAATTAGCTAGCTTGATCAAAAGACTTTTCTGTGATCTTTTGAGAAATCAATCATCAGCAATCATATTACAATTACCATTTAATATGTGTATCAAGATTTATGTGACTCTAGTGTAAATCTTATATTTCTGTCCATTCTGCCATTTATGGAGTGTCTTAGTCTGTTTCCTGTTGCAATCATTGAATACCACAGACTTAGTAATATTATGAAAAATATAAATTTATTTGGCTCACCATAAAAAGCCAAGAAGGAAAATATGGCTCTTTGTTTTTCTGGCCAAATGGGCCTTCTAATAGACCACACAGGTGAGCATACCCACCATGCCTTTGGCACTGGACTGGGGGTCCAAAGCCAGGCAAAGAAACTTAGAAGGAGCAATCATGGATATGCTAGAAAAATCAAAAGAAAATGGTACCACAGAAGTCAGACCAGAGAAACAGTTCCAGAAGACAGGAATATGCAGTGTTTCATATTCCATAGGCCATGTAAGATGAGACCTGGAAAAGTACAGGACAAGACAAACTCAGTTCAGGAGACAGAGGGTTGAAATACGAGGCATTTTTCTAAACTTCAAGGCCATGTATGTTCTGCAATAATCTGGACTTAACCCAGAGGAGCTATTGCAGAATGTATGGAACTATGAAGGCAAGATTCTGGGCTAATTCTTACAGTCCCCATGATAGAAAATTTGGAAGAAACTCATCATCAGCTCTCCTTTTTCCTTGTATGGGCGGGAAGACCAAATGATTTATAAGGTTTGGTACAATCTACTTCTAAAGTTCTAAGAGTCTTTGAGTACAACAGTGAATGGATAATGTAGCAGTACCCCCTTATCTGCAGTTTTGCTTTCTGTGGTTTCAGTTACTCATTGACATCGATGGCCTGAAAATATTAAATGGAAAATTCCAGAAATAAATGATTCATAAGTTTTAAATTACACGCCATTCTGAGTAGCATGATAAAATTTCCCAACATCCTGCTCCATCCAACCCAGAATGTGAATCATTCCTTTGTCCAAAGTATCTATTCTATAGATGCTATCCACCCATTAGTCACTTAGACGCAATCTTAGTTATTAGATCCCATATGTAAAATACAAATAACGTAAAATTTATCACTTTAACCATTTTAAGTGTGTCATTCTGTGACATTAAGAACATTCACATTATTGTGCAAAATTTTCCACTCTGCATTTTCAAAACTTTTTCATCTTATGTGTTAGTCAGTTTTTGCCACTGTAACCAAAATATCTGACCAGAGCAATTTAGAGGAGGAAAAGTTTATTCTGGGCTCTCAGTTGCAGAGTTTTATTTTACGGTCAGCCAACTCCATTACTCTGGGCCTAATATGAGGAATAATGTCAGGGAGGAAGGGTGTGACAGAGGAATGCTGCATAGTTCATGGTAGCTGGAAAGCAGAGAGAGCAAGCAAGGTACCAGGGACAAAATATAAACCCCAAAGGCACATGCCCAATGACATCCACACCCTAACCTGCCTACAGTTACCATGCAGTACAACAGTCCTTTCAAATTATTAATCCATCAGATGGATTGATCCGTTGATTAAGTTATAGCTCTCATAGTCTAATCATTTCACCTCTGAACAATTCTGAGCTTTTGGGAGACATCTCGTATTCAAACCAGAGCATTTTCCAAACTGAGGGACTTAGGTTCAACAGTAATTTAGCCTTTTGGAATGTGAATTTTTTCAGATATTATCACGGAACAGCACATGGCCTCATCAGCTCATTAATCCAAGTCACTTGGTGACTCTTTCCAGTGGATAACTCTAACATAACAAAAAGTAATCTAGCTGATGGCTTAGAAATAAGAAAAAAAATTAGAAGGAAATAATAGGGTTTGAGGAAGTTCAAATGGTTACAAAATATCCACTGTTCTCGGATTGGTAGGATTTAATTGTTTGCTTTTTCAAAATATTGAACAGAATTATCAAGAAATACATTTTATCCAAGCATCTATCCCTTTTGTATACAAAAGGGAGAAAGAGAGAAAACTCCCCAAATCATTTCCAGTGCCAAGATCTTCTCATCCCCTGTTAACAGATACTCCCATGTGTGAAAACATGGTCCCAGGAGGGGATTCTGTATCTTCCATCAGAGCATTTCCAGAAACACAATCTTTTCAGCTAACATGGCAATCACTGCAGGTTGTCCCACAAGGGGGCCACTCTTCACCTTGTAATGTTTAACAGCTGGAGTTTCTGTAGGGAGAAGATTGATTTACAACCCAAGGTGCCTTGTTCCCAAGGGCCACTCAATTCAATGTAGCCTTCAAGAATCATATTTCACAGTCCTGGATAACCAGCTTGGATAAACAATCAAACGGAGCACCAGAATTGTTGAGGGAGCAGCAGGTACTGTGACCAGAGAGTTGGAATCCTGGTTTTGAAGCAGGGTGGATGTCTCAGGGACATGGCACAGACTGAGAGCCTGGCTTCTTGATGGGCAAACACTTCTCTTCTGCCTCCTGGTTTCCACCTAACAACTCCAGTGGTTAACTGCACTGTAGGTTCAGTCTTCTATCATAAAGGCCATTTTTATTACACAGAAGACCTGGAAGGAGCCTAAGAGGAAACCAAGTTTAGTGGTTTTCAAGCTGTAGCAATCTGAGGGCAGGACCTGGGCAATTTGCATGAGACCAAAGGAAGAGGAAAAATTTCTACCCAGCTTTTGCTCCTCTCTCTCCATGCTAGAGCCTGGTTGCAAGGGGGCATCAGAATGGAGCACAGCACTTTTTAAAACTTCCTACAAACTGATAGAGGAAGTGCCTCAGGGCACTGCGAGGACTGCAAGTGGGAAACCAGAGCTGACACCGGTGTGAGTGTTCTGGTATCAATTCTTATTCAACATGAACAGCAGGGGGAGAAGATGAAACATTGGAAAAGGAACATCTGAATGTGGACGCCCTAGAAATCTTTGGGTGACCCAGGACAGCAAGCAAGCCTGCCTCCGGATCCAGTGGCTCTGGATCATTTCACCTGTCAGGAGCCCTTGGTGCACTTTAATATTTGTGGTTCCTCCTTATTCAAGATGTACAAGATAACTAGGGAAGTTTTAACCCTAGAATTTCCCCCAAAATTGACCTTTTACCCAGTGACTCAAGGAGATCTGTGATTTCAGTACTTTACCGCTGCTGTATTTTTAAGCAAATGCTGTTTCTTTTCTCTATATTTGAGTGGTGAGGCCCTTGAGCCAGGGAATGCCTTCCTTCTTAGATGCTCCTGCAGAGGCCTAAGTAGTGGGTGATTCTGAATGACCATGGTCAGTTACTTAGAGCAAGGAGGAGGCATTTTACAAGATCATTGCCCTTTTCTTTCAGAGGAATGTCCTGGGTTTTCTGCTCGGTATGATTCTCACAAGTTTAAGTACAGTACATTTTTTCTTCCAGATGCTTCAGCAGATGCATTGATTCAACCTATCAATAGCAGGCAAAATGATAGAAGGATTAAAAACACTAGCACCCAAAGGAACAATGAAGATTGAGTCCAATTCTTTAATTTTTATAGTTGGGTAAGACAGGAGTCACCCAGAGATTCTAAATAGTTCCTATAAAACCCACTTCCCAGTCCTAGGTCTTACCACCAAATATAGGATCAGAACAGAGAGACCCTATTCCCTAGGTTGCCTTGCACTATCTTATTTGATGCTAGTTGTACAGCTACTTGGCAGTGCCTCTGTCATTCTCAAAAGCATCCCAGGGGAGACAGTAAATGGCATAGGCATATCTCCTAAAGATGTCTGTCTACTGGGATTATAACTAAGAGAAATAAAGCCAGTAGGAAGAAGCAGGAAGTATACAGAATACCAGCCTTTGCTCTTAGCACTCAGAAAAAAATCCAATCATGAGCCTAAATCTTGTGATGTGTGTTCTTCAAATTCTCAAAGATATCCATGATCCAAAATAGGTTAAGAATCCCTAATCTCATGTAATGGCCCCACTCTATTGGCACCCGTCCCAGGAGACAATCTGTGGGGCAGCCTCCTCCTCTTTCTCCCCTCCTCCTGCCGTCTTGATGCGCCAAACTGTTCCCATGAAACCCAAACTCATCCAAATGGGTTTGGCTCTTGCTGTAGTTTTTGTACTAACTCCCCAGGGCCTCTGGCTTTGGCAAGATCCTGTTAGGTTTGTCATGCTTCAGAAGTATAATGTTTAAGAATCATAAAGGGCAGGGGAGTGGGAGGAGAAGGGGCAAAGGGGAGGAGAGATTGGGGAGGAGGCTCAGGGAGAAGAGAAGGAGGAGGAGAAAGTATTGTTAACAACTAGACCTCTGGGATAATCAGCCATGGGAATGATTTCAGTTTAAGCAACAAAGGCTGTTTTGTTTCCTGAGCTCTTAACTGAGCAGCATTTGGCTGCAACAGAAGAAAGATCCCTGGGGAAAGCTGGGGGCTGGGTATCCAACTGCCTCCCTAGGCACCACAAGCTGTCATCTTGTTAGGATCCTGCAAACCAGGCAAGCTGGGTTTGGTCCACGCCTGGGGAGAGGCCACTGAGGGAGACGGGAGATGCCACAGGTGTCTGGGGCTGCCGCAGAGGTCTGTCTCTCCCCTCTGAACCTCTCCCTGGGAGATCCACTATCCTGGAGAGCTACCTTCTTTCCTAGAAACATAATATGAAGACCACGTGAGATAATCAAAATTGCAAGGCAACTTGTAGGGGGTCAGAAAGCAACAAGAACAATATTAACTGCAGGAACCTGGAGCTCCCGTCTCCCCTCCAAGGTGTAGCACGTTCATGTTGCTTGCTTCTCCTGCCTTTCTTCCAAACAGTGCTCACTTGAAAAACGGGGACCTGACTTCCCCCTGGAAGGATCGCTGTGAGGATTAGGGACAATAAAAACAGTGTTCTGCGCAGCATCTGACACCAGCTCGACAAACAGTTGCTCCTGTTAGTGTTGTTAAAGGGGATTAGTAAAAGGGTCTGATTTTCTTCCAGAAAAAAGAAATAGATTTTTAGAAAGAAGAATCATGACTGAGACCAAGTAGTCACAGTCAGCCTGTTTTTAAAAAGTTGTGCATTCATTCGGGTATTTGAAGGAACAGTTTGCTCCAGTCTGGCTGAAAGCCCTTTCTAGCACGCCCCTTTACAAAAAATGAATAGGTCTGAATTTGTGAAATACAGTAATATCTGTAATGCATGTTGAAAAATGGGCACATGGTGTTGTCCTTTCACCCACAAACCAGTCACAGTGTTGTAAGGAAAGGCATCTGTTAAAGGACCCGTGTACAGGCCCTGGGGGGAATAGAGACAGTTCAGTCAATGTGAACAAAGAGGCAGTGTATGGGGTAACAGTCTGCTGGCCTTAAAGTAGAGAAGTCCAGGGAAGAGGTAGCAGATTCAATAAGAAGTAAGGGGTCAGGCTGGAGATGTGGCTCAAGCGGTAGCGAGCTCACCTGGCATGCATGCGGCCTGGGTTCGATCCTCAGCACCACATACAAATAAAGATGTTGTGTCCGCTGAAAACTAAAAAAAATAAATAAATAATAAAAATTCTCTCTCTCTCTCTCTCTCTCTCTCTCTCTCTCTCTCTCTCTCTCTCTCTTTAAAAAAAAAAAAAGAAGAAGAAGTAAGGGGTCACATTAAATCCTTTCCCTTCCATCTTCCCTTTCACTCAGTTTGGAGACCAACTGTAATCACACCTTAAAACTGAGAATCAACACTGCACATCACCTTTCTGAAACCCCCCTTCACTTTTGGCCAGAAAAACAGATTCTGAGTCGTTCTCTCTGGAGCACCATCCGTTACTGCTCTGAACAGGCTGGGACTTGCTTTCAAAAGGCAGCTGGGGCTGGGGACCATGTTTCACTTCTTGACACCATTAATTGGGTTATGAGTCAGAGCTGTAATGAAGACAAGTTTGGTGTCTCCTCCAAATGTCCTGGGAAATGCACGCACACAGGCCCAAAAGCCACAGAGGGAGGGAGAGTCGGACAGATTCACTTTGTTTATTGGGCCCACAAGGTCACCAGATAAATGGTCAGCACCATGGGACTCCTCTATGGACAGACCTACAGTTTTTTCTGCTGCTCCCAGAGGCCCTGAGATGTCACAGGCTCTAGCCCAGAGTGGCTCATTAGTAACTGGAAGAAGTGGGAGGAAGTGAAGTTAGATTCAAAATAACACAAAAGGGGGCTTAAGAGAGGAAACCAGGAAGGAGCTGGTCTTATATGCAAGTGAGGCCATTACACATTCGGGAGCAAGAGCAACAACAAAGATTGGTTGACAGCAGCAAGGATTGCTGAGCATGCTCAGCAAACTACATAAAGAAGCGACCCCAGAAGGAATAATTTTTTTAAAAAATTGGCCCACCAGACTTATCAATCTCAGAGAAGTCCGTGATGCATGTAATCCTGGATATGGCCATTTAGGCTGCATTAAAAAGCACAGACTAACAATTTCATTGCCTCACCAATCCAAACATCCCATTATGTGTATAGGATTGTTGCCCTCTCTAATCCTTGCATGCATCTCTATCATACTTCATCTCTCTGAGTTTTGGGTTATACATTTGCAGCTCCATCTGCAGCTCCATCTGCAATCTCACTTGGATTTTAAAATCCCCTGGTCTGTTGTATTGTTTACAACTAGCAGGAGGCTCATGTGCAGTCCTTGGGCTAGGATGCATCATGATGTCATCTAAAGAAGTTACGAGGTGCCCCGTTCCTAGGTTCTCCCTTAAGGACTTCTCTCCAGAACAACTTCATAAATCCCAGCATTTTACAAACCGAAGTATAGGAAGGCACAAGGTCAGATAAAGACGGACTTACTGAAGCAAGGACACGGGAGTCCCTCCTGAGGGGAAAGAAGAGAGACTGTGTGGCTATTTGCTCTTAGTCCTGGGGTTGTGAGGAGACTTCAGGCCAAGGTTGAGTAGGGGGAAAATCAAGTCTGAATGCCACTCTGGGGATTTGGGAAGCACAGAGGGACAAGAGGATCTGAGTCTTTGCAGCAGTGTGATTTGGGGATTCATTATGAGTTTTCAGAGGTCAAATTGCCTTGGTCTAATCCATTTCCATGATTTTTGTCCTTGGGCAAGTTGGCCAACCACTCCTGCCTCCTTTTCCTCTTTTGTAACATGGAGAGAGAAAGAAAGAGAAAGTGCCTTCCACATTGGCAGTGTCAAGGTTCACGGAGGTGATACAGGTACAGAGAATGAGGTCTGGCACAAAATATTCACAAAGTATGTAAGCTCTTATCATTAATATGATTTTCCATGCACCAAATCACATAAAATTTGTTATCTCCAAGGACACTGGAAGTTCAAGCTCCACCCATAAGCAGATGGAACACTAACCCACATGATCCAGGAAATTGGAAGTTGGTGGTGGTGATACCAAAATTTCCTGTTGGTTCCACTTTCCCACTCAAGATACCAAATAGAAGCTCTCATCTTGGAACTTTCCAAAGATAATACCTCCCACATGAGCCGCATTGAACAGCTTTAGGTTCTGCTGCCAACTTTGGAATTAGATAGGGTGCTTGGGATGGGAACCTGTGCTCTTAACTGCATTGCCACTGGTAAGTACCAATTAGGTCGTTCCTCAGCTTTAGCAAGTGGCAGGCTGCAGAATCTGAATGCATTATCAGACAACAAAACCCAAGCATTTCCTGTTAACCTCAGTTGCTTATTAAACCTCCCATCTTGAGTGCTATAATCTAGCCTAATAACACGGTATTTATCCTTAGCCAGTATGCCCATGTTCATTAACTGGCATCTATTCCACATGAAGTTTCCATCCTGGGAATTTTCAGTGCTGAGGCTGAGCCTGCAAGATTGTTCACTCAAGTAAA
Source organism: Spermophilus citellus (assembly GCF_964194105.1). Taxonomy (NCBI): domain Eukaryota; kingdom Metazoa; phylum Chordata; class Mammalia; order Rodentia; family Sciuridae; genus Spermophilus; species Spermophilus citellus. The sequence continues at coordinate 85,389,819 of NC_138183.1, forward strand.
ACCCTCATGGGAATCAGTGGATGAAGTCCCAGCTCCACTGCACCCCAGGTAGAAACTAGCATCACCAGATGTCACGTTCAAGTGCTAATGGTGTTTTCATCTAACTTGGTCTGAACTGCGATTATTTCTGGGCTCACTTACCCTTAAAGACAACCCCAGTGTTTCACACTGAGATTAACACTCTTTGACACAGCACACAGTGCCAGAGCGTAACATTTACAAGGGGAAAATAACTTGAAAGTGAAGGAGACCAAAAAGGCATAATTACCCAAGGCAAACTGTTTTGTTCATTCAGTGATTACAGTGGTTTTAAAGCCTTATAATTTATCATAGCTCAGAACAATTTAAATCTCAGTTGTGCTCCTTTGAGAAACCGAGACACTTCCCTTTCTTTATTCCTTCTGACAGGCTATTCTTTTAATATCATCTTAGTTCTAGGATGGCATAGACTCCACTTTCCCAGCGTCACACACAGAAGAAAAGAACACTGACAGACGGTTACCTTTGCACTAGGCTCCAATGCACAAATAACCGAAGAGTCTAACAATTCCAAATGGGTGTAATTTCTTTCAGGTTCAAGTATCAGTTTGCTTGTTTTGCGGCTGCTAATCACCTCTTAAACAAACAATTGCTTTATCTATGTACTGTGCCTCATTTCACTTTCAAATTATGTGTGTGTTTTGCTCCTAACAGCTTATTATGATCTATAATTAACAATTTTGCTGAAAGCAGAGCCGAGCAATGAAGAGAGCCCACATGGTATCTGAGAAGTACTTGAAACAGGAGGTCTTTGTTTTCATCACAAATTTGGCAAACAGGAACCCCCTCCCTCTCTGCTATGTATTGTCGAATTCAGAAGTCCACAAGTGTCGCAGCAGAAAATTGAAAGGAAGATTTTGAACTTTAGCAACATTCCAATTTGCTACCTTCAAATCTAAATAAACCAGGGGTTCTCAAATTTGGCCACAGTTTAGAATCACCAAAGAAGCTTGATAGCAATGCCCAGACTAGCCTCAGAGCAATTAAGTCAAAATTCTGGAGGTGGGCCCAGGCCAGAGTACTCAAAAAGCTCTCCAGGTAATGCAAAAGTGCAGTCAAGACTAGAAAGTACTGTGACAAATTGTGAAGTCTACGTTGTAGGAGTTCAGACTGAAAGGTGACAACAGGGAAGGATTAAGTAGTTAAAAGTTGAGTATAATAGATTGCATTAAAATTTAGATTATTGTCCAACTCCCTGGGACATCACCAATCTAAATGACTTGCAGAAGATTCTTTTTACCCATCTCAGCTTATTCAAATTCACCAAGCAAGGTTGATTCAAATTTCACCCTTGGAAGCAGGTCTTTGAGATAATGGGATGGAAAATCATCTAGGAGCCGATTTCCTAGATGTATTCTGAAATAGGCAACCTGCATTTCCCTGTGGTTCAATCACTTTAGAACATTCTCTGTGAGGCTTGGCAACATTATGAAAGATACAGATTCTGAAGTCTGGTTCAAAGGTCCAGGTATGGGTCTCCACTTCCACACAACATATTAGGCTGCAAAGAAACCAGTGCTTTTCATGCATGTCAGAGGAGCTGCATGTAGGATTTTGTAAGAGGAAGGCTTCAGAACTTTGGATCCCATATGTTCTTTTTTCCTTTGAGTTATAGACTTGAAGCCTCTCTGAGAGTCTCCTCCTGGACCCAATTCTGAAGTGCCAGATGTGTTTCTGTGCTCTCCTCTACCCTCAGTACATCCCTCTCTTGAAATTGTACTGTCTTTTATCTCTTCTCCTAAGATGGGATAGTTAAGTATCATCTCATCAACCAATTCTTTGTACAAGCACATCCAAATTTAAGATGCTCTAGGGGATCAGAACATGCTACCCCAAAATATGCCACTGTAACAGAGAGTTATTTTGAGCTGATGACAATTGATAAACAGAAGATGCCAGAAAAAGCTCTTTTCACTCCTCCAATTTACCTACAAGCAGGACAAATATTTCCACTTTTAAAAGTGCTTCCCTCTCCCAGCCCAGAGAGAAGAGGACAACTCCCTAAGATTCTTAACATGGTAGACTATTATCCGTCCAGAGATGGCATCACATGAAACCTTACTAAAATAACCCTTGTCTTCCATTCATTCCCCCATATATTTACCTTCTCACAGTTTGCCACCACTAAAAGCCTCAACCCCTTTTCCTTTGTCATGCCACTTCTGTATAAACTTATTGTTCTTTGCTAAGATGCTACATAATACCCAAGTTGTAACCACCCCTTTCAGTTTCTCATCACCGAGTTTCTCCCACCTATGTATACACCATATGTGTTCATAAACTCTGGTTTTCTCTTGTTAATCTGTCTTTTGTTTACTTAATTTCTAGTGCCTCAGACACAAAACCTAGGATAATAGAGGAAAATTTTTCATTTGTTTTGTTCAGTTTCATCTGTTTATTTATTTTTTTTCCTGCTTTTACAGGAAAAAGATAAAGATTTTTAAAAGATAAATTGTCAATTGTGTTTTGGGGCTTTGTGTGGGGGGGGCGGGGGGGGGGATTGAACCCAGGGGTGCTTAACCACTGAGACACATCTCCAGTCCTTTTTTTTAAATTTTTGTTTTGGGACAGGGTCTCACTAAGTTGCTTAGGGCCTCACTAAATTGCTGAGGCTAGCTTTGAACTTGCATTCCTCCTGCCTCAGCCTCCTGAGCCACTGGGATTACAGGCATGTGCCGTCACACCCAGGTTTAGGCAATTTTCTCCTCCCATTCTTCTAATTCTCTCTCTCTCTCTCTCTCTCTCTCTCTCTCTCTCTCTCTCTCTCTCTCTCACACACACACACACACACACACACACAACTTTGTAATATAATCCAGTTAAAATTATGTAATATCATTTTATGTCAACTATAGCTGGTCATTGAATTCAACAAGGGAGCTTTCAAATTACAATTTTCTAAGCTCCATTCTTTGATTCTCAATCAACATTCTTGAAATAAGGCCCAATAATGTGTATTTTGGGAAACCCCTGAAGAAATGCTTCTGATCACCTATATATGGAATTCCCTGACTTGGGCCATAAGTAAAGGTGGATAAGATTAGAGAGAAGGAAAAGGGTTGCCCAGTAAGAGATTTGTGCAGGGGAGGTATTTGGAAGTTGGCAAGATTTTTTTCACTTCCTCAATCCCAACAGAAGAGCTGACCAGGTCCATGCTACAGATTTGTCACTGCTTGGAGTAAGTGACCCTGGTGTCTACATTTTGTCACCACTACCACCCAAATCATTCCTAGAAATGTCAAGGGACTGGGCTACCTTTGGCCATAATTAAGATGCTTGATTTCCAAAACCAGTCCTTCATGCAATAAATGAGATGGTGTATGCTGTATCAAAAGGCCTGTACCTCAACTGAAAACCTCAAATTTGGAGTTGAAGAGGGAACAAGGAACTGAGAGAAGGGAGAATTGGTGAAGATTTACGAGGAGATTGAAGGACATAAAACACAGAGGCAAGGAGACCTTACATTTAAAAACCAGTTTAACACAAACATTTTCTTAGATGACAGAATAAGAAAGGCCTGGGAAGCTTCAGAATTCTCCCAGCCTCTCTCATTGGCTGGCCGTTACACAGGTTCTCATTGCGGGAGTAGGGGGACAACTCTGCAAGGCAAGAAATATTGTGACTTAAATTGCATTCATGAGATTCTCTGATTAAAAAAAATCAATTTGTCAGATCAATTTTTCTTAAACAAGTTCATCATACTCTAGAGCAAAGAGCCAATCAATAGGGAATGTTTTTCAGCCGTTTCCCAGCCTTCCCACTTCAGTAATTGCTAGAATTTCATATCGACAGCCATAGGATGCTTTGAAGGCTGAATTGATCCATTAGCCTGTGGTGCTACAAGCCTGGGCCACAACAATAACGCTGGATCTCCCCGGGGACCAGGGCTGAAATCAAACAGGAGGTAAGCCATTACATTATGCATTTGACCCTGCAGGAGCCAGGCTCCCGACTCTATTAGAAATCTGGAAAGAAGGAAGAGGAAAAAGAATCAAGGAAAATAGAGTAGGGCAGAGAAGGAAGCAAGGCAGCAGAGGTTGGGAAAGTAGGAAATGCTGAGAGATCAGCAGCCTGATTGTAAATGGTAACCATTGAAGAGGAAATGCGGTGTGACCTGGTGAAGCCACAGACGCAGGGCAGCTGCAGTCGGGGGAAAAATAAACTTGAAAGGACTCCAAAAGGAAAGCTGAGTGATGCTCATCGGTATCATTTTGGTCTTGAACCTTAACTCATAGTTCTTCTTTAACAGTGATGTGAATGATTACTTGTGCCTGAGGCTAAGAAGAAAGGAAGCCTCCTCCAGTAGAGCCCAAGAAAAAGAAGCAAGATGTTCAGGGGGAAAAAAATGGAGAAAACTCTTATCTTTTGCCAGGAAGTAAAATTATTCATCTTGTAATCATTCCTGGACAGCTGTACTGTGCATTTATATAACCCACTACCTCAGCAGGTTGTCATAATAGGGATTATAATACACAAAACATCTAAGAGAAACCAAGGTTCAATTCACCATAAAGAAATTACCATAGGGAGCCAGGTCACACTGCCTTTTGCAGTACAAAGTCTAACTCTGATAACAGGAAAAAAAAATCTGACAGTCAGAATGTAGTGTAGGACATTCTCATAAGAGGCCCTGATTTGCTCATTACAAAGCCACTGTTAATCAATTAATCAGAGGATTGTTCATTAACTATCCTACACACCACAGTTACCTGGGCTTCTCATAAACCTGTTGGAAAGCAACGTCTGTGGAAAGCAAATTTGCACAGGAGATGGAAATTGCCCACCACATGCTAGCATGGTTAACCTTCAATTTTTATGTGGAAATTAGGTATGCCTTATTAAAACTCAAAAGCCAGGATTTTACTGCTCTCAAATACAAGCATATGTAGATACATATATTTTATCAGTAGCACAAGCATGTTTCTGAGTGGCAGGTTGCATATATTAGTTGCTGGGTCTGACCTCACCAGAGGACAAACTGACATGTTTTGTGCTGTCACACATTGCTATTTGCATGCACCAGACATCCCAAAGGACACTGACCTCCTTGCCAATTCACAATTTGTCAGTTTCCATGAAAACCTTACTTAGTGAACCTATGTGGGTATTTGCTCAGTATATTTCATAATCAGAGCCCAACCTGGACCTCATGCAAATATAATTAATCTGTCTCCTTTGAACAGACAGCTGCGGTATCACCTATGTGATTTTCTACCTAAGAAGTTATATATGGAGGAAATGAAATTACAAAATCACAACTGTTTCAATAATAGGCTTGTTGACTGTGTGACTAGATAAACTCATTGACAGAGTTAGATAATATGCAGTTGGCAATATATTTATTTGAGCAAATTTTCATTGAATTATGGAAAATTAATACCTTGCTTCTAAAATCCACCATGGCCCACAGTACACAGAGTAGCAATACCAACCTGGCTTCTGAGTTACAGTGGAATGCACAAACCTGACACCCAAATGCATGCTACATAAGACATGGAGCTAATTCCTACAAAGAGCGAGACAGGCAGGCCCACTCCAGGTAGGCTTCTTGGCTGCCCCTATCAGAACACCACTGACAATGAGTGACTGTGTTAAGAAATGAACCACACACCCACCTTCTCTATGAACTAACTTTAGCATAATAACTGGAAGGTATTCTAAAATATGTACTCCCGAGTTCTTCCAGAACTAATGATTCACAGGATCTGAAGTAGGATCCTGAAATCCATATGTTTAAAAGTTCCATTTGTTCCTTGGGTGTTCTAGTTCCTTACTATGCAAACTATTTATGGACTGATGGCATTGTCAGGGATGCAGACCCAAAGATTTCACTCCAGACCTAGAGAATCATAATTGCATTTAAATAAGGTGCCCAGGTGCTATGTATGAACATTAAAGTTCGAGAAGCACTGCTCTAATTCGTTTGCATAGCTATGAAATCCCTCAAATGATACTCAATGGACCTGGCATTCCTTGAATTGCCACCAGTTTGCGTCACAGTGCAAAAAAAAATAAAAATAATAACTTTTGCTAAGTTATACAATTGAATTTTAATCGTCTACTGAAGAATATTTCTATTTTTTTAGTAAAATCATTGTTAGCCTGTCAAATGTTTCTTGCATTAAAGACTTATGAGGAACATTATTCTCTTAAAAATGTAGAGGAAAGGCCACCCCCCCAAAAAAGTGTTCTCATGAGAAAAAGCAGATAAGCAAAATTTTAAAGCAAGTAAAATAAATAAAAGTGATCCATGAAAGACAAAGATACTGTTGATAATTTATTATAGGATACTTATACACATTTTTATATATTATCATGAATATTTTCAAAGAATGAAAAAAATGGTCATTTTCAGCACGGTTTTTAACACTATCACAAGATTTTGCTATATGAACACTCTACATAATAGTGCTATGGCATATTACTATACCACTATTTTTCAATATTTACTTCCTTGTAATGTTTTGCTGGAAGAAAGATTCTGAACATCAACATTTGGATTTTCGTACCCCTGAATACTTTCTAAGTATTGAATATCTTAAACATTGACTGGATATCCTAAACAGTATCTTAACATTCTTTCATGGAGAATTCTACATAGTGAATGGAGTTTCCCTTTATGTTTTTGTTGTCAGGAAGCTCAAAACCAAAGATAAGACTCAATTACAATAATTATACTAACCTAGATTTGGCATAGGCTTATATCTCCTTCAATATCATTTCATGGATTTTAAAATATGCATCTTTGATAAGATAAATCTAATTTGTAGGGTAGTAGAGTACTTATCAACTTAAATAAATGAACTTGGTAGTTTCAAAAAAAAAAAAAAAAAAGGACTCCAATGTTGGCAGAGTTCCCCTTAGTAGCTATCAATAAAATTACAGTTAAGATGGGAAGATAAAGTCCAACAAACATACTATTATTTAAATGCCAAAAGAAATATTCTTTACTAGTCTGTTATCAGAAATTTATTTCTTTAGACCTTAAAGCATTCTTCTATAGAATGCTTAAATCCATGTTAAATAAAGGACACGTTAAATTCTGAGCATGAAATTGCTGCAAAGGGGAAAAAAGATGACTATACAAAGATGATGAAAATTAGCTGAGATTAAAAGAAGAATGGCCACATAGCATCTACTTTGGCAGATCCACATAAAGTGGGTCATAATACAATGACTTCTAACTGAAATCAAACTTTAATTAACTGTAAATATAGATCATCATGCAAAGAATGGGTTGCTACTGCAAAGGGAAATTTAGACTTGCCCAAACTTAAATGCATATGAGTGAGGATGAGAGAGGGAAAAGAAAGAAGTGAGAATTACTTTTATCCATGCCCAGGATCCAAGATAAGCATACAAGATATAGTCAGAAATGTGTCTGTTCAGGCTCAGAATGATGAAGAGGAAGGAGACAAGGAAAAGTAGACAAACAAGCAGTTACCATAGCAACCCCCAGTGGTTCTTAGGAGACTTGACCTGAGGTCTGGGCTTACAATTAACTGAGTTAAGCCCCAAGGATAGAAACTGGATGAACACCATCACTGCCATCTGCAACATTCGCTGACTTCTCAGGGTCTTCTTGCTTACAGTTAGTTAATGCTAGGAAAACTTTCACTGTTCAAAAATGGCAAAAGTTGATAAGCTGAAACCATAAAATCAACTTGAGACCAACTATTTAATCTAAACTTTCAGAATACAGACTGTCCGAGCCTCAGAGCTTAAATTGCTCCATCACCAGACTGTTCATGAACAGTCAGCCCTTCATATGTAGACAGCCCTGTATTGAGCCCATTCCTATTTTAGAAGGAAAACTAGATCTTCTAGTTATTGAATGTACATATGAAATTTCAGTAAATTTTGTGTCCTTCTATGCACATACTTCTATTTAGTCCAAACCTGAGTTTTTTTTATCAATCTAATGAGACTAATCACTGAACTCCCCACAAAAATTCTAATAAATTGTAAGTTAAAATGCTTTTATGTTATTCAGAGAAAAAAAAAGCATTTTACTAGGCTTATTAGTTGAAACTCTACAGTGGAATTTATAGGGAACGAGGGTAATCATTTATTTTTGTGTGCCTAGCAAACTATTCCTTCCACCTTTTCTTTGCCAAATAAAAACCACCCTCTTCTCACCCCAAAACAACACTTGCAGATATGACACATGCCCCATGCCCAGCCAAATAATACTTCTTTCCCTAAATTGAGTTATGGGCATATCAGATAAGCCAACAGGGCCAAACAACATTCCTGTTTTAGATTGACAACGTATGCATAATTGGGCAAAGAAGCTGTTTCTACTGCATTTGGTGAACTTTGCTATTTGAAGAAGTTCTATCTGCAGAACAAAGTCAAGCACAGATAAGAAATGAGAGATGGATGGATGGATGGATGGATAGATGACGATGATGGAAAGAAAAAGAAAAAGACATCCAGAGTCAAGTGCTTGGCTCCAGTTCTGAGGCCCTGTGTGTGTGGCAGACTATAACTTCAGTCCTGTGAGCTGCATCTATTTCCTTCCAAACTATGTGAGCCAACAAATTTCCCTTTTTGCTTAAACTATTTAAATTGATTTTCTGTCACTTGGAGCCCATAGAATTCTGAACAATATGGCATTCTGTATAAATACAATACTGATTTTGACACCAAAACATTGCCAATTGGCATTTCTAAGAATCCATTTCCAGCTTCTACCCCTCATCTGCATTCCTCAGTGGCCACCTCCACTCCCCGTTCTAGCACTAGTCTTCCCTTTACTGCAACCTCATCAAGGATTCCCACATCAACAGCCCAATAATAATAGACACCAAGCCTCTCAACAAGGCTCTCCTCTCTCTCTCCTTTAGACTTCCACACAAACATTTACACAATCCCCAAAAACATCTACAAGTATACCTATAAATACTCCTTGAAAACTCCCTGAACATTTCATCCTCATAATGTTCCTCTGGGTTTCTTATGCTATAAGAAGTACTAGTAAATGGTTTTCCTAAGTCAGGCTGCATTGTGATTCAAATTTGACTCAATCCAGATACTACCTGAAACTGAAATTGAAGCTCTAATGACACTTCTGAAAAATTTTCTGTTGTGTATATAAAACAAGGGCATGATTGGGCACTATACCTCTGGACATATGCTTGTGTAACAGGAGTCTGTATTACGCCTCCAAACTAATAGGGAATGTGCTGTGCTTAGAAAGAATTTTCCAATTGACCAAAGAGAATATGTCCAATGGAAGGTGTGAGGGATGAAAGGGAGAAAGAAGGAAGGAAGGGAGGTTTGGTTCTTTAGATCTAGAATGTAAGAAAATATCCTTATGAACATGGAACATTTTAGGACGATAAGAAATTCACATTTTAAAGCAGACACTAACTAAAGTTAAAATTACCAAAAATATAAAAACAAACATGTTATGTGGAATATTTTGTTATAAAATCTACATTCTACAATAAAGCAAATGTATTATCTTAAGTAATTAGCCAAAACCATGCCGTAGAGAAAGAAATTTATATTGAACAGCCTTTTATAATTCATGTTCTAGAAGACAACTTTCCTAAATCTAATGTAAGAACCTGTTCTGTGCACCATCCATTTCCTGAATCCTACTCCTTGGGTCTAATGAAAAACTGTGTCCTCCACAGGCCTGCGTTTACCTCAGCAGGCTGCATTGTGGAGAAGGTTTCTTCCATTACAAGCCCATCTTTAAAATATGGTTTCTAAGTCCTCTGGGCTAATTAAGCACAGCTGGGTCTACATCAGTCCCACTCAAGTGTGACGATTAAGCTGGCAAGAAAAATCAATCATCACTAATCACTAAATCCATCTAGTGACTTTCTGAGGTGCTAAATGGGTGGAGTAGAGTAATGGCAATGGTTCTCATTGAGTGACAAAATGGTAAGAGTATGAGAGCGCATGCATTCCACCTAGAATGAATAGCCAGTGTGGGAACATCAGATGCCCATGTGTTTACAGAACAAGAAAATCTAGTTAACGAAGGAATGAAATGCTTATAATTTCCCATACATAGCACTACTTTCAATTCTGGCTCAAGTTTAGGAACAGAAAGATGCATTTAACTATTGCCACCACTTGTTATTTCCTGAATGATATCTCTGCGGAAGTTTGTTTAAGATATCTCTCTGAGGCTGAATATATATTCACTTGTAAAGTGTTTTCATTGAGCAGAGATTTTTTTCCCTTTTATTGGACTATTCCCCACAGCCCTTGGCCTTATGATGCATTGAGAGTTTATGCCTTTTCTGGGGATAGTCTTTACCGAAGCATTCACTGTGTGTTTCACACGGAAACACATTGTAAAGGAGTCTGGTTAATGCCAATTCCATTTAATTTATCAAAAACCATCTCTCCTTTCTAAGGAAAGTGGTACAAAGATTTCAGATCCCCATGTGGAAAACCATTAACACTGACATTATGATTGCTTTTCATAATCTTTCTTTGTGTTAGGTTTATTTTCCCCAACTTTAATTCCTCTCTGTTTAGAAATATTTCAAAGCAACTCACAGTGAGAATGACTTATGAAATAAAGGAGACCATTCTCTGGTTTCATCACTGGATATTAATTTAAAAGCCATTTTCCTGTGCCCTGTGGTAGAGCATACAAGTTAAGGGGCGTAAGCCCAATGTTCTTTCTGGTGAAAAATGAGTGCAGGGGTTAATTTACGAAACAAACTCCACATTGCCTCCTCACATTCCAGCGGAAGACCAGTGATAGCATAGGGAACTCATTTTCAGGCCAGTTTGAAAAGCAAGAACAAAGACAACAGGAAAACTGTCATAAACAAGTAAAACAATTTTCACTTTTGCCTCCTGAAGTTTAAAGCTTTGAGTCTACTATCAACTCCCCATGTGAATTGTCCTGTACTTGGGACACTCTTGAAGATTGCTGGAGAACCAGCCTGGGAGAAGATAGACTATTAATCCCACCTCTGTCACCAACCCTCTGCATCTTCATTTTTCAACTCCAGAGTGTGATCAATGTCTTCAGTGAACTTTGGAATGGCATAAAGGGGAAAATAATAATAAAGCCTAACATCTAAGATCACATTTTCTTCTCTTCTTTCAAAGTCAGACCATCAAATGGAGGAAATGAAATATATATTCCATTAAGTCTCCATTCCCCTTTATCCTTCCAGAAATAGTAAGATTAGAAATCAGAAGCACTATGGGGAAGAGGGTAGTGAAGGAACAGACTGAGATGGAGGAAGAGAGGTAGTTATGCTAAGAAGACATGGGAGGAGGAAGAAGCAGAGGAGGCTGGAAAGCAGGCATAAAAAGATAGTCCTGGACAAAATTATAAAGAAAGCCAAAATGGGCTGTGGTTTCTCCATTCCTCTGTATACACCTCCTATCACACTGAGCAATGCTCAGGTGTCCAGCAGTCTCCTCTTATCTACCCATCCCATCACCTGGCACAATATCCCTAACCCCCAAAGACTCTATCCACTTCAGAACATGGTGCATGTGGTCATCCAGCACCAGACTGTAGTTTTGTGGCCATCTCACCCCTCTGTGTTTCTCCCACAGCCTCCAGGAGAGTGAGGACACAGCATGAACTCAATGCATGCTTTGTGGATGAAACATAACTAGGCAATGAGGACGACAGAAACCACAGGCATCTGGCAGCCAGAGAAGATATCATGGTTCTTTGGGAAGAAAGGCTCTTTAATTTCCACCAAGGCAATGACCTACTCACCAACCCTACAAGAGAGAAAGGCAACTTAAGCTTGATTTGCATAATAGTAGGTGTTAATTCTAGTCCAAGACACACACAAACACACACACACAATCCATTTCTCCCATATCATTCTATCAGAAACTATAAAGCCATGTTACTGAAGGTTTTGAACATATGGGGACTGCTAACATCTTAAGCCATCCATCATTTATATCATAGTGTGGCATGTAGGATCGTATGGTTCCTAGGCCTGTTTCAACCAAGTGTGGAGGAAAAGAACAGCAGGTGCCATCAATCTAGTCGGAGTCATAGAGCAATAGATTAGGACTCAGATAGGAAAAGAAAAATGCTCAGATGCCCTTCAGGCAAGTTATCCAGGTGTGATCTTCTAGAAGAGGATATCTTTCACTGGCTAATACCCAGAGACACATATGCATGCACACAACACAGACACATGCACGCACACACGTGCAGTCTTGAGCATGCACACGCACAGGCACACACCCAGAGAACAGAATAACCTCAGGCAGCAAAAGAACTTCTAAGTGAGGAGGACAGATGGCCAATAAAAAGTTAACTGAGGCCTGAGATAGGAGCCCAAAGCTCTCTGAAGATGTGGCACAAGTGACCAGGTCCTGACCACTAGTCAAACATATTGGCCAGCAAGTAAAAAGAGGGGTCAGCAAGACTGGAACACCTGATCCAGATGCAATTTTTAAAAATTCAGGTTTTCAGTATCCTCCTTGGCATGAGTGCCATGGGTGTTGGCCTCTGATCTAGACACAAAGACAGACAAGTAAAGAGGGTTCTAGAATGGGACCCTTCATATTGCATTTGTCAATAAAGGGCTCCTATGACAAGATAAAACAGTTAGTGAGAGACACTAGCTCCCATAAGCAGAATTTGCAATAGCAGGGTAAGAGGTCCTTTTCCACCAATCTGTAACACAGACACCCATTTTGAGAATATAAAAGGGAAAAGAAAATAGGAAGATAAGATTGGCATAAGATATTCTTGCAAGAAGGCTGTATCCCACAATAAATTCCATTATGAGGGAAATATTACTGCTCAGCTCAGGGTACCATTCTGATTGCATTCTATATGTTCTGGAATTCTAGAACTTGCTAGATACATAGAGTGAAATGTGAATGCTTTCTGCAGAAATTTGAAACACCACAGCCTTGTCCCACCACACCACCTGTCCCTTAGGTAAAGAGGTGGGAAACACTGTCTTCTGTCCATATGTCTAGTAAAAGAATTTTCAAGGTTCACTGGGAATATTTGCCTGCCATTGGGAGACCAAAAAGAACAGGTACCTGATTTGTGCTTGAGAAAAACAAAGTTGCAGTATCTTTGGGGCCAGGGAGATCTGGCAGGGCAAGACATCAGATCTCATTGTCCCCACCTCTAAGCCCCTCAATAAAATGGTTTGGTCCTCCTGCTAAAAACAACAAAGACAAAGCTTTGTTGACTAGGGTCTTATAGACTAGGGTCTGACTCCAGTCCACAAAATAAAGGGACGAGGGAAGGAAGAGTTGACCATTTTGGTGGCAAAGCCAGAAATTCATTACAGCATGGAATCCACCAGAGACCCCAGCATACACTGCAGTAAGAGAGGTAGTGGGGGGTGGTGCCACAGTCTTGGCTGGGCACAGAATCACGAGCCACCACACAGCTTTGTAGATTCAAACAGCAATTCTTTATTCCCGAACTCACACCGGCCTCCACACACGTTCTGGGGCAATCCCAGTTCTGCCAATTCACCTACTACACGAGGCTTTCTTCACAAAATCCTCTCTGAATCTCAGGAGAGCTCAACGGGAGCTCAGGCAGCAGGAACGCCCTAATCTCGGCAGCAATAATCTTCAACCTCCAACTTCCCTAAAATCCCTATTGTCTTAAATTGGGAACGCCCTAAACCCAAGGACCGGGATACTATACTTCCTCAAACTGCAGGATACACCCTAATCCTGGATCCACCCTCGTCCTTGAGTAGGGTCACCTTTCTCAAACACACATGCAATGTCAACAGCGAAATTCCAAGGCAAGTCCATTTAACATGGGGTACGCTGGCAAGGAAATTTCGATGCGTCATTCCTACTTGGTAATGGCCCTCAGCAGGGTGGGGAGTATGGCATTTCTTGTGGGCCAGAAGTAGATCATGTAGTAAAACAAGCCCACATAAAAACTTTAGGTCACTCAGTGGTCATGCGAAATAACAAAGCATCAGCCTAGGTCAAGAGAGCCAGAGAAGAGAAAGGCAACAAAGGACTTCAGAAATTCCTGCACAATTGATCATAAAGTGCTAGTTGAGGGCTCAGCAGATCCAGAGGGAAGAATCCAGGTAAGAACTGTGTTATCCCTTACACAACCTCTCCCATTCTGCTCACCTCCCACACTGAGAAAAACAGGAAATAGCAGCTGGATCATGGGGGTAAAAGGTGAGCATGAAAAAAGAGCAGAAGCCAGCCAAGAGGCTCCTGTTCAGCATGAAGGCATGGCCTGGAGAAGGGGAGATTTAAGCATGTCTTGGTCTGCTACTGCTGTGTAATGAATCATCACAATCTTAGCAGTTTATAATCTCATGGCTCTATAGGTAAGAAGTCCTACATGGCTCAGGGAGGTTTTCTGCTTAGAGTCTCATAAGGCTGAATCAGGGTGTTGGCCAGCAAGACTCTCCAGATTCTAGGAAGAAATCCACATCCAAGTTCATTAGGTTGTTGGCAGAATTTCATTCCTTGTGGCTACAGATCTGAGGTCTCCATTTCCTGGCTATTGTCCAGTAAACAGTTTCCACCTCTTATGGCTCTCATGTCCTTGCATGTGGCCTCATCTATCCTGAAAGTCAACAATAGCACATTGAATGCCTTTAAGGCTTAAGATCTCTTTGCCTTCCCTTGCTAGCAGCCAGAGGAAAATCCCAGCTTTTAAAGGCCTTAAGTGATTTGAGTGGCCCAAATCTTTTTGCCATATAAAGTAATATTGTCATGACCATGCTATCTCATATTTGCAATATCATCCATACTCCAAAAGAAGGGGATTATATAATACTGAAGGTCACTATAGGTCATTCGTTCATAGAATTCTAACCTACCATAAACACTAAGTCAGGTGGGAAGTTTTGATTGTTCCTCGGGTTTGATCATCCAAATGACTAAATCACTCTCTTTGCAACACTCTCTTTGTGTAACTGTGTTATTAGTGAAGAATGAGCAGAAAAGTCTGCATGTGGATGTATTTTGTTATCATTTAATGCCAACATTGAAAAGAGAAACCTATTTCCTACTTTTTAAAAAAGATCCAGATTCCTAAACTCTTTTGAAAAATCAGAAGATTGGGAAACATCAGGCCTAGACTCTGCACAGCAACAACATTCTAATGCTCCGTATCAACTGCCCTCCTCTGACACAGGCTGGAGAGCTCCTGCTCCCTTTGAGTGGTTTGTGAAACGTCACTGGACCCTGTTGGCATCTGCATGTTTGATCTTGCTCTAAAACATTACACAAATGTTGGCTGTTACTACCTGTAAAATGAGGTCATTGGAATGGATGATCTGCTTCCGCTGAGAGGCTGTAATTCCAGTCTATAAGATGGATTTTTTGGGTCACTTTTCCCAAAAAGGTATAAAATAATCATCTCAGACACAGGGTGGTCCGGGTCCCCTGAGTGCATTATGAAGTCCATAAAATGCCCTGAAAATCAGGCATTTGCGCTGGGAGTTGCAGAAAGACTTCAATAAAGTACAAATGTAGTTTTCCACTGGGCAACATTTAGGCACTGCCTTCTTTAAAAGTAAATAGAAAGTAGAGATGAGGAAAGGACAGAGTTACCATCCACATTAAGAGACAGGGGCAAGGCTCCAAGAAAGGAGGGGACTGTAGGGAAAATAAACATTCACAGTAAGAGAGCCAATCCCCAGTGGTTCATCCAGAGAAGGGAGCCAAGAGTTTATAGTACTTTTTGGTTTGTTTTATTTATTTTCCCCCCACAAGATATAAATCAATCTATTTAGATAGGGATGGTCGAGAGAACACATTTTATTGCTGTAGATAATTTCCCAAGGGAGAAGGATCATTGTGTTTCATTTCTAACTTCTTTCCCCTCTTGGTTTTGTGAAACCCCACAGGTTTATGAAAAGTTGTCCAGATGAGGATGCAGAACTTAGCAAACTATTCCCATCTTTAATTCACATAAAAGTGGAAACACACACCCCTGCTCATGCACACATAGCACTAGAAACCCGGAAAACTAATTGAGTGCCAAGCACTTCTGGTACCCTAAGGATATATATATATTTTGGTAGCCTGAGGCTGCCAGAAACTTTGCCTGCTGAATGAATTATAGAACAGGAAGCAGATGGGCTGTGTATATGAAACAACCACTATCTGGCATGATGTGCTGTGCAATTTGGCTGCAAAGATTAAATTGAGCTATTGAATGTTTAATACACTATGCATAACAAATACAGCCAGAGCCACAAAACAGCATAAATTACAGAATTGGTATTCACACGGCCTTTCCCAGGAATCAATACACTGCCACCGCTCATAAGAGTCTGTTGTTTAATACACATAAAGAAGAGAAGAATTCTTCTATTAAAATGAGTTATCTGGGCTATTTACCAAAGGCAGTGATTTAGCAGTGGTAAAAGTCTATGTAGTGCTGTTGAATGCAGATGATAATACTTCTTGTCCTTGTCTGCCTGTTTCATTGCGCCTATCAGTTGCTGGGGCTGTGAGTCCCTCGGGTACATTAGCAGTCAGCCCAGGAAGTGTGTTTAAGTAATGGACATAATGTTCACATTTGCTAGACCAGCCTTCTCCCTAATCATGAATTATTCTTCCCCAAGGCTCAATTGGAACATTACTTTAGAAGCAGAAGATTTAATCCTTTTCAGCTGATTGGAGGGAATGATTACAGTATTATTTTCTTGTACAGGCTGTCTCCAGTGAAGGTGCCTTTTTCTGTCCCCATCTTTAATAGGCAGCAATCTTTATTTCCCTGGAGGGAAATGGCAATGAATTCGTAATGGGATAAATCTTCAGGAATGCAAGGTGCTGAAGCTGTAGATCACTGCTGGTTAGTTAATTAGTTTAGCCCTGGCTTGTTTCATCTCCAAGATAGAATACCTTGTAACAAGGGGAAACAGTGGGTAGGTGGGTGGGTGGGGAGGTGGGTGGAGTGGGAGAGTGGAGGAACCAGCTGTAGGCGGATGAATAACCAGATGCCTTAAAGCAACAATGCCCCGCAGATTTCCACTTGCTACAATCAGTAAAATAAGCAGTACTTGCTTAACTCCAAGCGTTCTGACTTCTAAGGACAATTCAAGTTATGGAAAGGGGTTGTGTCTTCATCTTGTAGAAACCATTAAAGCAAAGTAAGGCAGAACAGGGTGGAAGAAAGACCAAAGAAGACTGGAGTTGTTGCCCTAAACGGATATCTGTGTATACAGGGCTCTAGGCCCAGACTAAGACCTGGGAGGGGAAAAAAAGGCTCTTTGAACATTCCTGGTGAGTGCTCTTTAAACACCACTGCGCAGAGAAGCAATAAATAACAATTGACTCCATTGTTTTTTGCTTTTAGGGTTTTTTTTTTTTTTTCATGATTAATGTTTCCAGAAAGGGGGGAAAGGTGGCTTAGAAATTAATTACCTTGGTTTGGGAGATCTAAGCTTCAGACATCCTGTCTTCCTCCCCCTGTCCCACACCCACAGCTTTCTGATGGAAAGGCCACAATGGGGCAATTCTTGATTCCCCTGAAGTTCGGTTTTATGGGGAGCCCCTACCAAATCCCCTCAACCCACTACCTTTTTTTTCTGTTTTCTTTTTACTTAAACAGCAAAGAAAGAAACGGATCAAACCTAAAGAGATCAACTGAATTATAACGAAGTCCTTGACGCTTGCATCTGATTTAAAGCCGGAAGCTCCCAGGTCTAGCTGCCTGTGATCTATTTAGAATAAAACAAGGTCATGCTGCCTTGGCCCTGATTATAAATACTTTACGTTTAAGTGATGAATACCGCATTCACACGGAGCAGGAGATCAAGAGTGCCTGAGGCTAGTGCTTTTCAATCTCTCCTCAGCCGCCAAATCAGAGACTTAAAATAAACACGTTCCAAATGAATGCTACAGGAACCACGTAGGCACGGAGGCGCAGGGATGATTTTGTTTCTCAAGCAGAACATAATGTGAGAGGAGAGGAGAGCTATGCTGGAGCTTGTCTGGGAGAGAGAGGAAGGCTTATCTAACCCAGGGGGTTGCCTTTACCTAGGGCGCCATTGTCCCTCTCAGCCTATGATTCTAAGTCACCAAAACAGGTGGGAAAGGTCCAATTTCTTTAAATCGAACAGGGGGGAAAGATAGCATGATGAACCCATTTTCTGGAGGCATGTTGAATTCTTGTATTTTCTTTGAAGGGAACACTACTAGCTCCACACAACCTCCAGAGCCTGCTAGAAACTCCAAAAAGTCATGTGGGGTGGAACACTTTTTTCAAAGAGGGCAAGAAGCTATTTGAAGCACACACATGGGGAAATACATACCCAGCTGGGTTTGTGCACCTTGTCTGTCTACATGAGACAAGCTGTCAATCCTGTTGCTTTGTTGAATGCATCCCAGATTCTACTCCGGGGAACCCCAAACTCCTCCAAAATTAAGAAGGCCCCAAGCCCTGAGAAAGAAACCCCAGCAATTCCTCTCCATCTTGCTTAATTAACCAAATATTTATCAAGTACCTATTTTCTTTTCTCTAATGGAAAGGCCACAATGGGAATTCAAACACTTGAGTTCCAACCAGAATTATCCTTCCAGTCTCAAATCACTTTGACACACACACACACACACTCTTCTTTTTCTTCTTTTCATTTCACCTCCATTAACTTCTGGCTCAGAAAATAAGTGTTTTCTCCCAAGCTAACGTGCATACATAGTATCATATGTTTCTTTTCTGCTATAGCAGGAAATAGGAGCCATTATCATACACTACATAATAATGGAAGGAGCTGGTGCTGACAGCTTTTGGCTTTTCTTTCTCTCCCTCTTCTCCCTGAAGATAACAAAGTTCAGAGAAATGGAGGTAGAGGAAAACGTGGGTGTCAGTGTGTTGAAGGGAAATGAACAAGGAGCAAAGGGGTCCTAGTCCCAGTTGTAGCCAGGATCACTCTCCTACCCTTGGTTGTGTCACTCAAACTCCTCAGGGCCTTGCTTTTCTTAATTTGAAAAATTAAGGGTTAGATTTAGGTCCCTGCCTGTTCTATATCTCTATAGCCCTGGTTGCCCCCAAAACATTAATTGGATTTTACATCATTTGGTTTCATTTCCGGACATTTATAATTCTCCGAGTAACAGGTTACATTCACAGCCCAATTACTTTCCCAAGCTCATCGAAATTTAATTTGCTGCGAGCAGTGATACACAGCCCAGGCCTGAGGAGGAAGTCAGCAAAGCCACACCAGTGATTTACATGAGGCTCCCTGCCTGCGAAATTTACCATCAGGGGACATCTAATGATTTTTTTTTCATATAAACATATAGCTTTCACATCTACTGGAGTTGGAGCAGATGAGCTTCCGGAGACAGAATGTACTAAACAACATGCTTCTTTTCACATAATGAGCCCAGGAAATTCTGCAGTGAAATGAAGGTCTTGGTGTTATTATGATGCTTCATAAATGAGAACACTATCTTTTCCAGGACGTCACAGTGCTATTTGTATGTTAAAGACACCTGACCCTGGGAGGCTGCATCTATTTCTACTGTGACTTTCAAAACACCATGGCCTCCACATTTACATTTAAATGCTGATACCCTGTGCTCTTTACTCTCAATCTACTGTTAAGTTTTGGTGAGGAGGGCATTTCAACATAAAATTAGTGTGATTTTATGTGGCAGGAAACATAATTAGAACTTGGAATCACCATTGTTCCATTACTGGATCCAAAGCATTCTCTTCTTCCTGTCACTGTTTTGTGAATGGTGCTCTCTATTGACAGTATACAATGTGGTCGCCACAGGCCACAGATGATGATTGAGCACTTGAAATGAAGGTAGTCCAAACTGCTGGTACCCTAAGTGTAAACACAGGAGCACTGCATAGTCCCCATTATAGTTCCATGGGGCAGCATGGCTCTCAATGTCTAATATTTTTTATCTGTTTAGTCTGCAAAACATTATTGAGGGTCTCCAGTGTGCCATGCTGTATGCTTGATGGAAGGAACAAGAAAATGAACATTGTTCTCACTTTTAAAGATCTTACATTTAGAGGAGTGTTACAATTTGGATATGAGGTGCCCCCCCCCCAAGCAGTTCACATGTTAATCAATGCAGAAATATTCAAAGGTGAAATGATGAGATTATGAGAGCTCTTAACTCATCAATGGATTAATCCATTGCTGGACTAATAACTTGAATGGACTAACTGGTTGATTAACTGTAGAAGGTGGGGCATGCCCTTGCTATCCCTGGTTCTCCTCTCTCTCTCTCTCTCTCTCTCTCTCTCTCTCTCTCTCTCTCTCTCTCTCCCCCTCTCTCCCCCTCTCTCCCCTCTCTCCCTCTCTCCCTCTCTCCCTCTCTCCCTCCCTCCTTTCTCTATTTCCTCCACCATGCCCTTCCATCATGATGTCCTGCCTCACCTCAGGCCCAAATCAAAGGAGTCAGTACACCATAGACTGAACCTCTGAAACCATGAATCCAAAATAAACTTCCTCCTTTAAGTTGTTCTTTTCAGGTATTTTGATCACAGTGATAAAACCCTAATTAACACAAAGGAAGCAGATATGTGAAAAACTATCTGGAGTAAAATCTACTACTCCCTGCAAAGGCCCTGGTTTTAGCTTAGGAGACACATCAAAGTCGCACATTCAGTCTCTTTTACAAGTCTGTAGTATCGTGATTAAATTTTTCCGCCTGGGTTTATACACTGGGGTGGATCTAGATGTTATGGGTCTTGAAGTCTATGGGAAGCCCTCTTTAGAAAAAAAGGAACAAAAAGTAACAATGAAAAAATTAGATGAATATTATAATTGAGGTGGGA
Organism: Spermophilus citellus; assembly: GCF_964194105.1. Classification (NCBI taxonomy): domain Eukaryota; kingdom Metazoa; phylum Chordata; class Mammalia; order Rodentia; family Sciuridae; genus Spermophilus; species Spermophilus citellus. The sequence continues at coordinate 85,410,586 of NC_138183.1, forward strand.
ACCACCAACACTGAACAAAGGTGGAAATGATCAATCCCTTGTGTGAGTCAGAGATATCCCCAGAAGATCCTTCCCTAGGTCATGTGGGATGAGTAGGAACCTGGTTAGGAGGCAGGGACAGCTTTCTCTGAAATAGTATAAAACTACACAGGTGTTTTCCACAGGGGTGTAGAAAGAGCCAATAATGATAAATGGTACAGCTGGACAAAAACTGGCAAGGGATGTATGAGGTGGGGGTTTGTATGCCAGCCCATGGTATGATGATTTCATTCTGAAGTGTAGGAACTGGGAGACAATGAAATATGTGGGGTAACATGATTTAAGTTTTAGAAAGATCCCTGAAAACCATGGAGTGGCTAGGCGGAACATACGTTGGTTTAGTGTGTGTACCTACCCTACATACATCTCCTTGAAAGGTGCATCTCTGATTTGAGTAATGGGACTAGTGTCCCAACTCCCTAGTTCCGAGCCTAGATTACAGGATGGGTTTTTTTTTTTTTTTTTTTTTTTTTGCCCTAAAACCTGCAAGAAGTGCCCTGAGATTGAGAGGTTTTTCAGTGTCCCTCATATTCACTCCAGAACCCAGTCCCTGTCCTCAGTCACCCAGCAGAAGCTGTTGCTTCTGAATTAGTTACCAAATTGCCCATCCTGAGACCCAGTGAGGTAGTGATCTCAGCAAACCTGAGAATTTTCAGATATAGCAAAGACTTTGGCATCTGCTATCGTTTGAACATAACCCCCAAAGTGTATGTGTTGGAAACTTACTCCCCAGACTCTTACTTGGAGGCAGGACTCTTGAGGGTAAGTAGGATTAGATAAGTTCATGAAGATGGGGCCCCTAAGATAGCATTAATGGCTTTATAAGAAGAGAGTACAGAGCTGCTGGCATATTTGTTCTCTCTCCATATGATGTCCTCTGTCATGTTTTGATACAGCAAGATAGCCCTCCCTAGATGCTACTATCATGCTCTTGGTCTTCTGAGCCTCCAGAACTGTGATTTTATAAATAAAATCAATTTTTTTATAAATCACCCAGTCTCAGGTATTCAGCTATATAGCAACAGAAAATGAGATAAGACAGCATCTGAAAAATATGGTTATCCTAGGGGTTTCTAAACAGAAGGAATGACAACACTCACCTTGATGCTACAAACTAACAGCTAATAGATCCCCAAACTAACCTTGACCTGACACAGAGGGGCATGACTTCTCAGACACCCTTACATAGCTAGTCTCCAAAACTTGAACCTGCCACCTGAGTGACTTGACCAGGGAATTCTGGGCTTACTTTCTCACAGATACAAAATTACCATTTTCTCTTATGACCTAACATGGATGGGAGCCATCCCATGAGTCTCCCTTCTTTGTACATTCTTGGTGACTTCATCTCAGTATCTAATAGGCCTTCTCTATCTCTGGACTCTTAGTCAGGTGACATCAATTTACCCCTAACTGGAAAACCATAACTTTGAATTTAGTTGGGTATCATGGGAAGTACTCATGCACCACGTATGCTCAATCCCCCTACTGGCTTCCATGAAAGCCTCTAGCTCCATCTACCAGGAGGTTCTCTAGCCAAAGTAAATAAGTTAAATCTCCAATTTGCCAAGACTATAGTGATGGTTATAGAAAGAATCTGGAGTTTAAAAAATGAGGTGAATCCATTGAACTCCTATATAGAAAAGAGTAAATGCCCGTAAGTCCTTCAGGCTCTGTAAGCAGATTAGGCCTTTGAGCCTGATCACACCTGCCCCAATAGCATAGTCTGTCTTTCACCTCATGAGGGAGAAAATGAAGCTCGTTTCAACACAGGAATGTTCTAGAAGTGTAGTGGGGGTGATTGCACAGACCTAAAACCTAGCTTTCAGAGCACTGTAGCTACCTGCATTGAAGTCAAAAACTAGTTAACAAATAGCCTCAAGAAGGGTGAGGCCCATGAGTGGTAAAAGGCCATAGCATTCACCTAATTACAAGATTTAAAATGTCCTATAAAGTGTTATGAACTGAATTGAGTCCCCCCATATTTATATGCTCAAGCTCTAATGTCCATTGTGTCTGTATTTGGAGACAGGAACTCTAAAGAAGTAATATTGTTTAAATGAGGACCTAAGAATCAGACCCAGTTCAATAAGACTGGTGTCCATATAAGAGAAAGAGATGCCAAAATGCACATGCATAGAGGAAAAGCCAGGAGGGGACACAGCAAGAAGGTGGCCATCAGCAGGACAAGGAGAGAGGCCTTGAAAGAAACCAACTTGCCAGCACTTTGATCTTGAACTCACAGACTGGAGACTGAGAGAATTGTGAGATATTAAATTGTTGTAAGGTGAGTGACAACTTGCCCAGCGACAGACATACCCATTCTGTGACGTTCTGTTACAGTAGCCCAAACAAACTAATGCATAGATAGGGTATATGAACAAAGAAATATCACTGACATTAACTCATCCTGTTTTCCAGGCAGAGAAAAGAAACCCAGTTTCTTTTTTCACCAAAGGAATTAGGATTTGAGAAGGTGATGGAGAAACTTTTGAGTTTCCTACCTGCCAGAAGCTGCTTTAAATGCTTGTGTATATTGACCCGTTTGACCCTCAAGAACCTGAAGTTAGATGTCATTACTCTCATATTGTAGATGGTAGGAATCCCCAGAGGGCCAAAGCTAGTATGAGGTGTAAGAGCATGAAATCCCTGATCAGTGAGATCCAGACAGGAAGTACAAAGTGGGAAGTTGGAAGAGAAGCGGAATTCATACCTGTGGCTTTGCTTATTCTTTACATTTGGCTGTTCATGGTAGAAAGCTGTCACTACAGTGAGATTAACCTGTTTTTCATTATTTGTATCATGTGACTGTACTGCCAATCCAATGGTGGTGAAAATTTGTTCCATAGAAAGCACCCCATCCAGGGGATGGACTTGTAGCTCAGTGGTAGAGCACTTGCCTTGTATGCATGAGGCCCTAGGTTCCATCCTCAGCACCACATAAAAATAAATCAAAATAAAGATATTGTGTCCATCTAAAAAATTTTTTTAAAAAAGAAAGAAAAGAAAAGAAAGCACCCCACCCAGGAAAGAGAGAGAGGGAGGGAGGGATTTTTATGAGCAAAACCAACGTAACCCATCTTTGTTCCTTGGGACTGTTTTGTCTAATTTTCCATGCTTTCTGATCCCTAGGTCCTGTCTGTGTTTTTCACATTGTTTTAGACTTGAAGTTGAACTCTTTCAGAGGTAATAACCTCAGAGAATAACTCTACAAGGGATTATGGACAAGAACCCCTTCAGAAGGGCATACATGGTATGACTGAGGTTCTAGTCCTGGCCCTGTAGCCAGCCTCAGTGACTGGGACAAGCCCCTGACCTTCTCTGGGCCTCTGTTTCTCTATAAAAATGCAAGTGTCATAGAAGTTAGTATTTCAGGCTTCATGTTATATGTTTATTAATGTTTCTTTATACCATGCTATTTTCAAAATAAATGCTACATGATTCTGCTACTTTTATTCTTATTCATTTATTATCGGTCAGTTATAATTTCCAGAGGTTTATCTTCTTCTCACACATAAATACAGAGGTTAGCTCCTGAATTTTTAGAACTCTGACAATTCTGAAAGAAAAACTTTCTTGATCAGTTCAGGTTTCTGTAAAAGAAGACATAAATTGGGCAGCTTTAAAAAGCAAACATTTATCACAGTTCTGGAAACATAAGGTCAAGGTATCTATAGATCCAGTGTCTGGAGAGGGTGCTCTTCCTGATTTTCAGTCACTTTCTTGATGCATCCTCAAGTATCAGAGAGAGAGAGAGAGAGAGAGAGAGAGAAAACTTCATCCTGCCTCTTCTTAAAAGGGCACCAGTACCATCAATGGGCTTCCTACTCATTACCTAATTATCTCCCCAGAGGGCCCACCTCTTAATACCATCACCACAAGGGTGAGGATTTCAGCATATGTATTTGAGGAGGACACAGATATTTATTCCATTGTAAATACCTTCAAAGATCAAATCTAAAAGTAAATACGCAGCCTCACTTCTTTGAAATCAAAAGCCACATACACATGTCATATGAGGACTAGAAATCAGGACTATCACACACACTTGAACTCTAAAGTTCATGGTTATAGGTTAAATAAATGTGGCTTTGTTTTAGAGTGGGAAAAGTAAGCTTTCTTTGGTTCTCAATGGAAATCATACTCCTTTTAGATGATCCATAAATCTTGATTCAGGAAATGCCAACAAAATCAAAGAACGTGAGGTTAAAAATAACAATTTCCATACGAGAGAAGTGTGAACACACACCAAACAAAATGATGACAATAAAAAGCAGATGAGCCTGAGGAAATGTGCAGATTGGAGGGGTGTGTGCAGAGAACAGGCATCACTCAGGAGAGCTGAGATGGACAGCTGCCAAGAGGCCACAGAGAGCAGCAGGCCAACTCAGCCATGGTTCTTCAGTGTAAAGTCTCAGAAATTGGATTCAGTGAATATCCTAGGCTGAGATTAGTTTCTCAGAAACAAAAGAACATAATTTCAATTCATAAGAGACTAATGTAACAGCCGGAGTGTTGCTCAGTATATTCTTCCCTGTGGTGAAATTGACATGAGAAGCCAAATTCTGAACAGGAGGTTGCTTGAAGGGCTTGAAGTTGACAAGGGAAGCCAAATTCTAATCAGGAGGTTGCTTGGAGGGCCCGAAGCTGCTGGGGGAGAAGGTTACACAATTCACATGTGTTTTGCCATCAGAAAGCAGCCAACGCATCTAGGAGACCCTGGAGCCTCTGTCTCAGGTAGCATGGGATTCACAAGGACAGAGTTTCCTCCCAGCTTGGTACCCTTTCTCAACAGCAGCTCAAGCTTATTAACATAGTCAGATTACTTCATCCACTTTTATGTTGTTAGACTTCAGAGATGGACAGACTGAAAAAGAGCACCCCCTAATTGGCAGCATTCAAAGCCAAGCCACATAACACCATAACCATTTCCTCTTAAACAGAGGAAACCTTGCCTTTAGATTTGAATCAATTATGTCCTATTCATAATTTGGTTTTCCATAACAGGATTCTTTTTTAGAAATCACTAAAATTCCCCCTTCCCTGCCTAAGTAACTTGCCAGCCACCAACCACTTCCCCTAACCAAAAAAAAAATTAAAGAATGTACACATCAAACAACAGTACAGAGACCTTTAAAAATTCCACTAATACTCTTAAAGGAGTTAAAGATTTAGACCACTGCAGAACAAACCTGATTTTATGCTTTTTCATTGAAAATGATACACGGTACCTAGATGCAGAAAAGACACAAAGTGAAAAACATAGAAGAGGCAAAACACTGATTATTATCCTATTTCATACATTGATTTTTCTCTTGGTATCAAAAGATCAAGACATATCAAGCATTAGAAAGTAGGTATATTTGAGAGTGTTATATAAAATGCAAGAGAATGAAGTAGAGAAAGGATAGGAGGTAGAATCAATCAGAGATACTGGGAAACAAATTCCAGTGCCCATTTATAAGCTGCTACACAGGCAGATCTTTAAAATGGGGTTGATAGCATCTAAAGGGTAGGGTGGTTTTGAGAACTGAGATGAGTTAGTGTGTTGATAATAAACCATATCTATCAATACTGTTATTTTAAAGAAACTATTTTTTTAGCATTTCCTTTTCCTCCCCAAAGCCACCCCACATCTCTTTAGTCAGATGGAACTTAACAAAATATCCTCCTGGCCCTCACCATGTATCTATAGATAGCTGACAGAAGTGTATGCATTCTAATTTGTCCTGAAAGACACTAGTTTCTTTTGCCTGGAAATAGGGTGGGTTAAAATGGTCAGGTGAGGTACTGTCTTAGTGAGAGAAGTGGGGTCAAATCAGTCTGCACCTTGACAGGACACCGATGTCAAGACTGAACAATCAACCTGAAAACTGCAAGTTATTATACAGTCCAGAGGTTGATTTGGCTCCAATTCCTAATTCTATTTCTGTTCTTTCTATGGTTGTGCTTTTTAATATATATTTTTAGAAAACTCTACTTTCAATCAAAATTGTTCTTATTCTATACAGCCAGCCTCCTCTCGTCGTTGTATTGTTTAAGGGGGTTAGGGAGCAAGCCATCAACACATGTTTGCATTTACCCATATTTTTCCTCTTTAATTTTCATGCCATTTTTTCCTTTTCAATTTAAGGTGGCTTCTTATTGAAGTAAATAGAAGTGTTTCAGCAGAAAAAAATAATAAATGAATGATAAAATGTATAAATAATAAACTGAATCGTAAACTGCCAGTCTTCATATATCTACATTTGTCTGTATTTTGCACTCCTTTTTGACCAACCCTTTGGCTTGGACTAGATATCCAGCTTATTTTCCCATGGGACCTTAAAATAACACACACACACACACACACACACACACACACACACACACACACACATATAGTATCTAGCATTTACTTTTTGTTATAAGAAGTCTATCATTAGCAAAACTACCTATAAAAGAATAACAACCTGGACTCTTTTTCTGATAGTTTTTAGATTTTCTAGTTATGGGTGTATTTCAAATCTTGCTTGCAACTCAATGTTGCTTGTTAAATTTGAGGACCCAGATGCCTGTCTTCAATTTGGGGAAAAAAAATTCTTAGCCATAATATCTTCTTCTCTCTATTCTTCCCTAGAATTCTTAAATAAATTTTGGAGCTTTTAATTCTTTCCTCTATGTCTTCTAATTTCTTTTCCATTTTTCTCTTTATCACTCTGAACTGTATTTTGGGTGATTTTATTAAATTTTATAACCCAGAAAAATATTTTTCTTGGGGGAAGTCTAATTATTGATCAACCTATCTTGTGAATTTAATTGTATTCTGATTATGTTTTATACTAAAACAAAACAAAAACCCTATAGTTATAACCTAATCCCCTGAATACATCACAGAGAAGAAAATGAAGGTTCTTATGCAAATTTTTTTTTGTAGTAGATGCCTCTGGAGATGCTCTTGATTCACGTTATGCATAAATAATTCTTACCTCTTCAGCCCCATCATGGTGACATATTGGACACCCAGGATAAAGTGAAGACAGGAAACATTTCTAATGTACATGCAGACATATATTTTTCCAGTTAATTATCTATCCTGTTTTAAAGCATGCTTATTTTTGAAGTGTCAAAATGTACTAATCCTTACTGCAATTGTTTGGGAAACTTCATGAGCAAGTATATTTCAGCAAGAAAAGACATTTGATGCCAACCAAATTCTCTTTTTTTCTGTCACTATAAATGGCTTTCCTGTTTTCAACAGTTTTTCAAAATCAAAGTCATATCTAAGCTGACAACTTCTTTGGCAAGTTTCAGCTAGATGTAATTTGAAACAGTCAAGGAAGCAAAGCCTAAACAATAAGGTTTTTAACGGTAATGGTGACAGATCCTTAACTACTGTCATGCTGTGTCTGACACCAGAAGACTTGAGAGGAAATTCATTAAATAAATACATGCAGTTAAAGGAATACACCTGCATTTAGAACTTGTCCTGTGTCATGAAAATGTGTAAGACCTGAGAATGCAATGATGTTAGGCACTGGGCAAAAACATACCTGAAACCCACACACACATATCCCAAGGAATTTCTCTTTAACCTTCAGATTATTCTTTGTCTATATTTGGCATCCAAAGGTTATTAAAAAGTCACAAGAATGAAAAGAGAAAGAAATCAAGTCTCTCCTTATTTAGCTTCAGATTAGTTCTACGCAAACCAAGGGTGTTTACTAAGAGGGAAGTTCTATTGGCCTCTGAATTGCTATTACCTACACACATACATAAACACAAGATTTGCTTTGCTCAGATGAAAATTTGTTAATTTTTTTACTACTGATATTTTTAGAGAAACCTATAGATTTCCTAATTCACTGTATTTCTCTTTATTTCAGAATAATACAACATTTTTAAAGATCAATGTAAACTCTAATTGCACTTTAAAACACACTGATATAGTGTTTAAACTTCAGGAATTCCTTTTCATATATGCCATGCTTTATGTCAATTACTATGACTTCTTTAGTATATTCATTTCTATGTCTTTAATTATAATAAAACCTATCTGGATAGAATTCTAGGACTTAATGATTATATTATCATTGCCCATTAAAATCACCTACATCACTCAAAGGACTTAACAGAAACAAAGGTACACAAAAGACGTTATGGAGGCAAAACTGAATAGATACTCATAGGAAACAAAAGTTAAATATAAATGACTTAATTTTATTGTTTATAGGGCTGGAGATGTAGCTCAGCGGTAGAGCACTTTACCTAGCATACACAAAGCCCTGTATTTAATCCCCAGCACCACCAAAAAACATTTTTTAATTGTTTCTAAACCATCTCTTTGAACAAAATTCTTAACCCCCTAAATTGACATCTAACCCCAAAAGAAGTATCCATAAAAATTCTGCTTTAAGTACACCATAAACTTTACTTCTCTGAGAAAAATAAACCAAGTTATAAGAAAGGTCAAAATGAGTTTATACTGGCAGTTAATTTGTAATTCTCTTTTTAAGTCTTATAAGTTTGATTTCAAATGTTAAAGAAAAATTATTCAATGATTAATCCCATGTTTCACCATAAGGAAGACTTTATTCAGGACCATCACAATCCAAATAGCTGCACTGTGATGGGGTCTTGCAGTGGAGGATTCTGGGATCAACTCCAAACACAGGATGAGCAAGTGGAAATTTATAGCCACCCTCCCAGATGTTTTCAGAAGTAAACAGCAGATAAAGGGGGACTCTGGCTAACATGATGTAACAGGATTCTTGCTGACGACAGGTCAAGGTGATCAGACATCACCTGGGGAGTAGTGAAGGTTATGGAACCCAATCAGATATGGAGTGTGATAAGCATTAGTTCTGCCTGAACTGTCACATAGCAGGGTTGTTTCATTAAAACTTAATTTTATAAGGAACTGCACAGAGAAGCTTAGGAAAAGTTTCAGAAGCCTTACTAAAATTTGGCCAAAGAATCTTTGTCAAAGATTAAAAAAAAAAAAAAAAAAAAATATATATATATATATATATATATATATATATATATATATCACCTGAACTTATTCTCAAACTAGGAAATAATAGAAGAAAGTATGGTAAGTCATGAAACTTATTTAAAATATATATATATATATATATATATATATATATATATATAATAGATATATAGAGATATAGTCCCATATATACATGTATATTTTATGATTTATACATATATTTGCACACACATACACATTATATATATTTGTATTACCTACATTTCAATGATCTACATGTCCTTAAATATCCATAATAGATTTGATGAAAATATGAAAAAAAGTGTTAGAAATCCTAAAGCGGTAGGAATATACTCAAGGGAAATTCTAAACATTGAAAAATGGAATGAAGAGAGGAAAAAAGAAAAAAAAATATTCTTAAGATTTTATTTTATTGGGGAGAGAACAAAATATTCTAATGAGGGAAACTACACCTTTAAGTGATAAATATAGCATCTTGTTTTCACGTGGCATAAAGAAATATGTATTCATCATAGTTCAAGAAGAGGGAAATTAAACGTCAATAGAATAACATTAATTGCTGGTGAGGATGTAGAGAAAAGGTACACTTATATGTTGTTGGTGGGACTGAAAATTAGTACAACCACTTTGGAAAGCAATATGGAGATTCCTCAAAAGACTAGGAATGAAGACACCATATGACCCAACTATCCCACCTCTTATCATTTATACAAAAGACATAAAGTCAGCATACAATAGTGGAACAGAAATATCAATGTTTATAGCTATGAAATTTATATTAGCCAAATTATTGACTCAACCCCTGTGCCTGTAGACAGAATAAAGAAAATGTGGTATATATGTACAGTGGAGTTTTATTCAGTCATAAAGAAAGATGAAATTATATCATTTGCAGCTATCGATAGAATAATGAACATGATTAAGCTAAGCAAAAATAAGTCAAACTAAGAAAATCAACAATCAAATATTTTCTCTCATATATGTGAAAGCTATAAGGGAGGGAAAATTTAAAATAAAAAAGGTGGTGGTGGGAATCTCAGGAAAATAGGAGTAAAACCAATAGAATAGGGTGTAGGGATTGAGAAGGAGGGAGAAAAAGAGGGCATCAGGAAGTACTACAAAATTATGCAATGTCCATGTACAAATATTTCACAATAAATAATATATATATACACATATACAATTATAATATACCAATTAAAATAATAGGAGGGAGATCAGTAGAGTAGAGCAAGTAGACCAGGGGAGGGAGGAGGAAAGCAAAAGGTGGTAGGGAATGAGATTGATCAAGTTATGTTATATGCATGTATAACTATGGCACAATGAACCCCACTGTTATGAATAATAATCAGGTACCAACAAAAACAAATATAAAGATGTTAATGACTGGGGAAAATATGTCAAATTATCAGATTTACTTAAGAAATAGAAAGAATGTTGACTTGATCAAATCAACAAGAAAATGAAAGAGGAAAAGACAAAGAAAACATGGTCTTAAGGTAAAGAGGAAGGTACAACGCAAGTATATTAGCCAATACATGAACTAAATTATTACAATAAAAGAGGGACCATCTAATTGACCTTGGAAAAGCTATATTCTATTTATAAATAAACAATTCACTGGGATAAGGAAAAGTTGAAAGTAGGAGTTACCAAATAGCAAGTAATACAAAGGAAAAAATCAAGGGCAAAATATTAACATCTGAGAAATTAAAGTGCAATATTTACAGATAATATGACAAAGAAGCATATTAGTTAATATATTTTAAGAATAGGACAGATATGTTAAATAAAACTTGGAAAGGACAAAAATAAATCAAAAAGCGTAATTAGCAAGTTAGATGTATTCAGCATATATATATGTGTGTGATATATGATTTTTTTGATATATGTATAAAAAGAGTATTCTTCAAATACTAATTATTCATTTTTTTATGTCAGTGAAACATTTTTAAAAACTAAGCATGTACTAGCCAGGCACATTGTCGTACCCCTGTTATCCCAGTGGCTCAGGAGGCTGAGCAGAAGGATCACAAGTTCAAAACCAACCTAGGCAACTTAGCAAGGCCCTAACCAATTTAGTGAGATCCTGTCTCAAAATAAAATATAAAAAAGGGCTGGGGATGTGGCTCAGTGCTTAAGTGCCTTAATCCCTGGTACTGAAAAACAAAACAAAAACTAATCATGTACTTATCACAAAATGTAATAAAAACTTAATGTCAGATTTATGCAGAGTGTATTCTCTGTGTGCCAATATAATTAGATACAAAAAATTTTAATGATTCAAAAAAGTCTACTTATCTGAAAATTTAAAACACAATTCTAAATAAGCCTTGCAGTTAAAAATTTTTTTAAAAAAATCAAAAGGAAAATCATCGACTATCTGGAAAACAATGCAAAGAAAAACATCCCCTACAAACACCTTTGGGAGAAAACAAAAGCACTACCGAGAAGAAGATATTGCCCCAAAAGCCTTCAATACCACAGAATAGGAATAAAAATGAACTTGGTATTCATCGTAAAACATTTAAAAGCAAACAAACTGAAACAAGGAAGTTATACAGATCTAATCAAGAAAAATTAAAAAGAAAAAAATATATAGTCATTGCAAATAAACTCAAAAGTCAGTTCTTAAGAACAACTGATAAAAAAAAATTCTTCATGAATCTAAATAAGGAAGAGTAAGAAAGAAGAAACATAAGATTAGGAATGGAAAAGGAAATGTAACCACAAATAGAAAGGAGATAAAAAGAATTGTTAAGAGACTCTTGCAGGTAACAATTTGAAAATTGAGAAGAAATAGGAAACTTATTATTAAAAAGCTGTCAAAATTGACTCAAGAAGATATGAGAAAACTTTATTAAAATAGATTTCCATTTTTGTACATTAAAATGTGATTACTAGCTCACTGAAAAAAAGCATCATGTGGGCAAGACCAGCCCAAGACGGCCAACTTAGAGGATAGGCATGGGGTAAGGAGAAGGGATGCCCATCTAGTACCATTGTAGTTATAAGCATCTGCATTTTAGAATAATTTTACCAATTTTATTTTTTTGATATTTGAGAACTGTTGACATACTGCGGATATACTAGAGTATACTGTAGATGTTGAAGAAATAACAGTTATCTTGCACTTTGTGGTAAGATAATACTTTGTGGTAAGATAATACTATAATATACAAAGCAAACAACTCCACAAATCACAAAAATTAAAAATGAATCAGTGAAAACATGACTTCTAAGCAGAATTTATTATAACCTGTTATTTAAGGGAGTACTAGTGTTTTCTTCTAAGTGGGATGTAAAACTTCTACCATATTATGGTTCCTCAGTTCTATCTGCCAAGGACTCAAATGTAGCTGTGATACAGCAATCCTTCCTAGAATGTTGGCAGATATGGGTGTGAGCTCAGAATACACAGGTGACACAGATATGACAACTAGTAATGGTGGACTCATTTACAGTATTCACACTTCTATAGTCAGGCCTTAAGAGAAAGTCAAATAGTGCCCTCTTATCTGTCTCCAAATACATGTCAAAAGAAGAGTGTTCAAATTTCAACTCCATTTTTGCTCAATAATACATTCAAGAAAGAGTCTGATCCCAGGTGAAAGCCCTGTAAGCATTTTTCTTTATCTCAAGTAATACACACACGCATTATTTGTCATTCAGACTATCCATCCATACTACACTATCTTCTGTATTAGATAGTCTGATAGAAATGTATTTATTTTGTTGTTAAAAAAAAGAAAAAGTCACTGCAAACAGATGAGTTTACAGCTCAGTTTTATTTACTTTAGAAATGCAATAGAACATTTTAACAACAAAACTTAACAAATTAGAAGAATTGAATCATACAAAATAATAATTTACAAAAAAAATAGCTAGGACTTCTGTAACAATGTACATAGCTAAAACAATAGAAATTTCTTGTCTCACAGTTCTAGGGGCTTAGAATTCCAAGATCAACCATGGTGCAGGCCAGCAGGATTGGTTCCTCCTGACTTATAAAATAAGTGTGTTCCATCCATGCCTCTCTCCAAACTCTTGTGGTCTGCTAGGCATCTTTGTTCTTTGGCTAATAAAAGCGTATCTCCAATCTCTGCTTTTATCTTCACATGGTGGCTTGTCCATGTACATTTCTATATCCAACTTTCCTTTTATATAAGAATATATGTCATTCTGGATTCAGGGCCCACACTACCCGAGTATGACCTCATCTTAACTAATAACATCTGCAATAACCCTATTTCCAAACAAGGTCTCATTCTAAGATACTGAAGGTAAAGACCAACATATGAATTTTGAGGAATATTCAATTCTTCCCATTACAGATCTATAACTATTAAGCACTTTTAATTATTTCTGAAAAAAAATGTCTTCAGTCCCAAATGGTTTCATTGATGAATTCTATCAAACATTTTAAGAAGAAATAACAATTTTACATAAGCTTTTTCATAAACACTCCTATCTATGTTATGAGGTGATTTTCCTGATACTAAAGTACAAAAAAGAAAAGTACAGATCAATATCTCTCATTGAAATGACATAAAAATATTCATATAATATGGGCAAACTAAATGTGACATTATATATAAAAATGTTATGACATAGTATGTTTATGAATTAGAAGGTTCAACATAGCAAAAATGTTAATAGTCACCAAATTGGTAATCAAACTTAACCTAATTCTATCAAAATTTTAGCTAGGATTTTTATTTGCTTTGTTTTATTTTAGATACAGATGAGCTGATCTTATATTGTACATAAAATAAAGGAACTAGAAAAGCCAATTTTTTTGAAAATTAAAAAGTTAGGAAAATTATAATATCTACATTTGTAAAACAGTCAGCATTCCATATCTGCCAGTTCCATATCACAGATTTGATCAATCACAAACCAAGAAAATTGGGGGGAAATTGCATCTGTACTGAACAAACACAGACTTTTTTTGTCTTTGTTCTATAAATAATATAGTATAATAAGAATTTACATAGCATATGTTGTACTGAGTATTACCAGTTACCTAGAGATGACTGAAAGAACATGAGAAAACATACAGTTAACCACAGATACCATTCCATTTTATAAAAGGGATTTGAGCATCCTTGGATTTTGGTATCTGTGAGATATCCTAGAACCACATTCACTCCACCTGAATGTTTTCCCTACCCATCATCTCTATCCAGGACTTAAACTCTTCTCTTTCTTGTTTCTGTCACAGAATCCATACTGAAAATTTGACTTTTCCTCTGAAATCTCTTACCTCAATTTAGGATGTATTTCCTCAGTCACAAACAAATTTAGCAAAATCCAAGACCAAAAGTTTAGTTCAAGCATCACTTCCTGGAAACTTCGCTAAATCTCCCCCTCCCAACGAAGGTCATAACTCACTTCTTTTTTTTTTTTTTTTTTGCTTTTTTTTAATTGGCCTCTTCTTTTTTTATTAGTTGATCAAGACAATACAATGATCTTGACATATCATACATTTGATTCAAATGGGGTATGAATTCTCATTTTTCCACTTGTACAGATTGCAGGATCACATTGGTTTTACAGCCACGTATATACAGACAGCAATACTAGTGTCTGTTGTATTTTGATGCCCTCCCTATCCCCCCTCTCCTCCCCTCACCTACCATCACCTCTCTCTATCCAATCTACTGAGACACATTTCTCTCTTTTTTTTCTTCACCCTCACACCATCATATATGTATTTTGTATAATCATGAGGGTTTCCTTCCATCTTCCATGCAATTCCCCTTCTCCCTCCCATTACCTCCCACGTCTCTTCCATGCTTAGTGGTAATCTTCTTCTCAGGCTCTTCCTCCCTACTCTGCTTTGAGTCACCCCCCTTATATTAGAGAAGACATTCAGCATTTGTTTTTTAGGAATTGGCTAACTTCACTTAGCATAATCTGCTCTAATGCCATCCATTTCCCTGCAAATGCCATGATCTTATTACTTTTTAGTGCTGAGTATTATTCCACTGTGTATAAATGCCACTTTTTTTTTTTATCCATTCATCTACTGAAGGGCATATAGGTTGGTTCCACAGTCTAGCTATTGTGAATTGTGCTGCTATGAACATTGATGTAGCTGTGTTCCTGAAATATGCTCTTTTTAGGTCTTTTGGGTATAGTCCAAGAAGGGGAATAGCTGGGTCAAATGGTGGTTCCATTCCCTGCTTTTCAAGGAATCTCCATACTGCTTTCCAAATTGGCTGCACCAATTTTCAGTCCCACCAGCAATGTACAAGTGTACCTTTTTCCCCACATCCTCGCCAGCACTTGTTATTGTTTGACTTCATAATGGCTGCCATTCTTACTGGAATGAGATGGTATCTTAGAGTGGTTTTAATTTGCATTTTTCTGATTGCTAGAGATGGTGAGCATTTTTTCACGTAATTGTTGATTGATTGTATATCCTCCTCTGAGAGGTGTCTGTTCAGATCCTTGGCCCATTTGTTGATTGGATTATTTGTTTTTTTTTGTTGTTTAACTTTTTGAGTTCTTTGTACACTCTGGAAATTAGAGCTCTATCTGAAGTGTGAGGGGTAAAAAATTGTTCCCAGGATGTAGGCTCACTTATTATTTCTCTTGCTGAGAAAAAAACTTTTTAGTTTGAATGCGTCCCAAATGTTGATTCTTGATTTTAACTCTTGTGCTATAGGTGTCCTATTAAGGAATTTGGAGCCCGACCCCATGAGATGGAGATTAGGGCTAACTTTTTCTTCTATTAGACAGCAGAGTTTCTGGTTTGATTCCTAGCTCCTTGATCCATTTTGAGCTAATTTTTGTGCATGGTGAAAGAAAGAGATTCAATTTCATTTTGTTGCATATGGATTTCCAGTTCTCCCAGCACCATTTGTTGAAGATGCTATCCTTTCTCCATTGCATGCTTTTAGCACCTTTGTCTAATATAAGGTAGTTATAATTTTGTGGATTGGTCTCTGTGTCCTCTATTCTGTACCATTGGTCTATCTGCCTGTTTTGGTACCAGTACCATGCTGTTTTTTGTTACTATTGCTCTGTAGTTAGAGACACATAACTCACTTCTTGGCACCAAAATCCTCCCTAGATCATGATGATGAGTCTTGACTGCATTCACTTGATTTTTGCAAATCTGGTTTCACCCAAATTATTCTATTTATCATCTATAAAATGTGATAGATGTGACACATTTTTGTACGCACAGAAATATTAAAACAATACTATAAAACTATACTAATCAAGACCATGGTGCTCTCAGATGGGATAGACACACAGAACAACAGACTAGAATAGAAATTGTACAAATAGACCCACACAAGTATGGAAAATTGATTTTTTACAAAGGTGCAAAGTCAATGTAATAGAAAAAGAATAGTCTTTTCACCAAGTGGTGTTGGGACAATTAATCATTTGTATGCAAAAAAATGCACAACTCTGCTTAATAAAAATTTAATTGTACTTTATAAAAATATACCAAAAATGGATCATTGATCCACTATATCAGAGAGCTAAATATAAAACATAATACTATAAACTCTTAAGAGGAAAAGAAAAAAAATTCATGAGTTGGGATAACAAAAAATTTCATAGGTAAGACACCAAAAGCAATATCTATAGAATACCATGTTGATAATATATACTTCATCAAAATTAAAAATTTTAATCAATGAAAGACACTGTTAAGAGAACAAAGGGTAAGCTATGTCTTTGGAGAAAATATTTTCAAGTTAAAGATCCATAAAGGATTTTTAACTGAAAAGTATGACAACCTGATTTTAAAATGGGCAAAAGATTTGAACAGGCTCTTCACTAAAACAGAATATATGATGACAAATAAGCCATGAAAGATGTCTGATATCATTAGCCATTAGGGAAAGGCAAGTTAAAAGTATGATGTGCTACCACTGCACACCTGTTAAAATGGAAAAATTTTAAAATACTGAGAATACCAAGTCCTGGCAAGGATGCCGAACAAATGGATCTCTCATAGATTGCTGGTGAAAATGTAAAATGTACACAGCCTCTCTCAAAAACAGTTTGACAGCATTTCATAAAGTTAAACATACTCTTTCCTCACAACCCTGCCATCCCACACTTTGGTATTTACCCAAAAGAAATTAAAATATATTCACACAAAAACCTGTATATGAATGTTTACAGCAGTTCTATTAATAATCACCAATAACTGGAAACAAACCAAAAGTCCTTCAACAGCTGAATGAATAAACAAGCAAACTATTGATTCATGCAACAACATGGATGAATTTCAAAGGCACTATGCATAGTAAAAGAAGATAGTCTCAAAGAAGAAAGAAGCCAGTCTTGAAAATTCACATATTCTAGTTCCATTTCCGTGGCATTCTTGGAAAGACTCCCTCTATAGTGTTGGAGAAAGAATCATTGTTTGCCAAGGGTTAGAAATTAAGAGTTTTGTGTGGATTAAATTTTTCTATATTTTGTTTGTTTATACTTGTGATCACATGAATTACATATTTTAAAATTCATAGAACTGTGCACCAAAAAAATGAAGTTTACTACATGTTTTTCCTCAAAATAAAATTAAAGGAAAATAATATTAATTCAACTGATTTAGACCACAGAAAAATATAGTTCTTTCAATCCATTTTATGAAAACTGTATAACTTTAAGGGCTAGGATTGTAGCTTGGTGGCAGCGCGCTTGCCTAGCACGTGCCAGGCACTGGGTTCAATCCCCAGTACCACATAAAAATAAAAAAATAAGTAAGTAAAATAAAACTATTGTGTCCTTCTACAACTAAAAAAAAATTTTTAAAGCAAGAAAGTTTTCTGAAAACCATATAACTTTTACTTCAAAACCTGGTAAAGATGACACACAAAAAGAAAATTTTCTGAATATAAATGCAAAATTTATGAGAAAATATTAAGAAAATCCAGTTTGATAGCAAATTAATAGTCCACTCTGTTCAAGAAAGTTTTAATTCAATAACACAAGTGTAGATCATTATCAGTAATGTATCAATGGAATTAGTTGTACTGATTGTTAAAGGAAGAAAAGCAAATAAATAATCATATCAAGGATACTAAAAAGTTTTCTAAAATTCAGATATATGGTATCTTATAAGACATTCTTATTATATATTTGAGGAAAAATAGGAAAGGATATCACTTTAAGGTAATAAAGAATACTACTACCAAATTTTTTAAAATTATAAACATATGTATATATATATATGTATATATATATACACACACACACACACACAATAAACAAATACATAATATATATATATATAATTACACATGTGTTCCTGCCCACATAAATATACACAAAGGTATATACTAATATAAATAAACATATACTACTTTGGGGAGTTTGTGGAACTGGAGAAAACAATCTTAAAAATTTCTAGAGGAAATCAATCCCAGAGAAGAGTCAAAGTTTCAAAATAGAAACCTGGCACAAGGAGACATGCCCTATCTGATATCAGACCATCTTAGTACGCCAACTATAATTAACAAGTTCCTAGCCTAGGAATAGACAAAAGATCACTGGTACAGAACAAAGCTCAAAATTATATGTCAACATATTTGAGAATTTAATGGGACAAAATAGGAGATTGTTTAGAAAATACTAGCTTCGTTAAAAACTTAAGGGTAAAAAATAAAACAAAACTCTCTAAGCAAATCAAAGATATAGACTATACAATCTAAGTGGATGAAATTCTTTTACTAAAATTAGATACTAAGAAACTATTTTTAAAAGATAAACCTTTTGTGTAGATTTTTTAAAAATATGCAGGAAAAGGCAGAAAAATATTTGTTGAATAATCAATATGGGGGAAAGCACATGCAATAAAGGGGACAGTCAAAGTGTTTTTATCTGTAATAGATAATGTCTTCCAAACTTACAATGCAGAAAAACAACCCAGTAGAGATATGGAGCAGACAGAGAACACAGAAAGTCAGAGAAAAGTAATACCAAGAAATATCTTAGAGTAAATCAGGAGTTCAAAAAGTCAAAATTAAAATAATAAGGAGATATTGGGCAAAAATGAAAAAGTTTGGTTATGCATATTCTGCCAAGGATGTAAGGGAAAGCACTTCCCCATATGAATGGTGGGAATGTGAATGAATTACTAAAACTGTTGGAAAAAAACAATCTTGCAATATCTTTACTTAAATTTAGAATCTTCATATTTTTCAGCAGAGTCAGTTCATTCCCAGGCATCTATTCCTACGTAAATGAAAGTAGCTCTAACCACAGGAAATCTGAGTAAGGGTGTTTATTGTAACACTGCACTAACAAAAATGGGCCACAAAGTAAAAGTCCATCTATAGGATATGGTCATATAGTTGTGGGGCATCCACACTCCATAACTAGTATACAGTCATTAAAAAGAAATACCTGGTGACTTGACAAGTGTTCTAGTCAGGCTTTTCATTAATGTGACCAAATGACCTGACAAGAACAATTTTAAAGAGGAAAAGTATATTTGGGGGCTCACAGTTTCAGAGGTCCCAGTCCACAGCCAGATCCCTCCATACCTTGGGGTGCAAGGTGAGGCAGAATATCATGGCAGAAGTGTATAGTGGAGGAAAGCAGCTAAGGACATGGCACCAGGAAGCAGAGAGAGAGCTCTACTCAACAAGGGCAAAATATAAACCCCAAAGGCACACCCCCACGGACCTACCTCTTCCAGCCACACCCTACCTACCTAAAACTACCATCCAGTTAACCCCTATCAGAGGATTAACACACTGATTGGGTTAAGCTTTCATAACAATCATTTCATCCTTAAACTTTCTTGCATTGTCTCACACATGCATTTGGGGGGACACTCAATATTGAAACCATAATATCAAGAATTGTACAAGGTAACAAGGTCAAAAAAAGGTGTATTTAATATTATCTTTTCAAATGAAAGAAAAATATTGACCAAAAATTATAAGAATGTGTTATATTTATGTTGCATAAGAGTATATTTAGCCAGGCATGGTAGTGCATGCCTGTAATTCCAGACACTCGGGAGGGAGAGACAATAGAATTGCAAGTTCAAGTCCAGCTTGGCCAACTTAGAAAAACCTTGTCTCAAAAACTAAACACTGGATTGGGATGTAGTGTAGTGGTAGGATGCCCCCAGGTAAAATTTCCAATACCACCAAAATATCCTCCTCCTCCTCCTCATCATCATCATCTTTATTGTCATCATCGTATGTCCACCATGCGGCCAGCGCAATGGTTTCATTAATGAGGTTCTTGGCATAAAAGTTAGCTAGAAGAGATCAAAATAAAACACACAGACTCAGTTACCTTATTTCTATTGCCAGGTCCGAGATGGCTCCCCTCTCTGGTTCCCACCTCTAACTGCCCGGCAGGGCAGCAAGGATTACTCAGGGCTAGCAGGAGAGAGAGAGAGAGAGAGAGAGCACGCCAGGGAGCAGCCTTTTATTGGGGAACAAGAAATTCAGGGGAGAATTCCATCCAATGAAGGTTGAGGGGGGCCGCACTCCAAGGTCAGGGTCAGTGATTGGGCCCTCGGGGTCAGTGGTCAGTCACACCCCCACACGGACAGGTTCTCTCATCAGGAGAGGGCCAGGAAAGATCCGACACAGCCAGAACGCCTCAGACCCAAACCGGGAGTCGCCCAGTCACATGTGAGAATGGCTCCCCACAGTATGAATGTGGGGGTGGGTCTCATGTATTTCTCTATAATCATGTGAGCACAGAGAAGTATAAGGGAGAGGGGTGTAAAGGTGTTGGCTTGGGTTCTTAGGAAAGAAGGGGAGTGATATTAGTAAAGGTGGAGTAGGAGATTAGAAGAGGAAAGCTGAACCAAAAGAGAGAAAAGAAAGAAAAGACTGCAAAACCATATGTTTTTCAAAAATTCCTTTATTTGCTCAATTAAAATAGCATATTTTTTAAAAAGACTGCAAAAAAATCTGTAGTATATACGATAATGTCACATTTATGTATTTCTGCAAAATGTCATATGTATATGAGTCATAATAAAAATTCAAAGAGAAAAAAGAAAGAAGGAATAAGAACCACGCAGAAAGAAGAGGAACTGGATACATTTAGCATAGGAAATCACATTACTAAAGAGGGATGTTCCAAAAGCTCCATCATACATTTGTTGCTTGAAACTTGGACCCAATTTTTCCACTAACACCCGCCACACACACACACACACACACACACACACACATTCACACAAAATTCTTCTAAACCTCTTATGTCCCTGGACCACATACAGTCAGCCCCCTATCCTGGATTTCCCGTGCACAGATTCAACCAACCACAATTAAAAATATTTTGAAAAAAAAAAGTATTTGTATCTGTACTGAACATGAACAGGTTTTTTGTTGTCATTATCCGTTAACCAATACTTACATAGCATTTACATTGTATTAGGTATAATCAGTAATCTAGAGATGATTTTTGACTATACAGGAAGTTGTCAGGAGGTTATATGCAAATGGTACACCATTTTACATATGAGACTGAAGCACAGAATTTGGTACCTGCTAGGTGTGAGGGATGGCCTAAAACCAATTCCCCGTGAGTACTGAGGCATGACCATGTTACAATGA
The DNA here is from genome assembly GCF_964194105.1 of Spermophilus citellus. Classification (NCBI taxonomy): domain Eukaryota; kingdom Metazoa; phylum Chordata; class Mammalia; order Rodentia; family Sciuridae; genus Spermophilus; species Spermophilus citellus. The sequence goes on from NC_138183.1 coordinate 85,432,189, forward strand.
GTGCTTTAGACCATTCTATAGGAAATTTAGCTCCATCTAGGAAAGCTAGGGCCAGCCTCCTCCCAGTGCAGCAGTGACAGGTATGCCCATTCCATGCCTCTCTGCCACCAGGGAGAGCAGAAGTGAGAGCAGGATCAGATACTTGGAAACACCAGGGAGGAACTTTCACATTGTACACAAAAGCTCTGCCTCCTCAAGTCATATAATAGAGTCCTGGCCAGGACCCTGCCTAGTTCCAACCTATTGATAGTAATATGCCTTAGACTAGAGGCAGAGATTCCCACACAGACGGTGGTACAGGGAACTGATGGGGAAGAGGCTAGAACTGGGTCAGAGGTTGAGCACACAAGAGCATGAACAAGGAAAGGCCAGCATTTGAGAATGTCAACACTACAGGTTTGTTTATCAAGGACTATCTCCATGTAGCAATGTTATGGGCCTAAGCCTTCACTCAAACACTTAGTTCTCACATTTGAAAGCCTCATCTTTAATCAGACTTCAGTAAATAATGAAGGTGTGAGAATAAGAAAAAGAATTAAGTTGAACTACCGATTTTGAGTCTTGTGACATGGGTCAAAGTTTTAACAGTTATCTTTGGAAGTCACTTTTATTTTTCAGTAACTTATTAAATACTTTGGGCATCCAATCAGATCCAAATATTTTCCTCTTCCAAATGGAACCACAGCCTATAATTATAGCTTACCACAAGCCACCCAATTATCCAGTGCTTATTCAATTGTGTTGTAAAAAGCAAAAGGCAGTGTCTGTGGTCTTATTTCTACCCTCATCCACAAGGCCTGAAAACCCTCCAAGCACAGTTGGAAGCCAGGGCTATACCAGAGCTTATGTTCTACTTTAAAAGCACGTACATTCTACCTTTCACTGAGCACCTCACCCCCTCTCTTTCCTCTCTAACATGAACTCTTTCACATGGACACATATCATGTAATAAAACTCTGACTTAAGGGGTTTTCAGGAGTATTCGTGCTCAACATAGTTTCCACAGTGAATCCTCTCCCGGAATTTAATTGCTAAGCTCTATCTAAGTCCACAGCTGACACACATAACAAGCCCAGACTCTCATCAGCGCGGAACATCCTGTGGCCTCAGCAGATAGTCATGCCACCTTCAGTGAAACTGAGGCCATCGGGCAGAGCTCCTCTCATATCAAGGGGTTTAGAGTAAGGCTCATGATTCTATGTTGACAGCAAGGCTTCTGCTTCAGCCAAGAGTCTGACCTAAAAGAAGGAGAACTCAAGTACAAGCCAAGGGTTATTTACAGCCTTCCAGCACTCTTCAGGCAGCCTGGCAAGAGTTGCTGGTAGAGTAAGAGACATTTTAACTTGTTTCTGATTCTGTCCAACCAGCAGGCCAGTCACATAGCTCCAGCAGGGATAACCTGCTCATATTTCCTCCTTGACATAAGTTAATCAGGACAGTGACAGCAGAAGTGGCCAAGAGAGGAAAAGATTCAAATGCCCAACTTGCCAAAGGGAACACGGAAAGGGGCATAATAAGTGCACAGAGTTTGTGGTTGAGTGACCCTCTACTGAGTCAGCAGAGAAAAATAAGTGGCCTATAGTTTTATGACTTCATATTTTTTTAGCTGGTTAGGATTGTCTGGTTCAACAGTTAAAAAGAAAAATTTGGCTAACCTCCATCTAAAAAGAAACTCTATCAGCGCAACCAATTGATTTGGCTGTCAAAATGAAAATGTCAGGGTTGGTATGTTGGTTGGAAGTTTATTATTGTGGATTCTGAGGAGCAGAAATAAACATAGTTGACAAATGTTAGCCTAGGACATGTTGTCAAAACATCAACTTTAATTTTTCTAAGAAATTTCCTCCACCCAAGCATTACTGCTTCTTTCCTAACAATTGCTACGAGGTCTTCTTGAAAAATTTGCCTATTATGGAAATTATAATTTCCCTAATATGCTGATAATACATAGACTTTAAATTTTGAAATTAACCCCACCAAGGAAACAATTAGAATTTTTAAATGTCCTGATCTTCAGCGAAGCAAAAGTTACATATTTCAAGGAACTGTAATACTGTGATTTGAGAAATTATCGAGTGTTGCTTCATAAATGTATTTAAGAACCACAAGGGTTTTTCAGTTGGTCAGGACATTTTCCTATTTAAACATTGATTTAGAAACCTTGCCAAGTAAACCAGGAAATCAAGAGAGCAAAATTATGCAGCACATAAAAAAAGCAGCTGCATTCTCCAACCCTAGTAATTTAACCAGTCGTTTCTTTAAACAAAAATGAAGAGAGGGTAAAAAGAGAGAGAGAAGCAATTCTGGCAGCACTAATCTCATTTCATTATACTGGCAAACCAAAATATCTGTCATCAAACATATTTGATGGAAAACATTTGTCCATTGTGTTGGTATTCTTAAAAGTGAAACCTACAATATGGTATAGGAATTTAATATCAAATTACATTTGAAGGGCTATTTCAGTAATTAAGTGAGAAAATGATTTCTAGCAGATGCCTTTGAGCTTAAAAGCTTACTACGCCATGCATAATTCCACTGCATTATGAAAGATCAACAGTGTCAGAAGATTCAGAAACCTCACACATTCACACACAAAAGTAAGGACAGACAATGTACACCTTGAACAGTGACATCCATTATAAATGAAGACACGCCTTACAAGGTACAGATAAAGTGAGTAGTGTGAGTCTTCACCCAACATACATACCATGAAACAGAGGCAGAAAACAAGACCCTTGCTGTAAAGATTTACCATATGACTTTCATGCTGCTATGGGGTTGGATGCTCCGTGTTCAAGATTTTAAATTACATAGATGAAATCTTCTCGGGGTATTTCCTTGGTCTTTTGGTTAAACCCAAGTGAATGAGAGTAGCTCAAAGCTCTTCCTAGACAGAAAGGGCACTTGGAAATTTCATATCCAACTGTAAATAAATGTCATCCCTTTCTCCAAGTAAGATAAGTACACAAATAACAAATAATAAATATTGGTTCTTTAATAAACTTTTGAACATCAAGGAACAGATGAACAAAAACTACTTCTGAAATTACTACATGTAAGTGGCTGCCTGTTCCATCTATGATCTGCCAGTTACCCATGCTATGCATAATCTGACTGGGTCTCATAGAAAGGACATTCAAGTCTTAGAGATGAAGGAGAAGATCTAATATTCAAATAATATAACACTCATGGCCTTATAACTAACTTTAAATGATTCTTCAAGGATTCACAAAGATTAAAATTTTCTGGACTTCTTTGTTCATCTGTTTTGGTTCCAGGAATGTGTTACAATGACTTTCATTTTAGACTTTTTTAAAGAAAGTCAAAAGGCCAAACCATGTTCGATACACTGAATGGTCTGCATATTCATGTGCTAGGGCCGCCATAACAAAATACCTCAGCCTGGGTGGCTGAAACAAGAGAAATTTATTTAACCCTCCTCACAGTTTTGAAGGATAGAAGTTCATGATTAAGGTGTAGGCAGGATTGGTTTCTTTGGAATTCTTTCTCCTTAGCTTGTGGATGTTTGCCTTTTTCTGATATCTTCACATAGTCTTCCCTCACTGAGTGTCTATGTCTTAATCTCATCTTCTTATAAGGAGAGTGATCATGTTGGAATAGAGTCTACCTATATGGCCTCATTTTACCTCAATTACTTCTTTAAAGATTCTACCTACAAATATAGTCACATTCTGAAATACCAAGGATTAGAAATTCAACATGTGAAAACACAAAAGATAAATTTAAAAGCAAATCAGATAAAACTAAAGAGAGAATTATAGAACTGGAAAATATTTCTGAAAATATTATCCAGAATGCAATACAGAAACAAGGCATAGAAACTACAAAAAAAAATTTAAATGAAAGAAATAAACTTGCAATTTCTAACATATATGTAATTGCCATTTTGGAGATGGGAAGGAAATTTAAAAATAGGGCTGACGTAATAACTGAATGGCTGAGAATATCCTAGAACTAGCTAAGATATATCAATCTACAAGTTTTAAAAGCCCAATAGCACCAAAAAAAAGGTAAAGAAAAATAAATTTATTAATCCCATCAAAGTGAATTTATGTAACACTACAATCAAGAGCAAAACAGCAATTACAAATACACACACACAACAACAACGACGACTTTAGGTAGGCAGGAACAAAAAGATTACCTTCAAAGGAACAACAATTTGACTGAGAAATGTCTTCTCAACATCAAAGTTGAATCAGGAAATAAAGAAGGAAATACCTTCAAGTTACTAAGAGAAAATAATTGTCAGCTGGACTTCTACACCACCAAGAGTGGAAACTGTGGCTAAATTGGACACAACAAACAGGAAACCTCACCTCTCGTGAATATAAACCTTTGCAGACAAATAAAAATAGAGATTTTTAAAAAGCAGATGCTCTTTAAAAGAAATTCTCAAAAGTATTCATCAGACAGAAGGAAAGGTTTCACAAATGGAGAATCTGAGATGAAAAAAAAATGAAGAGTTTAGAAAACATTAAAAGAATATAACGTGTTAAATACATGAATAAATTCCAGTCAAATACCAATCGCTTGATAATAATGTGTTATAAGTAAAAAATACACATTTATTTCCTTTTCCTTTTCAAGAAATGAAAACATGGGCATGCCCACCACCCACACTTTGTCCCTGCAGATGAACAATACCCTGGGGTGTTGGACAAACAAGTGGGAAGAAACCTGAGTCCCTAAGTGACTATATAGAGCCACCTTGCCAACCAACCCATTCAAGCTAGGACTAGTATGTGAAAGAGAAATTGACTTTCAATATCTTCAAGTCATTATGTTTTTTTTTTTTTTATTTTAGACTCCTCCAATCTAAATTCAGTATTTATTCCATAAGCAATTTTTATAATCCACTTTAATTTGTAAAATACTCTGGAAAATATGTTTTAAATGCCATTTAAAACATATTTTCCAGAGTATTTTACAAATTAAAAAATTTATATATCTAATAACATAAACTCAAATTTTTAAAAAATAAATGTCAGGACTATTAAGAGAAATAAACAAATATTACACCACAGTGGGAGATTTTCACACAATTTTCTCAAGCATGCAAAAATAATTAATTAGGATACAGACAGTATCACCAACACAATTAATGAGCTTGAACTAATGCACATATTTAGAACATCAGTGCCAAAAATGGTGAAATACACATACTGTTCTAGCATATGTGGAATATTTATGAAAAATTACTATATACAGGGTCATTAAAGTCAATAAACTTCAAAGAATTGTTATCTTTACAAACTGCATTTTATGCATACAATTCAATTAATTTAGAAATTAATAACTAAAATGTGACCAGAAAACTAACAAAGTAGAAGTAACTAAATTGGAAGTAAATAAATTATTTCTTAATTAAAAATTAAGAAACACACTTCTAAGAAATACATGGTGTGGCAGAGACTGATGGTATACTTACTTAATCTGTTCTAGGTAAACTTATATGCCTAGTTCACAGTGAGAATGAAATAATATGTCATTTCCAGTACAAAGCCCTTGGGAGAAGTTAGGCTGTTCCACCCACCCACTAAAGATGGCAGAGGTACAGGAAGGAAAAAGCCTGGATTCTCAAGTCACCTCTTGTAGACTTGTAGCTACCTTAGAGAGCCACCCAACCAGGAATATCACCATTGGCCTCTAAGAGCATGAAAAAAATAAATATTTGTTACTTAAGCCACTGAGAAGTTAGAGCTATTTATCGTAGCAGCTAGTACAAACTTATCCTGTTATCCTAACCATTCAATATTGTCTTGGCTTTTTCACTGCTGTGACTAAAGGATCTGACAAGAACTAGTGTATAGGAGGAAAGGTTTATTCGAGGGCTCATGGTTTCAGAGGTCTTAGTACATAGAAGAGGGGCTCCATTCCTCAGAGCTCCGGGTGAGGCTGAACATCATGGCAGAAGAGTGGGGCAGAGGGAAGCAGCTCACACCAGGAAGTAGAGAGAGAGACTCCAGCTACAGATACAAAATATATACCCCATAGTCACGCCCCCAATTAACCACTTCCTTCAGCCACACCTGCCTTTAGTTACCACTCAATTAATCCCATCAGGGATTAACTCACTGATTGAGTTAAGACTCTCACAATCCAATCATTTCTCCTCTGAAACTTCTTGCACTGTCTTACACGTGAGTTTTGGGGGACACCTCACATCCAAACCATAATGAGTATTGTTGGGACGGGCATCAAAAGACTGTAATTTGAGTCTCTTGCATTACTTCTCCTTGCTGTCTCTGGAAGTGCAGAGAAAAACTCCCTCAAAATCTAGAGAAGATAGTAAATTCTTAATTAAGATGGGCTCATCACACTGCATAGAGGTTAAAAAACTTAGTACTGGAGTCAGATAGAGATGAAATTAAATCTTGGAGCCCAAGTTACTTGAGATGTGACCTTGGGTCAATCTTTTCTCATTTCTCTCAAAATTCTAGTTTCCTTATCAACAGTATAGGTATAATATTTTCAACTTTAAATAATTACTTTAGGATTAAAATTAAACAGATAAAAATAGGAAAAAATGTATGGCATTATGCCTCATTCATAGGAATTACTATCACTGTTACCTAAATTAATTTATTTAAAAGCAAGATATCTCAATTAAAACCTATAATAGAATCTTTCCTTGACTGTGCTGCCCTTAGCCGTTCCTGAGTCTCCAGCCATAACTCTTGCTCTTCTGCTTACCACCTATCCCAGGTATGATTGCACCAGGTCTAAGAGATATACAAAGTACATGCTGAAAAAATGGATGTGAATTCATATCAACAGCCAAACACAAACATGAAATCCCATAACCTGAAACCGCCAGCTCTAAATTCTCCAAGAATGCAGCTCCAGCCCAGTGAGTTCCAGTCCAATCCAGTTATAGCTCCTGTCATTCAATTAAAGTGAAATTTTCCTGTATCCTCTCAATAAGTTCCTACTTGGGCAAACTTAGGTAGCAAATTTCTACAGTTTGCACCCAAGAATTCTGAACAAGTATAATACATTCACATAACTTGAGTCATTAATTTGTTTTCTAACATAGCAGATACTTCATCTGCATAACACCAAAACACGCAAAAAGGGCTGCAATCACTCAAGCTTATTTGAAAACACATGAACCCATTTGATTCTTATTTCACTGTGCAACACCAGTTCTGTTCTGAAGACAAAGTTGGTAGCATTACCATGTGTAATGGGGCTTATTCCACCACTCATTTCTCTTAGGAAATTATCAATTCCTTAGGAATTTCACACGTATAAATCAAATCAGTAATGTTTTATTACATTTGTTTTAGTCCATGTTACAAAATAATACAAATGTCTTCATAGGTCAAAACTCTATGACATCTCTTTAAATAAAAATTAAAAATTTTATTTCATTGGTGTAAGTATAAATAATATATACTGAGTCAGGGAACCCTAAGGAAATGGAGAGAATAAGTTAAAATAAAATCTCCAAATAAAATTAAATAAATATTTTTCTGGTTTCAGCCTTACTCAACAACTTACTAATATTTTTATGAAAGCAAATATTTTATAATTCCCTGATAAGATTTCTTATAAAGTCAGAAGTCTTGCCCAGTCCTGCATTGGTTTCCTGCAGGTCTCTGGGTCCAAGGGATGTGTAGCTACAGCTGACAGATTAGCCTTTTATATACTGGACAAACTCATGCAGGGAACATACACATTTATACACTGAATTCCATTGTCTTTTGCCTGAGGCAATTTGGAGTTGTTGCATTTAATCACCTTTGATACAACACTTTGATTAATAAATCTCTGGGGAGAAGACTCTTTAAGAATATCAATTTGATTGTCAAAGACATTTGAGAGAATCTGTCTCCTCAGTACTGCTGTAAGCGGTTAAAGAGGAAGTCACTAGTGATAGCTTAGAAACAGGCCTCTAATCACAGTGGATCTATGAGGAAAGAGGCGTCTCTGCCAGGGTTAAACAGGTTGGCTATCAAAGTGGGGCAGATGTCAAGTATTGAGTCGAGCCTTCACGCTACTGGGAGAAATTCAACTGAAAAGTTAAAAAAGACCCCAGTATATTCAGGTTGAGACCACTGGACATGAAGACCAACCCCTGAGAAAAAGAAGAAACAAAAGTAATTACCTTGACTTCTTTTTCAGTTCCCATCTCTAGTCCATCCTCAAATTCTGTAGATCCCCCCCCAACTAAAATATGTCTCAAACTTATCCTGTTTACATCACTGAGGCCCTTATTTAAGCCATTACCATTTCTCTCTGCCACTTGCTGAGGGTCACTTTATTCAACTACCAACCCCCTCTAAAACTTCCACATCATCTTTCTGTTACATAAACACCATAATAGAACACCTTCTTTAAGCTTTCTGGAGGTATTCATTCATATACTACAAAGTTCCTCTTCCATGAAACCCCTAAAATTCCATGCAGATTTTGCTGCCATCTCTCCAGACTCACTGCCCACCAACCCACTGTGGATACTAACCATACAGAATGTTCCCTATATCTGGAACTTAGACGAAAGTAGTTCCATCTCCCTACAAAATTCACTTGGCTAATTAATACTGTTGTTTCATCATCACTTTCTCTGAGAAAAATTCTTGACACTTCCATCCAACAACCAGACATAATTAACGATTTTCCTTTGGTGTTCTACAGAGTCTTGTTCACATTTTTTCTAAGGCATTTGTGCATTGTCTACAAATCTGTTTATATGTCAATTTCCTACTAAATAGTGAGCTTCGTGGGGGAAATAATCACATCCTAATCATCTCTGTATGAACGCTTGGCCTGTCAACAAGGACTTGAGGAAATCTAGTTCCCTGAATTTCCTGGGAAATTTCATGTACGATTAATTATGAGCCTGGACACCTAAGCATGCATGGTCACACATGAGATTTTACATAGAATATCAGAGATTCTATGATCCATTTGTAGGGATTCAAGAATGCCCAGTTAAAAACACTTATTTATTTTTTTTAAGAGAGAGTGAGAGAGGAGAGAGAGTGAGAGAGAGAGAGAGAATTTTTAATATTTATTTTTTAGTTCTCGGCAGACACAACATCTTTGTTGGTATGTGGTGCTGAGGATCGAACCCGGGCCGCACGCATGCCAGGCGAGCGAGCTACCACTTGAGCCACATCCCCAGCCCAAAAAATACTTATTTATGATAATAAAGTTTCTGTCATCAGAAAGAGGTGTAGAGTACTTTCATTTTATTCACCCTTGTTATTTTAATTCCAGAAGCAGAACTAAAACCTTTCCTTAGAAAGAGTGGAAATTTTGAAATCAGATAAAACTGATTTTGAAATTCAACAGTCACTTTGAAACTCTTTGACCCTAGACCAGTTATTAATAATTAACATCCTAGATCTTACTTTATTTCTATAATGGCTTATGAAACCTGCCTGATAGGATTTCATAAAGATTAAAGAAGACATCATAAGCAAAGAGCCTGGAGCCAAGCTGGTCCTCAAGAAGTTGCTGTATCCTCCTCCCTGCCCCCACTTCACTATATCACTCAAATGAACAATGGAAACCGCTTAAAATGACTGCAGAATATATGTCTCCTGTCTTCCCCAGTGCAATGGTTTGAATATGGGTCCTCTTCTTTGAAACTCATGTTGAAATTTAATCTTCATTATAATATGTTAATATGAGGGATAGAGCGAGACCTTTATGAGAAGATTAAAGCTCTGCCCAAATAACTGTGTTAATTCATTCATGTGCTTAATCAATCAGTGGGTTGATGGATTATCTCAAGAGTAGACCTGCTATAAAATCCAGTGGGGCTAGGTCTCTGTTATGCACCCTGTATCTCTCCATGTGATGACATGTGCCACCTCATGACTCGGCTGGCAAGAAGACCATTATCAGAACCATGAACCAAAATAAGCCCCTTTTCTTTATAACTTAACCATTTTGAGGAAGTGTATTATTAGCAGCAGAAAATAAGCTGAGATACCACCCAGGTTAATATTCCTCCTGGTACTACTAGATAAGAGCTTCTCCTCATTACCTTCATATTCACGCTATGTTCCCCATGAATGTCTGTTTCCACGTGGCCTCTTCTAATAAGGACAGCACAATGGACAGGCCTCACTCCAGCATGATTTCATCTTAACTAATTACATGTGCAAAGACCCTACTTCCACATACTAAAGTGCTGCAAAAGGAATTTCAACATTTTCTTCTGAGGGGCTAGGGGGGTAGGAAAAATTCAACCTCTAACAACTATCCAAATGTATGTTTAACTAAATTTCCACATGGAGAAGAAAGAATATGAAATAGACAAAAAAATGAGGATCAAGACTTCCAAAATTGAAATGAAATATCAACCCACATATTCAAGAACCTTCAGCAAATCCAAGAAGGATAAATACAAAGAGAGCCATACAATAGCTCATCATAGTTGAAATTCTGTAAATCAAAGAAACAGAAAAGATCATAAAAGTGAACAAAAGGGTTAAAAAGGCATGATTGATTTGAGGGCAAAAAAAAAAAAAGAAAGCAGGAAATGCAGCTGACTTTTTAACAATACTATAAAGCATAGAAAACAGTGGGATAATATCCATGAAGTGCTGAAAGAAAAACTTCCAACCTAAAAATCTTTACCCAGAAAAAAGAACTACAAACATTAAAGGTAAAATAAAACTATTTTCTGACAAACAAAACAGAACAATTCACTATCAGCATCCAAAATTTGGAGCCCTTCATAATGAAGGAAAACTATTCCAGACAAACACACTGGAACACAGGAAATATAGAAAAGCACCAGATAGGGTAATTATGTGGGAGAATATTGAAAAGAAATTTTTATATTTTAAAGGGGTATTTACTATTTAAAACAATAATAGCAAAATATCTAGAAATTTAAAACAGAAAAATAAAAGACAAATATAAGACATGAGGATTAAGTGAAATTATACTGTGGTAAGTTTCTACCATTTGTGTGTGTGTATGTGTGTGTGTGTGTGTGTGTGTGTGTATGCATGCACACTTGCATGCACATGCAAAGGGGTAAAGTACTCATTCAAGGTAGATTATAAAAATAAAAGATGTATACTGAAATCTCTGTATTAGTCGCTAAATAAAATATCAAAAAATTGTATAAATCAAAAACCAAATCTGGCACAGTGACACACACCTGTAATCCCAGCAACTCCAGAGACTGAGGCAAGAGGATCAAGAATCCAAAGCCAGCCTCAGCAACTTAGTGAGACCCTAAGCAACTTAGCAAAACCCTATCTCTAAATAAAAAATTAAAAGGGCTGGGGATATGGCTCAGTGGTTAAGCTCCCCTAGGTTAAATCCCCAGTACTCCCTCAGCATGCCCCCCCAAAAATAGAGGATGTACATGTATGAACAAGTCATATTGAATCCCACTATTATAAAGAATTATAATGAACCAATTTTTTAAAAGTCAATAGAGGGATAAAATGGAATGAGAAAATTGGTTATATTTTTTAAAGGCCAGAAATCAGGAGAAAAGGAAGAAAAGACTAATTCAAAAGTTAAACACACACACACACACACGCACACACACACACAGAGCAAGATAGTAAATATAAAATCAATCATATATACATTCTAAGGCAAGAAGTATAATCAGAGATAAAAAGAGTAACAGGAAGTAAATGATAAAAGGGTTATTTCAACAGTAAGATATAGGAATAATAAACATGTGCACCAATAACAATTTCAAAAGTATAAAATACATACTGACGTAATAAAGAAAAATAAAGAAATTTAAATATTCATGATTTTAAATGCAACTTTTAAAATATTATTTAATTTCTCCCACAAATCTATTCAAGATACAAAGAAATAGAAAAAATGAGAGTGGGGAGAGGAGTGGAAATCTTTGACCTCTTCTATCTGACTGTTGGCCAGAAAAAGATTCTTAGATGGACATGTGAGCAGTTCCTTAGAAGACAGGTAAGGAAGAGCCACACATATTCCAAAGTGGAAATGGTTTGTGAAACTGCTATATTTGGGGGAGTGATTTATTTGAGGTGTTTTAACCTTTATTTCACTTATTTATGTTTATGTGTTGCTGAGGATCAAACCCAGGGTCTCACTCAGTTTAGTCCAACATGTAAGCAAGATCTAAGAGCTAAGCAAGCGACTAGTCCTGCACCTATAGAGAGCACCATCTCAGACTCAACCTCGATCTATTGTGTCATTTCCTCCTCTTCCCAATCTCCCTTCCCTGTTGCATGATACATAGCTATAGCCACTACAAACTCACACTAGTGTCCAATCTCTGACTTCAGCATCTTGATTGAACCATTAGTCTCCAATTTGTTGATCCATTTGAGCCACAGTATCCCTTTCAGTTTCCTTAGCCACAGGCGTTAAACTGGCAAGCCCTTCTCAATCTCCAAAATGGAAATTTGTTTTTATGACACATTTCATCATTTTTGTTCCTTCAAAATGCCTAGGAGAAAACAAATCCAGGTGGCTGAGACATTATGACTAAATGCTTTCTATCTCAAAAATTTATTGATTTTGCTTAAAATAGTTTATTAAAATTTTGAATCATATTAAAAGAGATTTTTAAGATATGCTAAAGTTCTGGGGCTGGGATTGTGGCTCAGTGGCAGAGCACTTGCCTTGTACATATGAGGCACTGGGTTCGATCCTAGGCACCACATGAAAATAAATAAATAAAAGGAAGGTATTGTGTTCATCTACAATTTTAAAAATATTTTTAAAAAATATGCTAAAGTTCAAAATGTGATTATTGAATTATGCTTTTGCCTCTTAGTTATATAAAATGGCATATGAGAAGATATTCCAGAAAGTTTTGATAAATTGGCAAGACAAGTATGTGATGCCCTTGATTGTCTTGCCAAAGTTCTGACAATTATTTTCACAGTCAAATTTATTACTAATGTGGACTCACTGAGTCATAAACCTCCAAAAATAATTCATTCATTATGATAACTAGAATCAATCTGAGAGTTAGAGATAAGTCACTTAGGAAATAAAGAGGTCTGATGAGATTTGAAGAGAATAACTAATAAACAGAAGGAAGTCTAAATATCTACATTCACTAAACTCCTGGACTCTTACTATATGCCTGTGGAAGAATGGGGTTCTCCAAGAATAGTTCTGCAGCCATGGAAAGGAATTTCTTTTCCTTAGATGAGTTCATGAAGCTGAGAAAGTGTTTGAGTTAATAGAGAATGCATTTCTCCTTCAGATCATGAATAAATATAAAAAGGAGAGCAAAGGACAAATTAGATGTTTCATATTTTTCTTATTGACTTGGTTAAAAAGGTTTATTTTTTATTTTACATTAAGATTTTAACTCACTTAATCTAAATTTTAATATAGTTTTTTTAAATTAACTTAAATATTAATTATTTTACTTTCATTTCTGCCCATGAAAAATTTACAGTAACAAGAATTTCTGTCCCATCATAAATATTTAGAAACACACATGAAATGTTTGTTGAAACAATTATTTTCAGACACTGACAACAGGTAGCATGAGAAATTAATTTCTGAGTGAAATGACAGAAATTTTATAATCCCCGTTTACTGCCTGCAGTCTTTGTCCAGGTTGCAATACCAAGACGGGGAATTCATCAGTTCTTTTAGAGTTAGGGAAACAAAACTCAGAGTTCAGAGATATTGAAGCAGCTAAATTTGCAAGACAGAGTAATGGAGGGGAGGAAGCAACCTAGAGACAGAACTCTGGAGACCTGAAGTGATGTTCCTTCTAGTCTTTGCCAAAGTACTGATTCATGCAGGTAAAATTCATTAGGTAAACCCTCATGTGGCTGCAGGAAGAACCACTGGGAAATCCCCACAGCCAAACAATTCCCAGAGCAAAAAAACAAGATGGGGAATAATATTGTACCTCACCAGTGAAGAGATTTCATAGATGTGCGACCTAAGATAGAGTCCCTATGTAATGGGGATGAATTATCCCTAATTTAAAAGCTACTCTGGGGCAGTTACCATAGAACTTTAAAACAAATTTCAAAAGGATAAAACTGATCCCAAGTTATATGCCTTAATGTAGTGTAATACTCTTTAAAGGAATTCAACAAAAACTATTTCACAAGAAGGTTAAACCCGAAATGGTTGGCATCCATTGAAAAATTACTAGGCCTTGCAAAGAAACAAAAATACACCCCTATTCAGGAGAAAAATTAATCAATAGAAATAGACCCAGGATGATGAAATTATCAGACAAGATTCTTATAACTAACTTTTAAGATTTTGTATATATGCCCAAGGATGTTCAACACACACACACACACACACACACACACACACACACACACACAAACATATCTGAAATAAATACCAGTTCTCTGGAGCCTTGGTTATTGTGATTCTAATATCATGTGCCAAAAGTAACCATGAAAGTCTTCTAAATTGAATACTATTATTCAATTGGCTCACTATTTTCTACAAAAGAATCATTTTGGTTCTCCAATGCCTTCATAAGAAAAGCCAAATTATTAGGTCATCTTTTTCCCTAAAGAAAAAGGTAGACAGACCTTTCCATTACAGTGCCAGATAGTTAACATTGTTTGGGCTTTATGGGCCCTATGGTCAGTTATAGTTTTATCCACTTTGCCTTTATAGAGTGAAAGTAACTATAAACAATATGGAAAATATATGGGCATGGCTGGATTTGGCCATGGGGCTATTGTTTGCTGACTCATGCTCTAGAGCTGTCCAAAGCAAAAGCAACAACCACATGCGGCTATTAAGGTTGAAATTCAAATTATTTAAGATTAAAATAAAATTAACTAGCACTTTGGTTTCTCAATTGAAGTGTTGTTCTTTGTCAGATTTATCAACTCTCTATATATGTGGGACTAGGCTCTTGTAATACTTGATTTGAATTGTCAACTTGATTGGATTAAGAGATACTGATGATTAAGAAGATTATGGGTGTGTCAGTGAGGGTGCGTCTAGGAATGATTGGCGTGTGGGACAGCCAACTTAAATGGACACCCTCCCCAAGCGTGGATAGCACCATCCAATAGGATGATGGCCTGGATGGAATAAAAGTTGGAAGAACAAGGCAGCAGCAGTAGATGCAAGCTCCATTTCTTCTTGACTGGGTTCTTGATTGCTACTGCAGATCATCTGAGTATATTGGACTCACTTCTTCACTCTTACAAATCAGATTCTCCAAAAGCCTTTGGTCTCAGACTAGGGTAGCACCATTGATCCCCTTTGTTCTAGGGCTTCAGCCTCTTGGACTACATAGCTACTGGTTCTTTCAGCTCTCCAGCCTGCAGGCGGCCATTGTGGACTATGCAGCTTCTGGTCAGTAAGCCAACCTAATAAGACCCCCTTTTATAATTATACTTCCTGTTGTTGATTCTGTTCCTCTAGAGAACCCTGACTAATACAACTTTCAGCAATCAAGTTGACTGTTGTCTAGAAATCTAGGCTGCTGCAGAGTGAGTCATATATACAATAAATAGGGCTGGGGTTGTGGGTCAGCAGTACAGCGATTGCCTCACACGTGTGAGACCCTGGGTTCGATCCTCAGCACCACATAAAAATAAATAAGTGAAATAAAGGTATTGAGTCCAACTATAACTAAAAAATATTTGTGAAATATATATGTGTGTATATATAGATATATAGATATATATATACACATTAAATATGGAAAACTGATGAGTTAGAAAATGAAGTACTTAACATAAGTCTGAGGTTTTAATCCTAAATATTTTATGCTTTTTTATTATTTTCTCCTTTGTTCCTGTTTATTATTCTCACCCAGTCTGATAAATCACACTTCACAATTGAACTATTCAAATAGGTAGACCTAATTGCAGTAATGAGACAAACAAAAAACAGATATTACTCTAAAGAAAACTGATTAGGGCGCTCTTTTACAAAGTTCATTTATAATGCTTTTGTTTTCCAAATTACATAAGAGAAATTTTTTAAAAATCTGTTTCATTTTGAGCAAATATGGCTGATACTACTCTTTTTTTCTACCTGAGCTCTGTCATCACATGGGTGTACTTTTTAGTAAATAAAAAGATATTGAAAGTTAGTATGTTCAGGATGTGGGATCTATAGTCAGAGTACCTTGATTCAAATTCTAATTCTACCAATTATAACCTGTGTGAACTTGTGCAAGTTATTCAGTCTTTCTGTATCCCAGTTTCCTCATCTATAGATAAGGAAAATAACTAATAACAATAAAAATAATAGCCACAAACTCGATTTCTATTAGGATAACAGGTGTTACTATATGTAAGAAACTTAGAATAGTAACTGTCATATAATAAGTGTATATACATTAGCTATTGTTGTTTCATTGTATCAGTAAAATTTTATAACATCTATTATCAAATAAGCTTAATCTAAATCAGATACTTTGGACTTTTTATTAATTGGACTTCTTTAGCATACAAGTATGTCAAGTATTTTAGGAATAACATTAGCATATGATTTCCCTGTACAGGAAGTATATATTAATATGAATGTAAGCAATGTTGAATCCTGAAGAATCATGAGAAATAGACATTTCTTTTATGTTTGTATTGAATTAAGCCAGTTCCTTACTTTCATCATGCTCTGTATTATACTTTATTTTTTACATGCATTTGAAAAAGCTCTAGCATAATTTTACTCAGCCTAAATCAGTATGCTGGCATTTTTGTGTATACATCATTTATGAACAGAAACAAAAGGAAAAGTGTAATGCCTTGCAAATAAACTGTAGCATACTTATCCTTTGTGCATTGGTGCTTTATTGCCACAAAAACACTATATAATAAGAAAACACAAACCCTTAGTATTTATTTTTGCCCAGGACTCTTATTAATTAGCTGAATATTGTGTATTCTTGATATTCAACTGAGCTGTGTTTGGCTCATTTGTGGGTTGTGGTCAGTTTGGGGTTGATAGGCAGCTTTGCTAAATATGGATAGGCTTTCTTATGTGTCTGGGGGTCTCTTCTGGAGCAACTGGCTGACTCGGCTCTATTCCTACTCTCAGTTCATGATTCATCTTCCCAGGTCAGTAATTTTTTTTATGGTGAATACAGAAGAGCAAGAGACAGGAAGCCAAATCATGCAAATGTCCCATTGACGAAAGCAAGTCATTGAGCCAAGCCCAGAGTCTAAGAGGGAATCACAAAGGTACAAAGCAAACAGCATGATATAGGGAGGCCATTAACTGGAGCCATGGATATGATCAATCTTGCTGCACTTTCATAAATTTCAGCACTTCCTTTCCTTGGACTACACTATCTCTATCTCAATCACTAGGGCTTCAAATTTGACAAATGTTTCTTCCTTGAAATGTAGTATATTTGTGTCATTAACTCTCATTGTTTAAATAATTTAAATTCCAGAGTCTATCGGTAACTAACAGATTTCTATTTTTCTACATTTTTTTTCACTCAATCCTGCATAAAATGGATCACCTCTGATTAAATGTACCACTTTCTAAATCTTAAATTGTCTTCCCCATTAAAAATCTGACTGTATCATTGATAATCAAAAAAAATCAAACATTAATATAATTTTCAGCAAATGTCCAGGTTATTTGGCATTATCCTTATGTTTAAAAGTGTTTTGTAGTGTAGTAGTAGCCTTATCTGTCATTTTCATCTTAAAAACTTCATTATAATATCTCATTAGCTTATAATTCCTTGCAATAAAACCAGAATTACTTCATTTTTACCAGTTATATGCTCTCAGGTTGAGCATTAAAGTTTTTGAGGTATGCTTTTGACGTAGATAGAAAAAAATTATAATATTTTTTCTTGTTTGTATTCTTCTAAGGAAATGTTCAGCAAGTATATATAAGGCCAAAATTCTATGTTAGATACCCTAAAAACAAAAGTGAATCTAAGGCAAGTTCTCACTCTGTTCTCTGCACTCAGAGAGGCTTCCCAAAATGAGTCTAGATGATAAGTCAGGAAGAAAGAATATAACAAATGATAATATATAATATATATAATAATATAATATTAAATGATGTTCATCATAATCTTTCCAAGCCTTAAATTATGGTCATATTTTCATATGGACAATTTTTTATCTTAAAAATTCTAGTCAGGTCCAACACAAGCACTCACCAAACCACAAGGCAATACTGTGGCTGAGAAGATGTCCATACCATGCCAATTACCTGTCATGTCAATCAGCAGTTCCATTACAGTAGCATAAAAAGTTTAATTAGATTTATTGCAATATGCTTTTACTATGTCTTTCTTTCATGCCCAGTACATACTGACATTATCTACATAAAGATCTACTTGCTTACAATTTTATTAAGGTCATACTCTCCCTAAAATTCCATCCTCTATATTCCTAATTCTTATTGGATTATTCATATTAATTGAAAGTTTCCCACCTCTGAAGCAATGCCTCTCAAGTGTAAAAATGCATATCCACCAATTGTGGGTACATTTTTATAAATGCAACTTCTGATCCAGCCAGTCTGTAATGAGATATGAAATTCTGCTTTTGTAATATGTAATCTCCAAGGTGATGTTGATGCTGCAGTTCCATGAACCCCACCTTGAGTAACAAGTACTGGTCATAAGGGCTAACCCTCATAGGTAGGCATATACCCCTAATATCATCTAATACCCTTCCTTCGCTCTCAAACATTTTCACTGCACCATTTGCGATTTCTTTCACAAGATGTACAAATTCCATTTTAAACTCTCACTGAACACAACTTTAAACTTTTTATACAATATTTGGAACAATGCTTGGCACATCTTGGATAATTAATAAAAGTTAGTTGCTCCTTGTTTTTGTTGATTGAAACCTCAGTGCTCCCTAAGGACACTGCTCTAAAGTAGACAAGCTTTACTTCTAGTAGTTAGGTTTTGTTCCCCATTGCCACTTTCAATCCATTTTTTTTAAATCCCACAAGCTGGGCACAGTAGTTCAGTCCTATGATCCCAGCTACTCAGAAGGCTGAGGTGGGAGGATGGCAAGTTCAAGGCTGACCTAGGCACTGAGACTCTGTCTCAAAATAAAATAAAAAGGGCTGAGCTTGCACCTCAGTGGCAGAGTACTTACCTAACATGTGAAAGACCCTGTGTTAAATCTCTAGTACTGCGAAGCAAAAACAAAACAAAAGGCCAACTCTTTGACACCAGTCCCATCTATTTCTTCTCCCCATCACCCATGTCGACGTTGACACCAACCAAGATCTTGCCATTCCTTTGGCTCTCAACAACCATATTTGCTATTATTCTCAGCTGCTTCAACATTCATGTGGATGAACCTCAACCTCAGTTTCTTGAATTTCTCATGGCTGTCCTTTACTGTTCTCCAGCTGCCCATCCATGAACAAACCCTAGACCTTTCATTATCACCTTCAGAATGTCTATGTCAAACACCCCACTATGTCCACCACAATCAGCACTCATACTTCAACAACTAAAGGACCCTTCAACGACAAGTTATTTGACCTCTTTAAAATCTCTAGAGCATTGAAATTATATATAAAATAAATATTACACATCATTAGTGTTTAAGGAAATAAGATAAAGGACATGAGAGGTTTATCTCAAACTGAAAATAAAAATAAATTATATCCACTGTAACATTTTATGAATGATGAAGTTATATGTTTTATTTTATACACTTATAATATAAATTATACTTGACTATATATATAATGAAATTCAAGATTTTTATACTTTTGCTTCAAATAATTTAATTTAGATCCATTTATGTCTTGTAAATAACGATATAGCATCCCTCACAGTCCAAGAACAAGTGTTATCTATCTGAGGTAGAAACTTAAGATCCATAAATGTGAATTCTAACACTATTGGTTTAAAAAAATAACATATATATATAATGTGTATATATATTTTAATAACTAAATGCATATATACTTAATTATGCACATTTTTTAGAAAAAAAATGACCACAGATTTCAGTAGACTCTCAACATGGTCAGGAATATTAAATAGGTTAAGACTTAGTGACCCATTCTCCATTTTTAAGTAGGAGGGAAAAGTAATGTCCTCCAGAAGAAGCTATCTGCTCAGATGAGATTCTCTTGAAAGCTGGTGCTTTCCTAAATTTCTTTCAAAACCTAAATTTCACAGTTCACAGTACCATTGAATTTAATTCTTGCTGCTATGCAAAGTCCTTACCTCAGGACTGAAAGAAATAAGAAAACCATCGCTTTCTTTATCTGTTCATTTTCATTTGTCATCACCTCTTTTATTGCAGAAATAAAAGGAAGCATACAGACTCTCCATGAAGATGGAGTATGCATGGTTTCTTTTTGAAACTTTTGACTTCCTCTTGAAATAAAATGTATTTTACAGATACTAAGGGAACATTAAGCGCACAGAAAGTGCAACAACTTTTCTTAATAATTCAGATACATCCATAATTTATGAGTCATCAATTTTGTGTCATGATTCAAAATTTCAATCATTTTATAAGTATATGTCTTAGAAAATTTCCTAATGGAATTATACTCCTATTTTAGTCAGTCTTGACATAATAATTCGGATGCTATGAAAGTTTAAGTTCCATGTGTCCTGTCCACAAAACATTTGATAGCTGCTGAATGACAAACAGCTCTTAAAGTTACGTCCAACCAAATACACTTTTCTATAAAAAGTGGAATAATGAATATTTGTTGGCCTCCAAGACATTTTTTGGTTTCCCCTTGGTAAGATTAAAAATTTTAATTTAAAACATATGATGTCTATTTAAATAATTCTAGTCAGGCCATATAGGATTTCATTTTACCTTTAAGAGGAATTCTGAACCTTAGATATTAAGATGAAATTGTAAATAGATTGTTCCAAAAACAGATGTGATTATTGAATCTGATAATGGAGTTTTATCTTTTAAACTAATTGACAACTAATTTATAATTTAATGCCTTGGAAATAATTTTTTTGTTTTCAGGAGAAATAAAACAAACATACTTTATTCAATTCCTAATCTTAGACTAAAATCAAATATGAGACATCACGGCCAAATCAAACCTATTATCAAACAAGAGTTTGGTGTTAGTTAACTGATATTGTGATGTTATTATTTTAGACAAAGTAAGTGTACATACAGGCAAATTACAGACTAATATGAATGATACTTTAAGTACAAAATTTTAAAAAGTTTTCCTTTTTTATTTTTTCTAAGCATCTACAAAAGTGCCTAAGAGACTGAAGTAAAAGGATATAAGCTCAAATTCTGATGGTAAATTAAACTTGTGATTTATTTTGAATGAAGAGCTAAAAGAAATGTATTACCTCCTAGAAACATTCAAAACTTACAAAGACTGAGTCATGAAGAATAAAAAATATAAACAGACCCATAACACTATCTATACCAGAAAGGAGATTAAATCAGTAACCAAAAATCTCCCACAGAGAGGTCCAGATCTACAGAGCTTCATGGGTGAATTCTACCAAGCATTTCAAGAACTAACACTGGTCCCTTTCCTAATCTTCCAAAAAAGAAAACAAAAATAAAGAGAAGGAAATACTTTAAAATTCATTTTATGAAACCAATGTTGTCCTACATTAAAGCCAGAAAGAGACCAAAGATTAAAACTACAGGTCAATACCCTTGTTAAATATAGATGCAAAAATTCTCAACAAAATATTAGCAAAAAACAACACATTGAAAACATCATATACCATGACCAAGTGGAATTGATTCCTGGAACATAAGGATAGTTCAAAATACAAAAATCAATCAAGTGATATACTCATATTACCAAAATGAAGGATGAAAATCACAGATCATCTCAATAGATGGAGAAAAACATTTGACAAAATTTAACCCATGTTCATAGTTAAAACACAACAACCAGGAATAGAAGAAATTCTCTAACATAATAAACATCATATATGAGAAACTATAGCTAATTTCATACTCAGTGATGAAGAACTGAAAACTTTTGCACTAATATCAAGGCAAAGATGCCCATTCTCACATTCTACAGGTACTAGAAGTCCTAGCCTGAGTAATAAGGAAAAGAAAAGGAAAAATGAACAAAAAAGGCATCCAAACTGGAAAAGAAGTACAATTATTTCTAGCTGCAGATAGAAGATCTGATACATTAAAAAACCCTAAAAATTACATAAACAACTGTTGGAACTAAAGGGTAAATTCAATAAAGTTGGAAGACAAAAAAATCAATAGGAATAGGCATGTAGTTCAGTGGTAGAGCACTTGCCTAGCATGTGTGAGGGCCTGTGTTTCATCTTCAGCGTGAAGAAGAAGGAAGAAGAGGAGTAGAAGGAGGATGAAGAGGAGTAGGAGGAGGAAGAAGAGGAGTAGAAGGAGGATGAAGAGGAGGAGGAGGAGGAAGAGAAAAATTTTAAAAGGCAACATACAAAAATCAGTGGCATTCCCATATACTAGCTTTAAATAACCTGAAATCTGAAAGGGGAATTAAGAAAACAATTTTATCTGCAATACCCTCAAAAAGATAAAATTTTTAGGAATAAATTTAACAAGGAGACAAAAGATATATACAATGAACACTTGTTAAAAGATATAAAGATAAAAGACATTAAAGAAGACTCAAATGGAAAGATATTTTGTATTCATGAATTGGAAGTCTTAATATTTATTATTATAATGTTTGTACTTTTCAAAGTGATCTATACATTCAAGGAAATCACTGTCAAAATTCCAATGACATTTTTTCAGAGAAGTAGAAAAAAACTCTCCTAAAATTCATATGAAACTACAAAAGACTTCAAACAGTCAAAATAATCTAGAGAAGGAGAAACATAGCCAAGAACATCCACACTTTCTGATTTTAATATACTATAAAATATACTATAATAATCAAACCTTATGGAGATTCCCCAGAAAACTTGGAATGAAACCACCTTTGATCCAGCTACCTCACTCCTCAGTTTATACCCAACAGATTTAAAATCAGCATACTACAATGATTGCAGCCACATCAATGTTTATAGAAGTTAAATTTACAGTTGCTAAACTACAGAACCAACTAGATACCCTTCAACAGATGAATGGATAAAGAAAATGTGGTATCTATACACAATGGAATATTACTCAGCATTAAAGAAGAATGAAATTATGGCATTTGCAGGTAAATGGATGGAGTTGGAGAATATCATGCTAAACAAGATAAGCCAAACTTTTGGCCATTTATTGATTGGGCTATTTAGGTTTTGTTTTGTTTTGTTCTGTTCTGTTTCATTTGGCATCAAGTGTTTTAAGTTATTTATATATTCTGGATATTAATCCCCTGTCAGAAGAGCATTTGACAAAGGTTTTCTCCCATTCTGTGGCTCTCTCTTCACTGTCTTAATCATTTCCTTTGCTCTCAGAAGCTTTTTAATTTGATGCATTCTACATATTGATTCTTGTTTAGTTCTTAAGCTTTAGGAGTCTTGTTGAGGAAGTTGGTTTCTTAACCTATATGATGGAGTGTTGATCCTAAGTTTTCTTCTATCTATTGCAAAGTTTCTGGTGTAATTTTTAAGTCTTGACCCATTTTGATTTGACTTTTGTGCAAGGTGAAAGATAGGGATGTAAATTCACTCTTCTACATATGAGTATCAAGTTTTCCCAGCATCAGTTATAAAAAGGCTGTCTTTTCTCCAACATATATTTTTGGCACATTTGTCAAATATCAGATGGCTGTATATATTTGGATTTGTTTTTGTGTCTTCTATTCCACTTGTCTTCATATCTATTTTTATGCCAATATTATGCTGTTTTTGCTACTATAGCTGTAGTATAATTTGAGATAAAATATTGTGATACCTCCTGCATCACTTTCCTTGTTCAGATTTGCTTTGGCTCTTCTGGGTCTTTTATTCTTCCAAATAAACTTTAGGATTGTTTTTTTTTTCATTCTTCTTCTTTTTCTTCTGTAATGTATACATTGTTATTTTGATGGAAATTGCATTAAATCTGTATATTGCTTTGGGTAGTGTGACCATTTTGACTATATTAATTCTGCCTATCCAAGATCATGGGAGGTCTTTCCATCATCTGGGAAAAGTGTCCTTTCTATTTTCTCTCTCCTTTTAGTATGATGTTGGCTTTGGGTTTGTCATATGTTATCTTTAAATGTTGAAGTAAGTTCCTTTTATCCTTACTTTCTCTAGTGTTTTTAATATGAATATTTGCTGTATTTTATAAAAGTCCTTTTCTGCATCTATTGAGATGATCATATGATTCTCCTTCATCTTATATAAGTGATGAATTACATTTATTGATTTGTGTATGTCGAACCAGCCTTGCATTCCTGGAATAAAGTCCACTGAATCATGGTGTATTATCTTCTTAATATGTTTTTGAATGCAGTTTGATAAAATTTTATTAAGAATTTTTGTGTCAATGTTCGTCACAGATATTGGTATGACATTTTCTTTCTTAGATGTTCCTTTGTCTGGTTTTGATATCAAGGTTGTACTAGCTTCATAGAATGTATTTGGGAGTGTTCCCTGTATTTCTATTTCATGGAATAATTTGTGTTAATTCTTATTTAAAATCTTGCAGAACTCAGCTGAGAATCAATCTTGTCCTCAGCTTTTCTTTGTTGGTAGGCTCTTGATTGCTGTTTCAATTTCATTATTTGATATTGGTCAGTTTAGGTTTTCCATATCTTCTTGGTTCAATTTGGGCAGGTCATATGTGTCTAGAAAATTGTTGATGTCTTCGAGATTTTGCAGTTTATTGGAGTAAAAGTTTTCAAAATAGTTTCTAATGATCCTCTGGATTTCAGATATCTGTCATGATATCTCATTTGTCATCTCTAATTTTGTTGATTTGTATCTTCTCTCTCTTTCTTTTCAAAGTTAGCTTGACTAAGGGATTATCAACCTTATTTGTCTTTTCAAAGAACAAAACCTTTTTTGTTTATCCTGTATATTTTTTTATTCTTAATTTCATTAATTTCTACTCTGGTATTATTTCTTGTCTTCTACACATTTTGGAATTAGTTGTTCTTTTTTTAAGGCCTTGAGGTGGAATATAAGTTAGTTATTTACTTGAGATCTATCTATATTTTTTAATATAAGCCCTCAATGCGACAAAGTTTCCTCTTAGTACTACTTTTATCCTGTCAAAACAGACAAAGTTTTGATGACCATCTCAAATTTTGCAACTCCTCTTACAGGAATTGATACGTGGGAGGTCTGTTCCAACCATTATTATCCTTGCTCCTAGAAAGAGTGTTATCTCTTTGAACCTTTTGTAAGGAGACATTACCTAATAAAAATACCAGGGGATTATAACACTGAAATGTTCTAATTGATAATTCCAAGTACAATAAGCCATGATCTCAGATGAGCATCTTTTCACTTGAATAGGAATCCAAGAACTTCCCAGGAGATGCATTTAACTTTTGGAGCTTTATATCTATTGCCTATAGGTGAAGGGTGGTCAGTTTCTACTACACATACCACCCCTGGTAGTGATGGCAGGGAGTTCTATATATCCTCTTCCCCTACTTAACACAAAAACATTTCTTTGTTCATTTTCTATCATAAGTATCTCTTTGGTTATGTTAGTTTAATATGCTGTACATCATCCTCTATTATTTCTACACCTGAATATTTTGGATATTTAGTCATTCATAAAAATAACTCATGGTTTTAAATATTTGAGGATTTTCTGGGAGTTGATTTGGGGTAGTACTACAACAAAACACCGTGAATGGGGAAATATGTTTGGGGTTTGACACAACTGATATAATCACATAGAGTCATGGTCTTAAGATGTTTTAGAAAATGTTTCTTACAAGCTTGTGGACAGAGGTAAATCTAACGTCTCTCAAAAGTATTTGTTGACTAAAATAATCTTGATTGTAAAAATAGCTTTAACAGTATAAATTGCTGACATGCCTATATTTTTTCTTCAGAAGTTGGCAAGGGGTAATGTATCCAATAATCTTTCAAATTGTTTAAAATTTGCAAAAGCTTTAATGGGATGGTGATAGAGAAAGCATTAACTGTCTCTATTGAAGCCTAGATTTAGGTAAGTCATAATTATTACTAAGAGGAGCCTGATAGGAAAGCATAGCGCCATATAACCTTAAGCCAGTAGGAAGGAAACCTAAAACCAAGAAAATAATAAACAAGCGCGTTCGAAACAGAGTATGACACATAGGAGAATCTTTCTCTAATGATTTTGGACCGAAATTGTTTCATATCATCACTGGCTAATTTATAGTACTTTGGAATGAAAAGCCAATTTCTGGGACTTTTGCTTCTGAAAGTTCCCAAGAGAATATCTTTTTTACAAACTTTAATAGAAATAACTTTCCACATCTTGTTTGACTGATGATATTATTTTGGTTGTAAACATACACCCAAGGATTATTCCCTAGCAATTTAATTGCAGCACAGGTGGTTACTACTTGATAAGGAGATCCCTAGGGAGATTCAAGGGCAGCATTTCTCTTCAGTCTTCTCTAATACTCTGAATCATCTCATTTCTATCAAATACAGGAGGGTGGGGATATAACACTGGATGGATAAATGATGCAGTCACTGTAGAAAACAGTTTGGCAGTTCCCCAAAAAGTTGCACAGAATTATATTATTCAGCAATCCCTCTCCTAGGTACATATTCAAAGAACGGAAAATAGAAACCCAAACAAATATTTTAAGTCAAAATTAATGCAGCATTATTTTCAATAGCCAAAAGTGGAAAGAACCCAACTGTCCACCAACAGAGATTAGTAAACAAAATGTGACATATACGTAAAATGGAATATTATTCTCTCCTAAAAACTCATCTTCTTTTGTTTTTACTGTGATGCAGGGGATCAGACTCAAGGCCTTGCCCATGCTAGGCAAGTGCTCTGACACTGAACTACATCCCAGCTCGTGCTCATAAAAATGTAATGAAGTTCTGACATGGGCTACTATCTGAACAAACCCTGAAAAAAAAACTATGCTAAGTGAAAGAAGCCAGAAACAGGACAAGTGTTGCATGGTTACCCCTTTACGAGGTATCTGTCGTGGGAAAATTCACAGAGACAGTAGAATGCAGTTGCCTAAAGTGGGGGATGGGAGAAAGGGGGATTATCGCTTAATGGTTACAGGGTTTCTGTTGCAGGTAAATCCCAGAAATATACAGTCAGGATAGTGGCCCAGTACTATGAATGTACTTAATGTCGCTGTGTTTTTATACCTTAAATATGGATAATGTGGTAAACATAATGTTATATAAATTTTACCACAATAAAATAAAAATCAGATGGCAGTATTCCTAATCACATGAATCTGACAGGGAACAGTTTACAAGAAGATACCACCAAGTTCCTGAAGCAGAAGAGCACAGGGCTAAGTACCAAGAATAATATTCTATACCATGGAGGTTCAAGGGAATTTGAAAGTTTAGATAGTATCAACTTTAATATTCCTGCTAGGAGCCACAACCAAATAATATGATGCATGGCACTTTTGGTTGTAAGGTGACGCCAGCTAGCCATTGAGATGATATGATTATGTTAAGATTTACATTCATGTGATTTCCCTTTTTTTCTCCCTTTCCCTCCCGCCTCATGTCTCTGTTTAATGTTAATCTTTTCTTCCTGCTCTTCCTCCCTGCTCTGTTCTTAGTTGCTCTCATTATATCAAAGAAGACATTTGGTATTTGTTTTTTAGGGATTGGCTAGCTTCACTAAGCATAATCTGCTCTAGTGCCATCCATTTCCCTGCAAATTCCATGATTTTGTCATTTTTTAGTGCTGCGTAATACTCCATGGTGTATAAATGCCACATTTTTTTTATCCATTCATCTATTGAAGGGCATCTGGGTTGATTCCACAGTCTAGCAATTGTGAATTGTGCTGCTATGAACATCGATGTGGCAGTATCCCTGTAGTGTGCTCTTTTAAGGTTTTCAGGAAATAGTCTGAGAAGGGCAATAGCTGGGTCAAATGGTGGTTCCATTCCCAGCTTTCCCAGGAATCACATGGAAATGGAGGGAGACCCTCATTGTTATACAAAATTACATATAAGAGGTTATGAGGGGAATGGGATAACAAACATGGAGGGAAATGAATTACAGTAGATGGGGTAGAGAGAGAAGATGGGAGGGGAGGGGAGGGGGGATAGTAGAGGATAGGAAAGGTAGCAGAATACAACAGTCACTAATATGGCAGTATGTAAAAATGTGATGTGTAACCGATGTGATTTTGCAATCTGTATTTGGGGTAAAAATGGGAGTTCATAACCCACTTGATTCTAATGTATGAAATATGATTTGTCAAGAGCTTTGTAATGTTGTGAACATCCAATAAAAAATTTTAAAAAAAAAGAAATAAAATAAGAAATAGTTTGCCCTTACCATTCACTTCCCAAACTTTCAGAGC
The DNA here is from genome assembly GCF_964194105.1 of Spermophilus citellus. NCBI lineage: Eukaryota > Metazoa > Chordata > Mammalia > Rodentia > Sciuridae > Spermophilus > Spermophilus citellus. Next base: position 85,460,514 of record NC_138183.1, read on the forward strand.
CTCTTATTACACTCCAAAAGTGTGATTTCAAAATTTATCTAGTTCACTGTAGCACTGGTAATTACTTCTGGACAATCCATTTTCTAAACTTTAATTATTCCTTCATTCTGTATAGCTAGAAAATACAATCACAGAAACGTGTGCCGGAGAAAATTATGGCCCATCGTTTACTCGTGTTCTCCTCCTCAGCAGTGATTTCTCCCTTGCTTAAAAAAAATAAAATAAAAAATGTTCTCAAAAAAAAAAAAGATTTACATTCATATGGAAATTGGACTCCTGCTGTTCACCTTGGCCTGCTATGGGACTCATGTTATGGGACTCCTGTAGAGTTCCCATTGGTTGGGGAAGGATAGTAGGAGGGAATTCTGGGGGAGGTCCTGGGCCCCGGTTCCGGTAGACACGACCGCGTGGGTGGACCGGCTTGCTTGCAGGGCCGTAGGGAGTATTGGTGGCATTTTCAAAAATAAAGTTCTGTTCCTGCTTGAGTGGCTCGTGGTTCTGTGCCCAGCTAGACTTCGGCATATTCCATTGGTCCTTTATACTTTTCCACAGGATTGAGGGTGATAAGAACTGAAACAAGAAATAATTAGTCCTTTCTCTATTAAGCTGCTCACAATTGGCCTAAATCCCTATTTGGCCTGAGCTTTAAGAGGATATTGAAGAATTTGGGGTAAAGGATTAGAAGAATCAGTCTGAATTCTTATGCTTTATGTTCCATATTTTTCCTGTGTCCATAGACTCTGCTCATAGTGAGTCTCGTTATAGCTAATTCTCCAGCTATTTCCTGAATCATACATAATACAGGTGTATTATCTGTATATCCAAATAAGCTGTCATTTGAATGTGTGAGGAGGACTTTTCTGTGATTTTTGCCAAAGTCCTTTTGGAGTACATTGTATCTGGAGTTCCCGTTTGCAAAGTAAATCTCTATTACATGTTCAGGGGATGAGTCACAGAGAAGGGATATTCTTCTGATAATGGTCCCAAAGTAATATTTAAAATTTCTGACATGAGAAAAGCTTAGGGTTGTTATAAGTTCTCATTATTTAAGTGGTTTTAGTACCCTGAGGGAGCTGACATTCCCTGGTACTGGGATTAATGACAGCTGTACTTGTACCAAATCAACAAGAAACTGCAGTGTTGTTCATTTCTATTTCTGGAACACACTGCTTGTGAGTTAAAAGCAAGGGCACTAATGCTTCCCTTAAAGTAATATCATTGGACATATTTGGGGGGGGGGGTTGATCATGTGTTTCCTAGATAATATGGGACATTTTCTTCTCCAATAACCCTTTTCCTAGTAGTATCTACAGGTGTCCTTATTTATGAGCTCTTGATTCTTAGAAAATAGAAGACTTTTTGTTCTCATTTTTATTTCAGGGGCTAGTGGTTTTATCTAAAGAGTCAGCAGTTTATTTTTATTTCTAGCTTGTTTGTTTTATTGCCATTCTTTGAAAATGTTTACCACATGTTAGAGATCATCTAAATTGACAATTTCCCATTTCAATTTATTTTTCCTTTCTGAGCCCACTTACAAATAAAGAGAGGACAAACCTCCTTTTGCTTCAGCTGTACAATCTACCCCAGAACCTTGTCGGAAAATTTTTTGAAGTCTATTTTAAGCTTACATAATGATTTGTTTGTACTTATAATTTTACATTTTTGTCCAATCATCATGCTTAAGGAAAAGCCTGTTTAGTGCAGTTTCGTATTTCTTAACTCTTTCAAGATTGATTTTTAAATTGTGCACAATTTAGTTATTTAAATTTTTTCCTGGTCTTTTCCTTCTTGCTTCTTTTAACCATTTTCTCCCTGTTGAGAGTATAACCATAAATGAACTAGTTAGTATAAATCTATTATTTGAAGACAGTTATTATGTTTCTTAAAAAACCTGAATTCTGCAATAAGTATTCCTGATTATATTATATTACATGCTTTGATAAGGTATGATAAGACACATGTACAGAAATGATTGTCATGAAGAAAGAAGTTTACACTCACAGATCCCTAGAAACAGAAGGTGCAACAGCTGCTCGGCTCCCCTGGGGAAACACCCAGGTCAGGAAGTAGAAGGGGAAGAACACATGACTCAGAGCACTTCCTGGGGTTGTCAAACGAAGGAAGAATTGGCAGGATGAGTATGATGCGTAATTTTAGGATTAAATAGAGTTATTTCAGAGTGCTCTGAGCTAAAAGGATGTTCCCTAATTGTCTAGTCCCTGGTCTTGAGGTGATCTGAAGGGTATATTGATTTGGTGTTTGAGTTTTGATAAAGGAGTAGGTTGGGGAGGATGAGCTCTGGATTGGTTGATTTGTATACGAAAGCCCTCTGGAAAGGGAGTCATTTTCTGTCTGTAGGAATAGCCCTAGGAGGGCAGTCTCTCCAGAACCCAGGCACAAAATGCCAAAGCATCAAGAAGAAGAAAACATCATCAATACACTATATTGATATGAATTATTTTCTGATAGTTCTTAATGCAACACTAAGCCAGCATTTAAGCTTAGCTGTCATCTTCTCTAGTAATGGGAGTATTCCTTTTTGAAAATAAGAGCTGTACGGGCCAACCCCAATCTCCAGGTGCCAAGCTTGTTACTGATCTTAGATAGAATTTTTGAGAAGTACTCAGGGATAGGCAGATTTTCAGGTATTGAAAGCAATTGACATCACCTGTAAAGCCATGAGTATTCAAGGGAGACTGGTGTTTTTATGTATTTAATAAAATAAATCTGCTTATGATTAGCTGACTTTCACAAGTGAGAAACTACAGTAAGTTGTATTGAAAAAGTATATTTATTGATGCAAGTTGTGGACTGGTTTAAAACTGGTCTGATGCTATGAACAGTCTTTTTCAAGCCAGTGCTGTGAAAAGTCTATTTACTCTCACCCACTAGAACATAAGCCCCTTGAGAGCATATGCTCTGTTCATTATTATATCCCAAAACTAAAACAGTGACTTTTTTGTAATAGTTACTCAAAAGGCATTTGCATAGCGTAGGGCCTGGGGAATGTACACTGAAATGGATGCCTAGGAAGGAAGAAAGGAAGGAAAGAAGGAAGGAAGTGAGGGAGGAAGGGAAAGTATTTGTTCAATGAATGAGGAAATGAATGAATCAAACTTAAGATTAGCCACTTACCTGTTCCATGAACTGCCTCCAAACATTCAAACAGTTATAATAACTTGGGTTTCTTCTGTAAAGGGTCTAATTTTATTGACCCTACAAGGATGGTGGGAGGATTAAATTAGCTTTTGCATGTAATACATTTGATAAGATTCCTAATACATGGAAAGATTTCAATCAAGAGTGGAGGCAAGGTAGTAGCTTCTGTTTTTCTTGTTATCACTGGATGGCAAGATGTTATCACTGAGTTTATTTCCCCCATTGTTATGGTGTGAATCTTAAACCCCTCCAAGTCTCATATGTGGCAGACTTGGTCCCCAGCTGAAGATGCTGTTGGGAAGTGGTAGAAACTTCAGGAGTTGGGGACTCATGACAGAAAGTCAGGGTTGGGGGGGGGGGGGGCGTGCTGTGGAAGGGGACATGGAAACCCTGGTGCCTTCCTGTCTCTCTCAGCTTCCTGGCTGCATTGAGGTGAGCAGCTTGGGTTCCAAGCACTCCCTGCCATGGTGTTCTGCTCACCACAGCACTAGGGACAAGCAACCATGCACTGAAACCATGAGCCAAAATAAATCTTTCCTCCTCTTAAGTTCTTCTCAGGTATTTTGTGACAGGGACAGAAAGCTGACTAATATACCCATCATGTTTTCCAGTATCCTTACTGACATCCCATTACCTATAACATGTTCTAATTATTCCAATACTCCTCTATGCTGAATTATGCAAATGTATCTTTCTATACCTCATTCAGTTGAAACCATAACGTAACTCTCTTGAGAGCTAACATGGCTAATAATGCCATATGAATTCATTTCCTTTACAGCACCTATTTCTTTGCCTGAATCCGAAATAATGACCAATGGTAGGACTCAGGTTCTGAAGCCGCTTAGCGAAGGTTTTTAGCAGGAAGGTAGAACATTGTCTATCATCCTTGAACTCACCTTTGGTAATATTAGGAAGGCCAAATTTCATGCCAGTCTATTACATTTCTTTGCAGTACCTGTCTCACAGTGGCACGTGTATTAGACACTCATTTATACACCAACTTGGGGTTGAGAGAAGTCTATCTGTCAGAGACACAGGTTTGGAAATCAAGTAAAAAAAGTTTTTAAAAAAGTGTCACTTGACCACCAGACCAGTTATCCCTCATCCTCCTGAGAGCAGTTGAAGTGACCTAGTGATGTCTGCAGAAGCTACACTTTTAAGTAGGCTGAGGATGAAAAGCCCAATACATCCAAAGACTGGATAAAGGCAAGTGTGATAGTTGCACTTGTTGCTTTTGTTTTTAAAAGGAAGTAATTGAAGGTAAATTATTATATACGGAGAGGAAAAATCCAAGAGCATATAAGAGTCTCAAAAAAATGATGGAGTAGATGATTAAGTAAGCAAGCTCTCAAAGGGGTTTAAGTTTACAAATATCTGCTAAATTGATTGATGTAAAGAAATGGTTATCATAATTAGGAGTCAATAAAACTAATAAAAAATGTTTACTGAACAGATCCCACAATAACTATTTCTTTAACTTAATGCGATCTCAAAGTTTTCATCCACCATATGTACAACTACTCAAAACCACCATGGATATCTTCTCTCACACTTCTCATAGTGATAATAAAACTGCAATTCTAAAAACTAGATATTTTGTTAAATTCTTTGAGTGCATTGACTCAATAATTCATCATAACAATACATATGCAATATTTTTTGATGAAAGAAAATAAACAAGGATCATAGGGGTAAATAACTTACTCAAGAGACATTTAGAGGGGCTGGGGATGTGGCTCAAGCGGTAGCGCGCTCGCCTGGCATGCGTGTGGCTGGGGTTCAATCCTCAGCACCACATACAAAAACAGAGATTGTGTCCGCCGAAAAACTAAAAAATAAATATTAAAAATTTCTCTCTCTCTCTCTCTCAAAAAAGAGAGAGAGAGAGAGAGAGAGAGAGAGAGAGAGAGAGAGAGAGAGAGAGACATGTAGAAAGTGAAGTAACTGAGAAATGGTTGCATGTGTATAATCCAAAAACTCTCTACCATTATGACCATGGCTGACAGGGAATAAGGGTTCAATTAAAAACATTTTTAAACAACAAAAAAAAATTTAACCCACTTGCATAAGTATTTTGCTATAAAGCATCAGAATCAAACAGGAGTAAATATCTGTCATTTAATCAGTTGTATCCACTCCTAACTTTCGGGAGTACCCACCCCCTTCAATGTGTATGATTATGGTGGGGTTGACTATATGGACTTTAATTTCTGTGCCAAAATATCTGGCACAGGACTGAAACTGTTCAAACAGGCACCCCTTTTCTCTAGGCAAGGTGAGATATTACTTAAGCTGAGATAATCAGACAATTTCAGAGACCGAACTCCTGGATCTAGCCATGCCTGAGATCATATTCTTCAGGACTTACAATAATCAATTAATTCCCTATTATGTATCAACCAGTTTAATTTGGGTTTCTATCACTTATAGCTCAATTATTCCTAATAAAATTAAGTAGTAAAAAGAAGAGAATTTGGAATCACAAAAATTAAGATTTATAGCCCATCTCCCTAGCCTTCTAACTAACTTATTTCTGAACATCCTGGTCTCAAACCATAGGGTAATAGTATTATAGAACTGTATAATAGAACAGACTCATGGATAGTCTATGTTCAAATCTTGACTCTGCAGTTCCCTGCTGCGTGTCTGTGGACAATTTATTTTTCTCCATTCCTTCCTTCAAACTTTCCTTCTTACAAACGTTCCCAAGAGAACCTAAGGATATGTACAACAAGCTCAGCAAAGTATTTATTGAGAACTTAGTATATGATGAAAAATGAGCTAGTTACCAAGAAATGCAAAATAGTTCAGTAATTATGAGTAAATAAAAATTAAATAATAGTCACAGGAACTAATCCATGTGGCAACTGGCCCTGTCCATCTCTTTGAGATCCTTCTGAATTACCTTGAACTGCTTCCCTACAACCCTGTTCCATGGTTATGACTGACAGAAGTGTTCCCTATGATGTCTCCCAGTTCCATATGAAAGAGAGAGGTTTTATAGTTTCCTAACTTTGGGGACCCTGGCTTTCTTACATATGCTTGGTTAGGCACCTTTTAATTCATCCACTAAAATGACCCACCTTACTCAGTTTGCATAACAAAATTACCTAACCCAAGCATTTGTAAAATTGTAATCACTACTGAAGGTTTCAATTGAATCCCAGAATGGGTTCCTATGCATAATAGACAACCTTCCTCCGATCTCACCACCTCATCCATTGCCCCTCATTTTTCTCCTATGAGTAAAATTTATAAATTATGGACTTGAAAATATGGTAACTCAGTGAGAGTTCCAGATTCTTCTCCTGCCATCTCATGGGGGAGACTTTCCCTCTGATGAGTAAATAATACATATCAACTCTGATTCCTCTGATTTGGAGTTGATTCTTGCTTCAATGGCACACTAAAATATTTTTTCAATAGTTAGCTTTCCAATGGCAATGTTACTGCTACTTATTAAAGCAATGAGTTTTGTTTTTTTGGTTTTTGGTTTGTTGTTGTTGTTGTTTTGTTTTCCTTGTAAAATGGTAACAAGATAAGAAAGAAAAATAGAGTACTACCAGAGTGTATAACAAGGGATGTAACCCAGTTCAACAGATAAGAAAAAGGTTTCATGGCCTAGCTGAAGAATGAATAGAAGTCAACCAGCAACAGGAGGAATGAGGGGCATTCCAGAAAAAGGAAACAATATATCAATGCTTATTTTAATTTAGAAAGACACTAAAACATGGAACATTTTCCAGTGTTCAGGGATAGGCAGAATTAATATAGTTAGAATGGCCATATTACCAAGAGCAATCCATAGATTTAATACAATCCATATTAAATAAAGAAGAAAGAAAATTAGAGTAAAAGGTTAACAAAGAAAAGACAATAAAGTAGAAGCCAACTTTATAGTATAGAACTCATGCCACAAAGTCCTAAACAATTGCCGAAGGTGAGCTATAAATTCTAGAGTACTTGTTTAGCATAAGTGCAATTCCCAGCACCACCACCACCACCTCCCAACATCCACCAAAAAAAAAAAAAAAAAGACCCACCAAGATATATTCACCCCAGCCCATGATGACTGATGACTAATGAGTAAAAATCATGTAAACACACACTGAACGCTTGCTTGTATTATCCCATTCAGTCATTACAAGTCTATATAGTCAATACTATTACCACCATTTGCTAAGCTGCTTGGTGGTAGGGCCAGGAGTCCAATCCAACCTTTTGGCCCAAGAGACCTTTCTCTTAGGCATCACAGGGCTTCTGTGCTCTTTACTTCCCTAGGACAATGCTGAATGGAAAGACTTTATTATTTGCAGCTCATGGAGAGCTACTTTTCCATAACATCATCTAACCCACTGCCTGGTACAACTGAAACACTTGAAAAATTTCCTGAATTCATGAAATGTTCTGTATTTGATCAAATCATGTTTCTTTCCACTATAGACAGCACAAAGAGCATTCTTTAATACACTAATATTATTTTTTCATTACTAAAGTCATGATAATGAGAATTGTGACCCATTAAATTTTGTGGTCCATGTGGAGGAATTCCTGATTCAACTTGTAATGTCTTTTTAATAATCATATTGATGATGCCAGATAATATATTTTAATCACCGCCATGCATAAAAACTGTAAAATGATTGGTAATCTAAGGAGTTCAGAATTCAATTAGATTACCCATGAGAACATGGATTCACACACACAATGCTCTGACAATGTCTGTGTGGATATGATATGGTATGTGCAAACAAGCCTTTCAGCCCTCAGGCATTCAGCAGAGCATCTCTGCACAGTCAGTCTAGACACAAGTATCAGAAACTATGGGAAGACTAGAGCAAAAACCAGTTCAATTTCCAAAGACCACACCTTGCCCTGCTCTGCCTTGCCCTCAGGGGCTTTCCACCTCTGCTCTTTCCTGTCTATTCATTTTTTGTACCACAATCAACTTACTCTTCCTTGCCAGTTGCAGAGTGCCTTGTACAGAAAGCATTATAAGGCTAGATTGCCAAAGCACTGAATTTTTAAACCCTCTAAATAGGACATTAGTTCATAGCTTGAATGTTTTGAAATCTGATCAACACGCCGTTTCTCAATACATTAAGCAAAGCAAGCAAAATTAGTCTGCTTTATGTCAGGTGCTTAGCACAAATCCCTTAATAATGTGCTTGAGTGCAGAAACCATTAATAAATGCATAATTCCCTAAGACAGGCTTGATTAATTAAGTCATATGTGTATCCTTCTAATTAAAAAAAAGAACATTAGGCAGATGAGTGGAATTTCTGAGTACAAAATTCAAAGGCTTCCTTTGAATGCCTTTTGCCTTTCTCTTCAAGATGAAAGGAACTCTGCTGGTTATTGTAGCTGCCAACAAACAGTTATAGCATGGGCACAAAGCACCCAGAACTCTGTGTCTTATTAAAAACAATTTGGTATTCATCTGCCAATTTGTAACTCAGTTCTCAATCAGGGGCCTGTCTGATTAAGTCAGGCAATTCAAATTTGAGGGGGCAGCTGGTGCTGCTATGCAAATAAACAGATGAGGAAGAAATGGGACCAATGAATCAACAAGCAGATGGTAAAAAGCCAAGGCCTTCAAAGAGCACTTGAATTTTGTTTCCTCTCTGCTTCCCATCACCCTACATCTCATAGAATTTATATTCCAAGGGATTTTAAAGATTACCACTTGGTTTGATAATCAACATAGAACAGTTTCTAACATTGAGCAATTTAGCATTAAGGATTTACAGAAAGAGAGGATAGATAGGTCATGGAATGCTATGTTAAACGGTCATCTGCTTCAGTAATTTCCCTTTTTATTCTAAATCAGTTAATTAACTACATAATGGAATTCAGACACTAATATATGCCCATCTTTATTTCTTTTTTGTGTGCTAAAAAGAAGATGTAACATTTATTTAGAGTTGGTAATATCTCAAGAATTGTGCCATGACTATACCCACACATATACAACCACACATAATCCTATTTAAAGCATGCAACAAAACTAGGGGGTAAGTGCTGTTATTCTGTAAACTTTCTCTTGGTGCTTTATAATTAAACATGATAGTGGGGTTCATTGTTACCTATTTGTACAAGCTCAAAATGTAACAATGTGATTTGGAATTTCATTCCCCTTTCCTGCTAGCAGTTCCTCACTCCCCCGTCCCCATCTTTATTTCCAGCCAAGTGTTTCCACGTGAAGCTGCAGCATTCCTCAAAAGAGTAAAAGGTCTTCCTCATGGGTCACAAAGGCAGGAAAGCAAGGTCCCCAAAAGGCATTTCTACAATTATTATGACCACGTTTCCTCATGACTGAATCACTGGCATATATTCCTACTAACTTGTGATCTTTTTGCTGTGATGCATTCAGGCATTAATCATCTGTCCTTATCTGAACTGTCTTTATTTGGAAAATGCTCACAGAGTCTACCTTTATTTCAAGACATCTTGAATTTCAGATACAACTTCTCACAGTCATGTTGTCTGAAGCCTCATCATAAACACCTTCATTAATCTCAGTCTTTCATCTGCCAAAATTTTTCCTTTGGCTTGCTTTCCTCATCTTGATATCAAATAGATAGGGCCACATCATGTGGATTGTGCTGTCAATCACATGATAATAGATACAGTTGGAAATTGGTAAAAGGTTGGAAATATGCACGATATTACTTGAGACACATTGTAGGAACATAGCACACTGGTTTTTAAAATTACTTCTTGGAAAATTTTTTTTTAATTTTTTTTTTTAAAGACAGAGAGAGAGAGGAAGGGAGGGAGGGAGAGAGATACAGAGATAGATACAGAGAGAGAATTTCTTAATATTTATTTTTTAGTTCTCGGCGGACACAACATCTTTGTATGTGGTGCTGAGGATCGAACCCGGGCCACACACATGCCAGGCGAGCGCGCTACCGCTTGAGCCACATCCCCAGCCCCTCTTGGAAATTTTTGAGAAATTGCTTTTAGCACTTCGACAGCTGAGAGGTTTTCTTTAAAATATGGTTGCAAGTCATTGGTTCCATTAACAGGAAGGAGAACATTTTCCTTTAGATAGGCAAATATTTAGACAGAACCAACTGATTTCAAGGATTATTGAATTCAAGGGTTTGCTTCTTTTTAGAAATGTACAAATCAAAATATTTTAAGTGTTTGTTCATATTAAATATTTTTGATTCAGGTATTTGAGTATGAGTTTCCTGTTGGTTTTTTTTTTTACCTATAAAGTATTTTTTCATAGTCATATGTTACTCTCTTGGAATTCTGAATACTATGACAACAAATGCTTTGGAGAAACTTGGTATCAGTACCCAAGTGAACCTTTTGGCATCAAGCAAGGCAGGGCTTAGTCATATCACTTTCTCAATCAAACACTATGAAAAGAATCATGTAAACCAGTATAATCTCTCTGTGTTAGTCACCTTTTAACTACTGTAACCAAAAGACTTGACAAAAACAACTTAAGAGGACAAAAGGTTTATTTGGGCTCATGGTTTCAGAAGTTCGGTCTACAGTTGGCAGATTCCATCACTCTGGGTCAGAGGTAAGGCAGAGCATCTTGGAGGAAGGGCATGGCAGAGGAAAGCAGTTCAGCTCATGACAGCCAGGCAGTAGAGGGAGAGAGGGTAAGAAAGTGAAAAAGATAAAAAGGACAAAATGTAATTCTCAAGGGCATGCCACCAGTAACCTATGTCCTCCATCCGTACCTTCCTTCACTTTCCACCCAATAATCCAATCAAATTATTGATTCATCAAATGGATTAATCCACTTTTTTAGGTTATAGCTCTCATAATCTAATGTTCACTTCACCTCTGAACATTCCTACATTGTCTAACTCATGAGCTGTTTTCAGAGACACCTCATTTCTAAACGATAACATTGTAGAAGTAGCACTGCTATGTAATGTCTATGTAATGTCTCTCTTTTCCTTCAATAACAAAAAGCACCAGAGACCTGGATAAAAAGTCAATTTCTGAAATCTGTAACCAATACGAACATGTGCTAGAAAGAGTCCAAAAATGCCATCCCACATATGTACTCCCCAACTTGTACCACTAAATTCTTTTATTTCAGGGTTTCTATTATCTTTACACAGTGCTTATACCTGTTCTCATCTATTATTTTAGCTTCCCACTAGCTCCTGACCCTCATACATTAAGTCTATTTTTATATTTCTTTCCTGGTTTCACATTAGATTTTTCTAAGTCAATTGCCAGCTTAATTATTAATCCTTTGAGAGAGTTTGATTATTTGAATCTAATCTCTTGTTTTCTTCCTGCTTATAAGAATTTTCTCTTTGTGTTTAGGGAGGAAATTTTTATTTATCCTGCTAAACTAGTACTTCCTGATATGTGACTTGGTGTCTTTAATTAGGCTTAGAAATTTTTTTACCATTATCTTTGTAAATATTGCTTTTTCCAGTTTTCAATGTCTTTGCCTTCAAAACTCAGCTGTAAGTATATTAGATTGTCACCATAACCTCTATGTCTCGTGTCTGTTTCCAGTATTTTCATCCTTTTGTCACTCATTACTTCCCTCTGAAAATTTTCTTCTGACCTACTTTCCAGTTTGTGAATCTCTCTTCATCAGGGTCTATCATGTTCAGTACTTGTGTTTTCAACACTGTGCCCAAAACATCTGACAAGAATACCCTAAAGGAGTAGAAGTTTTATTTTGGCTCAGTTTGAGAGGTTTCAGTCCATGGTCAGCCAGCTCCAGTGCTCTGAGCTAAAGGAGAAAAAGAACACCATGGTGAAAGGGTGAAACAGGAGAAAGCTGCTCATCTCATGGCAGGTGGGAAGCAAATAAAAAAAGAGATAAAAGGGCTTGGAGATGGGCTGGGGTTGTAGCTCAGTGGTAGAATGCTGCCTCCCACATGGGAGGCCCTGGGTTCGAACCTCAGCACCACATATAAATAATTAAAAATAAAGGTATTGTGTCCATCTACAACTAAAAAAATATTGAAAAGCTGAAAGAAGATAAGCCCTTCTAAGACACACCTGCAGTGACCTAGTTCCTTCAACTATGTTCCATCTCCCAGTAGACCTTTTGACCATCTATGGATTAAGACATTTAATGGATTAATACACTGAGGTGGTCAGAACTCCTATGATCCAATCACAGCCTAAAAGCCCCACCCCTGTACACATGAGACTTTGGGGGATATTGCAAATCAAACCCATGATAGTATCAAATCCACAAATTTAGTTGTATATTTTTAGTTTTAGAAATTCCATTCAGTATGTGTGTGTGTGTGTGTGTGTGTGTGTGTGTATAATATTACTGCTTTCTGACAAAACTATCAATCTGATTATTTTTATTGTTTGTCAAGCATTTTATTTGTAACATGGTTTACAGAAATAATTTGAAGTATAAGATTAGAATATCTTTCACCAGAGAGAATTTAAGGTCAACTTTGGCATATAGCTAAAGGAATTAGCAATGTGGGTTTATTTCATTCTACTTTCAGAAACTTAAATTATTTACAATGGCAGTCCAAGAAGGCATGACCTCCTCCCTTTATTCTTAGGGTTCAGCTCTTTGGGTTCACCAATCTACCCACCCCTTCTCTCTGGCCCAGGACTCCAATTCTAATCTCACCATGTGACACTTTGAAAACACAGCAAGCTGCTCTACCAGTCCCTCCAGAAAGAACAAACAACCCCAGAGGCAAAGTAGCCCGAAGCTCAACTCTGGGCCTCTCTACTCCCACAGATACTAACCCAGTTATTCTTCACTGTTTTTTGCTATATAATAATAATAACAACAATGACTGGGGATGTAGCTCAGTGGTAAAGTGCCCCTGGGTTCAATCCCCAGGACAAAACAAAAAATCTCTGCTATTTTTCCTCTGGCCCAACTCTATGGCCTTGTATAAGCAGCATCCCACAGGTAAAACTGCACCTGACTACATTAGACCAGCCTGCCAAATCCATGACTCCTGCCCCACATACAATACTGTCCAAGAGATAGAAGGTGAACATATAAAAGTGAATTTCCAAATTGTAAGGTGCAAATAATTCCATATTTAACTCAAAATTACTGTTTGTTATAAATTATCTTAAATGTTTTAAATAGAAACACTTTACCCACATATTAAAGAGTAACAAAAGAATTTAAAAATACATATTATAAAGGGAGCTGAAGAAAAAGTATGTGAAATAGATTTAAGAACTTCAGGCCTTGTGAAAGAGAAAGAGGGAGAAAAAAAGGAGAGGGAGAAAGAAAGAGATTTGGTTGATTATAAGGAGAAGGGTCAGAAAAATATTCCCAAACCAGGACAGACGGGGTAAATTTTTCTCAGAGATATATAATTTGATCCTTCCGTTGTGTCATTAAGGCTCAAACTACTAGTGAAAAACAGCAGCCCTGAACTTCAGACTTTTGTTTGCGTTCCCATAATTCAGTTTGGAGATGTGGCCCTAAAGAGAGAGAGAGAGAGAGAGAGAGAGAGAGAGAGAGAGAGAGGAAGTAATAACAATGAATAACTCTCATTCTCTCTCACAGCTTCAATGCCAAGTTTCCTCCCTCAAGGAAATCTGAGTTACAAATCTCTAAACAGACGGGTTTCTAATGGAGACAGAGACAGGGCAAAAGGCACCACAATAATTTGATAAGGACTTAGGAAAGTCTATCATTTTAAATAGGGTAAAAGGTTCTAAAAGGTATTTGTTTAGAACTGATTTATTTAGACCACTACTGACTTCAGGAAGATGAAAGACAGCATTAGCTGGTTATTTAGTCTCTCTAAAGAGGAGGTGATAAATTTCCGACATATGTTTTACAACTGCTGCTGAGGGAAGAATTAGATGTATATTATAATTCAATTGCTTCTTCAGCCCACCAGGAACTTAGGGCCTGGTTTGTCCTCCCTGGTTTGTCCTCCTGGTGACTCCATACTTGATGAGCATGCAACAATTATGTGCGTAAGTTCCAGGACCACCCCACTGAGAACTTTCTGTGAAAGTTATGGTAATTTATAACCTCATGCTAATGTCCAGGGCTCTCTACAGAGCAATTACATAAATATTTTTAACTGCACTGTCCTCTTAAACACACACAACAGAACTCATCTTAAGTAGGCCAAGGTCATTGATCATCTCCACTCAAGTTTTAACACAGTGAGGCAATCTTAAATTTCTTCAGTTAAAAACATCACATGTTCAGGAGTTGGAAAGATCCTCTGCTGTTCCTGTGAGCTGCATAGAGGGTGCTAATGCCGCACAGGCGTTTCACTCCTCCTTGTTGCCTGTGCTGGCTAACTCCACAGAACAATTGGCAAATGATACCAAATATATGGACTTAGCCATATAGAAAAAAAAAGAAAGTCTAGGTACTAACCCTCAACTTTATATGTTCATACTTCCTCATACAAGGAAAACTGAAAATGACAGTATAAATTAAGCATGACCCTTTGGGACTATGCAAAAATGTACCTTCTTTCTCCTCTTCCAAAAAAAAAAAAAAATCTATAACAATGTACCAATGCCTTTCAGAAGCATGAAATAGAATAAGCATAAAATAATATATGCACCACTTAAAACAAAACTGGGAATAACTGTATGAGGAATGTAAAGAAGAATACAAGATATAGAGAGAGACAGATAGACATCAATATAGATTTAGATAGAAGTACAGACTCAATTGCTTCAACAAAGCAGGGAAAAATTTTAAGATAGTAGTTTCCCTAAGAGAACCTTTTAACATCTCCCTTTCCAAAAAAAAAAAAAAGAAAAAAAAAAGCTGGAGTCTTACATTAAAATCTCTTCTTAAGCTGCTTCTCTTCTGGACTTAGTGATAGAACATTTGTGTTGCATGTACAAGGCCCCATCCCAACACAAACTAACAAACAAAAACTCTTATGTTACCCCTGAAGAAACTAGGTAGGGGTAGCTATAATCAATTTTAAAATTTTAAGACATGTTGGAGAGTAAATTTTCACTGAATATCAACATTACACTGATCTGTATTGTAACACATTAAAAACAAAGAGAGCCAATGCTATCGAGCTATTTATGAAACTATATATTTGATCTATGAACTTTGGATAATTGCAGAAATGGGGATGGTGAATGTCGTCACCTAACATGAAAATTCTGATAGAAAGTCGTGTTCTCTCCTACACTGAATCTCACAGACTATGTCCCACTCATCCATTCTCCACCCATCCTAATTGTCCTGATTTCTACAGATAGCAATAGCAGCTCTGTTGCTCTCTGGCTTCCAGTTAAGTTCAGCCAATGGGAGGTAAGATCCTGGAAGTTTCGAGGAAAGAGATTTGGGGGTATGTATTCCACCAGCCACTTCCTGCCAGCATGAATTGCCAGCAGCTTTGGTCCCTTGCTGATGGTGATAATTCATGTTAATTCTTGCTGGGCAGTGTTTTTTCTGCAACAGTAAGAGACTGGTTACCATCTCCTCCCATTTCGTTTCAGGGGATGTGGTATGGTGAGAGCTCTCCACTGTTGCTAGCCTTGGGCTGCTTCACCCGCTGATCCCTCATTTCCCTAACCTGCCTTTGAGTATACAGGCAGCCCCTTCCTCCATCTCTCCTTGTCTCACCTATTTGAATATGTAAATGAAACTCAATTAAAGAAACAGCACCTTTCCCAATGGGAAGTGCTTGAATCTGAAAATCACATGTTGGGGTGTAGCCTACTAAACCAAATCAGTTCTATTTTCTCTCTATAAAAGATATGGTGACAGTATTTTCGACATCAGCCACTTAGACATGCAATCTCACATAGCATTTTTAATTTATGATTTATTATTTTTTGATATGAAATGTCTTACAAAGATCTAAAAGCTAAATAATAGGTCTACATTTAAAGGCCAGACTCTTTCCCAAAGCTAAATAACATGTAAACAAAAGGAATGAAACCTCTAAAGCTGGGGAGGAAACACTTGGTTTTTAGATATTTTAAGGAAAGAGTAATGAGATTGATCTTTTCACAGATTTCTAGTATTTGCTATATATTGAGATATTGCTTTATTCATATCTGTTTGCACTCCTGGTATGAATTTCCTTTTTATATGAAAAGGACAAACCTGTAAAAAGATTGTGAATGTTTCTCATACAAAATCCAAAGAATATCTCCAGAGGAACTGAAGCAATCCACAAACTAAAGAGCAAAAAAACACAATAATGAAGACTTGAAAGTACCTTCAACAAAGAGAGAGACTTCCTGAAAAGAAAAATAAGGGCTGAAGCCTTGAACTCCTTTTATCTATAGTCTAACAAATAACACCTCCTGTGCCTTAAATATTTAATGTGAAATCTGTGGATTTATATAGCTTACAAAATGCCAGGGGCTTATTATCTTTACCGTTTGCATGACAGGAATATTCATATCACTGGATTCCACGGTCTAAGACAACAGGAATTCCTCCAGGTGCTAATGGCAGATAACTTTCACGTGGCTTCAATAATCCACTAATTATGGAACCCCTCAGGTAGAACAATGTCATTAATCTGATTAAATTATTTATATTGCTGGAAAGCTAAATCTTATTAGGTCTTCTGGATTTTATTTGGTTCCCCAATATGGATATGCAAAAGGACAAAAAAAAACTGCCTTCTTTTCTCCACCACATTTTCCAATTGAACAAAAAAAAAAAGATTTAAAAAAAGGAACTAAGAAAGACACAATCTCATATTTAGAGTTTTCATGCAAGAACAGCATCCAGGAGCAGAATCAGCCCCTCTCACAGGTACCCTGAAGTTACATTTAGGCCATTTTTGGAACTCTACTCTCAAGACAAATAACTTGTTACCATGTTTCAGTAGCCGGACCATAAACCATGATGGGATTAAAGTTTTATCAGAGTTGTTTACTGAGACAGGTACTGCCTAAATTAAAGTGAAGAGGCTTCACTTCTCCTGAGGAGCTCATGAAATCCATAATGCTAACTGTGCACCCCAGTTACACCAATCCTTCATTAGGTTTTAGCAGCATTCTAAGCCATTTTCATAAGTATGCTGGTCTACCAGACATTTAGTTAGAGAGTTAAAGAAAGTCTGGAGTTTAGACTAAACCTTCTACAATTTGATAGACTATTCCAACACGTACCATTTATCCAAGCACTATGTGTGAGCAGTAATTTGTAAAATGTCCTATAACTCATAATTTTAAAATGTCATAGCTGATCAGCAATCATTTCTTTTTACAGAAAAAAAGTACTCATTGTATATATACTTTTACCTGAAAAAATATAAAGCCTATAATAAAATATGCATGTTTATAAAAATGCAAAGTGTTGGAAGTTTGATCAAGTCAATTAGTTGACATCTTTCACTTTATCGACACTTTCCTGAATCTAGTTATCCCGTGTCTACTCAAATTTCTATTAACTTTCTCACTTCTCAAATATTCTCCCTTCTTTTGAAGTTGCCAAAACACTGGGTGAGGCTGTGATAAGCATTTTTCTCATAGCCCATGGCTTTCTTTTAATAGATATGTGTTCAAAGACACACAGCCAGTCCAGCTCCCAGCTAAATTTAAATCATGATCTTACATTACAAAAACACCATCCTCTAGTAGAACATCTAGGATGTCAAACAACTTTATTTTATTCTTGGACTGACAAGTAGAAGGCACTATGGAAATAAGTCTGCACTCAAATCTAGCCCCAACCAACTTAAACCTAGAAGTACACAGAACCCACAATTAACACACCTGGATGAGTTTTCCTGTTACATTCTTTGAGTCAGACTCTTGAGGGAAATGTGACCTCAGGGAATGAGGCCACATAAAGTCAATCTTTGAGCAGTAGATTGGGTCTCCATTTTCCCCTGGATTTTTTAAGCACAGAAGGGACTACACATGTTCCTATACCACCCATATTCCTCTTTAGGAATGAAGAATTAGTCTGTCACCCCAGGGAGTGCTGCAGGCAGACATCCCACCCTCAACTGTCAGCCACCTGCAAGAATTGTCTCTAGTGAAGAAAGTCTCAACACTAAAGATCACCCCCTTCCTGGGGAAGCCCACGGTTGATGAATAATTGACATTGTAGTGAGCAGGCCCAGCTCCTTAGCCCAGCCCAGGATGATTCTGAATGATCATCCCCAAACCTCCCCATGAGTTGACTTGAGACTTCTATCAAGACTGTATTCACCACATCAATAGACTCAAAGATAAGAACCATATGATCATCTCGATAGACGCAGAGAAAGCATTCGACAAAGTACAGAATCCCTTTATGTTCAAAACATTAGAAAAACTAGGGATAACAGGAACTTACCTTGACATTGTAAAAGCTATCTATGCTAAGCCTCAGGCTAGCATCATTCTGAATGGACAAAAGTTGAAGGCATTCCCTCTAAAATCCGGAACAACACAGGGATGCCCTCTATCACCACTTCTATTCAATATAGTTCTCGAAACACTGGCCAGAGCAATTAGATAGATGAAAGAAATTAAAGGCATAAAAATATGAAAAGAAGAACTTAAATTATCACTATTTGCGGATGACATGATTCTATACCTAGAAGACCCAAAAGAGTCTACAAAAAAACTACTAGAACTAATAAATGAATTCAGCAAAGTGGCAGGATATAAAATCAACACGCATAAATCAAAGGCATTTCTGTATATCAGCGACAAATCTTCTGAAACGGAAATGAGGAAAAACACTCCATTCACAATATCCTATAAAAAAATAAAATACTTGGGAATCAACCTAACAAAAGACATGAAAGATTTATACAATGAAAACTACAGAACCCTAAAGAGAGAAGTAGAAGAAGATCTTAGAAGATGGAAAAATATACCCTGTTCATGGATAGGCAGAACTAACATCATCAAAATGGCGATATTACCAAAAGTTCTCTATAGGATTAATGCAATGCCAATCAAAATCCCAACGGCATTTCTTGTAGAAATAGATAAAGCAATCATGAAATTCATATGGAAAAATAAAAGACCCTGAATAACAAAAGCAATTCTAAGCAGGAAGTGTGAATCAGGCGGTATAGCGATACCAGATTTCAAACAATATTACAGAGCAATAGTAACAAAAACAGCATGCTACTGGTACCAAAACAGGCGGGTGGACCAAAGGTACAGAATAGAGGACACAGAGACTAATCCACAAAGTTACAACTATCTTATATTTGATAAAGGAGCTAAAAACATGCAATGGAGGAAGGATAGCATCTTCAACAAATGGTGCTGGGAAAACTGGAAATCCATATGCAACAAAATGAAACTGAATCCCCTCCTCTTTCCATGCACAAAAGTTAACTCAAAATGGATCAAGGAGCTTGATATCAAATCAAAGACTCTGTGTCTGATAGAAGAAAAAGTTGGCTCCAATCTACATATTGTGGGGTCGGGCTCCAAATTCCTTAATAGGACACCCATAGCACAAGAGTTAATAACAAGAATCAACAAATGGGCCTTACTTAAACTAAAAAGTTTTTCCTCAGCAAGAGAAACAATAAGAGAGGTAAATAGGGAGCCTACATCCTGGGAACAAAGTTTTACTCCTCACACTTCAGATAGAGCCCTAATATCCAGAGTATACAAAGAACTCAAAAAATTAGACAATAAGATAACAAATAACCCAATCAACAAATGGGCCAAGGACCTGAACAGACACTTCTCAGAGGAGGATATACAATCAATCAACAAGTACATGAAAAAATGCTCTCCATCTCTAGCAGTCAGAGAAATGCAAATCAAAACCACCCTAAGATACCATCTCACTCCAGTAAGATTGGAAGCCACTATGAAGTCAAACAACAACAAATGCTGGTGAGGATGTGGAGAAAAGGGTACACTTGTACATTGCTGGTGGGACTGCAAATTGGTGCGGCCAATTTGGAAAGCAGTTTGGAGATTCCTGGGAAAGCTGGGAATGGAACCACCATCTGACCCTGCTATTGCCCTTCTCGGACTATTCCCTGAAGACCTTAAAAGAGCATGCTACAGGGACACTGCCACATCGATGTTCATAGCAGCACAATTCACAATAGCTAGACTGTGGAACCAACCCAGATGCCCTTCAATAGATGAATGGATAAAAAAAAAATGTGGCATTTATACACCATGGAGTATTACGCAGCACTAAAAAATGACAAAATCATGGAATTTGCAGGGAAATGGATGGCACTAGAGCAGATTATGCTTAGTGAAGCTAGCCAATCCCTAAAAAACAAACACCAAATGTCTTCTTTGATATAATGAGAGCAACTAAGAACAGAGCAGGGAGGAAGAGCAGGAAGAAAAGATTAACATTAAACAGAGACATGAGATGGGAGGGAAAGGGAGAGAAAATGGAAATTGCACGGAAATGAAGGGAGACCCTCATTGCTATACAAAATTACATATAATAGGTTGTGAGGGGAATGGGAAAATAAACATTGAGAGTAATAAATTACAGTAGATGGGGTAGAGAGAGAAGATGGGAGGGGAGGGGAGGGGGGATAGTAGAGGATAGAAAAGGTAGCAGAATACAACAGTTACTAATAGGGCATCATGTAAAATTGTGGATGTGTAACCGACGTGATTCTGCAATCTGCATTTGGGGTAAAAATTTGGAGTTCATAACCCACTTGAATCTAATGTATGAAATATGATATGTCAAGAGCTGTGTAATGTTGTGAACAACCAATAAAAAAAAAAGACTGCATTGCTGTTCAGTTCTCCCTTAGCCTAGTCCTGCATCCTCCTCTTCCCTCCCAGAGCTACGGATCTGTTTAGCATTTCCATATAAATGTCATGTGCTCATTTCTGCCCAAAGTCAGTTTCTTGGGCAGCTCAACCTGTGACAATATTTAATTACTATACTTCCTAGGAGAAGACCTGCCTCTTGTGGGACAAATCAAGTTGTCTAGAGCTAAATTGGCCCATACTATAACAAAAGATGGGAAGAAGGAAGATAAGGAGAATTAAAGACATGGTAAGCAAATGAACATTGAACATATTATTTTCTTACAAGATGAGCTTCTTTGGGGATAGTTGAAATGGGAATGTCAAGGGTGCTTAACCTGCAATTAACGGGCAGGTGGGCACAGAAGGATGCTTAGTTCTTGAAATATCACCCCATTTCTACTCAGCCCTGAAGACTGCGGTGTTGTCGTATAAGTAGTATCCATTCCCTTCATAGCTGGGATGGGTCAGACTGAAATTCAAAATGGGAAATTCATGGGTACACCCCATTCCTGAGGACTGTCACTGATACTCCAGAGTATGATAATAAGGATGTTGGCATTCTGAGCCACCAAGAGAATTCCTCAACTCTGTCACTTAGAATAGATTCCAAATACAAAGTGTTCTAGGTCAGATTTCCTCAGTGTCTGGGCCTGGGAAGAGTATACAAGTCAGTTAGGCAGGGCAAGTTTCCTGTAAAATCTGTGATGAAGTGATGGGAAGTAGAACAGTAGCTGGGGAGACTACAAGTTTAGGCAAAGTTTACTTTTTGTCTGTTATCACAGAGGACTTTGAAGCATAAATAGAACCACAGAGTTTTCCTGCCTCAAGCAAGAAACCCAGAATTTTTATCTACATAATCCATCAACCATTGGCTAAGCACTGCCCTTGGGTTGGTGATGAGAAGTAGGTGTAAGCATTTCTAGATGAGGCAGCTTACTAGGACAGAAACAAGCACATCCCTGAAGTGTTAGCAGTCATCCCTCACAGCAGTGGCAGATAGGTGCATTGACGCCCAAAGGAATCTGTGAGGGGGACCAACCATGAGCCAAGGTGATGCGATGGCTAGAAACAAGACTGGATCCCAACAGGCATTGTCTCAGTGCCGTCTTCCACACCCACATCTCTCCAAGGCTGGACACAGGGTTTGTCCTGTCATGGGCGATCCCTTGAGGACAACTTCTGTTTCCACTAGAAAAGATCGCTGTAAGGATTTCTGCAAGCCCTAAAGAAGGAAGATCCAAATAGAAAATGGAAAACAAAAGTTCATTCTTCAAGAATTATCCTTTCCCACATTGACCACACTGAACAATCCTTGCAACAATTGTGACCTGTAGTCACTAAGTTCCTTCTTGGTTTATACTGTTCTTATGAGTCATCAGGAATGTGCGGTGGTAGGTAAACCAGACTCCTAACATTCAGAAATAGGATAAAAGATCTTGATTACATTATAACTGCAGAGTCATAACATTTTACCTACCTAAGGCAAACACGCAACTGAAAATGGAGCTAGTCTCACCCAACAACTGAATGAATGATCCAGCTATTTTTAATATCTTTACGTCATTGTCAAACTAGATCCAATACCAGAAATAGAAAGGGATGGATCCAGTCACTAATTCCTTGTTTCTACTTTGAGTAAAACACTTCACTTTAAAGTATCTTTATTTCTCATTGAGACATTTGAATTATGCGGTTCATTTATTCTACAAGTATCTATTGAGAATCTAATATACTTAACATGATGTACTAAGATCTCAGGACATCATGCAAACAAGTAAAACATAGCCCCTGCCCTGGTGAAGCTTATGTTCAAAAAGAGAAATAATATACACAAATTCCAAAATATTAATTATGGTAAGTGCTATGAAGAAAACAATGAGTGATCACATAGAAAATGCAAGTGGGCTGTTTTAGATGAGATTTTTATTAAAGGTCTCTATATAAGAATGATATTAAGCTAAGACCTTAAGAAAGTAAGGATCCAGGCATGTCAAGAACATTCCAGACAGATTGAGTAGACTGTACAAAGGTGCTAAAGTGACAGAGTGGAGTTTGCATGCTTAAGAATCTGAAAGAGGGCTGAGGTCGTGGCTCAGCAGTAGAGCACTCACCTAGCATGTGCAAGGCCCTGGGTTCAATCCTCAGCACCACATAAAAATAAATAAAATAAAAGTATTGAATCCTACTACAACTAAAAAATAAATATTTTTTTTTTAAAATAATCTGGAAGAAAGATTAGAGTGGATGGAATGTAATGGACAAGGGAAGGAAGCACAAAATGAGGTTGAGCAGATCATACAGGTCAGGATAAAGAATTTGGATTTTACTCCAGGAGCAATGAGAAGCATTGTAGGATTTTTAACAAGAGTGAAAGATTATCTGCTTCACATATTTAATCAACTATCTGACGAGTAGAGAATTGACCAGAGGTGAGTATAATGTAGGACACAACTTTGTAGCCCAACAGAGATGGCAATGATTCAGTCAGGGTGTTGGCTGTAATGATGGACGGAAGTGGAGACCATACACATTTTAGAAGAGGTGACTAATTTGTGTTGAGTAGGTCTTAGAGGTAGGAGATTACTAAAAACAAAATCCTTCAAGAGTGATTCATGAGTTTCCAACACCTAAGGCAAAAATGGTGGTACTCCAACTGGTGAATGAGTAGGTATTTTGGACATTAAGTTGGTTAAAGATCCAAGAAGACACATAAAAGAAGCAGCCAAATATATACATATATTTAGTGGAATTTTCTTTTCCACTTATTATCATCAAGAAAGCCACTTAGCCTCTGGGAGACTCATAGATTGCTCATAAATAAAATGGCGATAACAATATGTACCTTCTTAATACATAGATATTGTAAGGATCAAGATGAAATATGTGGGTAAGCACTTTGTAAACACACTCAGAGAAATATCAAGTGTACAAAAATGTATGTGTGATTAAAATTCAGCACTTCAATGGAAAACATGAAAATCAATTCTTTACACTTAAAATCCTTATCAGCCATACTCACACATAGTTGTCGTAGACCACAGTGATTATTCCAGTCTTTTACCAATGAGAATTCTTTCACGAGTCTATGGTGTGTAATTGGGCCTCTATTATGATTCCTGTGTCTATTTCCATGAGATGGCTGGTGTCTCTGAGAAAGAATAAAAGGCATATCTGAAAGTAAGGCCGAGCATTGAGAGAAAATGGGCAACTGGCCAGTAGTGGCGACGCACACCTGAAATCCCAGCAATTTGCAAGCTCCGCAGGAGAACAGCAAGTTTGAAGCCAGCCGTGGCAACTTAGCAAGATCCTATCTCAAAACAAAAATGTAAAAAGGTCTGGGGATGTAGCTCAGTAGTAGAGCACCCCTGGGTCCAATCTCCAGCATTGAATAGAAAGAGAGAAAATGGTCAACTGAAATAATTGCCAAAGTTCATCAGTGCATGTCAAACATTAGTAAGCATTAAATATTAGAGAGACAGGCTTCCTTCAGTAGATAAGATGCTCTTTCTTGTACTTTACATCACTTTTTTTAATCATGCTAACCCCAGGAATAATTTTCTCTTATCAGGAACAAGAAGTATTTTCCTTGAGAAGTTTTCCTGTGTATATAAAGAACACTCCTTTGGCCTCTGAAGAACACCCTTCCAGTAAGACGCAAAGTGAGATTTGAAGTTCCAGTAACTTCGGAGGGGTTAGCCCTATTTATACAGAGCTCTGTCTCTTTGGAGTCCAGACCTTCTGGAGTCATAACCAGGCTAATTGATCCTCTTCATGGAATCACTCTGCCAGACAGAGTCTGGTGCCAATGCTATAAAACTTTAGAGATAGAGCAGAAAGGCAGTGAAGTTCTATCACCAACTACCCTGAACTGACATCCAGATAAAGTGATCAGAGATAATGAAATAAAACTTCTGGAAACCTGTCAGGGCAGCAGGAAATATTCGCCTCAATGACCAGTTACTGCAACAGACTTGGTCAACTGGGCTTCTTTTTTAAAAAAGCAGTTAAAAGAAAAAGTACATCATTGCAGCTAGTAGTAACATTTTGAGAAACTTAATAATCCTTATCTTTTGTAGTAGGGTCTCGGTGTTCCTTCAGAAATGTAAAAACCAGGGCTGGAGTTGTGACTCAGGGGTGGAGCACTTGCCTAGCATGGCACAAACATCCAAACACGTAGGCTGGTCATTCCACTTTCAGAGAATACTCAGAACAATCACTTTCCTGCGTCCATCTGGTGAAATGTCTGTGCAGCCTCACAAGATGGCTGTTCCTTTGTGAATGTGCTTCATCGCAGTCCAGGGACTGGCTCTCAGCTTCATAGCCTCAGAAAGGAGATTTTGTTAGTACTGGGGACAGATTCACTTGCTTTAACTAGGTCACAAGGTTATTGAACTTAACTTTTTTGACTTGAGAGAAATAGGTGCAGCAAAAAATAACAAAGTTCTCTGTGCTAGCACATTGAGTACATTTCCTCATAATAAGCAAAATTATACAGGAAGCCAAGTAATGGCCACAAAGAAGGTATCCATCAAATGAATTAAAAGTAAATAACACCAGGTAAAGAAGACCAGATGCCTGATTCTGACAATAGAAGCAGTTCACCAATAGGATCCAAAGTTTTACAACTATCTGGCTCCATCTCCACATTAAGGCTAACCTTACTATGGACATGCTCAATGCAAAACCAGCACAAAGAACCAAGCAGCCCCTGGCGGGGATGTTTCTTCCCACACGGTGCTGAGAAGGCCTTGGTCAATGCGTGCCTCACTAGTGCTCCTTGGTAAGTCCCCGGATGACAAAGCATCCCCTCTTCCTGAAAAACAATATTTTTCTTTGCTTATTTTATGACAGTAAACTAGGATTCAGTCCTGGGTGGAAAGTTGTCCCTCTCAGATGCCTATATATCACCACTATTGTCCCTTGAGGTTAAAATTTTGCAGAAGAAAGAATTTTCTAATTTTCTGCACCACTTAGGTACACTGTGACACTAAAAAAAAAAAAAAAAAAGTGTCCAGGAATCAAACATCAATCATCTACATCAATCATCTACACACCTACAGATGCCCTGGTTTACCAACTAGTCACATGACAACTTCAAGCAGGCCCTCCTCCTGACTAACACATGTGTTGCCCTTCTCGTAACTGAGAATGTCTGCAGGGCAGGCATTTCCCTTTGATAAATTTATTATTATAACTTTGGCAAGCAATAGTGTTGGAATAAGAAGTAATGTATTTAGACGCGACTGAAAATAAACACCACCAAAAGAAAAAATGTGCCCATTCATAATGGTGTTTATACTAATAGGGCCCAGTTAAAGAAAATTATTTATTTAAAAGCCAAAACATTTCTGTAAATGATAAGTTTGACCCCAGTTTTGTGTCAGAGTTTAGTCAAAGAATGCATTTCTATGTATTTTCATTTTTTCACTAATATATGCTACACCAAGAGAAAATAAATAAGTAAAAAACTAAGTCAGTGAAGTCAATGAACTGATGTGAATTAGTTATTCATGTTTTAAAGTTCAGAGCAAAAATGATTGCCAGGAACTACAGGGGCCCGGCAATGCCCAAAGTCTGCTGTTTTCAGTAAACACAGTTTCTAGGCGGTTAACAACATGTCCTTGGACCAGAGTCTTGGGCCATTGCTCTGTTTTCCCATTAGGTCTCCTGCATGTGCATAAATATGTCTCCTTATTTTAGTGAACAGGAATTGGCTGCCTATACTTTATAATGATCTCTTTTTATTTACTTTTGAACAAATTGTTAAATGTGTTATTGATCATGCATGAAAATAACTATCTGGCCTGAAACCTGGAAAAAGTTATCAGACTTGACAAGTTGATTTGCTGTTTTCGAAGGTAAAATACCACCCGTTACTTACAGCTGTATTCAACTGTTTACTCACACCTCTTCTAGAATTGTGATTTTCAGTTTCCTATTTATGCAATAATAAATAGCATTTTGTTTTTGTTTTTCTTTTTTTATTTTTCTTCTTCTTTTTTTTTAATGCCAAAAGCACTGGGCTAGATGGTGGAGAAAATAAAAAAAATTAATTAGGTTTGATTCCTACACCCAGGAATCCAACTCTGTCCAAAGAGCCATAGATGATACATGCCCACAGTGGCTACCATGCGAGGCACCCTGAAGTGGGGTTCCTGCAGAGAAGGAGCGAGGACCCTAGAAATCCAAAAGGAACCTCTCTTCCTGTTGGGATGATCATAGAATGCTTTCACCGCTGTGGAGGAGGCAGCTGAACTGGGCATTAAGTCACGAGTCAGATTTCAGAAGGCACAGATGGGGGATGAAGCATTACCAGCAGAAGGGATGGCATGCACAAGGCCAGAAGTAGAAAAGCACAGGGAACAAACAGTGATCCAATTTGG
The DNA here is from genome assembly GCF_964194105.1 of Spermophilus citellus. Lineage (NCBI taxonomy): Eukaryota > Metazoa > Chordata > Mammalia > Rodentia > Sciuridae > Spermophilus > Spermophilus citellus. The sequence continues at coordinate 85,487,718 of NC_138183.1, forward strand.
CTGGACCATAATGTACTGTAGGGGATGGTGGTGCTTGAGATGTCAAGGTAAGTTGAGGTTAAATTGTGAAGAATTTTGAAAGCATGGTAAAAGGGTTTATACTCGTCTGTGGGCAATTGAGAAAAATTGAGTATCTATATCACAATGCATTTTAGAGCAGTTAGTCAGGCAGTCACATGCAGTGGAATAGAAGGGAAAAGAAGGAAGGCAGAGGAAGGAGAGTGTTTACTCCGTAGATGAGATAATCAGTGGGCTTCCCCACAGACTGCAGTGAACAGAGGGAAGTCTGAATGGTAGTGCAGTTTTTTCTTTCTCTCTTCCCTTTCAGGATACAGGAGTTAGAAAAGCCAAAATCTTTGAAGGGATTCATTGGTACAAAATTCTACATGCAAATTCTAGAGAACTACAAAATCTGGAAGTGCCAGAGGTCCCTGAAGGTCAAGTTGCTGAAGTCAAGTTGCGGAGCTAAACTCCAAGAACTAGAAAAATAAGGACCAGCATACACTAAGTCATTGGAAAATAATAATAATAATAATAAGAAGAAGAAGAAGAAGAAGAGTTGGAAAGAAAGTCTTGTCAAATTCCTTAGAATAGAATTTTTATTTTATGTTTTTAAAATGAAAATCTAAAAAACTTATGAAAGTATAAGTTTGGGTCACGTGAATAACTACCTAGAAATGAGTATTTCCTCTCTGTTTTAGTACCTGTTTTTCATTTTTCTACTGTATTGGCACCAAACGATACTATTTTAATTTACATGGAGAAGGCAGAGGAGTGATCAATATAAAAGTGACATATTTGTGTCAACTAAAGGCCAAATTAAAATCAGCGAGTCAAATGAATGAAGATTTCTTAATGGCTTGACCAAAGAAATAGAGAGATTGAGTTCATGATACCAAAACTACATAGAACTAAAAATTTAGGGTCACAAAAAAAAATTTATGACTGGCATCTAAGTTTTCCTAAATCAGTGTAGAATTTGGATTTCAGTTTGCTAATTTTTTCTCTCTTTCTCTCTCTCTTCCTATTTTTTTTTTTTTTAGCACAGATGGGGGTGATACCAGGAATTAAACCCAGAGGCACTTTACTACTGACCTACACCCCTAGCCCTTTTTAATTTTTTTATTTTGAGATAGGATCTTGCTAAGTTTCTCAGGCTGACCTCAAATTTACAATCCTCCTGAGTCACTGGGATTACAGGCATGTGCCATGCACCCAGCAGTTTAGTGATTTTCTTGATATTTGTTAATTTGCTTTGATTTGATAATGGTTTACTATCTCTAAGCATAATGAGCTTATACTTAGTTACATTTGCACAATATAAGTACAAAATATAAGTGCCATTATTATAAGATGATATGTTTATTTAATGAAAGGAGACCAATCAAACTTTTTTTCCATCAAAGTGAGCACATGTGTTCATTATATTTGGAAAACATGGCCCAAGAACATAGATTTTTGGCTTGTAGCTAACAACTTGCTTTTTGGATGGAGCCATATTGACTCTGCTTAAATCCTCATGGCAGAGGACACTCGTATATTTCATATTCCAAGAGTTTAGCCAGCTGATACTTCAAGCTGTAAGCTTCTAAATTAGTATACAAAATAAAGGCATTTTATTTAGTATCTGTTCATTTGTGGCATTGAACTAGTTTACTTACAACATTACTTAACCAGATAGCCCATCCTTTGAAGCCTATGAAATAATGAAACCAAACCTAGATTTTTAGAATATATATTATAGAAGAAATTTTTCTATTTTTCTTCAATTTTTTATTGCATCCTAATTCCAATAATAGGTAGGGTCAGAGAACATAACATACTATATTCTTATGACACTTAAACAGGCAAATAAAATCAGCACATCAGTCCCTGCGGGGATTATACTATTTTTAGCACATTTGATATGAAGTTAAGTTTGGTGGGATTCTCCATTAGATTAATTGGGTACCCATTCTTCGAAGTGTAATTAGCACCACTATTCATATCTCAGCCATGTGTGAATTTGGCAACACTGTCAGCATAACACACCTGTTTTCTCCTCCCAGGATATCAAGTGAGCAACAACTGACTGATACACTGAATTATATTAAATATTTTTATTTCTGATGTGTGTTCAAAGGAGATAGTATTGAGATTTTTCTCTTTGCTCATAACAAAGGAATAAATAATTTCCCATGAACCTCCCCGATATTAGCAACGTCATCTTAAAACTGCCACCATGAGATATTCCCTTATGTCCATTGTACAGATTCAGAGATGGGAATGCAATTGGGAATAAGGATCGGATCTGATTAAGATATCAGCTTTAAGATGCTGTAGCTTACCACATTCTTAAAGTTTCCTCCTTGTGAATAAAGCCTTACAATAAATGTTTCCAGCAAGTAGTAGAATGTACACTCAATTTAAGAATAACCAGATGTAGGATAAGTAAAAAAATCACTGGAAAATGTTATATCTATATAAAATTAACATTTAAAATTTAAAAATTAACTTATCTAATGCAGAGAATCCAAGCAATGCCAAATAATCACAACTTTCTCAATTAAAAGATTATAGGCTTCTAGCTCAAATTTTGACCATTAACAATGCTCTCTCAGTCTCTGGGCCAATTCCCATGCTTATGTGTCGGGTCAATTGATCTATATGTGAAAGATCCAGAATATATTGAATGCTTGAATACATAACATACACAAAGTGGCTGGTTTCTACTTAGTTCCTCCAGAAGCACACTCAAGTCACTGCTCTCTCTGGATCTCTAATTTATCATATACCAACCAAATTACAGCAATTTCCAATCAACCCACTCCGTCCCTTTATACCAACTCTGCAAGATTCTGGGATATGTTTTGGAAGGGAGCAGCTTATGTTCAACCACACTGACAATATGCCCCTTAGAATAAGTCCCATAATGCACCTGCTCCTTATTCAGTGTGAATAAAGTATCTCAAGTCCTCTACTCACTCTGAACTGTCAAAGGCTCTTTCCATTCACGTGCCTTTAACATCAGAAATATCATTAGTCCTACTTTTCAGAGTGAAGCATTATGACCTGTTAAACTGTAAATTATGAAGGCAACACACAAGTCCATTGACAGAAGTATACAAGAGAATCATCAACACACATATTGAGCTTCCCCCTCCACAACATGTGACTCACTGGGCAAAACCAGAAGTTAAGTGTTGACATGAAGATACTGGACACCAGAAGGAGAGTGAGGGGAACCAAATAATGGAGAAGAGAAGTTTTAAAACTCCTTACTAATTTATCTTAAAGTAAATCCCAGTATTGAAAATTTCCAGACGTAAATTCTTTTGCTAACAGTGAAAAATAGCAATTCCCCCAAAATTCAAGCCAGAATTACCAAATGGTCCAGCAATTCTGTTCCTAAACACCCAAAAAAGAATAGGTGCTCAAATATTTGTATGCACACGTTCACAGCCTCACTATCTATAATAGCCAAAGGGTGGAAACAACTACAAAGCCCAACAACCGATGGATGGGTAAGCACAACATGATCTATCCATATGATGGAATAGTATTCAGCTTTTAGAAATCAAGAAGTACGGATACACGTGACAACAAGGATGAACCAGGAAAACACTGAAGCAATTGAAAGAAGTCCAACATGAAAGGCCACATATTATATGATTCTATTTATATGAAATACCCACTAAAGTCAAATCCATAGAGACACAGAACAGGTTGGTGGTTGCCAGGGTTTGGAGGGGTACAGGAGTACCCTAGAATGAAAAGCAATGTTAATGAGTACGAAGTTTCCTTTCAAAAGATGAAAAAGTTCTGGAAATAGATAGTGGTGATGGTGATGACTTAATGTCACTGATTTATCATATAAAATAATCAAAATAGCAAATTTTGTGATTGGTTTATTTTATCACAATTTTTTTAAAGTGCTTTACACTTTTAAAAACTGTCTCCCTTGTGCAAGAATCCTGAAGAAATACACTTCCCAGGCAGCTTTCACAGTCATCCCCTCCTGCTGAATTCACAGATAGTGCTAGAGTGTATGAACAGGAAAGATGCCAAATGCAGCATCTCAAGTTACCCTGTACCCTGGGTGAGATAGGGAGAGGAAAGTGAGAAGAAGATTTGAACAGTGTGTGTCCCTTAATGTCACTGGGCTTTAGGTGACTAAACCTCCCCCATACTCCAGACAGTTCACGGATTGGCAGGCAATGACTGAGGCATGCATCTTGTAATGTAAATCCTACCCAGCAAAGAAGAGGATTCCAAAGCAGACAAAATGCCAAAGAAAATTTTCCTCTGAGCAGGCACTATGTCCTTACAGGATGAGCAAGTAAACAAAAGTGCCCTTGCTCCTTAATGCCGCCCAGCTCTTCCTTATATGCTGTCTAGAATGCAAAAACGTGGACAAAAATGAAGCTATTTTCTGGGGAATTCAGAGAATTCCCTAACTATCTAATTACTAGCCTCCAAAGCATTTGACTATGAGACTTGAACAACACAGGAAAATATGTTTATCTCAGGGGAATTTGTCTTCTGATTATAGATACAGATAGTCCCTCATTCCATTCTCTGCAGCTGTTCTCTATGGGTTTATAGTAGCCAGGTCTTCAACCCATAGCTCATCACAACTGATTTATCTCTGCTCTCAGTTTAGATAACTTAGATAAGCAGGATGCATTGCTTAAGTGCACATGTGATTGGACATAAGCAAAAGGAAACTTAGGAAAAAAATGTAAGTATAATTCAAGTTTTGTAAATGTATTTTAAAAGTATTAAATGTAAGGTCATTCAACAGCATGTTTACAAATATTGTTTTAGGAAAACAAGATTATTCACTTTTTGTAGGTATCTTTCCTTTCTTTTTCTGATGGGTTCTTGTGTCTTCTGCAGTATGTATTTGTTATTTTTTATGACATAAAAGAAAAAAGTACAACACTATTTCTGACCTGGTGTTAAGGAAAAGTACATGCCTGTGGGAACTCAAATAAATTGCCATTACTGTTCTATTTTCCTATAATTTTTACTTATCTCCAGTTGACTCACATCTTTCTGCTATGGGTCTCTCTGTTGAATTCTTAACTTTCCACATCTTCTCTCACTTGATATCTTTAATAACTAACAAAATTTTCTTTGGAAGATGTTGCTTGTCCAAATCCTAAATATAAATGGAGTAATCTAAAAAATAGATGTAAAAATTAATGATTTGGAAATAGAACAGAGTCCAAAGACGGAAATGATCATAATGTTCTTTTAAGGGGACTTTTTATTGAGGTATAATACACATAAAGAAAAGGGCAAACATAATTAAGTATCCAGCTCAATCCCAAAGTGGACACACCTCTGTAACTGCCACCCAAGTAATGGAATAAACTATGATCAATATCCAAAGTCATCTCACACACCTCCTGTAATTCTTGATTTCACTCTCCTCCCCCATTACGATCTCCAGCACGACAGCCCAGCTTGGACTATTTTTAAAGTTTATACAGATGAATCACTATGTACTCTTGTGTTTGCCTTTTTTCATGCAATATAATGTTTATCAAGTTCATTTGTGTTACATGAAGCAGTAGTCTTATTTTATTGTTTTATAATATACAAATGCACTATAATTTATTCTAGTGTTGATGGATATCTGGATTGTTTCCAATTTGGGGCTATTATAAATAATGCCATTTTGAACATTTTTATAGTTTATTAAGGATCATCCATATGCTTCTCTTGCCCAATTGCTGTTGAGCACACCTGGGAATGAAGGATTGGGGTCAGAGGACATGTGGATTGTTCTGACTAAGCACATGTTGCCAAATAGTATTCCAATGTGGTTAAACCAATTTATATCTCCACCAATTCTGTAAGAAAGTTTCAGTTTCTTCACACTCTTAACAACTTGAGGTGTTTTCCAACTTTTTAATTTCAGACATTCCATAAGGTGTGTCATAATATATCATTGTGATTCTCATTTGCATCCTCATGATTAATTATAATTAAAATTTGAAACTTTTCCTATGTTTCTTGGCTATTTGGCAATCCTCCTTTGTGAAGTATCTGTTCAAGTATTTTCCCCACTTTTCTGTTGTCTGTATTTTTTCCTACTCATTTGTAGGTGTTTTAATATACTTTAGATACAAGTCTTTGAACAGCATTAAGTATTATAAATATACTCTGTGCTTTTGCCAGGGAATGAGGCAGAATCTCTTAATACATTATAGATAGAGATGATTGGAGCTGGAAGGCAGTCCCTGTGGTAAATGATGTATTTTCAATCATTTATCTTTAAGATTTTGGACCTGCAGGAACCCAAATGAAAATCTGGGCTGACGACTAAGACCTTTTCTCCTTGGCAGATCCTTAACTCCAATTATTTCATCCCAGCCTCATGAGATGCCAAAATCTCTCTTCATCTTCTCAGCCTCTCCACTGCTATTTGCAAATCAGCAAATATCTCTAGAGGAAATGTCACATGGGACCAAATGTCCTTCCTATCCTTCCTTTCATTCTGATAATTTTGGCCTGCGAGTTCTCAATTTTTGGTAGCTCTCCAACCTTTTAAAACTTCAGATGAATACATACACAAGCATATATGTATACACATACATACATGTGAAGCATGTGCAGCTTATACAAAGGTTGACTATAACAGGCTAGTTAGCCCCTATTTAGAAGTAGAACTTCCAACTAAACTTTTCTTCAATGGCAAAGAGAATCCTGCATCCTTTTCTAATGAGCTGGTATGATTGTTTCTATTACACAATGAGAGTTACAGAATCTTTCAAGTTTTACTCTGAGCCTAGGTGCTAGAAAAGTCAGAGCTTAATTGTAGATTTCTAGCTCCAACTTTTATGATTTTCCCCCATTTCCTATCCATTTGCCACCTTTTTAAACTGTTAACCTAATAGTTTACCTTTTTTACTATTATTTTACTTATACTTTTTTTATAAGCCAACACTATTTTGGCAATAGCTAGGATGGATAATGAATAGATGGATTGATAAATAAGTAGATATACTAAGTATTCAAATCTCAAATCAACCAGAATGTTATCATCAAAAATACAGAACAAAATCAAAGTCACAAACAAAAGTATCAACAGGATGGACTAGCTATAGAAAAATCTCAATTCACAATGAAATTTTTTAAATATTTAAATTTATACATACATTAAACCAAGAATCCTGGGTCAAAGCTAATATAAAAAGATCTCTGTTGCATATATAAAAAGAGGCAAGAAGGTTAAAGAAAGTCTGAATAGGAAGGCTAAGTTTAATCTCTTCATAAATAAAAAATGGTATAAATCAACATTTGCTAGTTTTCTAGAGAGAAGACCATGATTCTCCCAATTGCAAAAGTTTCTAAATTTCTCCAATTTTTATTACATCTAAATTGAAATTATACCAAGGTGCCACATATTACCTATGCTGGTAAAAAATCAACATGGCATAACCCCATTGGAGAGTAATTGGAAAAGCCTAGCAAGGATACATATATGTTAACTCTTTGACCCAGGAAACCCTTTCTAGGAATATATATGAAAAATATGCTGGCCTTATTACTATTAATCAGAGAGTGCAAAATTACTAACACAAGGCCATCACTACACAACTTGGAATAACAAAATATGAAAATTATCCAAATTTTTATAGAAACTGGCTGAATAAGTACCAGTATATCCATGCAATGTAATAATGTCTAATACTTACTATGTAGATCTTAAGATGAATGACAAATATATTTATATATCACCAAATCTACAGCACTATCAACAAAATCGTTGCTAATAAAAAGCAAAATGAAATATGAAATATATATATGTATATGAAATGATGCTGTTTATCTAGGAAAAATAGAATATAGATACACACATACTCACATACCTACTTACATTTTTTAAAAATGTTGGGAGGTGGAGCATGGGCAGAATAAAAGGGTTAGAGAAGGAAAGTGAAGCTATTGGATTTGGAATTTTATTTTATAGGATTACAAAATAAATTTTAAATAAAAGTTTTTCTAAAAATATAATGCAAAATAAGTAAATGAACCTAAATTTTGTGGTAAACTAGTTACTACACAGATATTTTATTATAGCAATCTATAATGGACAAAGACAAAGAATCATACTTTTAGGAATAACATTAACATTAATATTCTTAAATTATTATTTATAAGATAAAAATGGGAAATAATCATTTTAGCATCAAATAAGAATTAAGTGTCAAATAACAATAAAATAACCACTTTATTTCTATTGATTTTAAAACATAATAATTAGACTTTTATTTTTGTTCTAATTAGTTATCCATGACAGTAGAATGCATCTTGACACATTGTACACAAATGGAACACAACTTCTCATTGATGTGGCTGTATCACTATGATGATTTTAAGTCCTTTGGGTATAAACCAGTGAGTGGGATAACTGGGTCAAATGGTGGTTCCTTTCCAAGTTTTCTGAGGTATCTCCATACTGCTTTCCATAATGGTTGCACCAATTTGCAGTCCCACCAGCAATGTATGAATATACCTTTTCCCCCACATCCTTGCCAACATTTATTATTGCTTGTATTCTTGATGTTTGCCATTCTGAATGGAGTGAAATGAAATCTTAAAGTAGTTTCGATTTGCATTTCTTTTTTCGCTAGAGATGATGAACATTTTTTTTTTCATATGTTTGTTGATTGATTGTATTTCTTCTTCTGGGAAGTGTCTGTTCAGTTCCTTGGCCCATTTATTGATTTAGTTAGTTAGTTAGTTAGTTAGTTATTTTGGTGTTAAGTTTTTGAGTTCTTCATATATTCTGGAGATTTGTGCTCTATCTCAGGTACAAATGGTAAAGATTTTTTCCCATTCTACAGGCACTCTCATCGCATTATTGATTGTTGTCTTTCCTGAAAAGAAGCTTTTTAGTTTAAATCCATCCCATTTATTGATTCTTGATTTTAATTCTTGCACTTTAGGAGTCTTGTTAAGGAAATCCGTGCCTAATCAGACATGATGGACATTTGGGCCTACTTTTTCTTCTGTTAGTTGCAGGGTCTCTGGTCTAATTCCTAGGTCCTTGACCCACTTTGAGTTGAGTTTTGTGCATGGTGAGAAATAGGGGACTATTTTCATTTTGCTGCATATGGATTTCCAGTTTTCCCAGCACCATTTGTTGAAGAGGCTATCTTTTCTCCAATATATGTTTTTGGTGCCTTTGTCTAGTATGAGGTAATTGTATTTATGTGGATTTGTCTCTGTGTCCTCTATTCTGTACCATTGGTCTACATGTCTCTTTTGGTGCCAATACCATGCTGTTTTTGTTACTATTGCTCTGTAACATAGTTTAAGGTCTGGTATTGTAATGCCTCCTGCTTCACTCTTCTTGCTAAGGATTGCTTGGATATTCTGGGTCTCTTATTTTTCCAAATAAATTTCATGATTGTTTTTTCTAGTTCTATGAAAAATGTCATTGGGATTTTTAATAGGAATTGCATTAAATCTGTATAGCAGTTTTGGTAGTACGACTATTTTACCATATTAATTCTGCCTATCCAAAAGCATGGGAGACCTTTCCATCTTCTAAGGTCTTCTTCAATTTCTTTCTTTCGTTTTCTGTAGTTTTTATTGTAGAGGTCTTTCAGCTTTTTTGTTAGATTGATTCCCAAGTACTTATTTTTCGAAGCTATTGTTAATGGGGTGGTTTTCCTGATTTATCTTTCAGTGGATTCATCACTGATGCATAGAAATGTGTTTGATTTATGAGTATTGGTTTTATATCCTGATACTTTGCTGAATTCATTTATTAGTTCTAGAATTTTCTGGTGAAATTTTTTGCATCTTCTAAATAGCATATCCTGTCATCTGTAAAAAGTGGTGGTTTGACTTCTTTTTCTATTTGTGTCCCTTTAATTTCTTTCATCTGTCTGATTGCTAGAGTTTTAAGGACTATGTTGAATAGAAGTGGTAAAAAGTGCATCTCTGTCTTGTTTCAGTTTTTAGAGGGAATGCTTTCAGTTTTTCTCCATTTAGAATGATGTTGGCCTTGGGCTTACCATAGATAGCTATTACACTATTGAAGTATGTTCCTATTATCCATAGTTTTTCCAGTGTTTTGAACATGAAGAGGTTCTGTATTTTGTCAAATGCTTTCTCTGCATCTATTGCAATGGTAATATGATTCTTTTCTTTAACTCTATTGATGTGATGAATTATGTTTATTAGTTTCTGTATGTTGAACCAAACTTAAATCCCTGGGATAAACCCCACTTGATCATGGTGCACTATCTTTTTAAGATGTTTTTGTATGTGATTTGCCAGAATTGAATTTTTGCATCTATGTCCATCAGGGATAAAAGTCTGAAGTTTTCTTTCCTTGATGTGTCTTTGTCTGATTTTGGTATCAAGGTGATACTAGTTTCACAGAATGAGTTTGGAAGAGTTTCCTCCTTTTCTATTTCATGGAATTACTTGAGGAGTATTGGTGTTAATTCTTCTTTGAAGGTCTTGTAGAACTTGGCTGAGAATCCATCTGGTCCTGGAATTTTCTTGATTGGTAGGAGTTTGATAGTGTATTCTATTTCATTGCTTGAAATTGATCTGTTCAAATTGTGAATGTCCTCCTGATTCAGTTTGGGTAGATCATATGTCTCTAGAAATTTGTCGATGTCTTTGAGATTTTCTATTTTATTTAAATATAAATTTTCAAAATGGTTTCTAATTATCTTTTGTATTTCAGTAGTTTCTGTCGAGATATTTCCATTTTTATCATGAATTTTAGTAATTTGAGTTTTCTCTCTTTCTCTTTGTTAGTATAGTTAAGGGTTTATCAATTTTTTTATTTTTTTAAAGAACCAGTTAAAGTATAATAATTAGGGTGCATGTACCTGGGGGAAATATCCGAACTATCTTCAGTAATGCTATGGTTTGAATGTTTATGTCCCCCAAAATTCGTTTATTAAGACCAATGTAATAGTATGAAGAAGTGGAACCTTTGAGAGATGCTTAGATTCGGGACAGTGAAATCCTCATGAATGGGACAAGTTCTCTTATAGAAGAAACCAAGAGGCTCCAGAGAGGAGCCTCACTCCTTCCACCACAGGAGGACACAGTGGGCAGGCACCAGCAGTGAACTTCCCAGCCTCTAGAACTGTGAGAAGAAATTTTGGTTGTTTATATGTTATCCGGTTTATGATATTTTATTATAGGAGCCTAAATGGACAAAGGCAAATAATCACATTGTTAAACAATAACATTAACATTAATATTGTGAAAACAGTATTTATAAGATAAAATTGTAAAATAACCATTTTAATGATATTAGAATACAAGATTTTCAGCAAAGAGAAACAGTATGTTTTTAATTTTTAAATTAAGAAAACTTTGTAAATCAAAACATCAATTAGAATTACCTGCATCAACTTACGATGCATTTTCTCACTTGAAAATGCACAAATATATTTCCTACCTCTGTCCAGTGAAAAAGGCTTAAAAATAATCACCATTATAGTAGCTAGGAGCATTCTTCTTAACATTTAGATTTTGGTCTCTAAATACTTTGTTCAGTATTTGTTGGTGGCTCATTCTAGGTCAATGGCATGAAATATATCAAATGAGCCTGGAATATTAACTAGAGAGGAAGGAAACAATCAGAGACTATCATGATTGTCAAAAGGTGTGGGAGGCAACTTAGAAAACATTCCTCTGCTGGAAGTGGAGCAATTTGATTATCAATTAATATTAATTATAACTGCAATAAATTAAAACACATTGTATCTATATATCACTTTAGATTGTCATGATGCTAAAATAAGTACTCATAGTGTTAGGGAACTAATTCAACATTCTGAAAACTGGTAATCATAAAGAAAGCATCAAAGGTTGATTTTTCAGTTTCCCAGGAATCAAGAGAGAATCCAGGAAAGAGAATAGTGACAAAACGATGAAGCATAAACTACCCAAGTGAAGGCAACAAGGGAAATAAGGTTGATGTCTCCACAGTAGAATTCAAACACCAGGAGAACTACTGCCAACAGGGAACAAGGAAGGCTGAGTTATGATAGCTCATTGGAGGCAGAGAGTAACCATCAGGTTCATCATAGGGGTGAATACAACATTTATAGCACATTCCAGAGCCATGAACCAAGTTTAATCAAACCTGAAGAGTCTGGAAATAGAAGGTGGGGGGGGGGGAATCAATAAAATAAGATGTCTTCCTAAGCAGAATGCAACTTACTTTCTTCTGTCTACTACTGACAAAGCTGTGCAGCTGTGGGAAGTCAGAGAGCATAATCAGGGCCAGAAGGCAAAGATCTGAAAGATGAGGAGGGCCAGCTCCAGCATCCTGCCACCACCACCACCACCCTGTAGATGCCTATTTTCAAACCCATGGACCACTTGCCAATGTCACATCAACCACATAGCAGTCAACAGTGACTGAAACCTATGGGTCTGCTGATGACCTGAGGATTGACACATGAAACTCTGAAAGCACCTGTCACAGTTTTAACATTGTGGACTTCCATCTGGCCAACATGGAAGCACCCATGGAAGTGATCACAGTGACCACGGTCCACCCCCATTGCTGCAGCATCTTCACATTTCAGCAGTAGCAGCAAAGACACAGTTAGGTCATGTGGCCTATGGGCATCATCTCTGTGGGAGAGGCACATCAAGTTTTTTGAAGAGCCAGAGGATCCAAGGAATGGGTTACTTCTCTGAAATTATCTGTCAAATTTTGGATTTGAAGTTCAGCCACAGAAGGAGATATATCCCGACCAGGGACTATTCAACCATTAAAATCTGGGACCTAACATGGAGAAACCCTATACTGAGACTTACCAGGTTCTCAAACACCTCCAAAGCAATCTGGTAGTCCCTCTATGAAAATGACTGCATTTTTGATGAATTTGAATGTGTACGGTAAGGGTCAGACAATGGCATCATGATGGGCTCCTACAGTAACTTCTTCAGGATGCCTGACCCTTGAGGTCCTGAGGGAAACAGCAAACTCTAGTCTCTCCTTGAATCCCAAACAGTGTTCTGGAGGTGGGTATTAGTTAGCTTTTCCTCCTATGACAAAATACCTAAAATAATTAACTTAAAGGAGGAAAGATTTATTTTGGCTGGTGGTTTCAGAGGTTTCGGGTCACTTTCGGGTCACTGCATTGTTTGGGGGCCTATGGTGAGACAGAACATTATGGTGGGAATGTGGTGGAGCAAAATTGTCACCTCATGACATCCAAGAAGCAAGGAGAAAAAGGAAGGGGCTGAGGTCCCAATATCTCCTTCAAGAGCTTACCCGCAATGACCTAATTTCCTCCACTAGGCCCCACCTTCTGAAGTGTCCATCACTTCCAAGAGCAGCATAAGTTGGAAATGAAGCCTTTAGAACAGGGGCCTTTGGGGACATTTAAGATCAGACTACAACAGGAAGCAGGTAGAGAAAAGATGAGATCAGTGTCAAAAGGTCTTTCACACAGCTTGGCATTGGTCAGAAAATATCACAGCAATGGTGGCTAGAAATTTATATATATTTTATTCTCCCCAGTACAAGTTTAAGTACAACAAGTTATTAATCAATCTCACATACTGAATACCAGTCAAACAAGTTTTTAAATGTTTATTTGGATTTTTATTAGATGCACTGACTTTAATTTCCCTGTATAAAACATTTGGAACAGAATTAAAAAGAATCCACCTTCCCATCTCCCCAGTTCTAAGAAACTTCTGTCAAGTCAAATAGATTTGGCTCACTTCTCCTTAGAGTTGAGAGCTTCCAGCTAACAGAAAATCTTCCATTGTTGAGTTGAATTTCTGATGCTTTTTTTGCCCAGTTTTCTCTGGTGGATTCAGTGTGTTGTTTCTAAGTGTCTGATGTGATAAAATGAGGCTGTCTGTAGTACTTAAGCAGAAAAGAGAATGCTTTTTCAAATTTAAGCAATTCTGTTTGATTGAAAGATCAACTAAAAGTATACTGCTTAGTCTTCAAAAAGAAAAAGGAAAACATGAAACGTTTATCTTTTTCCTATACTACTTGCACTTGAGATAACCAAGTTTATGAAGGAAAGTATTCCTTTATAGAAACATTCCAGGTTATAAATTTGGAAGGAATTATTAAGTCATAGTATCATCATTTTACAAGTCCTAATAAAATAATGAATTTAGAAAATTATCACTACTGGCTCCTAATACCACCAAAAGAGGGAGAACCAAATATATATCTCCTACCGGAAATAGATACAACATCTATGGTTCTAACTTTAAGTTTCTAATAGATAATGAAAAACCAAGAATGTGATATACGGGGGGCTGGGGTTGTGACTGTGGTAGAGTGCTTAACTAGCACATGGAATACACTGGGTTTGATCCTCACCACCACATAAAACTAAATAAATAAAATAAATGTATCGTGTCCATCTACAACTAAAAAAAATATATTTAAAAAAAAGAATGTGACATACACTACAAAACAAATCAGTCAAGTTTTCCAACAAATAAATTGCAAATGAAAAGACCTAGAAGGGAGGAGAAATACATATAAATTACAAGAGAATAAAGAAATGTATCAACCAACAGTAATCTACAAAACTTATTGGAATTTTGACTTGAACAATTGTTTAAAAAGGCTTTTTAGACAGGTTGGGAAATTTGATTGATCTCCAGCTAACTATTTGATAATATTTAGGAATTATTAGTAATCTTCTGGGTATAATAATGATGATGTGATTATATTGTCTTAAGAGAGTCCTTACTTTTTAGAGATCTGTATTGAAATATTATGAATAGGATGATTCAGTGTCATATATTTGCTTCAAAATGATCTATCTATTGGTAGTGGCAGGAAGTTTGATGGAACAAGATTTGCCATGAGTTGAAAATAGTTTGATAGGCAATAGGAATATGGGGGGGTTTTGTATTATTGTCCCCCTAGTGTGTAAAGATAATAAAGAGCTTAAAATTTCAGAACATCTGTATCCCCAAATCATCTACCTGTGATTTAAAAGTATCCTAACTCTCTGAGTAAACTTCAAGGCTGGGAACAAAACTGAACAATCTTACAGCTGAATTGAGAAATTTGTGGAGCCAGGGAATAGGCTGGCCAAGTTAACCCTGACACTGCCAGGCAGATTGTGGAACTTAAAACTCAGTCCAGGTCTTTTCCAGAGTGGGTTTCAACATTCATTTTCTTACCATCCTAGGAGAGCAATATACCGCCTTTGCCTATTTCTGCTTTCTACCTCTCAAAACAGGTATCTCATTATCTCGTGAAATTTCATAACCAAGAGCTGGCAGGGATGAGGAATCCGGGAGGGATGTTATTTTAAAGGATCTTGGCAGAATTTCTTCTAGGGACAGAATTATCTTTTGTTAAACAAAATGCCTCGATTTGGGTAGAACAATGGTGGTCACCTAGAAGATGAGAGTAGAAGAAAGAGAAACCAATGCATGTTTTTCTATTTTAGAAAAACGAGTACATTTTGAACACACACAGAGAGATAAGGGGTGAGTGGCCTCTGAAGAAAGGGGAGAAGACATAAGGAAGTGTGGAGGGTAAAGGGACCAAGCCCACAGGAGGAAGTCTTTCCAGAAAAGAAAGACTATCCATAAAGAAATGTTCAGTGCTGGGTATAGCTATGGGACTACTTAGATGTCTAAAAATGTCTAAAACTCAGTTTTGAATTAACTGCTGTACTGTAAGGTGATATGACCCCCAACGCTCCGTCCTTGCCAGAACATCAGTAAAAGCAACTGTCCACACCGCCAAATGTGAGTGGTTCTTGGAGAAGAACCAAAAGCAAGTCAAAGCTGCTATTCATGTTGAGTTCACATGGGCAGAAGAAGAGATAGCTGCCGAAGAGTGTGTGTTCAGTAGAAGCAGAAAACCAAAGCAACATGTGACTGGATGGCTTGGACACCCTCAGATACAGGTGGAGAGGGTAGGGGGGAAACTTAGGGGAAAAGGTTTGAAAAGTTCATTTCTTTATTAAAGGAAACTATAAATATGTAACAAAGGCTGGAAGATTGGGGGAAATCTAAGAGGCTGACACTTGGAGGATAATTAGAAGGCAACTTACCCCACCCCATTCTGCAATCCTGTGCTGTTAATTCTGGAGAAGACCCCAGAGATCACTGACAACTTCAGTTTCGACTCTGTTCTAAAGCCCCTGGCTTTAGAGACGTCTCCAGGGGTTCCCAAGGGGTGAATGCAATTGGACAGGTCTTAGTCCATTTTGGTTGCCACAACAAAATACCTTAGCTAGTGGCTTGTGAATAACCAAACTTTACATCTCATAGTTCTGGAGGTTGGAAAGTCCAGAGCAAGGTGGCAAAAAAATTTCTGTGTCTGGTGAGGGAGTGCTTCCTGATTTATTCATGTGAATCATGTGTCTTCATATGGAAGAGGCCAGGGCAGCTCTCTGAGGCCTCTTTTATAAGGGCACTGATCTCATTCATGAGAGTCTTGCCCTCCTGACCTAAATCACCTCCCAAAGACCTACCTCCTAATACCACCACTTTGGTGGTTAGGTTTCACCATATAAACTTTGGTAGCACAGAAACATTCAGACTGCAGCAGCTCCCAATCTAATCCTTTCTTTATCCAGAAGAGTTTAGTCTATATTATGTATTAGGATTCCATATCAGATCTTATTTTCTGAAAAGATTTTTGCTGTTAAAAGAAGAAGAAGAAGAAAGCAATGATACCCTCTAACCCCCTCATGTTCCAGAAAGAGAGAGAGTTGAAAAGAGCTAAGTAACTTGCCCATAACCACATAGCAGAGCAGATATTAAACCCAGGTCTCCTGATGCCCAGTCCATTCCTTCCTCCTTCTCATATGAAAGACTAACAAACATGCCAATAGGAAAAAATGGATGTACTTCAGGGCTAGTTTGGTGTCCGCAGTAATGTGGGTTCTTGGCATCAAGTGTAAGTCACTGCAGGTCAGAAGCCGAGAGTCTACTCGGTGGCATAAACCAGATGGTGGACAAAGGCTTCCAGGCCAGAGCACATCAGCCCTCTCTCTACCTGATAAAAATAACCATTTTGATCCAGTTTCAAGGTCCTACGGAAGGCCTAGTGCTAAAGGAAAAGTCTCCAAATTTTCCTTTATCTGCCTGACAAAGGCTCCTAAGATGTCTTATCCTTTGTCCATGAGACAGCCTTGTGTTTCGTCAACCATCAACTCTCCACTAAATGCCATCTTCAAAGCCAAAATTTAAGTGTGATAAAAGTTTCAGGCTGGAAAGAGGACCAGGTTGAGAGTCAAAAGAGCTGGGTCAACAACACAATTCTGTCAATTAGCTATGTGACCAGAAGTTGCTTAATTCTACATGGTTAAGTCTCTTCATCTATAAAACACTATAGTAATATTTACCGCATAGGGTTATTGAAAGAGGAGCAAATGAACTTAAAATAGGACTTAAAATATCTCAGGACATGTTAGTCACTTGGTAAATATTGGTTGAATGTTTTTTTTATATTTAATTCAATCTCACAATACAGTCCTACAGGATTTGCTTGGAATGGGTACTCAGCTAAAGCAAGAGCAGCTATAGCCAGGAAGGTCTGTGACTGAATTCTGGACATTTCCTAGGATGCTGATGTGTCCACACTAAAGGCAAATACATTTATGCTTTTTTTTAAATGTTTGCCAATACCCTCCAGAACATATCATCTAGGAAAAAAAAAAAAAAAAGGCAGGGCTGTTATGTGGTCTCATTTGACTGTCCGCCCAGACAAACTCTTCCCCAGGAGGTCTCCTGTGGTCCAGGGAAAATGACGGCATCACAGAAAATATTTCATTCTATGGCATCATGTAAAAATGTGGATGTGTAACCGATGTGATTCTGCAATCTGTATTTGGGGTAAAAATGGGAGTTCATAACCCACTTGAATCTAATGTATGAAATATGATATGTCAAGGGCTTTGTAATGTTGTGAACAACCAATAAAAAAAAAAGAAAATATTTCATTCTGTGTATTCAAGCTTGTAGAGTGAGTCAGCCACGCAGTGCCGCCTCATACAGGTAATTTCAACTACCTCCAAAGGAAACTCAGCCCCCTTTCTTCTCACAAGGCATTCTGGGTTAGTGGATCTTCAGGATGGAGACAGAAAAGCAATTGAAGGTAAGGACAAAAGAGGCATGCAGTTGGGTGGGGAGGATTAAATAGCAGGCAATATGAAGCAGCAAATGAAGTCAGGAGAAAGACCTCTACTTTTAGAGAAAGGATGTACTTCTGGACAATGTTGGCCGTGTAGTGTCTCAATGAGAACATTCAAGTGGCAGGCAGGCAGGTGAGGAAACTCTGATATCAGGCCATGGAGAGGAGCATTGGAAATTCAGAAAAGCTAGAAACCCCTCATTTGTACATATGACTCATATATCTGCGTGGAAAACCATCTCTCTTCCTGCAGCTCCAGTGGTTCCAATGAGCATGAGGCCCTACACCAAACAGATGTCTTAACTTTGCAAGATGTAGCTAAAAAGATATAGACACATATATACATGTATGTGTGTGTGTGTGTATTTACAACATTCTTTACAAATTTATAGTATACAAATTTGAGACTAAGATGCATTAAAATTAAGTTCAAAAATCTGTTGAAGGGAAGGAAGGCAAAAAGGAAGGGAGAGGAGGAAAGGACAGGAAAGAGAGTGGGCCTTCCACTCCACGTGGCAGCACCCTCCCTCACCTCCATCTCTCTGGGACCTGTGATGGGGCTCTTCCTCAGTTAAATATGTCCAATCAGGCCACATACCTAATTCAAATAGTAGATGAAAATCCCCAGCAATGAAAAATCTACCCCATTTCCCTTGTGACCATACCCAGTTGCCCAATTGTCCAGTCTCCTGCCCTCCCCTAACTGACAGTTATCTTGTCTAATCACAATCTCACCACTTAAAGGGCCTGATTTTAGTGTTTTACTCTAGTTTGACCCAACTTGTCACCCCAAGTCATAAGCACAAACTCTGGGGGAAGAACTGTATAAAATTTGAAACATGCTTAATGTAGAAGTTAGCAACTGTCACAATAATGCTGAGTAACAAACCAACCTAGAATTCCTTGTGACTATACCATAAGGTTCTGTGGTAGGCTGGAGATCAGTTGGGACCACTCTATTCCTCAAGTGTTCATTCTCAACCCCTGACTATTCAGATAGAAGACTATCAAGGGAAGAAGTGAGAACCTCCAGAGGTTTATGTAGTGGATACATGCAAAGGACTTTAAGGCCTAAGGTCAGAGCTTACATGTTATCATTTCCTACATATTCTCTTCACCAAAACAAATCACAGTACCACATCCACATCATAGAGTGGGTAATCACCCACTTCCCATGGAGGTAATGGGGAAAGAGTGAATATATGCCAATGAATAATCTAATCTACAACACCTATGTACATGTCAGCTCTTGATTTCTTATACACTCAATATTTCCCTGCATCTCAATATTGACGTCATCCTTGCCCAGAGTTAGGAGTGAGATAACATATTTTGGATTTAGACGTTGTTTATTATAACAAAACTTGTTTGAGGTCTACCCACCAGCCTACTCAGGATTAGATAAGAAAAATAACAAGATATTAGAGAGTTCAGTTAGAGATAAGCTTCTCTGTTCATTGTACATTGCCATCACTAGGATTAGATGGATGTATAAACAACGTGTAGCTTAAACACGTACAGGCTCACAAACCACAGACATTTCTGCAAACTTGCCAGTGCCATGGGGAATCTCCGGTTTGTGGTCTGGTCTTTTATGTGGAGTTTCACTTGAGTATTTGCTTTGGAATTTGATAAACACAGCTATTCACAGGGCTATCATCACATAGTGTATTTGCTACCACAGAAACAGAACCTCTTCTGCAGAAACATCCACTATCCATCCTGTAAGCAGAATTCCTGCCATTTCCCGAAGATCCCACACAATGACTCCGTGGGCTCCTATTTCGTGGTAATTTGTAATGCAGGGCAATGCAGTTGTTTCATACAATTCTTTTGTACCCCTCCGCTAGCAGTTACCTTCATCATGTTTCATTTCAAAACTTTTTTAAAAATCAAGAATTAGGAAAAATATGGTCATACTTTAACAACTGAAAAGTGGGGAGTAATGAGGGATGAAGTACTGGCGAGGGTTGTTCTTCTGAATTTTCCTCTGATTTTCCCACCAAGTCATATCCTAAAGTCTAAGAAAATGAATTAACAGCCTGACCCAGAATTAATTCCCAAACTTGCTTGCCTGTTATTTGATATTTTATTGTTATGTTAACGGAACGTGACAAACCTTTCTTTCCCTTTTCTATGTGTTCAGGCTTTAACCTAAGAGAAATTTACCAGGGGACCTAGTGGAAAATTAAACACCAATGTGGAAGTCCCAAAAGAAGAAACCACACAGAGTAGCAGAAAGTGGACAGCTCTGTAATCAGACAGATGTGGGTTAGGATCCAGACTCTGCTCCTTCCTCTGTCATTGGGCAAAATTGCTTAATGAAACACTGTAAAAGTTACTTATTGCTACATAACAAACCATCTCAAAACTCAGCGGTTTGAAACAGCAACTGCTTTACCATCATCACAGATTTGTGGATTGAGAATTAGGGCATTGCATAGCAGGGACAGATTGTCTCTGTTCCACAAAGTCTGTGGACGCCTGGAAATGATTGCATAACCAAGTCTAGTTGTAGGTTTGGGGACTACATTTTGGCTGATACTTGTTTTCTATGGGCTGGGATGGATTGGTTTGGTTTGGTTTGGTTTGGTTCTTCTCCAAACAACATATAATGGGGCTAGAATAGGACCAAGATAATTTCTGGGCTAAGATACCTGGAAGGGCTAGTATTGGCCAGGTATGTCTGTCTGTCTCTTTCTCCACCTTTCCTCTCCCCAGGTAACCTCTCTACATGGCTAGCTTGTGCTTCCTCAAAGCATAACTATCTCAGGGTACTTGAATGTCTTTTGTGGCAGCTGGACCAAAAGCAAAAACTACAAGGCCTCTTAAATGTTAGATCCAGAACATGAAGTATCCCTTCTACCCTATGCTGTTGGTCAAGTCAGTCAAAAGGGCCTACTCAAATCCAAGGAAAGGGAGAGAACATCCCACTTCTTGATGGAAGGTTAACAAATTGCAGACATTTTTAATCTGCCACAGATTCAGTTTCCTCATTTGTAAAATAAAGACAAAAAGAAATCCTACTTTATAAGACTGTTTTGAGAATTCTACAAAACTAATATAAAATATCTGACACTTAGTCTGTATTAGTGAAAGCGTGACAGAGAAAACATCTAATAATTTCCATGATCAGATTTTGGTCTTACTAATAGGAATTGAATGAAGGAATAAAATTTTCCTGGGATATCAACATTTTTCCAAGATAAAGTATATAACAAATGCCCCTATTCTACTGTTTCCTATTGATTTCTTCCTGTTATTAGCCTTATATTGTTTTCATGGTTCAGGGAAATATAATATCCATTCTTTATGGTGAAATGGGCCACTATTATACAGAACTGTACGACAGTCTGCGAATGAATGAGGAATGTCTAATAGGGAAGCAGACACTTAGCTACAAGTCCTGTTAGCAATGGCCCACGTATGCTAAGTCCTCTTCTGCAGACCTACAGAGGACGAAAGGAAGCCTTTTCCATGATGTGCCTTTTCACAGATACACCCTTACCTGAGGGGGACAAGACACTGTAGACCAGAGAACAAAGGACTTAAAGAAAAGGACTCCAGTGGAAATGCCAATTCTGACACTTGCCACAGGAGACCAGTTCCTTGCCTTTTAGCAGCTGCATTTCTTTAACACAGGAGTGTATGGCCTGTGGTATGGCACTTGGGAGATGCTCAAAGTCCCTTCTTTCGGGATCTAGCAATGTCAGTGGTTTCAATTACTCAGTGCCCCAGATTTTAAACCCATTCTCTACTTCAAATTTCCCATCTCCACAAATACATTTATACTGATCATACACACGACTCAGACTTTAGGTTGGGGAATTAACTCACTTAGCCTGAGGATGACCTGAGAGACTGAGCTTCCAGAGAGCAGGGTAAGGACCCTTTCTGAATGCTGGGTGTTCTCCTGTTGCTATCAAGAGCCTTTCCTGAAGTATGCATTTCATTTTCTCCCTATCACCACTGTGGCTGACGATCTCAGGAAGTCAGTGTCTATTTCTCCCTCTACATTTCTTCAAGCTACTGAAGTCTGATTTCTACTTCCATGAATCCATCAGAACAGCTCTCTGGGGCCACTACTAACATACATGTTCACAAAACAACAAGTGTTTTTATTCTCATCCCACTTGACCCTGTACAGCAGCATCAACTTCTGCCTCCTTTAGAAACATTCTTCTCTTAGCTTCAAGACACAAAATATATCTGTTTTCTTCTAGCAGACTCTCTTTCACATACTCTTCACAGGTTCAGCTACTGTATCTGATAATTAAATCTGGAGTCCCTCAAAATTCATCCTGTATCATATCCTCATCTTTCTTTCTCTTGTCTCCTCACAATCTTATCCATGACTATCCCTCAATGACTCTCTAATGACACAAAAATATACATCTCCAAACCAGACCCCTCCAAATAACAAATGTCTCCAGGTATCTCATGGCACTGTAGACCCAAAATGTCCAAAGTTAAATCCATGTTTTTCTACCATGATCTTTCTCCAAGGTTTCATTTCTCCATTTATGAAACAACTATCTAACAGCTTCTCAAGTTAGAGATCTAAGCCATCCTTGATAGACCTCGTTCCCTCTTCCCCGTCATTTTATCTCCCATTTTTTTTTATTTTTATTTTTATTTTTATTTTTATTTTATTGTTGGTTGTTCAAAACATTACATAGTTCTTAATATACCATATTTCACAGATTGATTCAAGTGGGTTATGAACTCCCATTTTTACCCCGTATACAGATTGCTGTGTCACATCAGTTACATTACCATTGATTTACAAATTGCCTTTCTAGTGACTGATGTATTCTGCTGTCTATCCCATTCTCCACTATCCCCCCTCCCCTCCCCTCCCCTCCCCTCCCCTTCTCTGTCTCCACCTCCTCTACTGTAAATCGTTTCTTCCACTTATATATTTTTTCTCCTACCCCTCCTTTCCTCTTATATGTAATTGTGTATAACCCTGAGGCTCACCTTCCAGTTCCATGCAATCTCCCTTCTCACTCCCTTTCCCTCCCGCCTATCATCCCTGTTTAATGTTAATCTTCTTCTCAAGCTCTTCGTCTCTACCCTGTCCTTGGTTACTCCCCTTATATCAAAGAAGATATTTGGCATTTGTTTTTTAAGGATTGGCTAGCTTCGCTTAGCATAATCTGCTCGAATGCCATCCATTTCCCTCCAAATTCTATGATTTTGTCATTTCTTATTGCAGAGTAATACTCCATTGTGTATAAATGCCACATTTTTTTAATCCATTCATCTATTGAAGGGCTTCTAGGTTGGTTCCACAATCTTGCTATAGTGAATTGTGCTGCTATGAACATCGATGTAGCAGTGTCCCTGTAGCATGCTCTTGTTAGGTCTTTAGGGAATAGACCGAGAAGGGGAATAGCTGGGTCAAATGGTGGTTCCATTCCCAGCTTTCCAAGAAATCTCCATACTGCTTTCCAAATTGGCTGCACCATTTTGCAGTCCCACCAACAATGAACAAGTGTACCCATTTCCCTGCATCCTCGCCAGCACTTGTTGTCTTTGGACTTCTTAATGGCTGCCAATCTTACTGGAGTGAGATGGTATCTTAGGGTGGTTTTGATTTGCATTTCTCTGACTGCTAGCGATGTTGAGCATTTTTTCATGTACTTGTTGATTGATTGTATGTCCTCCTCTGAGAAGTGTCTGTTCAGGTCCTTGGCCCATTTGTTGATTGGGTTATTTGTTATCTTATTATCTAATTTTTTGAGTTCTTTGTATACTCTGGATATTAGGGCTCTATCTGAAGTGTGTGGAGTAAAGATTTGTTCCCAGGATGTAGGCTCCCTGTTTATCTCTCTTATTGTTTCTTTTGTTGTTATCTCCCATTTTTTAATCTGTCAGTTTATCACTACTAACGTTTCATTGACTAGTAGCCATTATACCTCCATTGTTTTGTTTAACAGCAAACCATACATGAACTGTGAAATAAGTGGAATGATGACAAGCAGAACTTTCTTAGCAAAATAGATTAGACTAGATAAAGTAGAAAATAAAATATGAAACTGTCCAGGCATGTTGACATATGCCTGTAATCCCCAGTGACTCATGAGTTTGAGGCAGGAGGATCTCAAGTTCAAGACCCACCTTAGCAACTTAATGAGACTCTGTCTCAATATAGAAAATAAAAAAGGGATGTCCCTGGTTCAATCAATCCCCAGCACTGCAAAAAAAAAAGTATATGAAATTGAACCACCCATAAGAAAGGGTAAGTCTTATCTTGACACTTTCTAACTTCGTGTGTGTGTGTGTGTGTGTGTGTGTGTGTGTACTGGGTCACAGAGTAAAATATATTTCTTACAGGGGACTGCCTATAAAAAGATGTTTGATAACCTCTGACAAAATCTGTTCTGGTCTTCCTATGAAATACTATTCAAGACAACCATAGCAATTCTTTCATTACACAAATTTGATGTACCTTCCAGTAGTTTCTCCCACCACTGACAACCCATGCTGGCTACCTCTTCAGCCCCAATCCCATCTTAAACACATTCACCCTCTTTTTCTCCATTCCAGCTGCATAAGTTTTTTTTAAACTCCTCTGGATTTCCATACTCCTTCTTTTCATAGAAAAATGTCATGAGCTACTCCTTTTGTCTGTTTAATTGCCTAATTAACACCTACTATGCATCTTACTTTATGCACTAGAATATATTCACACTTTGGTTTTGTATGAAGGTTTGGTCAATGTCCCCAGTTGACTTGAAGGTCAATGAGATCAAGGACTGTTTTTACTTACCCTTATAACTACCTCTTTGGCATATAGTGGGAACTGTAATATTAATTAGATAAATCTGGATGTGAATTGCAAGTCAGACATATTAGTTGTATGAGTTCGAGTTATCTTCACTGAGTATTAGTGTAAACTTAATCTGTGAAATAGGGGTGATAACACCTCTCTGAGAATTAAGTATGTCTAAATTAATAATATCATACAACAATGCTAAGTTATTACTTGATAAATGAAAACATATTGTAAGTCTCAAGAGATCCAGTTTTCCTCTTGGTAAGATAATCAGCCTTAGTGTTCTTCACTCTCTACCTCTGATTTTTAACCTACCTCTTCAACTTTTGTTGGAGAGGGTGGTTTCAGTATGTCTTTTATGTAAGGCCCCAAATCCAAGTTTGTGCTTGGTGAGCTCAATGACTTTCCTGCTAAGAGCCACAGCCAAGTAATATGATGCATGGCATTTTTGGTTGTAAGGTGACGCCAGCTAGCCATTGAGATGATATGATTATGTTAAGATTTGCATTAATATGGATATTGGACTCCTGCTGTCCACCTCAGCCTGCTACAGGACTCCTGGAGAGTTCCCATTGGTTGGGGAAGTGCGGTAGGAGGGATTTCTGGAGGAGGAACTTCCTCTTGGGATCCGGGAGAACGCTGCGTGTGTCCATCGGCAATCTTCCCGGGAGCGTCGGGGCATCGGCGGCAGTTTCAAAAGTAAAGTTTGTTCCTGCTTGAGTGGCTCGTGATTTTGTGCCTAGCCAGACTGCAGCACTTTCCAACTTTTACTGACTTTATAACCAGCGCCACATCGTTAACATTGATTTGGTCTTTACTTTTTTCCTCCAGCTGTAAGTCCCTTGAGAGCAGGATCCACAGACTTTATTTTATACATATTTTGTCATTTACCCAGCAGGAGAATGAAAGCAGCCTGGTATATTAGAGAAAGTACAAGATTTGGAATCAAATGGTCCCTTCATTTTACCACTTAGCAGCTGAGTGACCTTCAGGCTAATCTTTTAAATTTCTAAGCCACTGGTTCTGAAACAAGGCTTCGTTGTGCTGGTATCCCCCTGTCTTTTTTAATTTAGCTTTTCTTAAAATTCTAATATGTGACAACCACTCCCACATATTGTGATATAATGGATTCGGTTGCTTCCTAGGCATTGGGATTGTTGACAGCTCCCCCCCCCCCCGTGGGAATCTTCAACCAAGTTTGGACACCATTGTTCTAAATCACAAATTCTCTTTTTCTGGAAGACACTGTTGAAAATAATCTCAGTTATAAGTGTTAATGAGACTCTTAAACAAGATTGTAGATGGTAAAGGGCTTGGCCATGGTAACTAATCAGAGAATAATAGCCACCATTGTTAGTTGGAGGTGGTGAAAAAGTAATGTAGGCATAAGGAAATAGCTAATGCAGATTCAAGAGGACCCTCATCAACCTAGCTGGTGATGTAGCATATTTAGAATGTTTAAATGTCAGGTGTGCATCTGAAAACATTTTCTGACTTGTAGAAAGCACCTCACTTCAGAGGCATCTTTTATTTGGATTTACCTGCAAATGACATAGTCACCTGTCTTTCCCGTCTCGTGAATCAAAAGTACAACATGTTCTGTGAAGCTAATAACCACTTAGGGAAACTTCTGTGAGGCCTTTAGCATTTTCAGGGCTAACTTTAATACTTGTGGAGAAAATTTTGGTATCAAGTTGCATCTGAGCCTTTGAAACTATTTTGGGTCAGCTCCACAGCAGAAGTTGGAGGCTGGCAGAGAGCCGTAAAACTGAGCCAAAAATAAACCAAAGACCATTATAAAAATGCTCTAAGTGCCAAACACATGAGATGTTAAAATTGCAACATAATGGAGTAAAAATTTACAAAAGAGGCTTTCCAATGGTGGCACTAAGTGTTCCAACCCAGAGAAAGACAGTTCATGGGGATAAGTCTGGAGAGCACATGGAGCCTCTGGAAATGAGCCTTACAGTATCTATGAATGTCCCCCATGCAAGGCTATTTACAATTATTGCCCACCAGGAGTCAAGAGCATTAATTTTTAGTGCTATTGGAGAGCACAGGCTGGATAGCCGGGATGCAGGGAGGAGTTTTCATAAAAATTAATTGGGCCTCTCAGCTTTCACGATATTCAGCAACCACTTCTCTATTTGCCCTGTTCTCTACTTGTGCTCTCCCTGCTCTTCCTTCCATTTCCAGTCATTCCTCAATGCACTTGAGTGCATCAATTTGTTATTTATTGTCTTATTTTCTAAGCCCTAGGAAAGGTGATGGTATATGATCAGTGCAGCCCTGCAATAGAGACTTTCAGAAAAGGTGGCAGAGAACACTGGGCTTCTCCCTCCTGGCTCTGCCCCACCTGCCAGTCTCAGATTCCTCTGCTTCAGTCCGTTCTCACCCTCCTTTTTCCCAATTAGGAACTGCTACCAATTGCACATGGACAGATTTATGCATGGCTAGGGACCAGCTAGTCTCCCACTGATGGTCTAAAAGAAGAGTATGTTCTATGTCAAAAATCCTTTGCACAGAATCCAACTGTTTTCTTGGAAATAACTTCTTTTGACCTAAGCCCATAATTTTTTTAGGTTTGAGTTTTATGGGCCTGATGCAAAGCCTGTCAACATTTTCTTTGTGTGACTTATTCAGAGTACAGCATGTTTCTGAAGTGTGTAAAGGTTTGGGGATATTTCTATCATCCTGTGCCAAGAGGAGGCACTGGGAAAGAAAAGGGTAGGAAGAGGCAGAGGAGCAGGCAGAGGAGCATGACTACTTACTAAGGATTTCTTCCTGGGTTTTTGTTGTTGGGGTTTTTTATTTGTTTTTTTTTTGTTGTTGTTGTTGTTGTTGTTGTTTGTTTTTGTTTTTGTTTTTGTTTTGCAGTGCTGGAGATTGAACCTAAGGCTTTGTGCATGCTAGGCAAGCGCTCTACTACTTAGTGAAAGCAGATACAATATTCTATTAAAGTATTTTAGAAGTACCCAGATGTTAAAACAACAGATTCAATTATGTGCTCCTTGTTTAGGTAAACCCTCTCGGTGAGGATACCAGGACTACTAAGTTACCAAGAATGGCTTACTTGGCCCAGAGCCATGCCATTTTATTCCTCAACACTGCAATGACCCCTGGCTGAAAAGATCATGGTGGAGGAAGGGTCAGCAGACCTGCTTTGCACTAGACTACAACCTCGATTGCCCCTGAAGATTTGCCCTGCTTATGTGTGTTATGGTGTACCTTCAGACAAGCCACGAGGAAGGCAGCGCGCCTGGGATGGACAGGCTATTTTAATCTATTCACACAACTCGGGAATGTGAGGCCTCAATACTCATGTGATACCCACTTATGCAGAATTCAAATAAAGTGATTTGCTCTCTAAAAATGGCAAGTTGATGAGCACAGACAGGAAGCAAACTATGCATAGCTTAGGAGACACTCATCCCACTATTATGTATAATTATAATGCACCAATAAAAACTTTTTTGAAAAAAAGAGATGCTCATATTTTCCTTCCTCAAAATCCTTTTGGATGTTTCATCAATAACCAGTTTTTAAGAAAAGCCCAAACAAAACACCTCATGCCCAAAACTCCTTGATGTTTCCAGAATATCCAGGAGTCATTGAATGAAATGGTGAAGGAGATGACGTTTTACTTCCATATTCATTTTCTCCCCATTTTCCTTTTTCCCATATTCCCTGTCTCCCAGGGTAATTGCAAGATGTAAATGGAGACAACATGCTAAAAAAATGACAACTGCCGCTGCAATGTAAGGAATTACCCATTTTATTACTACCTTGATATCCCATTATCTTTCTTCTTCCCATGTCATCTATTCCAATCCACCCTAATTTAGTCTGTGAAACTGCTGCCTGGCCCTTTGGGCCTTCCCTGAAAGCCCAAGCTCTTCCCTTTCCTGACCCTTTGTCACTTCATCAAATTAGACCATTTCTAACCACTAGCTTTGAATTATTGCAATTAGCAAAATTTCAATAAGGTAAAAAGTGTGTGTGTGTGTGTGTGTGTGTGTGTGCCTGCGCGCGCGCGTGCGAGTGCGCGCGCGTTCCTATTTACATATATGTGTGCTAATGAGAATATGAGCATATACTCTTCTGTTTAAATATTCAATTAAATCTTTTAAATATGCATAAATTTTTCTGTGTCCTATTCCCACACACCTTGATCTTCCAATCTCAATTGATCATCTAAACCAAACGAAGACCTCAATGACTAACCTCATCTCCACACTGCTAGCCTACCTTGAAAGTGTAATGATTAAAATAATGAGATATAACACAAAGACGGAGTACACAATGTGCCGGTACCTAGTCTGAATGCTTTTATGTGCACTTAATCCCTCAAACATAATGATGTGGTTGTTATCATTCCCCCCCCCATGCAGAAATAGGGAAATTGAGACACAGTAGGATTAAAGTAACTTGCCTATATTAACAATTAGGTGAAACGGTCAGGATTTGAACTTATGCAGGCTACCTCCAGACTCTAAGTCTTAGCTGTTGACTGCCTCTCTAGGGTCTATGAAAATTTCCAAATTGGTGCAGAGAGCGTGGAAGATATATTTGTGGACACTTCAAACACACCATTTGGCAGATGCACATTTTTCCCCTATGTAGTTCTGATCTTAATATGCTTCAGATTAGGTAAGTAGGTATATCTTTTTGGTCTCTCTTTTTAGTTTTAACCACAGGGGCTAGTGACAAGCAGGGTGTATAAACTTCTTAAATGATTGATCAAACAAGTATTGCTTATTTGGCATGGTAGAATGCTTTAACACTAACTTTGGGACCTTCAATAGTAGCGCTAGAAATACAAATAGTACTAACAACAACAATGACAACAAGAGTCACAATGGAATTATGATGATCAAATATTGTTTATTAAACTTCATGCTAAATGTTTCACATTCACTATTTTTTTAATTCTCACCAAAACCCCCTAAAATATCTATCATTACATTTACCTTCAGGTGAAGGAAATAATACTTCAATTCTGTAGATATTCTAAAAAGATGATCAAACTTGACCCCAACTCTAAGTTCAAGGCTATGTAACCCTCTACTGACAATTCAACCTTCTGACAAGTTTGCACACTGGTAATATAAAGGGAATTGAAAACTTTTATCTCTTATGTTAAAAGGATTAAATGCCATTGAAGGGAAATAAAATTGTGGAGATGAAATGATTTGATTAGACAAAGAAAAAACTAAAATAAATCCAGTTTCAAAGAGACAATATTTCTCCCCCACAAAACCTCCTTTCTGTACTCACAGGATCTAAAAAAAAAAAAGAAAAAAAATCAAGGTGACGAAAGACTGGAATAATCAGACCCTAATTCAGAGAAAAGATTCTGAGAAAGCTGGATATGGAAGAAATAGCGGAATGTTGGAAGTCAAACCTCACCCCATATCTGGGTTCTATACCAGTATTTACTACCATGTAGAACATTTATCAATGATAGTAAGAGAAGCTATTTTACATGGTGGAGGACATGGTAAGAATGTGACTTTTTTAATTAATTGCTTCAATAATTCAAGGAGAAAGCCTCCATTTGGTGTTTGTATGCATTTAACACCTTTGTAACTTTTATTAATTTTCTTTTTAATGAAGAGAAAACGGGCTTCAAGGGCAGAACCTCTGAGGCAACAGTATGTAGCTGAAATTTAATATTGTTCATCCATTTTCAGTTTATATAGCTCCTTTACATTGATAGCAAATGATGCTGGCTTTCAATTAACAGTAATGCAGTGGGCTCCAACCTGAATGTTAAAAAAAAAAATAAATCACATGGAGGGTTATTAAAACACAGTTTCTTAGACCTCATCTCCAGAGAGTCTGATTCGCCAGGTCAGAATGGGACCCATGAATTTGAATCTCTTTTGTGGTTCCAATATGATGTTAATGTCACTGCTCAAAGGGCTATGCTAGAATCACCAGAGCAATTATGCAAAATTTCTTCTTTAAATAAACTTATTTTAATAAAACAAATGAGGTAGAATAGAGGAAAATATCATGTATAAAATAGTAAAATATTATGTAGATATGGCAAAAATTATGGATCTGATACATACAATGGAATCAGGAACATGCTAATCTAGAACTTACTCTGATATTCACAAGATATAAAAGCTAAGCTCTCCAAGCCTGTTTGCTCGTCTACAAAATAAGGGCGTAGCTAGACTTTCTTGAATATATCTCACAGTTCCAGTTTTAAAAGTTGTATATAAGTTTTTTTTAAGTCTAGGCACTCAAACCAGAAGTCTCTTGAGTATCACAGAATGATACAATTTTAAGAAATTAAAATCTTTTGAAAGTCTTTTAAATTGAACTTGAACAAAATATAATTAAACCATTTGGCTTCCCCAAATGAGATTATTCAGAAAGAAAAAAATACAAGATTTTCTTATGCTTTCATTAAATGCAAGTGTGCTAGCCCATTCTAGAATTAATTAGTCACAAGGTCATATTCAAGTTAAAAATTATGTGGACCTACTTAACCTATTTCTTTTTCTGAATGGTTACCTTTTTTTATTTTAAGTTCTGGGCTTTAAACCCAGGGCCTTGTGTATACTAGGCAAAAGCTTTACCACTGAGCTACACCTTCAGCCCCTCAATGGTTACCTCTTTGAAGTAGTTTAGAATGACTCTAAATTTCCCTTTTAATCCCATTTTAAATTGACATAACAAATTTTAAAAATGAATGGTAAAGCTGTTATAGTAGTACATGCCTATAATCCTGGGAGGCCAAAGCAGGAAGATAGAAAGTTTGAGGCCAGCCTCAGCAATTTAGCAAGGCCCTAAGCAACTTAGTGAGACCCTGTCTCAAAATTAATAAATAAAAAGTGCTGGGGATGTAGCTCAATGATAAAGCTCCTCTGAGTTTAATTCCTAGCACAAAAAGAAGAATGGTACAGAGACTTCCAGTGTTAAAAGGACCAAAAATAAAAAATAAAAAAGTCTTCCTTCTCTATTCTTATTTTAAATTAACTCAAAAGCAGAAAAGCAAATTTCAAATTGAATGAAACCTGAGTAATCGTAATTGAGAACCAAACTGTATGATAAGAGTTCCCAAATTTAGTGACTAGCAGCCTAAAGTTAAGAATCATGCTGTAGGGATAGGTGGTGTCTCAAATCTAGAAGTAAGAATTCTCATTGTGCAGCAACAGGTTAAGATTGTTCAGAGATGGTGGGAGTTACCCTGAATCCTTTTTAGCAACAAAGAATCACAAGAGAGACCAGGTCAAGGAAAGAAACACTTAGACCTGACATTATTCCTTGGCATAGTATGTTGTCCAGGCAATGAAGAGATTCTGAAGTTTGGAGAATTGAACTCTGTCAGTTTCAGAGATGTAGTAGTTAATTAGCTGACATGCAAATCCACAAGTCATGAGGAATTTCACTGTGCACAATCAATGCTTTCCTCTACTCCAGAACACTGCCAACACAAAATACCTCCAAATATCTGGTTTATTATTCACAGATGAGTGACAATATAAACGAATTAGCAAAAATATCTAGTCAAAGACATTATAGTAAAATATAAAAGCAGAAAAACAGGCTAAAAATTATTACAGTGAAACAGATGGAAATAGCAAACACATATCCAGGATTTCAGGGACTTAAGTAAAATAAATGTCATTTTAAAACAAGAACACAAAGACAAGACACAAAAGCTCAAGAAAAAAAAATGATGAAACATTGGAAGAAAATTATTTATAAAGTGCCTGTAGCTCAGAAAGGAAATAGAGAAGAAAAATGAAACCATCCTAGAAATTAAAACCAGTATGAGAAAATAAAAAAGGAGAATATATATTGCAGACAACATAGGACTGAGGAAATAAAATAAATATGAATACAGTCTTATAGGATGGGGAAATGTTCTGAGAAATGCATCACTAATCATTTTCATCACTGTGTGAACATCACAGAGTGTACTTACACAAATCTACATAGTATAAGCCAATTGTTCAATGTGGCCTCGTGTGTGTGTGTGTGTGTGTGTGTGTGTGTGTGTGTATGTGTTTGTGTATGTGTTTGTGTGTGTTACCAGGGAATGAACCTAGTGCTCTACCACGGAGCCACACCCCAGCCCTTCATTTTTTTATCATGATACAGGGTCTAACTATGCTAGTGAGGCTGGCCTTGAGTTAGGAATTCTCCTGCCTGAACTTCCCAAATCTCTGAGATTACAGGTTTGCGCCACTCACTCAGCTTCAATACAGCCTCTTAATTCCCAGGCTATATGAGGCATTGCCAGTTTTACAGTACACTGTATTTTTAATAAGTAAGAATGCACTCTTAAAAAATATATAACATTGTAAATGCCAAAATCAGTACCTGCCTTGTTTACAGTCATCAAATATTATGCACTGTAGATAATTGCTTGTGCCATATTTTTAAACAATTGACAGCACCGTAGGTTTGTTTACACTAGTATCATTATACACATGTGAGTTACATGTTGTACCATGACATTACAATGGCAATGATGTCACCAGGTGACAGGAATTTTTCAGCTCTATAATAATCTTGCAGAACCACTGTTGTATTCGTGTTCCATGCTTGACCATATTGATGATGTGCAGCAGATGACTGTAGCTTTGGAATAAAGGAAATCCTACATATAAATAATTTTTGTTTTGGAAAAAAAAAAAAAGAGGGCTGGGGATGTGGCTCAAACGGTAGCGTGCTCACCTGGTATGCATACCGCCCGGGTTCGATCCTCAGCACCACATACAAACAAAGATGTTGTGTCTGCCGAAAACTAAAAAATAAATATTAAAAAACTCTCTCTCTCTCTCTCTCTCTCTCTCTCTCTCTCTCTCTTAAAAAAAAGAAACTTGATTGAAGAACAAAAGGAAAAAATCAAAGATATAATTCAAGATAGCTCTCTCAAATGAAAGCAGATTTAAAACTACAGATTAAAGCTTACATTATACCCTAAGAAATAATAAATCAGAGAAATAAATATCAAGACATACTCTAAGAAAATAATTAAATTTAAAAGTTAATGAAATAATTATTTGGGTAGCCATCCAATATCAACCATGAAACTACCAAAATATTATCAATTTAACTATTAAAAATGGCAATTTCTTTGGGTTCCATGTAGTAACAAAAGTTTAAAAATAAAAGCCAAGAGAACATGAGAATGTAGTGTAATTACATTGACTGAAATTAAACATATTACTTTATTCTGATGAATACAGCGATAGTCTTATTATTAAAATTTATAGTAAATACTAGGAAAACAAAAGGACAATATAAGCAGATAAAATCAGGGGTGGACAGAAGAAAAGGTGGGTAGAAAAATAGCAGGAATACTTATCAGTGTTCACAATAGTGAGGATTAACTATACACATATGAAATAATTCAAAACTTGCAAATCATCAGTTATCAAGCAAAAAAAAGGACAAACAATGCAGAGAATAAATGAGAAACAAATTAGGAAAGAAAACATTGCACAACATACATTATGGTGCCAATAAGAAGTCCCCCACCCCTGAAAAAGAAGTCTGTCATTAAAAATTGTAAATAGTTTATCTTGCATACTCAAAATATATTCAGATACTCAGGTAACAAGACAAAACTCAACCATTAGCATTATTCAAGAGCTACCTCTAATACAGTGATTCCAGAGTGGCAAAAGCAAACCTAATTGGAGGGGGAGAGAAGGAGAGAGGGGGGCGGGGGGAGGGATGAAGCAATGTAGATGAAAACAGAAATCAATGACTTGGATACAGGGGTGGGGCAGATGGTAATACTAATACTTAAATGCAAATCAAATAAATAAACCATTCACAAATCAATAGAAGACATGAAAAAGATGGCTCGGAGAAAAGGAAATAAAAATGACTTTTAAACATTTGAAAAGATATTAGATATAATTAATAAGAGAAATACAAATAACAGGAGTCCATGGTGTACACAGCATATTGGCAAATATCAACACACTTGGTAACATCCCATGTTGGCAAAGGAAATAAGGAAACAGCCACTCCTGTGTATTGTAAATGGAAGTGTAAACTGGCGTGTTCTTATTGAAAGATGATTTGGCAGTATCTTTCCAAATTAAAATATTCACATACCCTTGACCCAGCAATTGCACTTCCAGGAAACTATGCTACTAATACACTTACAGATGAACACAAAGATGGATGCACAAGATATTTATTTAGAGCGCTCCCAACAAAAAGGCCATATTTGCATATTGGAAGTAATCCAAATGTTCAATAATAGAGGATTATATTTTAAAACATGATGGTACATCAAAATAATGAAGTATTATGACACCATTGAAAAGTGTGAGGCAGCCTTATATGTACCATGAAACAGTATCCAAAATATACTAATGAACAAGATTCAGAAGAGTTCATCTGGCATGGGAAAAGCGTGTATACAATAAGGAAGGAAGTATCCCAAGAGATGTCATAAAATACATGGAGTTGAACACTTCTGTTTTTCTCAGTAGTTGAGTGTATTTAGCTATGCACAAACACCACTTTGGTCCTGAGCATGAATTTCTTTACCCTTTGGTAAAATCATCCCCTTTTCTGCCTTTCTTGCTAAAAAAAAAAAAAAAAATAACCAGTGCAAATATCCATCCTCTTCAATATGACTGGGTACATTCCTCAGAACTACCTGGTTGCATGCAGGCACTCAAAAAAAGAAGTTTTAATAATGTCACTCAAAATTGGGAGGGAGACAGACAATCTTACAACAAGATTCAGGAGATATCCTTGTGGTACATTAATCTCCAGCATGTGCAGGATGCCTGATTATTTTGTTATTAACTGTTTACTGCCAAGTCAGACCCACAAAGCCTTTTCCACTCCCCTGCACCCTCCCTGACCCTAACAGCAGAACCATGGAGAAAAGAAAACATAGTAACAACCTTGGAGACAGCCCCCAGAGAGAAAACCTTCAGAGTGGATGGAGGTGGATGGAAGAGAGATTTGTGAGATATGCTGCAAATATATCTTTTCAACAGTTTCTAGGGTTATGTGTTTACATGGCAGTTTGCTTATCATGAAAAGTTATGACAACAAAGACCTTTCTGTTCCACACATGATCTAAAGATCTGTTGTCAGACAGCAGTACTTTCTCCTGGACTTGCATTCCTAGTAATCACAGCCATTCATCTCCAGACCTCATTCCCAGGCCCCAAGCCTGGGAGCCAGAGGCCTAGGCAGAAGCCACCCCAGAAGATGGAGAACTACTGTCCTAGTATCTTGAGGTGCCCTCAGATATACACCTCAGAGTTTATCTGACTTGACACAGGATTAATGCTTCTGTTTGTCTGACTGTAGCATGTGACATTTAATCATTGTGCCCTTCCCTTTGTTGAAAAGGACTTTCTAAACCATCTCTTGGTCTACAATCCATTAGTCCAACAGATCTTTCCCTAGGCCATCTTTTTGGCCACACTTTCAAAAGTCAATCAGGGTAAGCGAGACAATGCCCTAGTCTGGAATTGCATGGAGTAAGTAACAGTTTTGCCTAAATTAGGGAGTTAATTGGTTTCTGTGGATTCTATGAGGAAACAGTTTAATCCTCACGACGGTCAAGATGAAATCACCTTAAGATCTTCCTCACATCTGGATCAAGAAAATGAGGGTCTCAGCCTTTTCTTTGAACAGTTAAATCACAGTAGCACCTTCTCAATTAGAAAAAAAAAACATTTAATTCAACATTTGCAGTGATTTAAATATACAGGGTTAATGTTTTCTCTCTTTCTACTATGTACCAAGTAGAGGAAAAACAAACTCGCTTACTAAATTCCCATCTTAATTTACTCTTAGCATTATTTTGTGCTCATTTGCATGCATATAATATTCCAGTTATAAATGTCACACATGTAATCATTGAGGAAATCCATGATGTTCTTGGCAAACTCTATTTTAGATTTTTGAACGGAGAACGACATACTTAAAGCTATGTGTGCATATATGTACATATGCAAGATCAAGAATTTAGGTTCTTTTTTTCTTCATCTTTTATTGTTCTCAATAAGAAAATGTATGCTATACATAATATTTCTGATTTTATATCTGTCCGGCTTACAATTTCTTGAAGTTTTACAAAATATTTAGAGGAAAGGCTGGAACCCAAAAAAGTGCATGAGATGTCATGGCTTCCAAAATGTCCATAGAATATTAGGGTTTCTTGGGCAATTTATTCATGCCTATGAAAATATGTAGTGGCTCAGGTACAGTGGGGATAAAAGCAAGGAAACCAGATGACTCTTGGACAACATCCTCTGAAATGACACTTTTTCAATAATTATAACTATAATGAAAACATAAAAGAGCAACAAGAATGGCATAGAATCCATTCATTAAATAATTTACCAAATGCATCTGCTAGGCATTAACCTGGGTTGGGGTATACAATAGTGAATTAAAGAGAGTCCCTGCCCATGTGGAACATATGTTCTAATGAAATAGATACTGCACAAAGAAATGGAAAGGAAAATGAAGCAGATTCAGGAAAAAGAGGGTAGCAGAAAGATATAGATAGGGTCATCAGAAAGGGCTTTGAAAACTGGGTCTTGTACAGAAATCTGAGAGAAGTAAGAGGGTAAGCCATGAAAATA
Source organism: Spermophilus citellus (assembly GCF_964194105.1). Classification (NCBI taxonomy): domain Eukaryota; kingdom Metazoa; phylum Chordata; class Mammalia; order Rodentia; family Sciuridae; genus Spermophilus; species Spermophilus citellus. The sequence continues at coordinate 85,525,228 of NC_138183.1, forward strand.
TCTGCAAAGAATACTCCAGGCTAAGAATATCAGGTGCATAGGCTCCAGAAAAGGCCTCCAATGTGGTAAACTCCTGGAAGTGCTTTCTATTTTGTTCCAACCATGATAGGAGACCACTTAAGGGTTAAAGCAAAAAAATAATATTTAAAAGAGGCTACTGTGCAGTGATCAGTGTTTATAAGACAGTAGCGGGAAAACAAAGGCTAGTTGAAGCTATTGGCACAGACCATGAAGAAATTATTGCAACTTGGACTAAACTGATAGGGATGGAGTTGCTGATAGATGGTCACAGTCTGGATATATTTTAAAGATAAAAGCACATTTTCTGATTGAATGATATGGAACACAAAGTTAGGGAAATTAGTCAGAATTTGTGGCCTGAGCAGGGAAATTAGTCAGAATTTGTGGCCTGAGCAATTGGATAAATGGAGGTTCCATTTTTTGAAATGGGAAAAACATTTGAGGTATGGAATTCATGATTTCAGTGCTACACTTTTTAAGGCAGAGTTATCAAATTATTTCCAAGAGGATCCGCCAAAAAGGCAAATTGGGCTCGAGAATTGGAAGGCCAAGGAAAAGATCTGGAGTGGAGGTATAATTTAGACTTATTGCATTACTAATGGTACTTAAGGAAACGCATTACATGAGATCACATCTGCCAACATGGAAAACAGTGAAGAGCCGAGTGCAGTGATCCCAGAAACTCAAGGCCTGCCCCTCAGCAACTTAGCAAGGCCCTAACCAACTTTTCAAGACCCTATCTAAAGTAAAATATAAAAAGGGATGGGGATGTAGCTCAGTGGTAAAGTGCCCCTGGGTTCAATCTCCAGTACCAAAAAAGAAAAAAAAAAAGGAAATGGAAAAGGAAAGAAACAGGAGGACTGAACCCTTGGGTACACTGGCATTAAAGTTCTGGAAGGTGATTCATAGATGAATGAATCACAATGCATTTTGATTTTATATATAACTATAACGCACCAGCTAAAAAAGAAACGATTTTTTTTTAAATATCATTTGTTGAGAAGATGAAGGTCTAGTTTCACAAAAGAGACTATGTTGTCCCTGGAAGCCAGATGAGGAAAGCATTTCAAGGAGGGAGTGGTCAACTGTGTCAAATATTCTAAGACTAGAGTAGGCTGAAGACTGAGTATTTACTCTAGAATTTGGCAATACATAGCCACTGGAGACTTCAACCAGAAGGAATCCATGGAGCTTCAGGGGGAAAAAATTCTAATTGGAATGAAAAGTGAAACATCAGTAATTAGAGAGGGTAGTTGGAACATAGCTCCTCTGAAACATGTTTATCTATGCCACCAACCACAAGTGTGGCTCTGCCTTCACACACACACACACACACACACACACACACACACACTCCCTTAGTCATGCTTATGGGCTCATTTTCACCAAAGTTAAAACCTAACTCAACTTCTCGGACTATTAACTGCTTTGTGGTATATTTTGCTTTGATGTACAACTTTACACGGACACATTTTTATTTGACTATTTGGAATAAATTCTTAATAGAGGGTGTCAGAAGATGAAGAGTCTTAAAGAAACTGGACAATCCCATTTATATGGGGGATTAAAATAACTAAACTAAAATAACTGCTCCATTCAGTGTAACAGGAAGATGACCTCAAAGACCTTGGTATCATTACTCTGTTGACTTTGCTAATAAGGGTAAACACATTTTCTCTGACAGACAGAAGCCACAAAAATTTCCTTCTACAGCCAATGGAGTGAAAGGCAAGCTATGAATACAGAAGCCTAAACATGGAAATAATCTCTGTTCTGGTTTGTGTCTAACAATGTCAACCAAGTTAAGGGAGACACATGGGCTACCCTGTCCTTGATGAATGAGCTGTTTGATGTATGTCTTTTATTTAGGGTTTCTGAGTTCGCCAGAGGGTACAAACATCACCTCTAAGCTTATTAGAGGAAAAAAGGATAAAGCACAAATTTGTCACTTTACCTGGAAGGATAAGTCCTGTTAATGTGCTAATCTCTGATGAAGATGGCAGATAATGGTGAAGTAAGCAAATCATTGGGGTAGAAATAGAAATGCTGGGCATTCACAGATCTACTGATAGCTGCTAGATATTAGCCACATCTACAAATGCAAAAATGAGAGGAGTAAAATGTGATCTATTTCTAAGACTGAATGTTTTGATGCTTTTAAATAAAGTTAATTAGCTCTATATTTAAAAAAAAAAATGAACTAGGTATATCAACATGGCTGACCTCAAAAGCACAAGGTCAAAGAAAGGGAGATGATCTTCGAAAACAATGTCACCATGTGATATCATTTACATAAATAATACTTCAAAAAGTAACTCACAAAATAATAGTACTTGGTTATGTATATGGAGAGAGAGAAAATAAGTTTTCATAAAGGTATATAGTGACACACACCCAACTGTAGGTGGTTGCCTTTGGAGAGGTTGGGAGGGGGCATGGAACAGGAAATGATGCCTAAACAGGATATTAACCCATTATGTCCCATCATCCCAATTATGGAACATCTAAAAAACTTACATTGAGCAACAAATATACTACTTATGTTAACTTTGAAATGAATATTTATTTTTAGAGTTCTGTTCTTTTGAGAAAAGAAATAGATGAATGATTATTGATAGAGATCTTGAATATTATTAATGATAATAAATTATATAATAAGCTGTAGGTTGATTTTCAAGCTATTTTAATGAACCATGATTATTTCATTAAAATATTTGCAGAATTGAAAAAAGTGGAATGTAGTGAATTAACAGTTAATTCTGGGTAATGAGAATACAGATAATATTTGGTTTTTAAAACATTTCTAAAATAAAGGATCCCATATTGAGAAGATGATTCTCTGCACTGACAGGAATCATGGAGCCCTGCAGCCCACAAAAGGAGAGGATCCATGAACAGCCACCACATCATTAGTCACATGGATTTGCCCATGCATCACCCTTAAGATCTCAGCCACTCCAGGCAGTCTATCCATCACTATGTAGTCTTGTTATACTGGGGTGGTGTGATCATAGAGTTTAAGATAGGGCAATTGTTTAACTATATAAAGAACTACTGATAGTACAAGGAGTTTAGAATTTTCAGCCCAGAATGTCTTTCAGGAACAGATTCTCAACCATTCAACAACCCATTAGAAACCCACCCAACCCCCTGCCCTTGCCACACATCTGAAAACCAGGGAATGAGCCTGGAGTAGCAGCATGTGCCTGTAATCCTAAAGACCCAGAAGGCTGAAGCAGGAAGATCACAAGTTCAAGGCCAGTCTCAGCAACTTAGCAAGATCCTGTCTCAAAATAAAAAGAACTAGGAACATCGCTCCGTGGTTAGTGCCCCTGGGTTCAATTCCTGGTGCCAGGGCAAGGAAAGAACTAGGGGATGGACTTCTGACCCCTCATTGGTCAAGGATTGCAAGGAAGTCTAGGAAATGCAACAAGACAAAGACTCAGAAGCAGCCACTGAGTAAAAGCTAAGTAGCAAAGCAGCAGCAAAGCTTGTTAACACATCAGACTCAAGAACAGTAAAGTATCAATTATGTTAAAATCCAAATTATCATTTTGGCGGGTGCAATTTGGCATCCAGATGGACCACACTAAACAATTCCATTCTATTTAATTATTTAAATATCATTTTGTGAACCACTTACTTGGCAAGTAGAGCTGTTTTAAATCTGTTTTATAGGAACCACATTGCGGTTTTGCTATGTAGGGAAGAATTACTGTAGTCTCTGCATCACTTATAGTAGATAACTCTGTTTCAATGGACTACATGTTCCAGCAAAGAGGAAGAGAACAAAAATTCACTGATTTCCTCATATGTGGCAGACCCTGGGCTCCCTATCATCTCAATTCTTATTAACAGATTAAGATTAAGATCATCCCCATTCTAGAGATAAGAAAAACTAGTCTGCAATTGTTGGAGTAACTTGCCTGAAGTCATATAGCTGGTAAGTGGCAAATCCAGATTTTAAACTTAAGTTGCTCAACTTCATGAGTAGCTATCACAGTAAAAGGAATTGAAATTTTTGTGAGAAAGCTGAAGGACTTGGGTTGACTGAACCTGTAGAAATCCAGATTCTTTTGCTAACTCCCCCGTCCCCACCCCCAGCGGCAATACTCTGAACTGTGCAAATCTCTCTAATTGAGATTTAGTAATCTGTGATCAAATTTAACGAGCACATGAGTCCCCTGGGAGCCTTGTTAAAGGGCAGATTCAGGTTACTTCAGGTCAGTAGGTATGGGATAGAGGTGAGGTTCTGCAGGTCGAACAGGCTTCACATGATAATGATCTTGCTTGTTCATGGACCACTCTTTGAGTAACAAGGAGTTGCAGAATATTTAATTATTTTCAAGGGATGATGTCCTCCAGCGGCAATCTTCTGCTGATGAAACTCATTATACCCTGTTGTGAATGACAGGGTTTAAACTTTTTTTTTTTTTTTTTTTTTTTTTTGCTTTGACCTTAATCTTCTAGAACACACCCTATGGGATGATTTATTTACAAAAGGAGTTTCTCTCAACTTCCCAGAAATTACAGATCTGTTGTTTCACCAAATATGGGCTCAAACTCTTTAGTTTCTTTTTAAAAATACATTGCACACACTGTCTTCTCAGTTAAACATTCAGCATAAGGAATAACCTGGTTTTGAGATAAAGTTTTTACCCGGGACCCTTGGTATACTATACTTCATTTCATTTTACTGATTTATCAGGGCTAAAATGTAGCTCAGTAGTGCAGTGTTTGCCTAGCATGTGTGCTGCCCTGGGTTCAGACCCCTGTACTGTCCTAAAAGAAACACAAAAGAACAGGCTAAACCTAGTAGCCACTCTGGACATTTTCTTAATAGAATCTTTCTCTCATAAAATGCTCCAAGACACTTAAGGACCTTTCAAGAGACTTTTTTTGTATTTATCACCTTGAGAACAACACTGAAGTTTAAGTAATCCAAAGTAATGTTTCAAATGGCGTTTTTTAAAGGACTGCATTCCAAAAACTTCCTTTTAAATTCATACCACAGCAATTTGATACAAATCTTTAGATAAACTAGATATGCGCTCTCCTATAATTAAAAAAGAATCGTTTTCATTCTTATCCAGACTGAAAACATAATCCTCTTCTAATGTTTTAAAGAAGATAAACATATTGGTCAATTATAATCAGGTAGAGTGTTAACTTAGATTATAATTAAACCAAAATCATAATTTTGGACCAAGATGTCTCAGCTACAAAATAGATAATACTAAACAATTCTACCCCTTGGGTTTGCTCATTTAATTAACTGTAGTGTATTTTGTGGCTGAAATAATCCTAATAAATCTACCTGAATGTTTATCTCATCAAAATTTTAAATTTTTACATAGTAGAATTAAAGAAACTCATTATCAAAACCTTCCAATAATGGTGAATATTGTGCTTGCCTACCAAATATACACTCCCTCTTCTCTTGTTACTTATATTTTTGAGAAATACATATATATGAATATAATCACACCCTTCTGACTCCAGGGAGCCAATATGTTTTGGAGAAAGACAATTCAAGCGCTAGTTAATCAGCCTTAAGCTAAACTAAACTGACCCAGAGAGGGACTCTTAATCTGGTTGGAAGTCAATAAAATATGAGAAAAGTTTTGTTATCACAATGTGGAGTAGAAGCTTCCTGACTACTGAAAGGAAGCTCCCAGAGGAAGACCCCTGTCTACACACATGGCAAGTATCAACCATTTTCAACCACAAGGGGGAGCCAACCCTTACCATGGAGAGGGCTCCATGACAAGGAATGAGGGAGAGCTAGCGTGCTGGAAACTCTCCTTCACACAACCTTTCCATCTTCTATCCAACGGATATTCCTCTAACTGATCTGTGGAGACATCTTGAAAACCTTTCAAATGCAGTACTTTAGTTTCAAAGTACACACAACCACATCTGCCCTAGCACCCTAGTCGAATATATCTGTCACATTAGGAAATGAGGCCTCCCCAATGATGATCCAACCACTTCCTCTTCTTGGAACTCCAGGAAATAAAATAAAGCCCATAATTCAATAGTTTGCACAATCTCTCTTCCTCTTTTTGAAAACTGGAATGACAAAATGGCTTGGGACCATATCTGATTCTAGTGTACCTTGTGTTTGCTGGGATTACTCAACAATCTCATTTACAAGGCTGTCTTTTAAAAGACGTTGAATTATACAATCATCCGTTAGAATCCAAGGGAGATTGGTTCTAGGACCCCCAGGAAGATACCAAAATCTGCTTAAGCTAACATCTTCATATAAAATGTTATATATACATAAGCTACACTCTCCCTTCCATATACTTTAAATCATTTCTAAATCACTCACAATACTATTACAATATAAATGTTATATAAATTATTTTGTATTGTTTAATGAGTATGACAAGACCAGTCTGTACATGTTTCAAAATATACATAATTATTTTTTCAAAATATTTCAACCCTAGATTGGCAGACTCCACAGATGCAGAACCCTCAGAATACACATGTTCCACTGTAATTTACAGACAAATTTACAACAAGAGGGTTCTTTATCCTCTCTTTGCATTTTCCCTACCTATTTGCCTCTCCCCACACCCCTTGTCCAATCAGAGCTCTCTGAAGCACAATTCTAATTAAGGAAGCTTTGTCCTAATTTTCCCTTCTGTGTTAAATTAGATAGAAGTTTCTTTTTCCCATGAAGGCAAGACAGTAAACATAGCAGCCATCCTTAGCATGCACCTCACAGTGCAAGCTAAGAATGTCAACCTTCTTGTCCACATCCCAAGCAACATGAAGGAAGAAGAGGGACAGAAGAATGTGCTCATCTTTTCACCAGACTGTACTGATTATCTTATGCTACACTAAACTGAAACAAGAAACTCCAAAATATTAGGGGCTTACAATGTCTTTTTTTCTCACTTTATTCCATATTTACTCCTATTTGAGGATTGCTGTAAGCTGAATTTGTCCCTTCAAAATTCATGTAATACCTCAGTATATAGCCATATTAGGGAACCGGGGTCTTGAAGGAAGTAATTAAATTCCATCAACAGCCCCAACTCAATGTAACTGATATCTTTCTTTATAAAAAGAGGAAATTAGGACACAGGTGCAGAATGAAGTCAGGGAGAAGGTGAGCCTCCATAAGCCTGGAACAGATCCATCCCTCATGGCTCTCAGCAGGAACCAACCCTGAGGACACCTTGATATATGACTTCTGTTCTTTATAAACTATGAGAAATACATTTCTGCGATTTAAGCTACCTACTCAATGGTATTTGATCAACTTCAGAAAACTCATACAGGAACCCAAACTGAAGAGCAGCTTCAGTCTGATGACAGAGGAAGGAAATGGCTGATCTACGCAATTTCTCTTAAAGTATCTACTTGAGTGGGCCATTTGTCACTTGTGCTCATATTCCATTAACCAAAGCCAACCATGTGACTAGACTTACATTAACTGAGAAGCAGGGAATACTTCTCCTGGAGGGAGGCATATGTATGTAATGTGGCCATAGGAATGAATGTATGATCCTCTCAAAGGAAAGACAATAAAAATGAAAACAACAGTGCCATCTACCTCAAAGACACCAGTCTAGTTACCTGTTGCTGTGTAGAAACTGTACCAGAACATGATGGCTTTGCCTTCTTATTATCTTCAGCTCTGTGGATGGACTGTGTTCAACTGGGAAGTTGTCACTCAGAAGCAGTTACAGTTAGATGGAGCTGTGTCATCTGAAGGCTCAGTTGGGCTGGATGTCTAGGACATTTTCCACACATAACTGGCTGTCAGTGGAGAGCTCAATGGGACTCTTAACTAGGACATCTGTGCATGGCCTCTGCGTATAGTCTGTGTTTCTTATCTGACCAATTCAAAGGGGGGCGTGGCTATAGACCATCTTTCAGTTGAAGGAGGGCCAAAGAATCTGTGGCCATCTTGAATCCACCATTGGCCAGAATAATTTGGCCCCATCTAGTTTGAAGGGAAGCTGGGAAAATACTTCCTGAAAAGCAATGTGCCCTGCTATATATTGAGGTTCCATTATTAAGGGGGAAGAGGTGAATGGATGTTACAATGGGCAATTGGCAGTCTTTGCAGATATGCTTCATTTCATTTTATCCAGTTTTCTTTCTATAAAATAATTCACATCCTCTCTAAAAATTATGAATATGTTTTTATTTCTTTGCTTTTTATCATAGCATAAAAATATATAGTTTTTTTCAATTAAGCAGCCCCAAAAGCTTATTATAAAAAATTCAAATAACTCTTAGCTGTCTCTTATCATTCTTCTTTGAATATTTACCTCAAAATTTCTAAACAAAACTCATCATTTGGAGAGACTTCTTATTTCACCCACTCTTTTTTAAAAGTCAATAGAGATCTTTTATTGCATCACTGAAATATCAAATTGACTCCAGGACGTGTTTCTGTGACTGGACAACTCTTGGATCTGAACTGTTCCTTTTTCAGAAACATAAATACCATCCAAAATTTTTCTGATATCCTTGGTTTTCACTGTTTGGCTTGCTGAATTAAAGCGGCTGAATTTGAAACAAGTTCAATATCATTTCCTTCAAGGATTAATTCATCTTTCTGAGCTTGAGACACTGAACAAGCAACACCTGTCCTCATCCGAACCCTGTGGATGTATTTTTCACTCAAGAAATTTCAACAAGAGACCCATTCTCCTGAATATCAATGTTGATGGGGAAGTGAGCATACACAGACCTCATCTTGTAACGGAAGCCCAATGCAACACCCTTGATCATGTTCTGTACATGACTACAGATGGTGCGAACAGTGGCCAGTTTCTTTCTATTTCCCCACCATTTTTCAACCCGACGCCTCTTCTTTTTCTTTCCAAGGAGGCTGAGTTCCACATTGATATGATTGAAATCCCTCCAGAGGGTTCCTCTTGGGCCCTTCACAATAACTGTGCATCCCTTCAGAGTAATATCGACATTTTCTGGACTGTCAACAGTCTGACTGCTGAGAATGGTCTTCATTCTCACAGTAGATGCGGCAAAGCTTCACCCACTCTTAAAGTTTCCTTAACACAATGTAAGGAACATCCAGAGAAACTTTTGTGTACCTCTCAACCTCACATTACACATGTAACAGATATTTCCTGTTATAATTTGGATATGAAATTGTCCCCAAAGGCTCAGGTGTCAAAGGCTTGATCCCCAATGCAGCAATGTTTAGAATACAGGGAGTGGGGGTGGGCCGTTATGGTTATGATCTCATCAGTAGATTAATACATTGATGGGTTGATAATTCCATGGACTATTGAGAGGTAGTCAAAAGTGTAGGAGGTGGGGCCTAGTTGGAGGAAGTATATCACTAGGACGTGCCCTGGAAAGATATATCTTGTTTTTAACTCCTCCCCCCCCCCATCTATCTGTCTATCTATCCCCCCCCCCTTTGCCATGAAGTGAGCAGCTTTCCTCCACCATTTCCATCTGCCATGATGTTTCTGCCTCCTAACAGGCCTAAAAACAATGGAGCCAACTGACCATGAACTGAAAGCTCTGAAATTGTGAGCCAAAATAAATTTTTCTTCCTTTAAGTTGATTTTTCTCAGGTATTTTTGTCACAATGATGAAAAGCTGACTTTCATCATTCTCAAAGTGGAAGCTATGATAAGATCTGATTTCCATGGCTCCTCAAAATTATCAGAACTATTTGAATCATGGACTGCACTCTGCCATTGCAGTCTGGACAGAGTCCACTCTTCAGATTTATGTCTCATTCCTTATGCTCTATCCCCATGGGAATCTGTACTTCCTCTAATCTGACTCAATCTACCACTTTTCATAAATCCTTAACACCTTTCCCTATTCTCTATACAACTCAAAATCCCCTATGCTTGCAACCTTTTCTCTGAAAGTTGCCTTCACCTCCACTTCAAGGACAGCCTTTTCAAGCAATGGCTGCTTTTGTTTTCACACCCAATGTTCAACAAGGCTTGAAGATGAGTAGGTTCTCCCCTTGCTCCTTACCTCTGCTTCTAAACTATGCCCCCATCTCTAAACCTACTCAGTTACATAGAAACATGCATTAGCAGATTAAATAATCAGATTAACTTGCGCTTGTTGCAGTAATCTACCTACCTACTCATGAATGTTCTAGACCATGTCATTCCTCTACTAACTCCAAAATTTTCACTTTAAGAGGCTATCTGGGGCCTGGGATTGTGGCTCAATGGCAGAGCCCTTGCCTCGTATGTATGAGACCCTAGTTTTGATCCTCAGCACAATAGAGGTATTGTGTCCATCTAAAACTAAAAAAAAAAAAAAATTTTAAAGAGTCAACCTGAATCACCATCATCATCTCTTTTCTTTCTTTCTTTTTCTTTTCCTTTTTTTTTTTTTTTGTATCCCTCCAACAATCTTGATTCAATATTCTTCAACTGCCACTGGAATCTCCCATTGGCCGCTCCTATCATTTTTCAGCGTCCTTTATACCTTTCATGACCTCATTTGTCTTCTCACCCTGTTGAGATTCCACAATCCATCATCATGTTTCCCCTGCAGACACTTGCTGTGCCCTTGTGCCCTCTCCTTTAGTTGTACCCGCCCAGCAAAATCCCAAGCCAACAACACCCCTGCACCTATGTCCTGAGCACTGCAGAAGAAAACCTCATAATCTCCTGACACAATTTTCTCTCCTACACTTTAGGGGGCCCATTTTGCCATGTTTCTTTTTTCTTTTTTTCTCTATTTTTTACTAGTTCCTTTTAGTTATACATAATATTAGGATTCATTTTGACCTAATTATATACAAGCATGGAATATAATTTGCTCTAATTCAGTACCCAGTACTTCCCCTTCCTCACCCTTCCTTCCTCCCTCTATTCCCTTCCCTGTACTTAAGGGAATAGATATTTATTTATATATTTTTTAAATTAGTGCCTTGTGGACATACATGAAGGTGGGAGTCACTGTGAGATATACGTATGTGTGTGTGTGTGTGTGTGTGTGTGTGCGCGCGCGCGCATGTATGGAAAATTTAGATGCATTTCACCATTCCTTCCCCCCCCCCCAGAAGGCTTGAGCAGCTCTGCCCCTGTAGCCTTGCTGGCTGAAGCCCACATGAACTCTCTTTTTGGTTGACTCTGCTCTCTGTCTGAAGCTTTCCTTGGTAGATGCTCCACATTCCTGATATCTCTAATTTCCCGGGGTCTCCAGTTCAGCTTCAGTTTTACTCTCACGACTTCATTTTTTTCCCTTTTAGGTACTAATTGCAAGCTCTCTGACCCTGCCGTGCTCTGCCTAGATTCCCACACTTTCTTTTGAAATCTCTGCAGAATCCTTCATGACCCAACTCCTGCATTCTGCTTACCTAAAAACCAGCATCATACCAGACTTATAAGCCCAGCAACTTGGGAGGCTGAGGCAGGAGGATTGTAAGTTCAAAGCCAGCCTCAGCAAATTAGTGAGGCCCTAAGCATCGTGGTGAGATCCGGTCTCTAAGTAAAATATAAAAAGGGCTGGGATGCAGCTCAGGGGTTAAGCACCCCTGGGTTCAATCCCTGGTATCAAAACAAAATGAAATAAAAACCAGCATCACATGGATAACACAAAGGTCTGCTTCCAATAGCTGAGTCTGTTTGGACCACAGCGGCAGCCACCTATTTGTACTTGGGTAGTTGAACAAGGGGAAATTAATCCAAAAACCAATTCCCTAGATAGATCACTGCAAAAAAAAAATGTGCTTGGAGGAGGTCTCTTCTCAAACAAGTCTTTTAAATGAGTTTATAGGATAGGCCCTTGAGTCTTGGAATGGGTGAGTTCTGTTGATTCCTGCAATGCCTTCAAGCCATCTTTCTTATTTTCTTTTTTTTTTAAACATAATTAATTATATTTTATTTATTGATTTATTTATTTATTTTACAGTAGAGTGCATTTTGACATATGGTACCACTTTTTATTTGTTCTAAATGTTCTACATGACAGTAGAATGCATTTTGACTCATCATACATAAATGAAGTATAACTTCTCATTCTTCGGGTTGTACATGATGTAGATTTACACTGGTCATGTAGTCATATGCATGTAAGGTAATAAAGCCCAATTTCATTTCACCATTCTCCCTTTTCCTGTCCATCCTCCCTCCGGCTCAATCCTCTTTTTCTACTCCACTGATCGTCTCCTTTCTATACAAACTTTTAACAAATCTCTATTCCTTACTATCAGCTTTTTCTTTTTCCTTTTCTTTTTTCTTTTTCTTTGCTAAGAAAATAAAAGCAAACCAAAAGGTTAACCACTCTGACAACCCATCTCAAAATGTCATTGTGAAAACCATGAGCACTCTGAATACCTGAGAAATGTAAGGAGACAGATGGGAAAATATAGAATAGAGGCAGCATCATTAACAGACTTTCTCTTCTTTCCATCTTGAAAGTAAGCTCTGATTTACGAGTGGGACACCCCAGGAAGAGGCCCTGCAGATATGGAGATTAAAACTCACTCCTAGTCATGGAACCTGGACTCTTGGTTTCACTTCCTTAACATTATACAAACTTCACTGCTCAAGCCTGGAAGATTACCAACCAAATGAATGACTTGAAACTGCAAGTCATTATGCCTTATAAAATGGCATAATCAACTTCTGTGCTTTCTTTCTTTTAATGCATGCAGATTAATGGGAAAATGGGAGTGGTTTAACTTCTGTAAATCTATTTCAACTCCTCTGGGGAAAGATGTAAATAAGCAGAACTACATGTTCATTGTAAAGACACAGACGTGATATTATCACCATTAGTAATAATTTGATTATATTAACTAATTGTTATTACATTCTTAGGCATTCATGTGAAAATAAATTTTGTCTTCTTGCTATCTCTGCCATTAAAACAAAAGAATAATGCTATCCTAGCTGATAAGAATAATGACTGCACCTGTCAAAATAGATTTATATCTTGAACCTTAGCCTCTGAAGCATGTTTTTGCCAGGAATGTTCATTTGTTCCTCCCTCCCTATCTATCTTTCTTTCTTTCTTTCTTTCTTTCTTTCTTTCTTTCTTTCTTTCTTTCCTTCTTCCTTTCTTTCAAGGGAGGAAGACAGAAAGCAGATTTCCACCCCTGCTCTTGAGCCTCCCTCTCCAATGATGCTTGGGGCAACAACCCTTCAAAATTAGGTACCAATCAGTGCCAATTCCTTTGATAACCACTGTAATAACATTAACATGATGAACTAATGAGATATTAATGTGGTTGTAATAGACATTTCCATAGGAGTTCCATTGTAATTGAGTAGGTTAATAATGTGCCTTAATCTGTGCTTGGCGAGTGTAATGCATGATGAATAGGGAAAGGCAGAATTTTGATGACTTTCAGCTTGTAAGGTGTTCCCACTTTCAAAAAGGAAAGAAATACCTGCTTTTTAAAAAGCAGGTGCACAAGTGAACATTTGACAACGCTGAGCCCAGACTACCATAACCTCTACCCCCTCAAGGCACCCCAAGGCACTTTGTGCATTTAACTTTCTAAACAGCGATGGATTTGGAGAATGAATATTTAAGATCTTCATGTATATAGCAGTTCATCCATTCATTTGACTTTCAGTTTATGAATACTTAGTAAATTATAACTGTGGATGGCAGAGCTTTAGAAATTCAGCAGTGAAGCAATCAGCATTTCCTTTAAAGGAAGGAAACATCACACACTCAGACACATATGTCCACACACAAAGATACATGCATTCCCATAAAAGCCCACATGCATGCACTCACACACAGGAGAGCTCCGATCATTTGAAAGAAATAAAGAAATTTTTAAAAAAGGTTGTAGTGAAGGAAAAGAAGGCACAAGCTAGGATTGTAAGCTGAGATACTCAGAGTCTTTCAATTGGATTCAACAGGATACCTGCAAATAACCCTGGTTTGAACTCTGCTGGAAGAAAGAGGAATGAAAAAAGCCAGTCCTTTGTATGATTATTTATTCCAGCAAACAACAGCACATGGCAATTTAGAGCCTTTCTATTCCCTGAGCTAATATTTGGAAGACACTGTATCTCAAGGGCAAATTCTAAGTGTTCCTCCTCTCTCTCTAAAGTAAAGAAGAAAGAAGGGGAAAAAATGGAGGTTTCCATCATCTAAGGATAAAAAAGAAAATATTGATTAAATTCAACATTGAACATTGTACAAGGAAGATAAAAAATTAAGGGGAAAGTGTGATGATAAGCTTTGCTTAGCAAATACAGATGAAGGCTATGTAAACCCATGCAATATTTTTTTTTTTAAGCAGACTGTTGTTAAATTAACTGGCAGCATTTCAAAATCTCCTGAACAGCAATGTTGTTGCCAATTCTGTTCTTAACTCAGCCCCTCCAGGAGAGATTTACTTTCTTGGACAGCTCCTGCAGCCTCAGTTCTGAACACAGGAGGAGGTCGCTGAGCTTCCTCCTGTCTTCCCCAATTCCATTTCAAACTCCCATTAAAATGGTCCTATTTATTTGCTCCTCTTGGAAGTGGTGACTTCCTTAGGGAGTTTCAGTGCCACATCACATGTTGCCTGGAGGACAGTTTCCAGGGCCCTCCAATTCTCCATCCTCATAGCCAGCAGGTTCTGGATTTTCTTATTATTCTTCTATGTCTGGCCTCATGTTCATCCAACATTTCTTTTCTTCCTTCCTTTCTTCCTTCCTTTCTTTCTTTCTTTCTTTGAGTACTTGGGATTATATCCAAGGGTGTTGTACCACTACATCCCCAGTCCTTTCTATTTTTTTATTTTGAGACAGGGTCTCACTAACTTGCAGGTCTTACTAAGTTGCTGAGGCTGGCCTCAAACTGATAATACTTCTGCTTCCACTTCTGAATCTCTGGGATTACAGGTGTGCATCACCATACCCTATTCATCCTGCATTTCACCACCTGCTAGTGGCCTTGTCAAGTATTTTTATTTGCCTGTAACAATGACGGCAGTAACAGTTTTTAACACAAAAGTTCTGGGGGTATTAAGTAGCTAGACTAGGTAGGATAAGCTCTTCATTTTATAATTCAGGAAAGAGGATCTATTTTCAAATTCTGATTTTTCTGCTTCATATTTTTGTAATCTATTACTTAGTCTCTCAGCATTTCAGCCTCCTCATTTAAAAAAAATGGGACAACAATAACAAAGTGTGTATAATATGTAAATGAGACAACCTATGAACAGTACAGAACACTAAGTCAAGGACCTTGTACTTATCTTGACTGAGCTCCTTTTCCCTTTCAAGCAATGTAGTTATGTTTAACAGGCACTTTGCCCCATAACAGTGAATAATGGTTCAGATCATAGAGCTGCAAGATTTACTCATTTCATCCCAAGAGAAAAGAAGTTCAAGGTGGGGGGGTGGAGCCATACATTTCCCAATGGTCTTTAAGTGACTGAGAAGCTCACTCAGGAAGTGAAGAGGCTGTCATCACCTCTGTGCTGCTGATAACTGGCTGGTGCATTTTGAGGGTGCTATTCCTGAGATAAGACCTGCAGCTCTCAGAAAGACCTTTCTTCAAAGCAGCCTTTGCCCACAGGCCCAAACCACTCCACCAAAACCTCTTTCTTGCCAGACGAGCTGAAAACCCATCTTTACGTGATTATCCTTCTATGGTCCTTTGTAATTCTTCTTTGAGGCTACGTCCTAAAACAGTGAACTGGAGATGAATTAACTTAGGGGTTGATCCCACCACCACCACCACCACCACCACCGTTTATTTCACCTTTTGATCAGTAATTATCACATGGTGGCCCTGAGCTAGACCCTGGGAGTTCAGAGAAAAAGTCAAGGTCACAAGCTGGAAGGAGGTCACTGTGTAAGAGGAGAGAACGGTGAAGGCACAGAATGTTCCTGCTGATAGAGGTACTGTGGGAGCACAGAGAGGGGAGATGAAACCAGATGTCTTTCGGGTGGAGAAGTAGGAGAGGATAAAAATATAATAAAATAAAATTATATTCTTGATGTTTCCAGAGGATATGATACTAAAGGGAATTTATAATGATGAGTAAGAGTTACCAAGGTAAAGATAAAAAAAAAAATATATTCCAGATAAAGAGAAGACTTTCCCAACAAGGTTTTTTTCTTAATCACCAACCCAAACATGAATCTTGTGTTCTGAAAAATACAGTATCAGATTGGGTTCTCCAAGAAGCAGATACCAAGACAGAATTAATGTGCAAGAGATGGATTTACTAACCAGGTACAGTGGCGTTCGCCTGTAATCCCAGTGGATCAGAAGGCTGATACAGGAGGATCTTGAGTTCAAAGCCAGCCTCATCAACAGTGAGGGGCTAAACAACTCAATGAGACCCTCTCTTTAAATAAAATACAAAATAGGGCTGGGGATGTGGATCAGTTGAATGCCCCTGAGTTCAATCCCTGGTACCCGCTCCAAAAAAGATAAGAGATGGATTTACTGAGCAAGCCACCTATGAAAGAAAACAAGGATGTATTAGTCAGCTTCTCATCACTGTGGCCAAAATATCTGACAAGAACAAGTTGGAGGAGGAGAAAATGATCATTTTGAACTCAGGTTTCAGAGGTTCAGTCCATGTCAGTCAACTCCGTTGCTCTGGGATGAAGGTGGAAAGGAGCAACATGATAGAAAGGAGTGACTGAGGATAGCTGCTCAGCTCTTGGCATTTGGGAATCAAAGGGAGGGGAGGGAGAGGGAGAGAGTGAGGAGACAGGGGCAAATAGAGTCCAAAACCACATCCCCAGTGATACACTTCCTTCAGCCATTTTCATCTGCCTTACAGTTACCACCCAGTAGCCCCTTCACATTCTTAATCCATCAAATTGATTAATCCACTCATGAATTTTACCACTCAAAATCTGATTTTTTTATCTGTGAACATTGATACATTGCCTAACACATGAGCTCTTGGGGGGACATCTTTAGATCCAAACTATAACAAAGTTCCCCTTTGCCAGAGGAAGCTGAGAGCCATCCGACCACGTGTGGGTCTGACTCCCATAAGGTAAAGAGGAAAGAAAGGCAAAGTAGAGAGGAGGAAGCCTGGACTGCCATGATGTTCAGGGGAAATTGTAGCAAAGCAGATGGGTATCCTAGAGCTAAGGTTTCCTGTCACAGGAGTCTCCACCTGGAATGGGTCTCACTTAGCACCTCTACCCCAGTCAATGGCAGGGAACAGCCAGGACAAGTAGGATTTTGGTGATGGACTTCAGTGTATAACAGCTTAGGTTCTCTGTTGATTATGCTCCTTGAAGTCTAATATCTGAGAGGTACATGTTCATAACTACTCTATTTGGTCTACTTTTTTAAAATAGTTATATCTTTTCTATTTAAAAATATACTATAGGTAATAAGTAATAAAATATGAGCTATCAGTGCAAATATTCAATTGACTTGTTTAATTATATGACATGTGTTAGCCTATGTTTTTCAACCAATAGACATAACTCCAAAATCCCCATTCTACAGTAGTTTGCTAGGGCTGTCATAACAAAATACCATAGAGTAGGAGGATTAAACAACAGAAATTTATTTCTCATAGTTCTGGAGATTAGAAGTCTAAAATCAAGGAGCCAGCAGAATTATTGTCTCCTGAAGCCTCTCCCCCTGGCTTGAAGATGGCTGCCTTCTCGCTATGTTCTTACCTGGTCATTCTTCTGTGCTCAAGCATCCAGGTGTCTCTCTCTCTCTTCTTATAAGGACACTACTCATGTTAGATTAGGGCACCACCTCATTTAACTCTAATTACCTCTTTAAAGGCCTTTTCTTCAAGAAAAATTACATTGGGAGTTAGAGCTTCAACTTGAGTTTTGAAGGGGACATCCAGTCTACAACACTCACCTTAAATGATTTTCTAGAATCCAGATACATGGCACACACCTGCAATTGTAGCTATTCATAAGACTGAGGAAGGAGGATCACAAGTTTGAGGCCAGCCTTGGAAACTTAGTTATGATTAAAATAAAATAAGAAGGACTAGGGGTATAGCAAAGTAGTAGAGTGCTTGCCTAGCATATGTGAAGCCCTGGGTTCAGTCTGCAGTACCAAAAAAGGGGGTTAAAAAAAAGAATGTGAAATTTTGATTCCATGATGAGAACTCCTCCATTAAAATGTACATGGGAATAAGAAGAGGTAGAAAAGACTAAATCAAGTAGTATTATTTTGGGAAATTCTCTGTGAAGAAGGGAATAGGTGGAGCAGATGTAGCAGTCAGAAAAGGGATAAATTAAAAGATGCTACACTGCTTGCTTTGAATATAGAGAAGGAGCCATTAACAAAGGAATGCAAGAAGCTTCTAGAAGATGAAAGGTAAATGTAATACTTTACTAGAGTCCTCAATTCTAGTTCCTCCAACTTTATATGCCCTGAGTCTAGAAAGAACATATTCCTGCTGATACATTTGATTTTTGCTCATTTCTCACCATTTCTGATTGGTGAACTGTGGAAATACCGGTCATGGTTTTTAAGCTACTAAAGAAAAAGAAGAAGAGAATAGAGAAAGAGAAAACTTAACTCATATATTTTCTCTGTCCTTTCTCCCTTATTAGCAAAGATACTTTATTTATCAGAGATAACTAAATAATGGATAATTTTATTCTTTTCTTGTATTAAGAAACATTGGCATAACCATTGTCCATATGGCCAGAGTATGCGGCATTCTAATTTCTGTCCCTGCCATTGACTAATATGGTCATTTTGAATATTACAATTTTCCTCTATTTTTAGAGGAAATCAAATATTACATAATAAAATATAGTACAAGCAAAATGATGTTATGCTTCTCGCAATTATAAGTAACCAGATCAACCTTAATCAAATTGGAGGAAGTCTTAGTCTATCAAGTCCATCAGCTGTGGTGTAAAACAAAGAGAATAGAAAGGTTATCACTAACAGAGGATAGAGATCACTCTGCCCACACCCTCCTCTGAAGAGACAAAGTGATATACAATACCTTGGGACCTTTACATGATTGGACCCAATGGATCCAAAGTTTGCCCAAACCAACATTATCAAGGGAAGGCCAAGATTCCTATGTCTTCCCAGAAATAGGACCTAGAAGTTCATATTGTTACCTCTATTTCCTAACATACTTTCAGAAACCTCAGAGAACCCTTTTTCCTTTCTTGGGATGGCTAGAGTGAGTTTCTATTTCTGCATTCAAGGGAACTATCACAACCAATTCTGGGTCTAGAACTTCAGCTTTTGTGATTCTTTCAATGCCATCAAATTTAGGCAAACACACCAATACCTGAATGACCCTCAATTCAATACCTCCTAAAGGATTTTTTTTTGTTGGTATTTTGTTTACTAGATGTCATGTGACTTCTTTTATTACTTCACAATCGATGTGTTTGTAGGCACAAGTCAGTGCTATATCATCATAGCAGGGTTATCTCCATTTGCAAAGAATTTGTCTTAACCTCTGTACATGGATTCACTGATAAATAATAAAACATACCTTTCTTTAGAAAAATACTGGTCATTGCTCCCTGGCAGAATAAAGAATCAATAAATGAGTTTTATAATCAATATCCTTACCCTTCATTTTTGAAGCTTAGTAGAAGAACGGTGTATATAGAAGAGGAAGAAGGCCAGAACTAGGAATCAGGAGACCTAGACTCTGGTGCCAAATCTCCCATTAACTAGCAATTGTCCACCTGTACTTGCAATTACCTTACCTTTCTATTGAGGATAACAATAGTTTCCCAAGCTGTTAACATAGTTATTAGAGGTAACTGAAGAGTTAAAACACAATAATAGGCTTTTTAAAATTATTATTATTATTATTTACTGATATAATATAATATTAGTATTATTTACTGGTCTGGGTACAATTCTGCCTTGATTATTTCAAAGTTGTGATTGTGCTTCCATTTTGACATGTAAGACTGTGACATTCAAAATGTATAGGAATATCCTTTTATCTAGTAAGTCTCCACTTCGTGGGAATTTTTCTCATCATAATCAGAAAGTGTGATCTCCAGGCTGTTCCTGCTCTCAGGTCTTATCTGGACGTGACTTGGACATGATGGTTGACATCAATTTTTTCCCCCTCAGCCATACTCCTACTTCTTGTCTCCCTAATTCAAACTTAAGCCTCATGTAGATGGAAGATAAATCTATTTTGCTTTACACTATATGCCCCATGATCAAAAATACTGGTGTTCAATTAATATTACCAAACATTGTTTAAATGAGTATAAAAACTTTCTTGTAAACTTCTTTCTTGTGTACTGAGCTACAACACATATAAAAATTTTCTCTTCCTCTCATTTTTATTTAATATTGTTAAATATATATATAATATATATATATGATTTTACTTTTCTAAGTTATTGAAGCCAAGAAATTTGTTCTTGTCTTTCTATGCTCAATAAATAATGGCTGATTGAAAATTCAGCAAAACAACTATTATTCTAAAGAACACGGTCAAATCAATCATGCCACGAATCAAATGATCAACTCTTCAATTTCCTAACACCCTAATAAATTCTTCTTATTTTTTGAGAAGCAAGGATTTGAATCAATATATCCATATAGGGAATCAGGAAATTATAATTAGGAAAGTCATAAGATTTTTAATTCTTATCCTTCTTATTCATATTTCATACTATCTTATTACCTACTCTGTATCCCAAAAGTCTTATTTTAATGAAGAAAGAATGGCAGAAGAATATATAAGAGACATCTTTGAGAAAAGAAGAAAGAAACAAATTTAAGATTTTCTAGTTTAAAAAGATTTGCGGGAGTTGAGTGGGGAAGCATTCACAAAATAAAACAAGTCAGCATTCTCAGTGCTGGAAGATGACAGTGACTAAAACAGTCTTTCTGCCTGTATGAGCACTGCCCTCTGTCCCCATCCTGGTGCTGGGTAACGCAGAAATATAATTTATGATGGATTCACAAACAAAATGGTCAGTGGTTCAGCACAAACCAAACATGAGCAGACACATTGCTAAACCCAACCGTCATGCTGCTTACACAATCTGTTGATCCATTGAACAAATATATGTTGAAAGATTAAGCAGGAGTTGACTGCCATTCAGGAAGATAAATGTAGAGTAGACTCATTTTCCGCCTGACTTAATGCTTAAGGATTTGTATTAGCAGGATGTTGGGGAGGGGATGTCTGCGGGGGGGGGGGGGGGGGGGAGGGGAGGGGGGATTCCAGTCACCCAGATCTTTAGAATGAGATTATCTCGCCAAGGACCTCACACAGAGGCTTTTACCAGCCATCATACAAACCCTGAACCTTTTTCTTTTCCCCTTATTCTTTTATTGTGATGGGGGGGGGGAATCCAAGGAAATACATGAATACGGCAGGAGTGGTTGCCTGGCTATTCAGGCCTTGTTGATGGAACAATGGGAGACAGAATGTTTTATACAGTACAGTTTGAGATTTCAACAGGGGGAAAAAAAGAGTCAGGCTATCAAAAAGGTACATTGTTATCCGGCTGTCTCAGAAAAGGTCTGTGAGCCATTAAGCTATAGGGAGAACTGAAAGCCTGAAGCTGGAACTCAGTGTTCCCGCTGATGGGGCCAATGCCACCCCGGCAGAGAGCAGGGCCAACCTTGAGGCAGCTCAGACTTGTTGACTCCTTCCTCCATTGAGGTGGGAGGCCCGGCTTCTGGAGATGCATTTGTCTAGCTGTGCGGGGCTGAAAAAGACAGCTCAGTGCCCTTGATCCCGTTAGGAGTGTCTGAGCTTCACAAGAGAGCTTTGTTAGAAAGACGGTAAAAGAAAGAGAGGAGGGAGGGGAGGAAGAGGGGAAGAAAAGACGGAAGGGAGCAAGGGAGAGAAGGAGGGAGGCCAGGAGGAAGAAGAAGCAAACGGGAACAAAAGAGAAAGGACAACCATTTGTACAACCTAAGTGGAATTTCTTTGATTTGTAAAACCTGGAGCATGGAGGCAATACAGTAATACCCTCATGTCGCCTCCTTGTTCAGCAAGCTATGAACAATTTTCAGAGACCTCCAACAATTCTGGCCTAGTTGGGAATGCATTCAAAAAGAAAAACCACTGAGCACTGCAGAAAGAGATGGATCTTGACCCACCGGAGTACATGTGCCAATAAATGCCCTGGAAAGCAATTCACTTTGATTTAACATTTATTGAGCACCCACACAGGTCATGACACAGGAGCAGAAACCACAGAAGCTTACAAAAGACATGGTTCCTGCCCTTACACAGCGTATGCCAACTGAGACCGCACGGACATGTGCAGAATGATGTCTAGATGTCCAGGAAAGATATGTGGCCTTTTGTATTGAAGAATAAGTAGGATCTTCTAAATTGGGAAACATTTTAGGCGGGTGCTACATTTAAGCAGTGCTGTCAAGAAGCCAAGGGAGGAGAGCACGGGAAGTGAAGGGAGTAAGCACGAGGTAGACAGGAAGGCCAAAGAAGAAATGGTATTCAAGGTAAGCTAAAAAGTCCTCCCACCCTTTTTATTTTCCCACTTCCCCCCCCCCCGCCTCCGCAACTTCCACATATAAAATATAAAAAATACACATGAAAATAGAAGAGAGGCGAGAGTAGAGGAAGAGGATCCAGGGGGCAGAAGAGGGTCGGGAAAGGAGAGGTATGGGTAATGACATTACCAAATTATGCTAAGTGCATGTATATAACCACAAATTCCACTATTGTGCATAATTATAATGAATGAATAAAAATAAATACTTTTTTTCTTCTTTTTTTAAAAGGCTAAGAATAACCTTATTTGCCAAGCAAAGCAATGAGTTTAAAAATCAAGTGGTGTTGGGTAAAAATGACTGATGAATGAGCTTAAAATTACTTTTACCCAGTCATACAAAACCCTCAGCTTTCATTTTTAAACACATCTCGAGCAAAGTGAAGAATTGCTAAAATGTAAACAGAAGTCAGGCTTCTCTGAGTTTTCATTCTTTTTAAAATTCCTAATTTCATTTCTTCTCATGAAAATTTCCTACCTCAGGATCACAAGCCTCTATGTTCAAGATGTGAATGATCGACATACGCCAGCCCACTCTTAATTTCTTATTATTGTAATTTGATTTCACTTGGAAATTCTGCTGGGATTTTAAATGAGGCCACACTATCGGTGAGTTTAGACCATCTCTTTAGTATAATGCATCCATCTTTTCTTGGTGCCACTATCATTAGCTTAATCTTTCACAACCATTTGACTTCCAAGTAAAAACCAACTATCTAATAAGCATAAATCCCAGTCAACAAGTTTCAGCTTTGGGGCCTGGGTGTCTGCAGTCCATTTTATTCCACTTGTTTATCTTAACCAAATATCATTGACTTTGAACTGTTTAATCTTAAGCATCTGATCTTTCCTCTTCTTGGATGACTAGAACTTGGCAAGCCAAAATGTTAACTATAAGAATAGAAAAGAAGAAACAGTAAATTCACTGGAAATGATTTACAGTCTAAAGAAAATATGACCATCTGGATTAAGTTATTGTAGGTTATGGATTGAGCTTTCTGTTTGGTTTGGGTAGCGGAAGTTTTTCTTCCCATCTCCCTTTTACATTATGTCTAGCAGTACAGCGTCTGATATGACTCTTCTGAGAACAGACTTAGTCCTTATACAGGGCTTCCCCCTGGATAAGCAAATCTATGTGAATCTTGCCCACGGTGGAAGTCAGAAAATATTCTCAGGTAGATTCGTACAGCCTCCTAAACCTTTTCTCCTCTTCCCTGAGGTGCACAGGAAACATGGAGATATGTTGTTTTCTCACCAGATCAAGTCAGCAGGCCCAGGTGAGCAGCTCTGTCTTAAAATACCCCCATAGGTGAGCATAATCCCCTGTCACTGAACATAATCTGAAAAGTCATTTTAACCAACATGGGCAGGGACTAGTACAACAACGTTCCCTGGCTGATTTGTGGCTGTTCCGGGCAAGGGATCAGGATGGATATGCGCCAGCCCTACTTTGGCAGGAGCTAATACTGGCCTAGATACCCTTTAATAAAGGTATACAGGATCACTGAAGGATTTCAAGGAGATGAAAAGTTAATGATTCTGCCACAAATTTTATTCTGGACTGAAAAATGAACTCTGTTTTTATCCCTTAAACCTTGAAAAAATTCTTCCAGAATAGCAAAACTAATGGCAGCCAAAGCTAATGGAGTGTTCTAAAAAAGTGTTTTATGCTTTCTCAATGAAGCTCCATGTGCATGATGACATTTTCAGAGGACGCTAGAAGCTATTTTGCCAAAATTAAAAGCACAGTTAGAAAATCTGCTCCAAACACAATGGTCTGCTGGATTTGAAATATTGTTCCAGAGACAAGCCCCACGGTGCAGGAGAATACCTGAATCAGCAGAAGGTGGAAGGAGCATGAAGACAGTATTTATTATGTCTTGAGACGACTCCATAGGTCATTGCTGATTTCTGTTTACAGTGCGCTGACCCTTCAGACTCCAGAGCAGTTTGTTCAGCTGTGATGTACAACCAAGATTACATGCAGTACGTCATCGGCTGGGCCCTGCTCTAGCCAACTGGTATACCAAGAACAGAGGCAGTACATCTGGGGAAATGCCCACCCACCTACAGTTCTATGAATTATCTGTTGTCTTCTTTTGCACTTTTATGCTAATAAAAATTCACATGTAATGGGATACCAGACTAAGCATGATCTTAATAGACTGGATATTAACAAAACAATTAGTTCCACTTTACATTGTGCTAAATGGAAAAAGAGCTTGTAGAAACAGTCCTATCTCTAGGTTGTTATTTTACCCATCCCAATTCAGAACTCTTCAAATACTGAAGTGTAAGATAATACTTTTTGTAATGGCCAGTGCCAACTCTTGTAAAAAGAGCTACTTGAGGTCAGCAAGCTGTGGTTGTAAAGAACCCATGGAGAGTTCTTTTATTCTTTGAATTGATGTCTGCATTTTGACTTACTGAAGGTTTATTTTTTTAATTCGGAGCTCCCTGCTCAGTTTACACAATCATTCAAAGCAGATTCTTCTGTTCTCCCTGAATGTGAAAGCAAGCTTAACTGTACTGCCAACAAGAAAAACGCTTTGTGATTTTCTTTTTTAGGCTAAAAACAATCTCATACAAATGCAATAAAGCAATAATTAGATGATGTTTGTTTCCCAGATAAAATCCCAATTCCAGGGACCAGACTATGCCTATCACTCATTCCTAAATTTCATGATTAGCTCATGGGGGAGAAGGGGTCTCTTAAAGAGGAACACCCATAAACAGATTACCTTTAATAATGTCCTCTTCTAGAAAGCTCCTCTTCTGCTCCTCCTCTGTGTTCACCTAGCACTTGGTGCTTCCCCCATTATGGCTTTCAGCATCTGTGCACTGTATACCCCATGCAGCTTGCTGTTTGGGGGCAGGAACTTACTCATACAATGGAGTCCCAGTGCCTACCACGGTGCCTCACACATAGTAGGCTCTCAATAAATGTGTGCTGTGTAAATAAATGAGACAAAGTCTCGGCAATTGTGCAAGGATACTTAAAGTCTAGTGAAGCCCATTGTGATGAGATAAGAAGGGTCATTTCCTTTGCCAAGAGGCTATCTGTCCTGTTCTTCCTGTCTCTAATCATTGGCACTGTTCTGAAGCCAGGTGAGAGACACACTTTGTAGGAGGCAAATGCTTAGTGATTGAAGTAGTGTGTGTCACTGAATTGTAAGGGTTTCATGGACAGGGTCCAAGCCTTATGTTTTCTTGGGTCCTCCGTCACTGGTTTATAGCAGATACTTTATGGATATGTATTAAATAAATCATATTCTTTAATGTATACAAAGTTATAAGACACCATATATCTTATGCAATAAATTGAAGGTGTCCCTTCAAAATTCATGTATGGAAATTGTAACCCCCAGATGGATGATAAGAGAATGTGAGGACTTTGGAAGGTAATTAAGTCATGAAGGTGGGAGTCATGAATGGGAGTAGTAACTTTTTAAAAGAGATCCCAGAAAGCTCTCTCACCCTCTTTTCACCATGTGAGGATATAATGAGAAGATGGTAGTCTTTTACCCAGAGGAGGATTCTCACCGGATCTGATTCATGTGGACACCCTGATTTTGGACTTCCAGCCTCCTATGAGAAATTTCTGTTCTTTATAGTTTACCCAGTCTACGGTCCTTTTTTATAGCTGCCCACACTGACCAAGACATCTTGTAATATGAATGAACATAAATTGAGAATTCACTATTATTCCTGTTTGGAGCAGTAGACAATGATTCTTTTATTCTCCCTTAAAACACACTGGCGTCTTGGGCTCTGGGGCTCTAGATTCCTTAAAAGGAAAAAAAAAAGAGGATTAGAGAAAAGGAGGGGAAGGAAGAAGAGAAGGAATGAGAGAGAAGAAAAATAAAATAAGAGATAAAAAGAAAAAAAGATGTTAGGAAAGAAGAAAATTAAGGGAGACCCATATCTGTGTCCGACATACAGAGACTAGTCTGAAAATGCTAATGAATACAAAGTGATCAAGAAAGCACTATTTTTGAAGATGAGACAAAACAAGATTTAGAATTCTATTTCCAGAAACATGGCAAACTAATCCCTCCAGGCAGAAATAAAATGCTGAATAAAATATTTAAAATGTCATTTGAATGCATGACTTGGCTGGCAAGAAAATAGAGGGATGGATTGGAGGCCAGAGATGAAGTGTGAATATAAAAAGATAAGCAAACAGTAGAGAAGCCGTCTAACAACCCTCAAGGGGCCTACAGCTCATAGTTTACTGGGCTGTGCCCAGTACAACTTGAAGCTCTAGCAAGGGAACAGGTCTGATTAGAGAGCTTGGGCACAAGGCTGGTTCACCCAGATGTGCACATTCTCAAACCCAGGAAGAAACCTATTCCACACACGTTACAGAGGAGATGTTTGGCATTTATGCTTCTGTTGGCCTTGCCTTGGAGTTGGGTGAAGTAGGGTGGAAAAAATTAAACCTTCTCAAGAATTTCTAAGTAGTTTTATTTATGTGGGTTTAATGTCAGAATTCCCACTGTCCATGTGGCTCCCCCAAAAGAAAGACACTCTAGAAAAAAGTTTTCTTTAGATAGTCCAGCCAAGATACAAGAGGAAAAAAAGGAGAAAGAAGAGCCCTTTCTATTTCCCAGAAATTCTACATATCAATTCTGACCACAATCTAGCTATTAAAGATACTGGGAGGCCAGGCACAGTGGTGCACACCTGTAATCCCAGCAACTCGGGAGGCTGAGGCAGAAGGATTGCAAATCTGAGGTCAGCCTGGGAAATGTAGTGATAGCCTCTTTCAAAATACAAAGTAAGGGGCTAGGACTGTGGCTCAGCGGCAGAGTGCTTGCCGAGCGTGTGTAAGGCGGTAGGTTCAATCCTCAGCACCACATTTAAAAAAAAAAAAAAAAGCAGATAAAATAAAGGTATGCTGTCTATCTACAACTACAAAAAAAAAAATTATTAAAAAAAATACAAAGTAAAAAGGACTGAGGATGTGGCTAGTGATTGAGCACCTGGGTTCAATCCCCAATACCACAACTCCCCCCAAAAAAAGAAAAAAAAAAAGAATGCAAGAATGCTGGGAAATGTTTCTTTATTCTAAGTTCCAGGGTTCTATTAATGAAGAAAAACTGAAGAATAAATATGGGAGTGGGGAATTGGGAGTAAGTTCTGCCTTTATCTTCAAACCCTGCGATGACTCCCAAAGAGAGAATCAAGGTAATGCTTGTCCCTGGGACATCTTTCTGCTGAGTAAGATAGGATTTTGTAGACATATTGTGAAATAAATCAGTTTTATTTTGTTTGTTCTCAATGTTCCATTTTAAAAGTTTCGAAAATATTTGAAATCGGAGGGGTCAATTTCTTTCTTTTCTTTTTTTCTAATTTCTTAAATAGTAAGAAAAAGAGAAGAATCCAAACCAAGAAATCATATAGATTGCAATTAAATTACAGTTCTTTTTCCAGGGAACCTGAAGTCCCAGGGAGAGACAAAGCAGATCAGAACAGAGGTGGCCTTGACATTTCTTTTCTGTTTCCTTTCATTTTGCTTCTTATAACATAAGTTTCCTCAAAAGAGGACGGTGGCAACTTGTGCCCTCCCACAGAGCTGGAAAAACAAGGAAATAATCAACCAGGGTTTTCTTTCTTTCTTTTTAAAGTGGGCTGTTGTTTTTTATTTATTTTTGTTTGTTTGTTTGTTTGTTTTCTCTTAGGCTTCTGACTAATGAATAGAAAAATGCAATCTTAAATTCTTTAGGTTTGAAAAAGAACGTGCTCTGTAATAAGGGAGCATCTTTTAAAAAAACACACAGTTAATGTTTTAAATGCTCTTGGTGAAAAGGGTCTGTGAATTTCTCTTTGCAGGATTAGCTTTACAATAAAAAAAAGAAATCAGAGCAACAAATCAGAAAGTTCACAATATGGTCGTACACGATTTCTCAGAAATCAGGGATATGGTTTATTCATTCTATGGCACTTATGGTAATTTATAAGAAAAATCCAAATGCACTGTGGTGCACATATTAAAATGACAGTGATGTAGTAATAATTATCCTAGGTTTTCTTCTTTTTTTTTTTTTTTTTTTTGCAGCACTTGGGGATGAACCAAGGGGTGCTGTACCACTGAGCTACATCCCTAGCCCTTTCTATTTTTTGTTTTCTGACAGGGTTTCATAAAGTTGCTGAGGCTGACCTGAAACTTGAGATCTTCCTGCCTCAGCCTCCAGAATAGCTGGGATCAAAGGCCTGTGCATGGTGCTTGGCTTATCCTGGCTATTTTCAAGAAAGAATTAAATATTTGAGTTGATTCAGGGATATAAGGAGGAAACGTCTACTGTGGCAGACTCTCACACCTTCTCACACTCTTACACACTCAACATACATGTGTATGTGTAAATCATGTGTGAGTCATATTAGCACAAAAAACTTCCAGATGATTCAGCTTTATTATAGGAAATTTCAGATATCAGATCTATTCTTGATCCCTAAACATGCACAGCAAAAAAAAAAAAAATCTATCATACTCTAGTGTCAGAAGAGGGGAGGAAACAAACAAAAAGAAATCTGCTAGAAATAGGTTGCTTTTTGAAGAGCAAGTGTGGTAGATATGTTTCGTCATCTACATTTTAAATGAATCCAGATGTCTTTGTGAAGTTGATGCCTTATAGCAGATAATACCGCCATCCTCTGCACTCTAAGCATTCTCCCTTCTATTTTTGAGAACACCTGGGTTCATATTAATAAGGCACCAAGATGTACAATTATTCCAGTCGACTTAACTTCTGAAAAATTGGAATTATGAAAAATACTAAGGTTAACTAAGGCACGATTTGACATGGGTGTATTTTCTAAGCTTGTTTTCAGTCAACGTAATGTAGATCCACATAAAAAGTCCTCGCCAAGAAAATTTAAATGTTTCTCATAAAAAGTCCAGGAATGTGCATGCCATCCTATTCTATTTCTCTTTTCACTCTGCCACTTTTAGCAGTTTACTTTCATCCCCATGGTTTCAATATAGCAGCCATTCCTCCAGGCATCACATCCACATTCCAAGGAGGAAGAAGAAAAAAAAATGATGAAGAGGAAATGAGAATATCTTTATCAGGAAAAAAAAAAAGACTTTCTCAGAGACTCCAAACAAAATTTGACAAATGCCTTGCTGATGAAGTGAGAGAAAAACCACAAGAAATTTGGAAAAATGGGCTGTTTGCAGTAAATGATTTGCTATCTAAAAAAAAAAAAGAAAGAAAGAAAAGAATCTGCTGGGAGGCTGAAGTAGGAGAATGACAAGTTTGAGTTGAGTTTAGGCATCTTAGCAAGATACTGTCTCAAAATTTAAAAAATAAAATAAAAAGGGCTGGGGATGTAGCTCAGCAGTAGAGTACCCCCAGGTTCAATCCTAGTGCTGATAAAAAATTATTAATAATAAAGAATCAAGACTGTGAGAGTAAGGACAGGAAAGAATGTCATAAATATTGAATGCCAAGATTCTAAAATTTCAATCCATGGAGAAAGTAATTAAGCTCCACAGGGGAGGGTATAATGTCATACTCAGTTTTTATTCTCCAAGTGCTGACACACAGTATATACTCATTCAAAAACTATTTCCCAAGCTCCTCTTATATGCCAGGTGCTATTTTAGGTGCTTGGGATACACCCAGATAAAAATTCTTGTCCCCTTAGATCTTCTAGCAGGTGGAGACAGATAATAGACCGTAGTCACAATAAATAAATATGGTCTACAGTTTGTCCAAAGGTGATAAGCCCTATGGAAAAAAAAAAAAGCAGAAGTACAGCTGAGAACAAAGAATTGGAACAGCAGAAGGAACAGGTTGAAATAAAAATAACACAAGAATTATGCATTAACCTATTCCTGTTTCCTTCCTCGGACCCTTCTGATTTCCGAAGAGCATAGTACATTTTATCTTGAAAAACAAGAGTTCATTATTTTTTCAACCCCCCTTTCTTGAATGTGCTGAGTTTGCTGCTGTTATTTACACGAGAAATGTCAACGATTGTGTCAGGCAGTATGAGCGGCTAGACATCGCTCCACACCAGGGGGGAATGTTTGCAATTTACTTAAAGGGTTTAATTCCATAAGGAAGAACGAAAATTCAGTGGGATAAAAGCACAATCAACAAAGAGAAATGCTCTCCTGACCTTGTGTCTTTTGAGTGTCAGTAGCAAAGCCTTTCTGGGCAATGTGACTTTTCAATAGACGTAGGTTATTGGATTAACCCTCTTCTGCTCTTAATAATAAAAATAAGAACTACCTACACACACACACACACACACACACACACACACACAAATAAGGAGTCACATTTCAGAGTTTAGGGAAAAAGAAATTCCAAAATTAACATCTCCCAGGGGGTTGGGGTTGATTGATTTTATTTAAACTCTGGGTGGGTTCTGACCACTAAATATTTGCTTAATTATCCCAGCAATGGAGAATGATGCTCTCATTAGCAGGGGTTAGAAGCCCATCTGTGTTCTCTGTCGGATTTTTATACAGGATTGTAAACCTGCAAATTGCATGTACAGTTGGGGAGTCAGAAAACTATAATTGCAGCTCTGATATTCATTATCCCATGAACTTGGGTAAAGCAATTTTTCCCCTGGGCCTTAGCCTATTTGGGCATAAATTTTAGTTAGTAATACTCCACTAAAATACACAATTTTAGCATTTTGGGGGCAAGCCCAAAAGCCTTGCCTTGTGTACTGCTCACCGGCAAAAAATGATGCCCTATCAGATTCCAAAGCTGGATCCCAGAGAAACCGCCACACAATTAGAAAGCAAGAGGAACCTTATCACTCTGGAATTGAAAACATAAGAGATCTCAAACATGTCTGTCCCTGTCCCTGAAGAAAACTGAAAGGGAATGCTTCTCGGGAGGAAACACTAAGAGTTGAATTTCACAAGTGTTTTGGGGAATGACCTAACAAAAGTCGTTTGATACTTATTCCCCTCAGGGACAAGTCCAGATTTTGTGAGATCTAAAGCCTTTATATTTTTGTGAGAAAAAGGCAGATGCTCTTTAGTAAAGGGAATACTTAATGACTATGTCTATAGAATGAAAAAAGTCACAACACACTATAAACTTTTAATAGAAAAAGATCACAAATATCACAAAATACATGAAGATACTAATATATGTAACTGTCTGGTACTATGCTATAATATTTTCTCTACATTCTTTGTCTAAATTCCCAATCCATGTCTTCATAGCACATCAATTTTGAAAAAAAAAAAAAAAAAAAAAAGACTTTTTCCAGAGGTGGATTTACCATGAAGCTCTAGCATCAAAGCCCCTCACACAAGGTTCCATACTATTCTTGCAGCTCCCTTAAATCCTACAAAGAACAAAAAAAACTTTCCGTGTCCCAATAATTTTGCATGTTGCATTATTGAATTGTATTCTTGAGAAAAAAGAACTTCCATGTGCTAGGCTTCAGGGAGAACTAAATTTTCTACTTAGAGATGATGATTGGACAAATTCTCCATACCAGCTTCTGACTCTATGCTTCAAACTTCATTTCTCCCAGCTGGGAATGGTGGCACATGCCAGTACCTCAGCTACTCAGAGGCTGAGACAGAAAGATCAGGAGTTAAAGGACAGCCTCAGCCACTAGGCAAGATCTAGTCTCAAAATAAAAACAAAGAAGAAAAAACAGAGGCGGGGACAAGGAAGAAGCAAGGGGAGGGTGGCTGGGGATGTAGCTCAGTGGTAGAGCACTTAAATATGAAGCCCTAGTTTCAATCCCCAGTGCAAAACAAATCATTTTGCATCTGTTTCTCCCATACTTACAGTGCTGGGCTCTACAAGACACACTCATAGTGCAATAATTCTTCCCCATATCTTTCTACCACACTAGGTCAATAGAAAGTATTCCTAGAATGGCCAATAGAAAGTATTCCTAGAAGATTCCCATAACAGAACAGTTGGCCTAATTTCCCTTCTAGGTAAACATTGATCATGTCTTCAGAAGTGACTGTGAATCACAGAAATGCATTCTGCTAAACTCAACTTCCTCTTACCTAGATTGCCAGCATTCACGGCCATCCCAATGCCATCTTGAACAAGAGAAAGAACAGTGGAGGGAAAGTTGGAATGATCTTAAACAATGTGTTTAAAGTCATTTACTTTTGCCAATTTTATGGAAATCTTACAAGTGAGCAGCCCTGAAGTTCAAGCATCTTTCATTCAGCGGTTAATTATTTCCTGATTCTGAGTTCTCGTAGCTCCAACGCTGCCCCTTGAAGGAGCAGGGGAAAGCCCAAAGGAAATGCATGTCGAACAGGTACACAGTGTTGTGGATTGCAGCTATGGGTTTTTTTTTTTTTTTTTTTTTTGGTGTCTCTAGATTTCTTGAATCTGAAGATGTGTATTTTGGTTTGGACTTCAGAGGACACAAATTTTCACTCAGCTGTGGTTTACTCATCTATCAAGTCACCCCCAAATTCCTGTGGAACTCTATCATCATTAAATGTGCCAAGAGTTGTGATTGATTGAAAAATAAGTAAGCCATAGTCCCTGTCCTCAAAGAACCTAGCCTAGGAGAGAAGAGGAAAAACATACATAAATTACAATGCAAGGCAGACTGACTATAAGAACAAAGGAAATAGATGTCTGAGTTGGAGTCCAAATGATCAAACTGTTGGCATATTCCTTTGAATAATCTTTTAACCTCTGATCCTCTCTGATCCTCAGTTTCCCTATTTATAAAGTGCAGATGTGCTGCTCATGTCACAATACTAATATAAGGATTAAAGGAGATAAAAATTATACAAAATTGACAAAACATAAGGCTTCCTATAAATATGATTCCCTAGACCAAAAAAAAATCTTATTTTTATATCTACTTCTGTTCTATTGCTTAATAAATCTCTGTTGAAAGTAGAATAACAAATAACATGGTGAATGAAATTAAAAATGAGATGCTAAGGGCTTCCCAGAGAACACTGGCCCTTACCTGAGTTTCAGGGGATCTTTGTACATGATGAGGAGGTACCAAAAATGTATAGGACCGGAGGAGTCTTTCAATACCAAGTGGCAGAAAGCCAAATCAGCTGGCTCAAGCAAAGAAGAGGAAATGGTTAGCTCATAAAAATAGGAAGTTCAGGGGCAAGCTTAGCTCTCGGTTTGCAGGATCCTGGATCTGTGAGCAATATTTCTGGAACCAGTCTCTCTCCACTGCTTGGCCCGGCTTTTCTTCATGTTGGTCTTATTCCCAGGCAGGATCTTTCCACACCGTGGCAAATGGTCACTTGCCTGTCCAAGGTTTATGTGGGCCCCACATTTGCCATCACTGTGGAAAGTGTCTCAGATTTGGAATCTGCTGATGAGCTCACCCATGGAGATGGTTTGGAGGAACAGGGTGTAAACAGCGAGGCAATCAGCCCAATCTGGATCGGGGCCTGAAAATCCAGCAGGTCAGCAGAAGGAGGGGAAAGGACTGCTGAGAAATTCTCCTACGAAGCACATTTCAGGTAGAGAAGAAAACAAGAGCCAAAACACAAATGTTTACTGAGCACATACTGCCCTGGTGGCTGGGAGGATAGGAAGGTGAGGAGAATTTGATTCTGGCCTCAAGTAGGGGAGGTAAGACATGTCTGAAAAATAAACAGCCCTAATCCACAGTAGGAAGTGAGTAAAGCCCTAGAAGGGTCGATAAATGCCATTTGTTCAGAGAAGGCTGAGATCTCTTTCAGCTGGAAGGATTGGAAACTTTTCAGAAAAGATGTGCCACTGGAATTGGATTTTTGAAGGAGCTTGTAGGAAAAATGATGCCCATAAATCATCTGAAAATTGAAATATCTCAGAGCCAGCCCTAGCATTGGCCTTTGAAGCTGTGGAGTTATTGAGGGTCCTGACACCTGACAATTTCCATTCATTTCTCACATTATTGTCATGGTCAAAGACAAGAGTGGGAACAAAGGCAGATAAGAAAGGTGATAGGGTAGTTTGTATCCCGCCAAGAGTTACACTGCTGGGCCAGAGTCTCCAGTGTATGTTTGAAATAATTATACCTTCTTGCATTTGTTTCTTCGATCATTAATTTAACTAGAGTGCATTCTCTTATTGAGGTAAAATTTGGATCATATAAAATCAAACATGTTAAAGTATACAATTCGGTGGCATTTAGTAAACCCACCATGTTGTTCAATCATTGTCTCTATCTACTTCCAAAACATTATCATTGCACCAGAGGAAAACAGAACCCATTAAGTAGTCTCCACACACCCCCACACCTTAGGGTCTGACAACCACTGACGTGTTTGATATCACTATAGATTTACCTATTCTGAATATTTCATATAAATGGAATCATACAGTTTGAGACATTTTTGTGTCAGGCTTCTTTCACTAAACATATGTTTCAAGGTTTGATATTCCTTCCTATATTCTGTAATGTGGAGCTGTATAGACTGACTCTGTACCTAAATTCTATGCCCAAACAGTTCACTGTGGAAGTCAATGTCTCCAGGGGCCATGTCTTAAGAATTCCTTGGGACTCTTCTGAGTTAGACAAGAGGATTCGTTGATATACAGTGATTAGTAAATGAGCTGGTTACATGTTGGGTACCATAGGCTCCTGAATATATTGGTTTGGATAAACAGAAACCCTTCTCCAAGGACAGTCAGTCAAACACGAGAAGTAGGCAGCTGCAGGGTGGCAGAGCCTGATTTAGGATTACCAGGTCTGTAACATTAAACAGAGACGAGTGGGGTGGGAGAAAGAGAGAGAGAAGGGAAACTGTATGGAAATGGAAGGAGACCCTCATTGTTACACAAAATTACATATAAGAGTTTGTGAGGGGAAAGGGAAAAAAAAACAAGGGAGAGAATTAAACAACAGCAGATGGGGTAGAGAGGGAAAATGAGAGGGAAGGGGAGGGGGGATAGTAGGGGATAGGAAAGGTAGCAAAATACAACAGTCATTAATATGGTATTATGTAAAAATGTGGATGTGTAACCGATGTGATTCTGCAACTTGTATTTGGGGTAAAAAATGGGAGTTCATAACCCACTTGAATCAAATGTATGGAAAATGATATGTCATGAGCTTTGTAATGTTTTGAACAACCAATTAAAAAAAAGGATTACCAGGTCTGTCTTCATTTCTTCCACCAGGTTCGGCCTTTCACCACAAAATTTTGAATCTGGAAAAATTCTTAAAGCCCATCCTTATTTTTTTTTTCCTAGTAATCAAACTGATGCCTTAGAAGGTTAAAAAAAAAAAAAAACTTTTCAGGATCATCGCTATCACAGCTACAGCATCAACATCCATTACATCTAATACAACATGGTGCCCAATACTTTTCTCTCCAGAAGCAAAAACTAATTATAAGAAGGCAGCAGATCTCAAGAAAACCTATAGACTCTGGAAAAGTAGACAGGAATTCTGCCCAGCATTTTTTTTATATCTGTGTAAATAATAAAGGGGATGATACTGCACTTCACAAAGGCAGAGAAACCAAAACTGGGAGTAATTTTGATGTGAAATTATGAGCACGGGAATGAATGGACAAGGCTTTCTACCATGTGTCCACGTGAAGCTACCTTTGGAGTCATTTTTGCCTGCGTGGGGTTTCTTCTTGTCAACATGGCTTTATAGCTGTAACGATCTTCATACTGCCACCTCATTTCAGCTTTGTCCTCAAGGGTACTGAGAATAAATGACACAATAACAGGGAGGGGTGTGGGGCCGATGCTGAGGGGACAATATTTAGGGTATGGCAGCATCGAGGGCATTTTACCCACTGAGGAGCCGCTAAGCTGCTCTTTTCTCTGTCCAAAATATCACTTGCAAAAGGGAGCTCAGATCCTTCTAGGTAGAAATGCAGGCCTGTAAATACCATGTCAGGATCTTTATTTTTTTGTAACATAAAGTTAATGATGCTTAAAATATGCACAATATGTACCCCTGTGGAACACTGAATTATCTTGATGTCTGAACTTCTGGGGATGGTCTATAAAGAAAATAATTCAGAAGTGAGTAGAAATAGATGGAATTGTATAACGTAATTAGGGAGGGGAAGAAAAGCCCCAGGTGTATGCGCAGCAGAACAGAGGGAGAAAGGAAACAGTGCTCAAATGTGCTCATCATTGTTTTTTAATCTCCTCTTTGAAAGATTGACTTCCTGGATTTTTGCCTCAGAGATTCGTGAACATTTCCTTAAGATAATTTACTTCTCGCTTTTTTAACTCCTGGAAAAGGTGCTTTGAAAAACAAGCTAACTGGGCTGTTTTGCCCTGCAGAGGTCCAGCACTCAACCCCTCTCCGCCTAAAACAAACAAATAAATCAGAACCAAACCCAAACAACAGTAACGACAAACTTCTAATATTTAAGCTTTCAAAAGCAGGTTGGCCGTGAGTCTCACTAGGATAATCATTTGCACCCTCCTTCAGCCACATATAATACAGTCTTTATTCAGCAAATAGCAAAGCCGTTTCCCGGAAAGTCAAAGGTCAGTTTTTGCTGTATTAATAGCTGCTCTGGGAGGGTCAGTGTTGTGCTATCCTACATTTTTTCCAGGGCCTGGAGATGCAATTTCCTACAATCTGCAGGCAATTTCCCACCAATTTTCTTGGGGAGCTAATAGGCTGTGACAGGAGATGGAGCTAGCAAGCAGCAGGCGGCTTCAGAAAAGACAAATTGCATCTCTGCCACCTAACTGGGCAATCTAGATCGACAGAGTTTATAGCTTTGTAGTGTTATTGGGCCCCATGCTAACAGCAAATCATTCACGCTGCTCGCTGAATTTCATATTCCCTTCCTACTGAATTTGTTATTGCCACATATCACTTTGTAGCACTTTCCCTGGAAATTGCAATAAAAAGAGGGATCATGTGTGTGTGTGCGCGCGTGTGTGTGCGTGTGTGTGTGTATACATATATATGTATATATATTTTTTAATGTCTCCTGAATGCTTACCAGAAATAATTAGCATTCAATAATTTCTGTTTACAAAGTTAAGGCTAAGCCAGTAATTTTTAAGCAGCAGTGTAGAAAGGTTGGAAAGAAGATCCAAAAAGAAATGAAGGCGGCACAGGACAACAGGTTGCAGTCTTTGGCTGTCAAATAGACTGTTCTTACATGTAGTAGGTCCGTGGGCATATATTATATATATGCATTTCAAAAAAATAATATAAATGCTTGCAAAACATGTTAGCAACACTGATTTACACTTTGCCTAGATTGTTTTTTTTAAAGCTGATAGTTTAATGTAACAGTAGAGATTTTTTTCATATAATTAAATGGAAATGTCCATATTTTATTTAAGTTTTTTTTTTTTTTTTTTTTTTTTTTGCAGTGCTGGGTAATTAAACCCAGGGTCTTGTGCATCCTAAGCACGTGCTCCCAGCTCTAAATCTTTTCTTTTTTTTTTTATTGCTTAAATAATCCATGTTGAATCTAAAAGATTTAAAGAGGATGGTTCTGATTAAAGAAAAAATCTAGTCATTATAGTAACTCAAGCATTATTTAAAAATTAATTTATAGAAGACCTACTCTGTGGCAGGCAAAACAAGTCCTAAGCTGCAAAGTTGAATAAGACAGGAGCCCTGCTGCTGGGATTTCACAGTCTAGTGAAGAAGACAGGCATTAAACAGATAAATTGTAAGATGTTGTGGTGGCTGTTGCCTGAATGTTACTTTTGAAGAAAGAGGGAACAGAGGCCTGCAGAAGTCAACTGTGATGGAGGCTGATGAGCTCAGATGAGGCTAGGGCGGGTAAATCAATAGCCGAGACTCAATCATCTCAGCTTTCCTAACCTTGTTCTATTTGAGATGACTAATGTGGAAATAGTAACCAATGCATTCTATGATTATTTGCATCTAGAGACTGTCCTTTGAAAAGCATGTAAACAAATGTTTTGGACAGCCCAATCTGTGCTCTGATGATTGCACTAACATTAGGGCAATTGCACATTCCTGTTCTGGTGTCACGATGCTTTATCTATCAGTTTATTATCATACTGGGTATACATAACATGAGGCCAAAAAAATCATTTCAGAGAGGAAAAAGAAACAAGTTTTGGATGGATTGAGACTTCAGGTAACAGGAGCCCACACAGCTAGGGGTTAAGAACCTTTGTGTGCCAGACAGAAATGCAGAATTCCTAGTTAATCTTGTAAACCTCATTCCCAACTGATATCTATCTCCAGAGAACTTTAATTCTGGGGAGAAAAAAAAAGACTCCAGAAAAGTTAATCATTTCCTAAAGATTAGGAAGCACCTAATCTTTACAGATTAGTAAACAATGAGGCAGAAACACCTCCCATCTCTCTGGATGGCTTGGCTGCTAGAAGGAGTATGTAGTCTCTGCTATATTTGCTGATACTGCAGATATGTCGAAAAAGTACTATGAGGATGCTTTATTTATTAGTTTATTATCATACCAGGTATGCATGACATTAGACCCCCAAAAAGAAAAATCATCTCAAAGAGAAAAAGAAACAAGTTTCAGCATGGAAATTTTCAAACCTTGTGATTTGCAGGGTTGATTCAAGGATCTCTTCAGGGCTCATTTTACCTCACTTGAGGAAGGCCGGGAGATTTGCCCAAGCAGTAGAAATGTAAGGAGTCTCAGCAAGGTCACTTACCCCAAAAGATCTCTTCTACTCACCAGTTGTGGGATCTTAAACTTCATCATCCATACTTATTCACATTCTGAAGACTTATTTTGATTATCATGAGTCTTACAGAGTGTTTTTAAACTCAAAGTGTCCAGAGCTAAGCCTCTAATAATCCTCCATATACATTGATTGACTGAAGAGAACGAAGAGTCCCTTAACTAAAATATTAATACAGCCATCCCTTAGCACGCACTGGGGATTGGTTCCAGAACCCCTGCAGATACCAAAATCCACAAATGCTCAAGTTCCCTTATGAAAAAAAGTGTAGCATTTGTACATAACCGATACACATCCTCCCATACTTCAGGTCATCTCTAACTTACTTTTGATACCTAATACAATGTGAATGATATGTAAATAATTGTTATACTATATTGTGTAGAGAATAACAAGCAAAAACGTTTGTATATGTTCAGTGCAGAACAATTTTTCTTTTACAAATATGTTTCACCCTTGGTTGAATCCATGGATGTGGACTCTGGAGATACAAAGGACTGACTGTACTCTCCAACATAAGCCAGTCACTACCTGTGCACCCCACTGGAGGAAAATCCAGCTGAGTAGGTCAGGGGAATGGCCCCAGTATCTGCCTGGCTCCTTCTGCTCTGGAGCTAGGTTTGAAAACCCCTGGGATAGTCATGGGGTAAAGAAAAGAATGGACACTAAATGCACACCCATAACAAGTCCCTGAGGATGGCAGGTACACATTGTAGAAGAAGTGTGGCAATGGACACTTACTTCAAAGCCCCACTTTATCTTATGAGCTATGAGAATTTAGCCAAGTGACCTAGCTCAGACTTTGTTCCCTTATCTGTTACAGTTCAGGTGGTTGTAAGGATTACAGGAGGCAATAGTTTTGCAGCTCACCCCATTACGGCCAGCACTGGCAGAGCACTGTATACAGGGAATGCTTACAAGATATAAAAGCCCTTCCTCCATTTCCTCCACCTTTTCCTTTTCCTCTCCTTTCCATTTTCTTCTTCATCTACCTCTTATCCCTCCTTCTACCTCCTTTTCCCAGGTTAGCAATGGTATTTCACCTGGCCAAGCCACCCCCTGACAATAAAGTACAATGACTCTCCCAGGTCTCAGGTACCACAGGCTCTAGGTAAAGTGCTCTCTCTCCACCCACCCTCTGTCACTATATTTCTCTTGGGCACATCTTCCAAAAAAGCAAGCCATTTGGGAATATTATTGCTCCATGAATAGATGCCTCCAGTCCCTTCTTGTCATTTGTAGGTATAATGGTTTTTAATCAGATTCTGTATCATTTCTTGGATGCTGCATTCACTTCTCTCTTTCTATGAGTAATTGAAAAGTTAGCCCTAGAGTGAATTCCAGTGAAATAATAGTACACAAAATGGCCCCCTTTTGACTCACTGAGTGCTATACTTGCGACTTGAAGACCAGGAGTTAATTATGGGAGAGAATTTAGCTCATTAAGTTTCTTTCATAAGAATACATCAAAGACTTGCCCAAGATCACACAGCATTTCATATACTCCACAATATTAAAATTAAAAAAAATTATGACCACATTTTTAGAAACCTAGAAACAAATGGTTTAGACCCTATAAGTTCTCTGGGGGCATTCAAGAATTAGGAATAAATTAGTAAATGTCACTGGTAAGACAAAAAAAATACATCTTTCATTTATGTTTAACCTTTAATGCTATATGTATATTACTAAGTTCTAGGATATTTAGGACATGATATTTAATAGATTACTAAGGTATACATTTCTTCATGATAAGAATAAGTGAGATAGAATTAAAAATAGTTTCTACTTAAATTAACTCTGTCCAGTGGGAAAGAAAATTAGTTTATGCTTAGTATAAGGATACATAAAATTTTACTATAATTCAGCCCCAAGGAATTTTTTAATTACCTCAGTAATGAAAAATGTAAAATCACCATCAGTGCCTGGGCTGGGGTCTCACAACACCCACTCCTCAGCTTAAACCACTTATCATTTTAATATTCAATTTGATAAATATGATATTTCCAAAATGTTTGGCCCTTCAGAGAAAAACAGGAGTGAGTAAACAATAACATCTAGCTAGAATTTGGACCTGACAAGGGGGAAAAAAGGTACTGTCCATGGACTGTGCTAACCCAACTATGTTTAAATGCAAGCCAGTCATTTCCTAATGAGGGGCAGTGACAAAATCACAAATTCCATTGCTTCTCTGTCTTCAGAATTAGGTCCAACAAATAAAAAATAATGACCTTTACTAGTTTGTGTGGTCTGGCAAAGGATTAAGCCAAAAAATAAAATATTTTCCCAATCAGCAAATGTTCCTATGAATGGACTGGCCAACAACCCCAAGTGTATTTCTTTGAATTATATCTTGCATGCAATCCCATTTTTCCAATGATCCATTAGTTAACCAGAAATACTGTACATATTTTAATGGGTTAGGAGACCTTAAGGGAATCGATGCATCTCAAATGAATGCCTCAGGGGACTCTGGTTTATTGCACAGAAGATAATTCTTTCCTGAAAAGGAGCAAGCTTCATTTGAAATTAAGATTTGGAGATCATACATGGAATCAATTGAGCCAAGAAGTCCTTTGTAATGTATGGCTCATGGGAGGCAAAAAGGCGTTTGCAGGTTGTTTGAGGAGTAAGAGAGAGGTCTGAAAAAGCGACAGGAATCTTTTCCCCTGCTTGTGGCACTTCAGAGCCTGTTAAGAGTATGTTTTGTGAAGGAGACTTAAAGGATTTTCCCTGTCAATGTGTCACACTAACAGAGGAGAAGAAGAGGGAGAGGGAGAGAAAGGAGGAGAGAGAAAAGGAGGAAGAAAGAAAGAAAGAATGAATGAATGTTGGTCAAGTTCCAGAATATCTTGATGCAGTTAACCACAAAGTAAGTTATTAGCTTATTGTAAGTGCAGCCAGTTTTTAAAGTAATGGAGCAGTCCACTGTGGATTACAGCAAGGAAATGGAACAAAGGGTGTGAAATGAACAGATGGATTTGATTTTAAACAAATTAGACCCGTGACAAGGGATGTAGCAAGTCATTTTTCAGTTTTCCATGCTACGGGTTAACTTCCCTTTGTGACCTTTCCAGCCTGCAAACTCATTGTTCTACCAGGAACTCAGAACTTTCTGGAAGAGCAGCTTTTATGCTTTGCAGTTGTAAACCACTGTCTCCTGCTTCTGCTAAACTGATCAAACGAGGCACCGCGGGGACTGCCTTAACAGAGCTTGATTACTTAATCTCCAAACTATTTGTTCTCTTAATCTTGTACTCATTCCTGGACATGTTGATAAATACCAGAACAAAAGTTCTGGGGACACCACCCCTTTGTCACCCTGGGTTCTGAGTATTTCATAGTCCCATATTGACATAACCACTTATGGGGCTGATGCCTACCCTAGACAGATTCATAACCCGGGACACCTTGGTCCAGTCCACTCTTCCTTTAGTCCCACCCCAACCTCCTTGTCCCCACTTTTATGTGTTCAGTGACTGAAAGTTTTCAGGGCAGGCACCATTGCAGCAAGGGACATTCCTCCACCAAGCCTGAACAACCTAACAATATCCACTGGTCATTTCTAAAATGTTAATGCCAACTAGAGTTTTGGAGAAAAGGAATATATATATATATATATATATATATATATATATATATATATGACTTGTTTGACCTAAATTGCATGACCCCTAGCTGACCCATGCCTTCTAGGCCACCTCCATAGAGCCATATAGGATGATCTGTTGAAAATGAAAGCATGATCAGATTCTGGTGGTTTCCTGTGACCCAAAGAAAATGTTCAAGTCCCCACCTTCAATCCACCTGCATTCCATCCTCCCTATCTGGGTACCACATCTGCCCAGGACTTAAACTTCTTCTTTTTCCTGTCATTGAACACGAACTGAAGCATTTACCTTTCTTCTAAACTTTCTTAACTTAGGGCACACTTCCTGTATCACAACATATTATTTTTTTCCTTAACTGGAGATTGAACCCAGGGCCTCATGCATTCTAGGCAAGCACTATACCACTGAGTTACAACCCAAAGCCACTCGTGACCATTTAGCAAAATCTGAAGTCAAACCAGGTATGGTGGCATATGCCTGTGTAATCCCAGCTACTCTAGAAGGAAAAACAGTTCCAAGCCAACCCCAACAATTGAGCAATAATATTTCAACCCTATTTGAAATAGAAATTTTAAAATAGGCTGTAGCCTAGTGATAAGAGGACCCCATAGTACCACAAAAATATAAAAATTTTAATTGAAAAACCTCAGTTCTAGCATCACCTCCTCTGGAAATTTCCCTGAATCACATCCACCCTAGTAAGGTTAGGGTTAGGGTTAGGGTTAGTTGATGTCAAATCTTAGTTTATGACAGTGATTCTCAGAAACATTCCCTTCATTTCTGCAAATTCAGCCCTATTTAAATTATCCCATTAATCACCTATAAAAAGTGACATGACACTTTTGCATTAACAAGAAAAACAAAATAATTCAGGGTGTGAATAAGTGTCATAAAATGAGAATATATGATAGAGAAGAGTCAACATAAAGGCTGAGAGCTTGTTCCTTTTCCTAGAACAAGGGACCCTGAGGCCTTATCCTTTAGTCTCATCCCATAGATATCAGATAGAAACCTAATGGACGGAGACAGGAAATTGCTATCAAAGTTCTAAAGACTATATCAACCCCAACAGCTGATGTACAATCTGGTGAGGACTATCAACCAGGTTTCCCAAATATGCCCTCCAAACCCCTTTCTTCCCTCCAGAGATGTCTGTTTTTGTCAGCCTAACTCTGTCTTGTGGTCATGCAGAATCCAGAAAATATGTGGCAGGAACAGCATGAGAGAGGCAACAGGGATGCAGAATGATATCTGCTTGCATGGTCAGCTCTTGTTTCCTAATTTCTGTACAGGGAATCAATCAGTGGGGTGGAAAAAGAAAAAAAAAAAAAGAGCTGAGTGGGTCACAGAGAATGAGAGAGGAGATGGAGACCAGAAATGTACATAGGTTGAGTCTAGGAGATTCTTGAAGTTCAGAAGTAAAAGGCTTTGTGATCATTCAGGGGAGAAACAAATTAGGCAATAGAGGAAGGATTTGTTGAGAAATGCTGCTGTGGGTTTCACAAGAACATAAAGATGGACTTCATTCAAAATGGCAGCTGCCTTGGCATGAGTATTGACTGAAAAGGTCACAAAGGAGCTTTCTAAGGTTCTGGAAAAGTTCCATATCTTGAGCTTAGTGGTGTAGCCTTGCCCGATAAACTACAGGACACCCCACCAAATTTTGAGGATGCATTGGTGTAAAAAATTATTTGTTGTTTATCTGAAATTCAAAGTTAACTGGTTAGCTTGTATTTTTACTGGCTGAATCTCATAACTTTAGGGTCATGATTCTTACCTGAGAATGATTTTGCCCCAGGAGATATTTGGCAATGTCTGGAGACATTATGTGACTAGAGGTAAGGGGACATGATACAGGCACCTATAGGGTAGAGACCAGGGATGCTACTAAAAATCCTGAA
This sequence comes from Spermophilus citellus, assembly GCF_964194105.1. Lineage (NCBI taxonomy): Eukaryota > Metazoa > Chordata > Mammalia > Rodentia > Sciuridae > Spermophilus > Spermophilus citellus. The sequence goes on from NC_138183.1 coordinate 85,569,793, forward strand.
CTGCACAGGACAGTCCCACACACACAAATAAAACTGACCATCCCAAATGTCAATCATGAACACCTCTGCAAACATTCAGTAAAATGACACTCGCCAATATATTCTTTTTACTACACATATAACAAAAAAAAATCATGACAAAGCATAATTCTGAACCAACAAAAGTATTTACTCTGTAATATTAGAGACCTTAAAATAGGTGAAATTTTGAATCTGTTGGGATAATGAATCTCAACAACATCGGAAAAAATGTACTCCATTTATAGCTACCCATGTTAATTGAAATTCGCTTCCCCTAAATTTAAGTCCATAAAGAGACAGAGCCATAGGGGGGCACCCACATTTACATAAGACCTCATGGTTCCCTAAAACACCCCAGGAACTCCCAGGGATGCCCTTAAATATTTTAAATTTTCAAGGGAAATGCAGAGAAACTCAATATCTGCCAGACATTGTATCAAAGGCTCACTCCAGCTAGTTCACAATTTTAACATTAGGTCACAAAAGTGAGTATGAAACAGAAACTGAGGGATGTGGTACACAATCTGCTTCCAAAATTGAAGACATTGTTAAGTTCCCAACTAATAGGAACATCCCATTAGTAAGTGTGGTCATCTAATTTTTTCTGTCATTTTATATGTATTTGTTTAAACATCTACCAAGTGTATAGATATGGGTATGATTAAGTTATTTGTGCCTAACTACTTAATAAGCAGAACTATTAGAAAGTTCTTTAAGATTTCTGGTATCATCAAAATATTACTGTGAAGCTGGGAATGTAGATCAATGCTAACTTTTGCCTAGCACGTGGGAAGCAATGGGTTTGATCCTTAGTGAAAGAGAAGTGGCACAGGACTGATCAAACACACACCTGGGATAAGAAGTGGGTTTATTATCAGGAGCCTGACAAGGCTACTTTGCACAAATAAGAGGGACAGCAGCAGCAACTCCCCCTTGAATGTTACCATTTATACGCTAGAATCATGGCTGCATACTAGGGGCGGGTTTAGTCTTGACTGACATAGTAAGCATCCCCTGATCTTGTGGAAGGCAAGTTTGTTTCTTGGGAACACAGACAGGCGGTTGGTTTTCCTATCTCTCAGAGGGGGAACAGGAAAACCGGCATGTCCCTTTACTTTCTCAAGGAGAGAACAGGGAAACCAGTATGTCCCCATCTCAGGGCCCTGTGAGTTGTCTCCTATCTCTCAATGAAAGAACAGGGAGAAACCAGTATGTCTCCAGGCTGGTAGGTTTTATCTTGGGCTAGTTTCTATTTCTTGGGAATACAAACAGTATTCATAAAGGGGGGTGGGGGAAAAGGAAGATGGCTACAATTATGCTAACACTCAGTAGTACCACATAGAACTAATAAATAAATTAAATAAAGGTATTGTGTTCATCTACAACTAAAAATTTTTTTTAAAAAAATTACTATGTTCTGCAAAAGAGAACATTTGGGAGCCTCTACCTAAGAGAATGGATTGGTTGCAAAAATTCAGAATATATATACTATATAGCATACTATTTTGCAGTTTTTAAAAATAAGCATGTCTCTCCTCCTTGAGGGAAGGGATGGTCTTATTTAGCTTTGTCCAAAGTCAGTAAAAAAAACAGTTGAACAAAAAGGGGAAACAGCTTATTTTTTGCTTTATTTTTTTCTCTTCTTCTAATTATTTATTTATCTGCAGTGATGAGCACCCTACCACTGATCTATATCTCAAGTCTTTATTTTATTTTTTGAGATAAGGTCTCACTAAGTTGCCCAGGCTGGCTTCAAACTTGCCATCCTCCTGCCTCAACCACCCTGATAGCTGGGATTACAGGCCTGCACCACCACGCCCAACATAAATCCCTTTTTAAAGAGGGAGCTTGTTATTCCTAGAAGAATGAAACCGGTGTGTGATTCCAGTCAATGGGATAAAAATGTTAAAAATGTGAAACCCCACAATAAAGAAAAAAGGAAGATTTGAGATAAAAAATTTGAGGAATGGGGCTTCCCCTGTGTCCTGACATGACCTAGCAGATTCAGTCACCTCCTCTGCTTGTGGGAAAGCCACTTCCTGTCAGCACAAAAGGCACAAGATAAAATTCCTTGGTTGAACGTTGGAGCAGCTAATGTCACCATATCTATCTCATAATCAGCAGAGGAAGACAGCCCATTTGCCTCGAGTTAGCAGAGAATTTTTCAGTGTGTTTCCTGCATTGCCATGGGCAGGCTCATTTTGTCACCTGCTTCACACTTAGCCAACAGCATGAACATCATTGGGCTCCCCAGCCTGGCCCAGGTTCAAATTCCCTGGCTTTCCAGAAGCCAGGCCTCTCTGCTTTTGTCCAGGGCAGTAGCCCCTTGACCTTTTACAATTTTCCATGATTGTGTCATATCCAGTCACTCGAAGGCAAGCACTATTAGTTGTACTGCCAAGTGCTGGTGGAGAAATGCCAAAGCTGGTGAGGAAGTGAATCAAGATGAACTGAAACTACACACAGAGAACTGATGAGGAAGACACAGGCTGCAGAAAAAAATCAATGAGTTAGGGAGGAAAAAAGTGTGCCCAAGAAAATCAATGAAACCCAAGTGGGGCTGACCACAGAGAAAAAATTCTCTCTTTACAGTCTGTGCTTGACTGCAGATGTGCAAGGCAAATCCAGCTCTTAACACTCAGTAGTACCACATAGAAATAATAAATAAATTAAATAAAGGTATTGTGTCCAATTGTGTTGAAGAGAGCATAACCCATCTTCCTTGTGTATGTAACAGGACTTCTTAAGATTTCATGTGTACAAGAGTCATCCAGGAATCCTGGTTAACTTCTTGTTAACTGACAGATTCTGATTTTAGTAGATATGGGGTAGAGCCTTAGAGGGTACGTTTCTAACAGGGTTCCAGGAGATACTGCACACTTTGAGTAGCTGGCAAATAAAGGAGCATGGCTTCTCAAAGTGGGGCTGTTGGACAAGCATCATCAGAGAAATTGTCATAAATGTGTTTTTGAATTTCCAACCGAGACAGACTGAATCAGAAACTCTGGGAATAGGATCCATGAGTTTTAACAAGCCCCCCAGGTGATTCTGATGTGTTCCAACGTTTAAGAACCACAAATATTCTACACCTAGATTGACTTCACGTAGGTTTTTGTCCATCTCTACCATGAAAACTTTTCATGCTAACCAAACCCTAAGATGCTAAGATCTGTTGCTTTCCTCTAAATCATTTTTCCCCCATTGTTGTTGTTGTTGTTGTTATTAGTACTAGTAGTATGTGGCCATACTTGGGAACCCAGAGACACTCCACCTCTGAGCTACATCCCCAGGCCTTTTATTTATTTACTTTAATTTGAGACAGGGATCTCACTATGTTGTTGAGGCTGGCCTCTAACTGGTGCTCCTTGTGTCTCAGCCTTTGATTAGCTGATTTACAGGCACTCACCACCATGTCAAGCTAAAATCATCATCTCTTATATTTTTATTTCTTGTTAACTTTCATATGCTCTTATTTGCCTTCCAAATTATATCAATAGATACTGTCTTATCTTGCAAACTTCATCAAGAGCTACTTGAGATCAAGCTACCACCTTGTTCTGCTCTGCATCTCCAACTTAGTAGTGTTTGTTATATGGCATGTGCTCAATAGACATTTCTTGATAGGTTGATGGATATTACGTTGAAGCCAAATTCAATCAAACAATATGCAGGAATTCATTTATAGTTTGAGCATCCTTCTCAAGTGAATAAATATAAGTATTTATATTAATTATCTAATGCTGCAAACACACACAAAAAAACCCCACCAACAATCTTAGTGGCTTCAAGCAACAATATTCATTTTTCACCTTTCATGGTTTTTATATGACAGGAATTTTGGACCAGCAAAACTGGCAGTTCTGACTTAGCTTAGGGTTTCTTATGAGTTTACAGTCAGATATTGGCAGACTGAAGTCAACCAAAGACTTGGCTGGACCTAAAGAACCTGCTTCTAAGATAGGTCACTCAGATGGCCAAAAAATTAGTGCTGACTATTAGCAGAGACCTCAGTTCCTCTCCACAAGGCTCCTTCCAACATGGCAATGGCTTCCACCTAAAGGAATCAATCTAAGAGACCAAGACAGAGTCCCATGATGTCATTTTATTTGTATTCTACTGGTCACATAGGTTAGCACTGATTCAACGACAGTAAGGCACGGTGGCACACACCTCTAATCCGAGTGACTCAGGAGGCTGAGGCAGAAGCACCACAAGTTTGAAGCCAGTCTCAGCACTCAGTAAGACTCAGCAACGAAGCTAAAGACCCTGTCTAAAAATAAAAAATAAAAATGTCAAGGGATGTAGCTCAGTGACAAAGAACCTCAGGTTCAATCCCTAGTAAAAAAAAAAAAAAAGAAAAAAGAGAAAAAGTAAAAAGAAAAAGACACCATAGAAACAAGACTACACAAGTGCATGAATTACAGGAGGCAAAGATCACCAGGGCCATCTTGGAGGAGGCTGGCTATTGCAGCATGCACCTTGGGGTTGTTACAGAGAGTGTATTTTGTTTTCAAGGACTTCATAGGCCTTGCCTATGCTAGGCAAATGCTCTACTACTGAGCTACACCCTAGCCCTATTACCCCATTAGATTTTTTGTTTTAGTCAGCTTTTTGCTGCTGTGACTAAAGGACCTGAGCAGAACTACTGTAGAGGAAGAAAGGTTTATTTAGGGTTCACAGTTTCAGAGGTTTCAGTCTATAAGTGGCTGGTCCCATTTCTAGGGGCTCAAGGTGATATCATGGCAGAAGAGTGTAGCAGCGGGAAGCACCTCACATGGTGATCAGAAAGCAGAGAGAGACTCCACTTGCCAGATACAAATATATACCCCAAAGCCAAGTCCCAATTCCCACCTCCTTCAACCACACCCAGCCACTACAGTTAACCCTCAGTTAATACCTATCAGGAGCTTAATTCACTGATTGGGTTAAGACTCTCACAACCCAATCATTTCTCCTCTGAAACTTCTTGCACTGTCTCACACATGAGCTTTGGGAGGACACCTCACATCCAAATCAGAACAATCTTACACATATTTTCCTTCTGTGGCTGTGCCAAGACCTGAAGAAGATTGAGAGTCAAAAGATAGCCCAGGCCTCCTTGCTATTTTCATGGCTCCTCCTTGAAGGGCCTGAGAAAGGAGCTTAAGGTTATAGAGAAAACATTGAGTCACAAAAGAGAAATGCCCATGAACCATTGGCAGAGTTGCAGAACAAGCAACTCATAAGCAACCCAGCAAATGTCCTTGTGCTCACATTCTTGCCTGCAACTTGCTGATTGGCTGAAAAAGCAAACAAACAAGTCACAAGAAGTCATTCTATTTTTTTTTTTTTAAGGAAGCATATGCATCAAAGACTTTGGTAACCCAGAAATGACTCTAGCCTCATTATAATAGTAAGATGTATACCCCTGGGTGGAGACTTAAGATGTTAATGAGATGTGCAATGTAGGAAGTAACATGATTCAATGCTCACGGGAAACTGGAGAAAAATTGTGTAATTCTGCACGGACTCCACCTCTGGTTCAGTCCCCAAGTTACTGTCCCTGTATAAGTGTCAGATCTCAGACCAAGATAACTCATTCTCTCTCTCTCTCTGATTGTCTGCACTCCCATTCTTGTGTGTACTTTCCTTTTATAGTAAATCTTTTTCACTTTTATTCATATCTGATACTTATTTAAATTCTTTTCTGAAACATGTTAAGAGCCTGGAAGGTCTATTAGAGGTCTCCTCTACCTCTGGAGAACCCTCCTGGGACTACCTTACAGTGACAGGCCCCTCCCCCATCAATCTTGCTTGTCCCCCTTGAATAGTTCCTATCCCCTTTCAGCTCACCAGCCTTGTATAGGACAATGTTACTGTTGTTGCCTAGAGAGAGAGGAAACAAAATCAGTGATACACACATATGTTAGTTAACATCAGTCTCCCTGGTAACTGGGAGTTAACACAAACTCTAATCAGGAATCTCCACTCAGGGATAGATAATTAGGAAGAAAAGGACCCTAGACTGAAGTCCGCTCTTCAGATTCTGCAGATGCTCCAAATATTATCATCTATACCAGCACCCGAGGGTTCCTTAGTTAACACTGGGATGTTAGATTGAACTTTTTCATGAGGAAAACAAATGTTTTCAAGAGATATGTTTGGTTACTATGATTATGCAAGTTTTAGTCCACTTTTGCATTCCTGTGACTAAAATATCTGACAAGAACAACTTAGAGGAGGAAAGGTTTATTTGGGGTTCCAGATTTCAGTGGTTTCAATCCATAGATGGATGACACCATTGCTCTGGGCCTAAAGTAAGATAACATATCATGGGGGAAGAGCCCAGCAGAGGAAGTTACTCAATTCATGGTGTGATCAGGAAGGAGGGTGGGCCTCAGGGAAGATGCATCCTACCAGGGTTTGCAACTTCTGACCCACCTTCTCTGGCCATGTCCCACCTCCCTACAGTTATCACCCAGTCAGTTCATTCAAACTAGGATGGACCAATTAGGTCACAGCTCTCATAATCTAATTATTTTACCTCTGCATATTCCTGCATTATCAGGAGTTTTCAGGGCACCTCATATCCAAACCATAACATGCAACACAATGATTCTGCAAGAATAAAGTAATGAATACCCAAGAAATGCCAAAGCTCAATATCTTCAGAGTAGTATCCCAGTTGCAGAACTCCATGTGTTTAAATGACCCCATTAACAGAGTTGTCTAGTTGCCCCATCCAACTAGAAGACTTGCTGATCTGTTGACTGGATCACTGACTTGTCCTTAGCATGCCTGGCTATTGGTGCTGACTGTTGATGGGGGCACCTCTGCTACACTACACATAATAGATGGACCATATGTCAGTCCCCAAGCTTTGTCACAGCATGATGACCTCATGCTTCCAAGAGTGGAAGCTAAATGGTCTCTAGAGGAACCAGCTCAACATCACTCTGACATATGCCACTGGTTAAAGCAAGTCAAAGCCAGCACAAACTCAGGGGGCAGAAAAATAGATCCTGTCCTGTGATGGGACCAGTAGCAATGTCATATTGCAAAGAGACTCTGCCACAGGAGATGATTCACAGGAGTCATTTTTATAATGACCAACTCCATTATCTGGTGGTGAGACGATGGGGAAGAAGACAAAGAATTCCTACCTCTGATCATTTAACAAAAGAATCCAACAAATTAGATTAAGTGCATCCACAATCAGAGTCCATGAAACACCCTGTTGTTTTTTTCCCCGTCATCTTGATAATTCTGGAATTTTCTTCAGGACAAACTTCTTATTAGATCTAATGAAAACCTCAAAACTTTTAACCTCTTAATTTGGCTAATGATGAGTTCCAACCATTCCAAGAAGGAAAACTGTCAGCTCTGGCATTTTTTAAATTGCTTATGCTTGCTTTATTAGTATTATCTTCTACCTCCAGATCTATTACCCGAAGATTTTTAAGATACCTGTACAATTGGTAAGGGTTAAAGTCAGGATAGGTTAATACAGAAACTTGCCTTACCTGCATACAAATTGCAACACATCACAATTTGCTATGGTCAATTCCCCTTCTCTGACCCTGCCATCCTTTGAGGTCGCTTGTAAACTGAATGGGACATGTACCCTGCTGACACATGAACCAAGTAAAGATTATATTGTCAAACCTAATATTAAATATTAGTAAGCCTTATTATTTTAGAATATACATTTTATACATGTACATATATTTTACCTTTCCATACTTCTACTGGATCCTCTTCCACACTTATCTTTTTAGACTACAACAATTACCTTAATTCAATACACTATTTGATAGCTTATTTTATAATTAGTATCATAAGAAACAGTTGCACTGCCCCACGAATCCTCTGTGTTCTGCCTATTCATCCCTCCCTTTTTAGTAACCAATGGTAACCACTGATCTTTTAATTGCCTCAAGAGTTTTACCTTTTCCAGGATATTATATAGTTGGAATCATACAATATGTAGCCTTTTCAGATTGGCTTCTTTCATTTAGTTATATGCATTCAAATTTCCTTTATGGATTTTCATGGCCTGACAGCTCATTTCTTTTTAGTGCTAAGTAAGATTGTTTGGATGTACCACAGCTTATGTATCCACTGGGATGTATTAGTCTGGGTTTTTTAACAGGACACGTGTATGTGTGTCTTTGGGAAGGGGTGTTGATTATAAAGAATTGTCTCCTGCAATTGTGTAGGCTGAGGAGCCTGAGGATCTTCTGTTGGCATGCTGAGACTCAGGACAGGAGAAATGATGGTAAAGTTTCAGTCCAAAGACTTGAGAACCAGGATAGCCCAAAGGCAGAAGAGGATTAGTGTTGCAATTCAAGGATGGTCAGAGAACAAATTCTCCCTCACCCTTTTTTGATCTGTTCATGCTTTCAAAGGGAGTGTAATCTACTTTGCTCAGTCTACCAAAGTGTTAATCTCATCCAGAAACACCCTCACAGGCATACTCAGAATAATGTTTAACTAAATATCTGGGCACTTCATGACCCAGCCAAGTTGACAAAATAAATTAACCACTATATTCACTCACCTGCTATAGAACATCTTTAGTTTCCAAGTTTTGGCAATTATGAAGAAATCTGCTATAAACATCTGTGTGCAGGTTTTTGTGTGGACATACATTTCTACCCAATTTGGGTAAGAACCAAGGAAAATGATTGCTGCGTCCTACAGAAAGAATATGGTTAGTTTTGTAAGAAACCACCAAAGTGTCTTCCAAAATGTCTGTAGCATTTTGTATTCCCACCAGCAATGAATAAGAGTGTTCCTGTTATTCCATATCACCATGTATATTCTTGTATTAACTATAGTATTTAAAATATTGTTGTAAAATATTACTTTTGATTGTCACTGAATTTTTTGGTGCCATTCTAAATTCTGAGCCCAAGGCCATTGCTTCCTTACTTTACCCTAGTCCTGCCTCCTGGCTCAGCTTTTCCAGGGTAGAAACAATTTCTTCTTCTTCTCTTCCTCTTCCTCTTCTTCTTGTTCAAGAAATAGAGCAAGAAAAGTCTTAGTGAAATGTCTGACATACATTAAATGCTCCATGAATTTTAATCATAGTAATGAATATTATGTTCCCTCAAATAGTACCTGCCAGTTATTTTCATACAGTAAATGTTTGTAGAAGTAAACGCTTTTTATGTAATCGAAATACAGATGCTCCTAGACTTACAATGATGTTACATGCCCATAAGTACTTAGTAAGTTAAAAGTTATCATTAAGTTTAAAACACATTTAATACACCTAACCTACCAAGCATCATATTTCAGCCTAGCTACCTTAAACATACTCCAAACATTAACACTAGCCTACAGTTGAGTAGAATCATATAACACGAAGCCCATTTTGTTAAAAAAGTGCTCAATATCTTGTGTATACACACAGATGGGCAGTTTATACAGGACGGGTGCAAAAAAATCACCCCAATATCGATAAATACTGGCAACACAATACACTGCAGAGTATTGGTCATTTATTCTCGAGATCGCCTGGGTGACTGACAGCTGCTGCTGCCCTGTATCAGGAGAGATTATTGAACTGCATATTGCTGACCTGGGGAAAAAATAACTCAAAATTTGAAACATAGTTTCTATTGGCCATCTATTGCTTTTATACCATCTCTAAGTAAAAAAAGAAAAATTGTAAATTGGACCATGGTAAGCCAAGGAACATCTGTATCCTATTACTTCATTTACTTTTTTTTCTGTGGAGTAGGGTGCATTGTTCCAGGGTACTGAAATACAAGGTCAATGAATGGAATAGATGGAGCAAGCTCCTATTCCATCTCCCTGCTCCTAAAATCCTCTGTCATCTATGTTAAAAGCATCTTGTTGTCTGTTCTGTCAGTCCCTGCCAATCTGTTAATTGGGAACTATCTGTATCTTTTTTTTTGGGGGGGGAGATATTGGGATTGAACCCAGGGTACTAACCACTGAGCAACATCCCAGCCCTCACTAAGCTATTTAAGGTCTCGATGAGTTGCTGAGGCTGGCTTTGAACTTGCCATCCTCCTGCCTTGGCCTCCCAAGCTGCTGGGATTATAGAGATGCACCACCATGCCCCCAGCACCTGTTCATATATTATATTCATCTCTAACATTTCAAAGATGACATCTGAAAAAGTCTAGTCTTATGCTTTAGGTAGCTAATGCTTCCACTAAGTTTTAGATGCAGAAAAGATCTCTGGTTTAGGCTGGAAGAAAGCCAGTTTCTTTTGCCTTTCTTGTGATGGAGTGCAATGAGGATTTGCATTTTCTCTGAGACTCTCTGGGGGATTAAAATAACATTATGATTCAATAAAAAGTGCGCCAGGCAGCCTCTCTTCCACATGGCTACATGTCACTGTGGTTGTTTTCTATTTAAAGTTTTTAAAAAATAAAGTATATAATCCAATCCTGACTTTAAAATTTGTTCCAATGTTTTTAATCAATTCTAGTTTTATTTTAAAAGATCAGTATTTATTTCTTCTGTAATTTTCCTCAAATTTCTAGAATCATTGAATTGTTGATTTGAATGACTTAACAGATTCCAAGGACTGGCAAATTATGGTATTAGAATTGTTAAGCTTGGAATAGCCATAAACCAGATTAGCTCAAAATGCAGACAGTGGATGTGGTGGTACACACCTACAATTCCAGTGATTTGGGAGTCTGAGGCAGAAGGATTGCAAGTTCAAAGCCAGTCTCAGCAATTTAGCAAGAACCTGTCTCAAGGTAAAATAAAAAGGGCTGAGGATGTAGCTCAAAAAACAAAACAAAAAAAAACAGTTGTCTGTGATGACACTTTGACTATTGAATTTTGTGAGAAGGCCGATGGAAAGGCTGAGAGAACACTTCCCATTCTAACAGGATAATCACTGATATTTTTGTGACTGTGCCAAGAAGCTATCCCAGAAGTTCTCACAATTACGCATGGCAAGTCGTTTAATAACCTGCTTTTGAACAGCTGTCAATTGCCCACATAAGGAACTACATTTACTACATACAATGAAATCTCTGTTCAAATCAAATCAAAGGCTTATTTATACACGTCAGCATCTCCTAACTCAAAAGAAATCATATGTGCATCAAGGGCTTGAGCCCAGGTAGGAAGACCACGCAGCCCATTTCACAGTCAATTGGAGGAAGGTACAAGAGGAGGGGGCGAAGAGAAAGCAGTGTAGTCTGTTTAATACTTTTTAGCTTCAGATAATAGCTAACTATTTATTTTAACATTTGTCTGCACCCAGAAAGGGGGAGAAAGACAGCCACCGAAATCCATTTCAGCACTTTCCCCATGTGAGTCATTCAACCAAACAACACTTCATCACCCAGTAGCCCTCAGAAACCTCCTGAGTTGTGGCCACCATGAAGCCTTCCTTCAGCGATTGATGCCAAAAGTGGCTGTCAGGACAGTCTGGCCATGGTGCTGAGCTCCTCATACCTAGGAGTTGCATTAGGAGTTATCACACACACCAGAAAACAGTATTGACCAAATCATATTATTATATATTGTTCACATATGAAATGTCACGAATAAAAAAGAGTTATGACACAGGTAAGCATTGTGCTAAGTATAGTTTATATATGTATTTTCCTACCATCAATAGATAGACGTTGGTATATACTAAGTGTATGTCATTCATTGAGGCTTAAAACTGTTAAAGTGACCTTTCAATAGACTTTATTTATTTATTTTTTTGTACTAGAGATTTAACTCACGAGCATTTTACCACTGAACTACACCCCTAGCCCTTTTTTTTTTTTCTTTTCTTTTTATTTTTTGAGACAGGGTCTCACTAAGTTACTGAAGTTGACCTGGAACTTGCAATCCTTCTTCCTCAGCCTCCAGAGCCACTAGGATTACAGGTGTGCATCACTGTGCCCAGTTCTTTTTTTTTAAACAACTTAAGTCTCATGTTAATAGAGGAGCTCAGAATAGATTATATGTTACATTGTATCTTTATTTTAACCAAAGACAACTGGAAAGGCTGAAATTCATAACATGAGTGATTCAGCATTTCCGCATGGCAAAGCTGAGAGTTGAAATTCCCTGATAGCACACTGAAACTTTTGTAGAGTCCAGTCCCCAGCACTGCCTAAAAAAGATTTCCAATTATTATATCCTGAGAACCCATGTCTTCTAGAAGTCAAAATATCTACAACAGAAATAAATTAGACAATGTGACCAAATTTTTAGGCACCAATGCAGAGATTAAAAAACATACCACTGAAAGTACAGGAAGTCCACATCTTTCAAATCTGAAAATATCTGATATAAGTTACAGCACAGAGTAGAAGGTTACCAGGTTGCTAACTATTAGTGCAGAATTTAGAAACACAAATATTGTAGAAAAAGTGTTTTACACATTGCAAAGTGGATACCATGGAAAGCAATAAAAATCACCTGGGCCATATTCCAGAATAATTATTTTTTTATAAAACATTGTAAAATGTTAAAAAAACAAATGTCTTGATTAGGTGTACTCTATTTTATCCACTCTTCAAATAGGAGTCTTTCCAGCCAGATGATATGTCATGGGATTGTACAAATTGGCATTTGCAGATATCAAAAGGACACCCACCACCTAGAGAGACACTTGAGTGTACTGTCGGTTGCTGGCTGTCAGTGGCCTTTCTCATTCTGTTTCTATGGAAATTGACATTAGATAGGTGGAGGAAGGAGGAGTTAGGTGTTTTTATTACATTATTTCAAATATAATGTTGCCGTCCTTTTCCTTCTTTGTACCCATCTGAAACTGGTTACCCAGGCAACAGAATCAGGGATGCCACCCCGCAGGAGCTGAGAGGCTTACTTTGCAGGACCAGAAGGCCAGTTACCAGCTGGCTAACTATTAGTCACAATTCCTCACAACCAAAAGGGCATAAAGAAGAAAAAGAATTGGAAGTGGCTTGGAACTTCCTAAGAAACTTTGAAAAATGCAAATTTTATTTATTCTAAAATCTAGTCATTCAAGTAAAACAAATATAGAGGCAGGGAGGTCTGCCATCACAAGATAACCACCTAATCCCCCAGGGCCACATAGCTCCTCTCAGGCTTGGTCCACCTGCTCATGTATGTTCTTATTTATTTTTGCAATGTTGGGGATTGAACCCAGGGCCTTGTGCATGCTAGGCAAGCACTCTACAACAAAGCCACATCTCTAGCCTCTGTTCAGCACTTTCTTATACAACATGCTCACTTCGTAGAAGAGAAAAAGGGAAATTCCAGACAAGGACTCATTAGGTCATTTCCCCCCAAAGATCAATGTTTCTTCATACGGAGTGCTTGGTTTCCAAGGGACTATAGTTGTTTTTAAAAAGATTTTTTTCACTGCAGAGGGTATGTTAAATGGAGAATGTGGTGGCACTAAAATGGCTGTCTGCTTAAAAAAAATAATAATATTCAAGAAACCATAGGAGAAAGAAAAGAGTAGCCATTAAGCTAAACTATTAAGAATAGTTGCACTTTACATTCCAAATGTGAAGCTATGTATCGGGGCTATTACAATTGCAGAGTGCTATGCAGAGGATTCAGTAGAATGGCCATGTAAATTGAAAAGCAAACTAATGTCTTTTCAAGCTCTGGAAACCACAGAAGGAATTTGCTCCCAAGTGGAAAACTCTAGGCAATCAACCAATGAATCACTCACCCAAAGAATAAGAGCTTTCTTTGTCTTTTTCATCAACTGTCTTTTTAAGCATAGTAGGATATGGGTCACTTCATGCAATACCAGAACTAGAAGGATGAGGCTTTGGTATAGACTCCACTGGTGCTGATGGTTTCTTTATGGAGTTTGCCCCTTTTCTTTAATTTTGCCACATAAAGCATTCTTTATGAAAGGTTATAAGTAAATTGCTTGATAAAAAAATAGAACTCTTGATTGAGATGCTTGTGTTGGACGGAGTTATTAGATTTTACTTACATGCAAATAAGAGAGCCAACTATACAAATGAAAAATACATTCATATTCACGCCCTACGGTCTGGCAATCCTGTTCTTGAGATTATTCCAACATAATAGTTCAAAAGAAAGAAATTCTATATGTGAAGATGTTTAATACAGCATTAGATATAAAACATGGTTAGAAATAACCATGAAATATTGCAGAAGTAGTCTAAATATGATGCTGAGTCATTTGAACTGCAGACTATGCAGAAATGAGGGAAAAATAAGGATTTGTGATAGCTAATGACAAAATCAGAATGTGAAATGGAATGTGTATTTGTGTTTATGTATATGAGCTTGTGAAAATAAAGGAAATATTCCAAAGAGAGCATCATTAGGAGGGAAAAGTGTTTTTTTCTTTAATGCGTTGTTACCTCTATACTAGTTATTTCTCTAACTAGACACACTGCAAGGAAAATAGTATAAAAAAATAGCATAGCCCTGTTCAACGCAAAGGCAGTGACCATTTACATTTAAAAAATTGTTGAAATTTTGACAACTAATAAAGCAGGTGGAAATTGTGCTCACTCCTTTTGACTAAAATGAATAGAAAAACCTTTAAAATTTACCACCCAGACTCTAAGAGATACTGAAACACATATTTTCTTCTGAGGGAGAATGGTCTGAATGATCTTTGCTCTAAGAAATGAAGGGTACCCTCCCAGCTTAACCCATTAAGTAAAACCACTTACTGACATCAGGAGCATCTTTTTTTGAGAGATAAGTGAAGCTATGCACAGAGAAGACAAACACCAGTTGTCAACCAGTCATGTCAGAACTGAAAAGTGTGCACGCTACGAAGCTCTGAGAGTTTCTTTAGAAGGTAACACATGGATTTGCTTATTTCTAGAAGACACCAAAGTTCTAAGGGCCCTGGACGTTGTAGTGGGGTCTGACTTCACTACAACCACCAAGGATGCGCTTGAACAGACTAAACAAGTCACCCATGGCCCTAGTCACATGGTCTGCAAGGTGTTGTTAGCATCTACCTTGGGATGGCTTCCCAACTGCCCTAGGCAATCACAAGTTATGACAAGTGGTAGGTTCATTAATCAGCCTAACTGGGCCCTAACTGGCAACTTCTCAAAGAAATTCATGTTAAATTCACACAGTATTTTATTTAATCCCTTCAACAACCTTGTGAGGTAGGTATTTTAGTTCTCCTTTTGCAGTTGCAGAAAGATTCTGGGATGGGATACTAACTACATTGCTCAGGGCTACAGAGAAATGATAAATATACATCACACCTGGGAACTATAGCTGGGGTCGATTTGATTCCAAACAGAGCTCTTCCTAACACACCAATCTCCACTGGGCTGTTTCTAATTGTTGTTCTCATTGAAAAAATGACTTATGGGGCTATAGAAGTACTTTTGATTTTATACTGAGGTAGTTTTTTTTTTATTATTTAGGTTAAAATAGATCCCTACTTTTATTATTAAGGTTTACAATCATTGCAGTTCCTAAATGCTCTAATTTGGATCTGGAACATCCCTCAAAGGCCCATGTGTTAAAGGTTTAGTCCTCAGCTGGGCATTATTGGGAGATGGTGGAATACTTTAAGTGGGACTTAGTGAAGTCTTCTGGTCTTTGAAGGGATAATGAAACCCAGCCCCTCCCATATCCTCTTTTGTTCTGGTCATAGGGTGAATGGTTGGCTTTGCCATGTGCTCCTCCCATGATGTGCTGCCCACTCTAACTGAAAGCAATAGGTTTGCCCAATCATGAACTGGAACCTCCAAAACTGTGAGTCAAAATAAACCTTTCTTTTTAAGTTGATTGTCCCAGGTATTTTGTTACAGTATTAGAAAGCTGATTAATGTACTGAATTATCCCTTGGAGGCAAGAAAGGAATAATGATGAAAAATAATTATCACACTAATAATTCTTGAAAACAACAGGTTCTTAATATTAAAAATAGAACACAAGTTTATACAACAAAAGCATATTGAGAAAATTAGACATTTACTTTGTCTAAAAGAAGCTATTAGGAGTATAAAAAAGTCTATGAAAGCTTTTCTAGGAATTGTTAGAACAAACATCTATTGTTCTTAATGATGGGAATAGACTAACTTCTTCAGAGTCCTTTAAAAGAATGAGTCTAAGCTAGAATAAAACTAAATAGGAAAATAAGATGTCATTTATTGGCTTTCATTAGGGAAGAAAAATTGTAAGAGTAAGAAGATTACTGAGGTTGACCTGGGGCAAGCTGGCATTCCCATGCTTTGCTGGGGACAGTATTATTAAGCTCAATATTTCTGGAAAGCAATTGGTAGTGTGTTATATCAAAGGCCTGAAATATTTTATCTTTTATTGCAGCAATTCCACTTCTTGGGAGTATTCCTAAGGACAGGAATAGAAATAAAGAGAGAAAAAGACACATGAACATTTTCTTTATAAGGACTACAATATCTCAATGTTCAAAACAGTCTACATAGCTAACCTAAAAAGTGAAAAATAAGCAAATAATTGTATATCCAATTTTAAAAATTGTGGAAAAAAAAAAGAAAAATAAACTGAGGGATGTAGCACAGTGGTAGTGTTTGCCTCGTCTATAAGGCCTTGTGTTCCATCCCCAGCACTACCAAAAAAGTAAAACACCAAAATAAGAGACTTGAGTGTGACTATCTGGGTTAAAACGTTACTCTACACTGGCTGTGTGACCGTAAGCTAGTTATTTATGCTTTGTGTGCCTCAGTTTCCTTATCTGTTAAATGATCTGAAACCAGTTAACTATCTTCATTAGGCTTTTGTGAAAATCAGTTGAGAGAACATAAAATTGCTTAATGATCCTTTGGCATGTAGTAACCACTCACCATATGTTAGGAATGGTAATAACTTTGATATCTGACATAGCTTGCATAAAAAAAAAAAAAAAAAACAATTGTTTCTGGATGGAACAATGTTTTTACTTTCTTCATTGCATCATGTTGTATTTTCCAAATGGAAAAATCAGGTAAATAACATGTTTGTGATTTTTTTAAAAGCATCAATAAAAACAAGGGATACCTAGTATTTAAATGCAATACATGTGAGAATATACGGAATTATTTGGCACATTGCCTCAATGACACACATGAGTTATCCCAAACACTTGCTGGGATGGCATTGTTGGGTGCTCACATCCCTCCCTTTATTATTGGTAATTTCTTCCCTATTTTCTCTCACTGGAAAAATTCCACATTCGTCACCTGCCCAGAGGCCAACTTATTGAAGTTGCATTCTCAATAAACTTTGGATTTTTTGAGGGAATTTAATGTGATCATTCAAAGAATGAAAACACTCTAAAAAGCTTTGGTGCTTTACATATAGTAAGTGTTCTAATTTTCAAAGAATAACTTCTAACTATGCATCACCACCCCAGTAAAACACTGTGTACATTCTTGAGGCCTCCCCCATATTTAAAGATTCATATTCCTTTCAGTTATATGGAAGCGGAGAAGCACCTTTTTAATAATTCAGTTACAGCCTGGACCTATCATAATGTTCTGCATCATAAGTTTTCAGAAGAGACTATCAGAACAGATGTCAAACAAAACTTCAGTAGAGTTAACCTTGCATTCTAATTCTTGGTCACAAGGCCTAAAGCACAGGAGGAATCCACATCTTAGAATACAAATGCACGCTGTTATTATTATTAAGTTGACAAGATATACTGTACATATTCTTGCTCTAGATCAGCAGTTCTCCAGTGTAGTCTAAAAACCAGCCACCTCAGGACAACCTGAGAATTTGCTCTGGCAATGCCCTGACTAGAATCTGAGAAATCTAATTTTGGAGTACTCCTTCTGATCAGCCATTTCCCTAGAAATGTGAACCAATTAAGAACAAAACATCTAGCTGTTTATTAAGCACTAGGATAAAAACATGTAGGCAAAAAAGTTTTGGCTATCGGGATAAAGTTCCCTGGGGAAGAAAAAGAACCTTATACAAGTTTCATCTTGCTCTTCCCTAATTAATTGGACAATTTGATTAGATATCGAGAAGTCACCAACCCATGGGCCCATAGCAGAATGGAATGTATGTTGTTTTGGGGTTGTTTTTTTTGGGGGGGGGCAGAGGGTGTTTGGGGGGCAGGAGGCCTGGTGACTGAGACCAGTGTGCACTCTACAACTGAGCTACACCCACAGTCCTTTTTATTTTGAGACAGAATCCCACGAAGTTGCTGAGGGTATCCTTAAGTTGAGATCCTCCTGCCTTAGCCTCCTAAATTGCTGGGATCCCAGGACGGAACCACCAGCCCTGGCAGAGCAGAGTTTAAAAGAGCTCCACTTAATTAACTTCTCATCATGATAGAAGCAGCAGTCTCTTGGTGGAATGAAACCATGTACAGTTAAGGCTCCAATGCCTCTCTGTGGTCTGTTGGAAAGCTCTGGGAAAGTCACACCATATAAATGAAACGGCAATTATTCATGTACCTGTTTGAATAGTCTTCAGCTTTGAAACAGCTGCTGCTTACCAGTCATGCCATCTTAAAAGAGTTAAACATCAAAAATACCATCTCTTAACCACAAAATACCTCTCATATCACTTTGTACAGGAACTTAATGCTAATTATCATGCTGATAACAGTTTTTGTCCTATGAAGTACAAGAAATAACTAGCTATAAAGAAAGTGTTAGCAAACCAATCTTAACTAGGATTTTTTTTTTTTTTTTTTTTTTTTGCTCAGTTTCATAGAAGAGCTATGTGGTAGAAACCAACACACAAGGTGTAAAGACTGAGAGAGGTTAAAAAAAAAATCAAGATATATAATTTGCTGATAAAAATAATGAGGAAAATATTTACATAAATCAGTGAAAACAAACTTATTGATATACCAACAATATTACATTGCATGGTATGTAAGAGAATTGTGCATACTGTAAATATTTAAATTAAATGAAGAGGAAACTTGGGAGAGTTAGGGGAAAACACACACACACACACACACACACACACACACACACACATCACTCTTAAGATGTAAAAGAACACAGAGCCCATAGTAAAACCAGAACTTAATTCTATGTCCTTTGAGCCTATGGGGACATTGCTTCCCTGAGATTTGGTTAGTTTTTAGGGACAATAATACCATTTCCTGAGATTTTTACATGTAAAACTGCCTAGCAGCATAGTCCTTGACACACAGAATGACCAGTGTCCCACTGACTCAGAATTGCTGACTCCATGTTCAAGACCAAGGGTACTGGAACATCTGGCACATGGGTTCTCAACAATCACATGATCCCAACCTTCTGAGGGAGAGGAGAGGCAACTGCTCACGCCACAGCTCAGGAAAAAAATCTTCCCACTCGTGCCCTCTAATAGCAAGACAACCACCACTCATGTTCCTGCTCACATGCCCACTTCTGACCCCCAAGACCGTGAAAAGCAGGCACAATTTTTTTTTCTTTCTTTATCATTTTCACTAAGTAAGAAACAAGTGTCTGGCCCATTTTCCAAGATTCTAAATTCCATGAACAATGGGCCTACCTTGCATTAGAATACCTCATACAAGACTCCTGCCATCAAGCCAGTCTCCCATCCAAAGTCAAATGGAAGTGGTTTCATTAGAATGAAGACAATCTATGAAGTCAGGCACAGTAGCGTATGCCTATAATTACAGCAACTCAGGAGGCTGAGACAGGAGGATCGAGTTTGAGGTCAGCATGAGCAACTCAGTGAGACCTTGTCTCAAATAATAAAAAGGTGCAGCGGTGTAGTACATGAACCCCTGGGTTCAATCCTCAGTACCAAAAAAAAAAAAAAAAATTGTATGAATTAAGATTCTCAGAAAAAGAATACCTGAGGCTAGAAAACTGTATATAAAGCATGAAGGAAGATAAAGAATGCCCCCACCCCCAACAAAAACAAGACCATTTCTTTACCCGGAAACATTTTCAATGTGCCTCCCCTTCTCGGCGGGCTGTGGTTACACAACAAGGAACCAACACTTCCCAGTCTACCTTTTGGCAATCTGCCCTGGGACTTCATCTCTGCCAGTGGACTGGCAAATGGAAGCAATGAAATAAATCCTTTCCCTAGACATCTGTTTCGTCTCCACTGCTGCGATCACACAGCCACATTGTTGCCTTGAGTCCCTGGGTTTTAGATGGGAGAGAAACAAACCCTTGTGGCCTTTAGTCATTTAGAGTTTGTTAGGATTCTGTCACGGCAACTGAAACTTTAACTTACAATTAGAGAAAACCAGAAGGCAGGTGGAAGAGAGAACAGAAAAAGTCAATGCTACATTAATAAGCCACCCAAATCTGGAGCATAAAAATCGACTTCATTATACAAGGAAGGGGTGAGAGAGAAATCAGCTTTAGTAATTAGGGGTTTGCCATTCACTTAGTGAAAAGTGAAAATATTTAATACACTTTCTACATAAATATTTCTTTTGGCAAAAAGCAAACAAAGTAACATTTTTAAATATAAAAAAGGCCTTAATGACAAACGAAAAATATTAAGACAAACTGCCAACAACTTGCTGCATCATAAGAAAATAAGAACATTAAAAATTCCTTAGGTGCTATTTTTAAATAGCTAGGAAAATTGGCTGAAAATTATTAGCCATTCTTTTCTAAAATACAACAGTAAATAACAGGTACATGAAGAATCAAGTCATGTAGCCTTTCCAGGGGGAAACATGCTTGGCAACTTATGAAAAGCCTAGGGTTACAGATTTCATCTAATCAAATTAGTAAAACCTTGTCCACAAAGATAAAGACCAAAGAATAATGACAGATTGCAATGGCTGGAAATGCAGGGATAGCCTTAATGAGAGAGTGGGGCTGAGTGCTAGATATGGCTGGATTAAGTAAATTATATAATAGATTAAATAAGTATTAATGAAGTTGAAGCGGGTCAGCTTTTCACCTTTCTCTTATGGGGAAATGAGCTCTCTGAGCAGCATAAATTATAATATAAAACCCAAGTCACCTAACATTTTTTGAAATGTGAAGCTTATGAAGACATAAAATAGAGATTTGAAAAGATGGAACTTTCCAGAGAAAAGAGATATTCTGCCATCCAATGAATCACCAGGAAAAAGTAGACCTTAATTTGTGACCTTGAAGCACAAAAGTTTCATAACAACAAACAAAAAAGACTCTTGAAGAGTAAGTAACTGTGGTTTCCTAAATTAAATTGCCATTAATATACCTTCAGTTGCTCACAATTCTTACTCGAGTTTCCAGAAAGTCAGAAGCGTTTGATGGGTTCTGTTTTCACGAGCAGGAGTCCACAACCAAACGCACGAAGAAAGAAACACATTTTCAAACTTCTTCTACAAATGTATGGACTCTACTTATCAAACCCACGTGGATAATCCCAAAGCTTTGATTAACAACAGTAAAGAAGGAGAAGGAGAACCACTTATTGGTACTAAAGGCTTTACTGTATTAAACCAAATATATTTACAATTTATACAAATGTTTAACCTTCAACAAAAATACAAAAAAACATTTCACAAGATGCAAAACCAGGAAACAAGTTCATTGGAGACACCACTGCTCTACAAAGGACGGAACGCAAGGTGAAGTGCAAGGACAGGAAGGAAATCTCTCTCAGGCCAGGTGTGGGCAACAGATCCTCCATCGAGACGAGAACCGACTGCAGCTCAGGTTGGCAGATTCCGTTCCTCAGTCCTACGCCCCTTGGCCCCTCTGTCCAGCTGGTCGCAGTGCTCCATTTGGTCTAGGTAGGCGACCTTCTGTTGACGGAGTTGTTGCCTCCTCTTTGTAGACTCAAAGTAGTTTTGTGTCAAGGTTTGGAAACAGGTCTGTGTGTGTGTGTGTGTGTGTGTGTGTGTGTGTGTGTGTGTTCTTTTAAAGTTACAACTTTTCTATTTCTACAAATTCAAAACATTTTGGCCCAATTCAACTATAAACGTTAAATCACATGTTTTCAGTAGATGACTTCATAGACTGTGGCCTTCTTATCCCCTGAGCCAGTGACTATGTATTTATCATCCACAGAGATGTCACAGCTGAGCACTGACGAGGACTCTTTGGACTGGAAGAGAAAACAATGGGCAAGTGTTTAATGTGGAACTTGGGTACAAAGGGGCCCTGCTCCCTCCATGGTTCCTTCACTTCTGGTTTCACAGGTGACGTTGTTGTCGAATTGCCATTCTACTAGGTAAGGAGTTTTTACATACCTGGAATATACTGGCTCCATAGGGGGTTCGCCAAGCATTGAGGAGGTTATCTTTTCCAGTACTCACAAACCACTTACCTAGAATTAACAAAAAACACGTAGTTTTTAACAAATAAAATTCCTATAATAGTGTTGGCACCTTGAACTTAATCAAACAGAGCACTGCTATTGCATGAATAATCATATCCAAAGAACTGGTCTATGACCTGAGTAGAGGTTTTAAATCTGAGCTCCCTAGTGAATTATCTGTATGATCCCAGTAGAAGAGGGGTGACAACCTCATTAGTCACTGGACACGACTTGTACGACCATATTCAACACATAGTAGCCCCTCAAATATTGAATCAGTGAAGTTGTTTCACTTTGGACAGTCCCCTCATGACTAAACGGGATTGCAAAGAATTAAATATTGAATTTAATAGGGCACAGTGGCACACTTCTATAATCCTAGTGACCTGGAAGGCCAAGGCAGGAGATTGTAAATTCAAGACCAGCCTCAACCACTCAATAAGGCCCCAAGCAACTCAGCAAAACCCTGTCTCAAAATTTAAAATAAAACAGATCTGGGGGCTGGGGATGTGCCTCAAGCGGTAGCGCTCTCGCCTGGCATGCGTGCGGCCCAGGTTCGATCCTCAGCACCACATACAAACAAAGATGGTATGTCTGCTGAAAACTAAAAAATAAATATTAAAATTCTCTCTCTCTCTTTCCAAAAAAAAAAAAAAAAAAAAAAAAAACCAGATCTGGGTATGAGTCTCAGCAGTCATGAGACCCTGGGTTCAACTCCCAATACTGCCTAACACCCTGCCCCAAATGTTGAACTTTTGTAAAATGCCAGTCATGTTATACAGCATATAGATTGTGCTCAGCTAACTAATCTCTTTATCCTTTCACCTATCCACCCAGAGCACAAGTACAGTCTCCACATGAACTTTTCTCCTCGATGTAACATGGAAGAATGAAGGTATAGCTAAAAATCCCCCTTTTTTAACCCTGGGTTCCTCATCTTGGCCAGTTCACAATGACTTCCACTGTTCCTGACCGATTCTTCTAAAGATTCCTGCCTGCCCTTCTGCATGCAGAGTGGTAACAATTGCCCCACACCCCCACTCAAAACAAGTATGTGTCCAAACCTTGTATTAGGCAATTTCATCTCCTGCTGACTTTTCTCAAATTAGCAAAACAGACTGAAACAGACATTACCATGCTTGGAGGAACATATTAAAACAATAGAATTATTGCATCCAGCTGCTCGGAGAACAACATTTTTTCCAGATAGGATCTCTAACCAGATTTTTTTTAGAAGTATTTTCCATTTAGGCTATCAATGACCTCCAGTTTCCTTTCAGTGGAACTCACCACAATAAGCAAATTTGAGGGACAGCACACAGCTCTCGTGGAGATGCAGCTGGTACTTGTCAGGCTTGTTCACATGCAGCACTTCCACGTTGCTGCTCTCCATGCCCACAGCTAGCCACTCCCCAGTTGGGCAGTATCCCAGGGAGAAGATCTGTAAGAAGCAGAACAGGGTCACTGATTATTTTGCTCAATAAACTTAGGAAGTGAAAAGGCAACCAGAAAGGGGTGGGGGGAGCAGGAGTAAGGACGAGAGGGGATCAGCCAAATCCAGACTGTGGGAAAGTGGACAAGGACAAGAGACCCAGCCCAGACGAACCAAGTGTCAAAAACCTTCATGGAACAGCTGGAAAACTTTGAACACTTCCCTCATACGTGATGAAATTAAGGAATTATTCTTAATAATAGTGGCATCTGTTTGTGTGTTTTAAAGCCATCCCTATCTTTTTAGAGTCACTGATGGAAATACTCAGGGATAAAATGACATCTAGAATTTACTGTGCTTGGGGTGAGGATGACAGAGTGACAAGACTGGCCATGAACTGATAACCACCAAAGCTGAAGGATAAGCATCTACAAACAGTACTCTGTATTTTCAGATACATTTGAACACTTTATATATTTGTATAAATTTGAAAATTTCCATAATCTTTTTTTAAAAAAGGAGAAGTCAAAAATAATATCCTACTTATTAGGATATAAGGAAAGGGTACCACAGGGAAGATTGTGAAAAAAAAATCAACAAAATATTAATAGAAACATAAAATGTGTTAGGAGTCCTATTTTTCTGGGCTGCATTATTTTAATGCCAAAAAAGGGTCTGAAAGTACCAAGTAATGATCAAAAGAACAATTCTACCAGCAGAAAGCACTTAAAATGGCAAGCACACTCTTAACCCAAAACAATTCTAGAGCCAGACACTCAAAAAACTACTTTCCACAATCCACAAAGTTGCCATTTTTATATTATTTCAAAACTCTATAAATCTAGCTGGCCATGAGTCCATTTTTCATAGGATAAGTAATAAGATGGGCATCCACTGAGATAATGCTGCATTTTTTTTTTTTTTTTTTTAAATAAAGTACCGGGGATTGAACCAATGGGCACTTAACCACTCAGCTACATCTCTCCAGCCTTTTTTATTCGAGGACAAGGTTTTACTAAGTTGCCAGCAGGCCTTGAACTTGAGATTCTCCTTCCTCAGGTTCCTAAGTTGCTGGAATTACAGGCATGTGCCACTGTGCCTGGCCTACTACACTTTTTAAGGCTCCTTGATGTAGGGCAAATGAATGAACTTTCAGAGCTGTTGTGACTTTCCCTACCCTGAATATTCTTCAAGCTCTATTTAAATGAGAATCAAATAATCATCTCTCACTCCACATTAGATGGTCAGAATAGGTACCACACACCAGCAGAGCTGGATATAGTCTTCACTGTATGAATTCCCTAAACAAACACATCTGGAAATAAAGCAGTTCCACAGGATTTTAGAAGCCACTTGAGGAGTTTCAGGGGGGTTTTTATTTGTTTATTTGAATCAGTTCTCTCAGATTTAACCCCGATCTGTTTGTCCTACTGCCATCATCCTGGGGTGGGAAGGATGTCCCACACAGGCCACCTCAGAGATTCCAGGGCAAGTGAAAGCCAGTCGTCACCTGTGAGGTGAAGTCATGCTGCTGCAGCTGCCGCCCCTCGCGCAGGTCCCAGGACCTGACTGTGTTGTCCAAACCTCCCGTCCAGAGCTTGGTGCCATCGTTAGATATATCAATACAGCTGGCTCCGTCTGTGTGGCCCTGGAATTGCCTGATAAAACAAACCAGATTGAATAATGATTTCCTGCCAGAGCTCAAGGTAAACACTGTTGTGTTGTTAGTTTTGGACTCTCTGTATGTCATCTCGTCAGTGTCTGCTGATGTGTAAGATCAAACTAACCTTCCCCTGAGGAGGAAAGGAAACAGCACCTGCAGATTTTATTTTCTTTTTTCACAATCCAAGGGCTAAACAAATGCACTGCCATTGGAGGTTGCTACCCAGAAGTCAAATATGCTACTATGGCTTCTTTGATGAAATCTGTCTAGAAGAGAAAACTCCTCCCAGCTCTGGAAAGTGTTTAAGTGTTAAAAGAAAACAAAGGACAAACACACAAAATCTCAAGTGTATGCCTTAAGGAAAGATTAAGGTACCGTACTTCAGTGGTGAAACTTGAATCCAGGAAAGTGGCTACCTTGTAAGCACTGGGACAGAAGTATCCTCATTCAGTGAGCAAATCAACACGGCAATGCCCTTCCTCCCAGCAAACCATGAGATCACCTGTTTGCTCAACCTTGCTTTCTGAATTAAAAAGAGCCCTGTGTTAGGAAATCTGGACTCCCAGAAACAAAGGGTCATGCTGGCGTCCTGACCTCGGAGGCACAGGGCAGAGACCAAAATAATCACGGAGGCAGATTGGTGGACACTTTGGCAAGACCTTGTCTTCAAGCTGAGCACAAGGTTTTTCATGACAGGAAAATCTCATACAGCATTCAAAAAGCACCACCAAAAACAACTAGGAAAGGGATTTGCTGAGCACAAGTGGCATATAAGGCAACAGGTGGGACCTGCTATGGGGAGGTCACCAAGGCTGGTGGTCCATGATGGTGACTATCAGGGACTTGGTTCTGCATGCTGAGAGGGAGTTGGCAGAAGTGGCCAGGACAGATCACGATCCACCTTCAGAACCTGGCAAGACCTGACAAAGAAGTGCTTGGGAATTCTGACATTCAGAAGAAGGTTTCCATGCCTTTTCTTCCTCTAGGATGCAAACCTAATTATTCCCACCGAGCTCCAAATTCTTTTTTTTGGGGGGGGGGGGAGGTGGGCAGCGGGGGTGGGGTGGGTACTGAGTATTGAATCCAGGAGCATTCTACCAGTGAGCTACATCCCCAGTCCTTTTTATTTTGAGACAGGGCCTCACTAAGTAGCTGTGGCTGACCTTGAACTTGCAATCTTCTTGCCTCCGCTTCTCAAATTGCTGGGATTACAGGTGTATGCTACTGCACCCACTCAGAGGTCCAAACTTTTAAGATGAGCTTGGAATTTGAAAGAGTATAAGGGAAGGAAAAATTACCACTGTTGCCCTGAGCCAAGACGAGAACCATTATTTCAAAAAATTTACCCTCTATAAGCTATTCTGAATGTCTACACTTGTCCCAGGACCTCTTTTCCCACATGCCCCAAATCTTTCCCCCACTGTAGCCAGGCACAGCATCCCAACCAGGCCAGTACTCCTCCAAGTCCCCCCTACAAGTCCCACAGGCACTGCCTTGCCTGTGTTTCTTTCCTTCAAACTGTTTTGGCAATTCAGGGATTCCCTCTTCCCTCCAGTCTGACTTCTTTTCATCTCTTCAACTCAGCAAATGTTTAATCCTTCACCCTAAATATCACTCTCTATCAACTCACAGCCCCCAATGGATGTTCCTCCATCCTACCACCCTCCAAGAGAATATCTCCACATTACTCCCAAGCTACCAGACCAGAAGGCAGAATGTGCAGGGTCACAGGCGCACAAAGATTCTTCATTGCCCTGTCACACACAGCAGTCACATGCAGTCAGTCCAAATTGAGAAAGAGATGTGTCGAGCCCTACCCTCTTACATCTAATAGGCACTGACTTCAAGAGAGCCAGCACAGAGCAGGGGTTCTGGGCACAGACAGGAGAGCAGGATGTCTGGGCTCCAATTTCAGCTCTTCCATATCTGACTGTGTGACCCATGGCAAATAACTCTGTACGTCAGGTTTTTCATCTACAAAATGTGGAGAACAGCAGTGCAGATGTTATGAGAACTAAATGGGCTAATATCTGAAAAGTGCTTACAATTTGAATTTGGGAGGGAGGGAGAAAAGGAGGAAGGAAAAAAAAAATTTAAACCAAGTAACTGTAGCTAGGCTAAAAGGGGCTTTGGGCTCCAGCTCCACAAGTCCATTTTGCTCACTCTGCACTATGTCAGAAATGTCATTCGCATGCAGAGACAAAGCTGGGCTTGGTGACACTGGGTTTCTACAAGAAGGTTTAAAGAAAGAGTGCGCTGCTTCGATGATGTCTCTGGGTCATCCCTTTTCTGTGCACACACACAACCAAAAGCATTAGAGGGGGCCAGCCTAATGAGCCACAGGCCTAAAACCACAGCATGAACAAGATGGTTTCTGAGCACAGATAAAATGTGGCAAAAAGCCAAGCACACCCGGACTTCTACCATTGATGTTTTGTTAGTGCTTTACTTTTAGAAGACTTTCCCGTAATGCTTCTGTGTGAGCACCAGCCAGGGCAGCCGAGCCACAGCAGTTGCCAGGGTGAGGAGGGCAGATTCCAGGAAGCAAGCAGAGCCCTGTTCACTCCTGAGTGGAAGGACCCCTAAACAAGTCTTTTATTTACTTATTGAGAAACATGGATATTTTAAAACCATTTTGTGGATTCAATTCATGGACTCTCCTTTTTTCCTTTCTGATGTCCTTTTGTTGACTCTTTTTTTTTTTTTTTTGGTTATCTTATCAGTTGACTTCTGTTTGCATAAACAAGGTTCTAGACAAGGCCAAAAACATCTAGAATTGAGAGCCCTTCATGCTTCTATGTAATTCATGTTATGCTATTATACCACCCCTTGGCAAAAGCTAAACTTGGCTTCTGTATGCCCACTGAAGAATAGGAACAAGAAAAGGATGAAGTCGTGGTCATCATCCAGCACAGCACCAGGACCAAAAGTTCCCCGGAGCATCTAGCTCCACACCTGGCACACAGTAGGCTCTTCACAGATGGACTGCTGCCTGGGGGCAGCCAGAGAAGCAGAGGCGCAGAGGGGCCTTCTCCTGAGGCCATCCACTCCTCCCTGAGGAAACCGCTGGTGCTCACCTCACAAGTGTCTGGTTGTGTAGGTCCCACACGGCGATGTTGCCATCACTGCAGCATGAGAAGCAGACCTTGGAGTCAGGGCTGATGGCCAGGGCATAGCAGGCAGGGGCCGACGATGTCAACTCTGCCTTGATGCGAGGGGTTGGAGCAGCCAGGTCCCAAATGGAAAGAGTGCTGGCTTCCCCTCCCACAATGAGAGTGCAGCCATCAGGGAGCAATTTACACGAACGGATATAATTATCTCTATTCTGTGAAATAAACATAATTCAATTGCTATGATGCATTACCAAGCAATAACAGTGCCGCGTTCACTAACTGCTATCATGGGTTTTGACTTCAGAGTGGCATTTCACAGACTCCCATTTCTATAGTAAATATAAGGGCCCAACTGCCACTGTCCCCTTCCAAACAAATTCATAGGCTTGCTCAGTCATGTGTGATGTCAGATCACTGTTCCTGACTCCCTGCCTCAGAAAGCCCTGAAAGTAACCAGGTGGTAAGGCACTGCTACACCCAGAAACCACTTTTGAATCTGGTCAATCAATCATTTACCTCTTCCCCTCTGTTTGGAAAAAAATGCAGACCCACTGTGCATGTTCTCGTTTCCATTATTCTTAACTATATCTTTCTTAGTCAGAGGATCTTAAAAATGTTAACAGCTGCTTTCTCTAATTGTAACATAGCTTGCTATCCATGTGTGAGCCCCTCAATCCAAAAGCCCAGGAAATCAGTCCAAGAAGGCATCATGCCATCAACCCAACATGTATAAAAAAGGGCCTAATATGATCCACCTCTAGAACCTCAATGGATGTGCTATCCTCCAACTCGAATCCCAATGGATATGCTTAAAAGTGGCCTGTCTTTCAAAGATCAGAGAAACTTTAAGCACCAACTTTAAAAGAGAATAACTCCTACTACTACAGAATATGTTGAAGTGTAAGTTTCATTAAAGGAGGTCTTTGTCTTAAAATTTTCTTGGTGTATTATAATTACACATACTAGTGGAATTCAGTGTGATATATATGTACACGTATGTGACATCATTTGGTCGATTTCATGCCCTGAAATTAACCTAAATGTTCCCACTCCTCCTCCCTCCACAGGAGATATTTTTACATTGTCTGATTTAAAAAATACAGTAATAACTACCCCAAGTCTGTGTATCTCAAAGACACTGCCACTCTGCTTTTTGGAAACACTGGCTCTGGAATGCTTACACTCTTCCAGTCAGGTAGGGAGTGGGTAAACTGAGCCATCTGAGATGGTGGAAGGCAGGTTGACATCATTCTGGATGGGCAAAGCAGGGCAGCCCAGTTGACAGTGTGCGTAAGGGCAATGGTATAAAAATAAGGTCTGTAAATCCTAGGGTTACACTTTAGAGACCAGAATATGTCCTAGAGTGTCTATGTCCCAGAAAAATGCAAACTGGCATCCTCAGACGCTGGCTTATGTGCCCTGTAAAAATGTTCCTATTGCTCCTGTTTGCCTGACACCCTGATCCCCTGCAGTGTCTCCCTCAGCCCTTTCCTGAACTTAAGGTAGTGAAACCAAACCAGCTCTCCAGCTCTCCCTAACAACACAGACCCTGTTCAGAATGGCTTTCATGCCACATTATCCAATGTTTACTATTCAATATTTATTTGAAGGCTGTAGGGAAATTAAAAGTGGAATGGATTGCAGGGATCAGAGTCCAGGCCTCACTGTGTTTTCTTGCACTCACTGGAAAACCCCCCTTTATAATACACAGCTACACAAGGACAGCTTTCTGCAAACCCACTGTAAAATAGTTTAAAAAAGAAATCCATCAACACTGGGCTCTAACCACAGCAACAGCAACAAATGAAACCTTCACTTTTAAGGGAGGGGTGGGGGGTTATACAGCTAACACAGGAAACAGAAGGGGCTTCCATTTCCTCCTAATGGGAATAAAACCCAGGCCTGGACAGCGATTTCCTTATTGAGTCTCGGGGGAGAAATTACCCTTGTGCACCAGTTCCTGCTCACTCACCAGACAGTCAAGCTGAGAGACAGGGCTCTTGTTGCCAGGGTGGCTGATGTCCCAGACCTTGACACAGCCCTTGCCACCGGTGTACACGTGCCTCGTGGGGTTGCTGATGGTCACTGCACACACCACCTCCCCATGGTTGAGGGTGTTGATCTGGCGAGCGTGTCGGGGGATTCCAGGTCCAATGAGGGCATCGGGGGGAAAGGGCACAGGCTGCATCTGACCATCTGCAGTGACGTGGAAGGAGTAGGCACTTTTGGAGAGGGGAGAATTGGAGAGAAGAGAGAAAACACACTGAGTGTGAAGGAATCAGTCATGACCCCGGCTCTGCTCTAGAAGGAAGGCAACGAACAGCAAAGCTTCCCTTGGGATGGTTCCCCTTTTGAAATCAATTCGAGTTGAAGCCCTTACTGATGGAACACATCTAAAATAAATGATAGCTGGAATCTAGGACGTGCCAAAAGAAACTTCTCTTGAACTCTATTTAAAAAAAAAAAAAAAAAATTTAAGACTAAAACACTGTGCTTACCCATTCTATAAAGCATTCTGTCAAATCACATTATAAAACAATGTGCTTCCAAATTAGCATAAAATATCCCCTCCCATGTATCTCATATAATTGTATGATTTCTTAGTATGATTTAAAATGATCATTTTCAGGGTTTAAAACGAAGCCCTTAAGAACTCATAACTACACATAGTAAGTCATGTATTTCAATGCTAATCAACAACAACAACAACAAAACAACTTTTAAAACACACTCATTTAAAGCTGAGGCTCAAACTATTTCTAAATAACCAAAAAGAGATTCTCTTACATCAAGTGGCTCTGTGACGAGAGATTTACTTAAATAATTTTTTAAAGTAGGTCTTGCTATGTTACCCAGGCTGGTCTCTAAACTGCTGGGCTCAGTGGGATCATGGCACATGCCACTGCTCCCAGTAAGACTTTTGTTTCGTTTGTTTTAAAGACTTATGTGCGATAGAGATTTTAGGTTTCCTATTTAACAATCTCCCTTGCCTACCTTCATCACTAACCCGTTTAGCCTCAGGCAGCAGAGCTCCCAGCTAAGACTGCTCTTCCCAGCTCTGCTCTGGCCAGGTAGTGCCCATATCTGGACCAATGAGGTGTGGACAGAAGCTGCTGGGTGTCATTTCACCTAAGTTTTTCATTTGAAATACAGGTGAGAGAAGGCCATAAAGGAACTCTGTGCTTTCTGCTCAATTTTGCTGTGAACCTAAAATTACTATTCTAAAAACCGAAGTTTATCAATTTTTTAAAAGTAAACAAAAAAGAAGTAAAGAGAGGGTATGCCTGGTCTCTTCTCTTGTTCCTTCCCATTGCCTGAACTACAAGCAAGATGACTGGAGTTCCTGCAGCCTTTTGGGACCACAAGGTCTCTTTGAAGATGGAAATTAACTGCTAAGGGAGGGAGAACAGAAAGATAGATGCAGAGACCCTGTTAAACCGTGGGGCTCTGATACCTGCCTTGGGCTGCTGGCAGTGTCTTTTACAGGAAAGAGAAAGAAATAATTTCTATATTACTTAAGCTACAAGGTTGTTTTTTCCCCCATTACAAACAAATGAACTGAATCCTAGTTGTACATTTCTATTTCCATACCAAGAGTTAAATTATTATTTAAGCTCCAAGAAAAGAAAATATTATGGACATTATAAAACATGCACAAAAACAGGAGAGAGGATGGTAGAAAAAAGAAGTGTTTTAACTCCACCTCCCAATGGATAGAATTCTGCATACCCCAGGTGAACATTACAACTTTCCTTGTCTTATCTGAGGCATTACCAGGACAGCTAGAAGTTCAAACAATAAACACTAAATGGAGTATGTACAATCTCCTCCTTCTCACAACCCCACTGGTTAGGCCTAGGTTCTTTCTGGAACTTGTCATTGACACCTTTACATATGTAAACATCATGAGTATTAATGCAGAGCTTAAATTTTCATTATTTATTTATTTATTTATTAAATACATGACAATAGTGGAATGCATTACACTCATTAAAATTTTCATTTTAATACTAACTCAAATTCTGTCCTATAAATTAGCAGGTACAAAATTGAAAATTGATATATAAGATATCAAGTCTCTACTTGCCTAAGCTTTAAACCCACATACTTTTCCTTGGAAATAAAATGCAGGCTATTATATTCCCTTTATAAAAGCAAAATATCACATACATGGACTTTAATATTCTTCAAAAAACACAATCTTTTATATCTGTTATCTCCTGGAAAACTGGTTCTAATAACTCACTCTTGGTTTGAAAAATGAGCACATATCATGGGAACCATGTATAATATTCTGAGAAATAATTATGCATATAAAACAATATACCTCAAAGCCTGAATCACTGAATCATTACATCCTTTTTTTTGGGGGTGGTGGTGGTACTGTGCATTGAACTCAGGGTGTCATGTGTACTACTCAAGCACTCTGCCATTGAGTTACATATCCAGCCCTTTCACTTTGAGACGGGGTCTCACTAGGTTACCCAGGCTGCTCTCAAACTTGTCATTCTTCTGCCTCAGCCTCCAGAGTTGCTAGGATTATAGGCGTGCACCACCATGGCAGGCTAAATCTCATGTTTTTATCCAGCAGGATTCTTTGGTTGTCTTAGCAATATACAAAGTTCACATAACATTTCAATATATGAATATTACAATTAGATGAATGGGTAGCTATTACACTTAGTATGGGAATTATATCAATCCTATTCCTACAAGAATTTTGGACTCCTGATAGCTCTAGAAGAGTGAAGCCCAGTGGCTAGCTCTATGACCAGATATCAGGCACCATGACCAGGGTGCAAAAGTGACAAACTTTCTAGGTGATGCTGAAGAAATGACAAGTGAGATTCTACAAAATAAAACAACTGGGTTGTATATATAGCTAAGGAGGAGAGAGGAGCTTCTTCTGAAAGTCCCCTTGCTATGACAGCAATGGCACAGGTGGAGGTAGGTCCTGCTCTCTGTGCACCATCAGTTAAGGTGGGCACCTACTGGTGGGCACCAACTTCCCATCAGATGCCCCTTCAGTAATCCCAGATTTTCAGGGGAAGAAAATTTTATCTTACTTCAACTGGAACCCTGCTTATTATAGAATTGAATGTTCCAGATTAAAATAGATGCACGAAGTACAGACGGGAGATCTGTATGCTGGTCTTTGGAAGACACCCACTTCTCTCCCAGGTGTCCTCTTCTTTAAACTGCACAGGAGGTCTGCGATCATCATACTGAGGCAATTTAAAATTGATTCACAGTGCAGCGAACTGCTGCCAGAAGCTGTGAACATTTGTCTGTCCCAGGGGAAACCCATATGGATGTTAATACATCAGTCAAGGGGGGGCCTCTGAGGAAGCAGGCAGCACCCGCTGTGCTGGGGAGCCGCATCGAATGAACAAACCAGAACAAAGCAAAGGGCTGATGGTCTCAAGGAGAAATCCAGCGGAAGGAAAAGAAGCGGGGTGAATCAGATGTAGGCATCACTTATTCACCTACAAAAATAACAGGAACCTCCTCAGAGACCATATTAATGGCACATTATGACAATGTTAAAGAAGTCTGAAAAGGAAACTTCTCTATTGGTTGATGAATTATAAAAAGTAAAAACAATCAAGGAAGGGAATCTATAAAGAGATAGGGGTAAGTCATCCCCTTTATTCATGGAGGGTACATTTCCAAACCCCTGGAGGATGCCTAAAATCAGAGAGCACAGAACTCTCTATATACTTACTGTGCTTTATTCCCCTGTACATACATACCTATGGTAAAGTTTAATATTCAAAAGAGGCATATTGGGATTAATAAAATTAATAATAAAATCAAATGATTATAGCAATGCATGCTGATATAAGTTATGAGAATGCAATCTTTCTCAAGATTTTTTACTTTTTGCCTTTCCACATAGAGGAAGCACTTCACAGCTTTTCTTTAGTATATCTGAATTGCCAGCATTGCTACTCTTGTGCCTTGGGTCCTCTAGTAAGTCTAATAAAGGTTACCTTAACACAAGCACTGCAGTACTATAACAATTGATCTGATAACTACGGCAGTTATGAGATCAATTGTTATAGGGCAGGTAGCATATACAGTGTGGATACACCATACAAGGGGATGATTCACATTCCAGGCAGGATGGAGTAGCACAGTGTGAGATTTTATAACACTACTCAGAAATGCACACAATTTAAAGCTTGTGAATTATAGTGGGTGCAGAGGTGCACACCTGTAATCCCAGCAACACATGAGGCTGAGGCAGGAGGAGTCCAAGTTCAAGCCCAGAATCTTTTAGTGATACCCTGCTTTAAAACTAAAAAATAAAAAGGGCTGGGGATGTGGCTCAGTGGTACAACACCTCTGGGTTTAATCCCCAGGACCAACACACACACACACACACACACACACACACACACACACACACACAGAGTAAATTGTTTATTTCTGGACTTCTGCTTAATACTTTCATACTGCACTTGACCATGGGTAACTGAAACCATGAGTAAGAAAACTACAGATAAGGGTGAACTATAGTATTTATAAATATCCCTCAAACCTGAATTCAGAATGAGTCCAAACACAAAAGACTACACATGGTATGACTGCATTTACACAAAGTCAGACACCAGCAAAGTCATCAGTGATACTGAAGGTCAGGGTGGGGGTTACTGTTGGTGACATGAAGGGAAACATGAAGGCTTTAGGACCCCTGATCCAGGGCTGGTTCCATGGGTGGGAGCCCTTAGTTAAAAGCAGCTGAGCTATACATACATGATACACACATCGTATCTCAATTCTTAAAATTTAGATTCGTTTATTTATTCAAGACAAAGAGGAGAAAAGGCCCCTAACCTATCAACCATTAGATTAGGTCCACAGCCAAGTTGACAGCCTAGCCTTTGGCATTCAGTGGACCTCACATGCAGAGCTCTGGGTCCCCGAAAGCACCAACTGTGGATTTACTACCTGGATAGCCTGCAGAACGTGTGTCCGTTTCCTGATCTATAACACAGGAATAATAAAATGTAAGAGTTGCCTTATAGTAAAGTATAAAGTTATTAAAAGGATTAAAAGAGATGCCATCTGTGAAACACGTAACAGAGCACTGGACACATGCAGCATCATTACTAAACCATGACTTTAACAAAAGGAAAGTGGGCTGTGTTGAATCAAGGCAAATGTCCGCCAGTGGGCAAATGTGAGCATCAGGGTGCTAAAGGGGAGGAAGATGCAGAGTGGGAATCGGGAAAGCAGATGAAGGGACAGGAAAATCAAAAAAAATTAAAGAAAATGAGCACAGGAGAGACGACACTTGGCAAAGTTATGTGAAAACTTTGGGATGAGGTTGTTTGGATAGGTGTGTGGCAAGCTGTGGGGCAGAAAGATGGAGTCCCTGGATCCTTGGCGAGGTCAGCAGCCCACTCCTAAGACAGCCTCACAACTGAGTCTGGCCCTGCTCCACCTTCTGACCCCAGCACCAGCAGATCAGGCTCACTTCTCATTCTGAACTCTGGTGGTGGAACTCAAGAAGAAGGGCTGGGCACGGTGTGCACACCTGCCATCCCAGCAACACAGGAGGCTGAGACAAGAGTAGCCAAAGTTCTCAGCCAGCCTGGCAATCACTTGAGACCTTGTCTCAAAAAGGGGTTGAGAGTGTAGCTCAGTGGCAGAGCACCCCTAGGTTCAATTCCCAGTGCCTTCCCCCACTACACACACAAAAGAAAAACTCATTTGGAGCAAGGGACTTTTCATTTACTGGGCACGTAGCACAGGTGAAGGAACTCAAAGGAAGGAGCCCCCTCTGGGATTCCTCACAGCAGTGGTGAGCTGGAAAACAAGACTGAGTTTGAAGGAAGCAGGCTGTTTTTCCTGGGCAGACTGGCTCCTGTTAATAAAACAATGCTGTGTTCTGCAGCCAAAAGAAAACAGGTGTTTACAGAGTTGTCAGTTTGTTAGAAATAGATAGAACTGCAGTGGCAGAGTCCAGTAAACAGTAATGAAGAGGCACGGACCCCAAGAGATGAGGACTGTGGCCAAGCCCCTGGTGCTTGGGGACTCGGCACTGCTGATGTGAAATTTCCTGCTGTATTAACAAGTCTCAAAAATCCGATCATGTCAAAAACCTCCACTCGACCTTCAAGCTTTTTAAAGCTCATGAGGCCCTTTACAGCAAGTCTTACTTGATGTGACCCTAAACTTCAAGCCATGTGAGACAGCAGGCCATTCCCATAAAATATCACATGTCACTTCCCCAAGGTGTATACAGACTGTTCCCTCCTGCCTAGAGCAACACTACCTCCCTCCTGGGTACATGTCACTTCCTCCCTCCCTCTTCCTGCCAGTACCTCCCCAGGCAGAGTAGTTCTTCTCCACGGTCCTGGCTTTCCCTATGAGTTTCTACTATAGCATTTATCAAACTAGACATTGCTGTCCTCCTTATTCCAGAGTTCTTCAGGAATGACTTCACCAGCACATACACAGCTGGTGCTCCAACAATGAATCAGAACACCACAAGTCATTGACTGCTACCTGGTCACTTATATACTGAGACATGAAAGAAAGGTGGCTCTGGTGAGAAAAATAAGCTAAAATGAGAAGGTAGGCAACTGTATTCTAACCATCTGGGTCATGCCAGCCAACTTCCAAGGAATATCTAGCATTCATCCCAAATGTGACTAAGAGTTGGTATCAACCATCCCAGGGATAAGGCAGTCCCTGGAGAGAGAATGTCAACCATGATAAGACACTGAGGCAGCCATGGTTGAAGGAGAGCTAAATCTGGTAGATGCTGGATGCTCACAAAGCAAGCCAGGCAGAGACAACCACAGTGCACTGGGGACTGGCTCCATTCTGGGTCTCAGCATTGGAAGCACAATTCAGACACCAGTGTCCAAGAGGTAAGGAGACACAGCTCGGTTTAGTCATTAGAAAGATGGGGGGAAACCAGGCGTGTAATCCTAGCAATCTGAAAGGCTGAGACAGTTCATAAGCTTGAGGTCAGCCTTGCAAACTTAGCAAGGCCCTAAGCAACTTAGTGAGAGCCTGTCTCAAAAATTTTAAAAGGGCTGGGAAAGTAGCTCAGTGGAAAAGCACCTCTGTGATCACGCCCCAGTATCCTGCCCAAAAAAGTGGAAACCAAGTTTCATTTATTTGGACCTCATTTTCCCTATCTATATACAAACGTGTCCTGACAAAACAGTCTATGAACAGGTCTGCTAAGATGTGGAGTAAATGAAGCTACATTGGAATGTACTTCAAGAGAATTATAAAATACAATAAATATTCAATCTTTAGTTTCTATAACAAAAAGATAGTTTATTGGCCCTCATTACTTAGAGATGGAAGAAGTGGCTCAAGAGAAGCTAACACACTTACAACCATGTAGCTACTAGGTGGCACAACCAACCTACAAGTGGAGCACCTAAACTTGAACTTGACGTCTACAGCAACACTAACTATGATTTATCCCTCGAGAGGGATAATGTGGAGCCTATCAGGACAGAGGAACATGGCCAGGCAAGTCACCATGATCAGTATGGTTCATTATGGAGCTCAGAGTCCAGAGACCTGGGCCCCAGGAGACTTTGAGAGCTGGGGTTACCTGGTTCCTTCAGAAATTGTTGAAAATTATATAATTACAAGTACAGGACTTCAAAGCATTCAGATGGGAGACTTTTTATTCTATGTGTCAGTTTGACCAGACCAGCAGAGGCCCAGATGGCTGGCAAAATACTTCTAGGTGTCTAGAAGGATGCTCCTTGAAGAGATCAGCATTCTAGGTGGTAGAGGGTAAAAAAGACCCACCCTTTCAATGCAGGTGGGCCTCACTGGGCATCATCCAATCTGCTGAGGGCCTGAATAGAATAAAAAGTAATCTCTAAAGTAAGGGTATTGTCCCCTGGTTCTCGGGCCTTCAGACTTGGAGTGGAAGTGCACTGCTAGCTTTTCTGAACCTCTTGCCTGCAGATAGCAGATTATGAGATTTCTCAGTCTCCATCATCATGTGAGCCAATTCCTCCTAATAAATTTCGGTTTAGCTATCACATTGGTTTTGTTTCTCCAAAGAACCCTGATATAATCATGCATAGTGTAAAGAGAATTGGATTTTCAAGTCCACTAAATAAGACAGCTGTGGAATTGAGACTGGTCAACAGAGGAACCAGAAGAAAAATCAGGAACAGAAAAACAGCGGGTGTGGGGAAAAGCTCCTGGCCACAGAGCTGTCTCCTTGGCTAGAAGTCGAGGGATGGTCTCCAGCCACTGCTGCAAAACATGTTTTCCTAACAAGCAATTTTACCCCAAAAGCAGATATGACTTTCTTTTCCCTTTAGGCTCCAAATCCTAAAAGGTATTTTAAAGGTTTATTTAAGCACTAAACAAGTGGGTAGAAGATT
The DNA here is from genome assembly GCF_964194105.1 of Spermophilus citellus. Lineage (NCBI taxonomy): Eukaryota > Metazoa > Chordata > Mammalia > Rodentia > Sciuridae > Spermophilus > Spermophilus citellus. Next base: position 85,608,553 of record NC_138183.1, read on the forward strand.
TCTGAATTACATGTCTGGTATTAAAACATAGGGTGAAGGGACCTGGAACTAACCTAGAATCTGAAGCCAAGCTGTTATTAGTGTGAGTTATTACTGACCTCAAGGTGCTAGTATACGAGGCTGGGAGAGTTTGGCCCCCAGGTATCTGGAGGGAAAAAAGTAATGCTATCGGGTCAGGAAAAAAAAAAAAAAAGTCTACCTTAACTTTCAAATTTCCCCACTAGAGCTCAGGGGAATAAATTTCCTAAAACTAAAAATGAATTCAAGTTAAGCTGACTGAACAATACCAATTAATTCTAGCCTTGAGGGTTTAAAAACAAAGTTTGGGTGATCTATTATAATAATCAACACTACTTATTTCCAAAGTGCAAAAAAATATGAGTCTTCTTTCAAAAAGAATGAATCACACAGTCTCACCCCGTTCTGGACTCACCTACCACCAACTAAATGCAACTAACATTTGTTAACTGGGTATCTCTGCTGGAGGGGAAAAGGAAACTTCAGGAACTTCAAATCTACCAGGACAAAGCAGATGGAAATGTACATGTGATTATAACCCAAGGTCCAAGTGTGAGTGTCTAAAGACGTCAATTACTAAGTGCTACTAGAGAGACATCATGGATGGGAAGGCATCCACAAACACTTCATGAAGAAGGAAGCAACTAAAGTGTCTTTGAAGGACTGAAAATACTCAAACAGTGCTATGGTGTGGATAAAGTCCCATATACTAAAGGCTTGGTCACCAGACTGTGGTGCTAATAGGAGCTGGTAGAACCTTTAGGAGATGGGACCTAGAGGAAGTAAGTTAGGTCACTAAGAGAGTGTGCCCTGGAGAGGTATTGAAACCACCACCCACTTCCTGTCCCTCTTTGCTTCCTGGACAGCATGAAGAGAGCAGCTTCACTCTTCCACACACTCCCCACCATAATGTGCTATCTCACCATAGGCCCAAAGCAACTGGGTCAACCCATCATGGACGAAAAACCTCTGAAATTGTCAGTTAAAATAAATCTTTCCTCCTTTTAAGTAGATTACCTCAGGCATTTTGTTACATTAACAGAAAGCTGACTAACTCAAATATGAAGTGAAGACTGTGAGACGGGAAGGGAGGATATAAATAAATAAACAAACAAACAAATAATAAATAAACTCAGTGGCAGAGTGCTTGCCTAATATGTGCAAGGCCCTAGGTTCAATCCCCAGAAATACAAAAATAAATAAATAAATTTAAAAAATAAATAAGAAGGGAAGGTGCTTCTAGCAGAAGAGGCATTTGATTAACACAAAATAAAAGATAGAACATGAGGATAGAAAAGCAGGCTGGGGCCATATCACCAGTGGGTCCTGGAACATCACATGTCACATCACTTATTAGTCAACAATGAAAGATCTCTGCACAAAAAAGGGACCTAACTCAGGTGCAGTGGGGTACCCCTGAAATCCCAGCTACTTGAGAAGCTAAAATGGGAAGATCACTTCAGCTTGGGAGCTCACTGGGTCCAGCCCAGACATCACTGCAAGATCGCATCTCTGATTAAGACAGGATGGGATAAGATAAACAGAAAACCTATCAGATAAGTGCTTTCTTTTCTTAAACCCAGGGGTGCTCTATCACTGAGCTATCTCCCTGGTCCTATTTTCAATTTTCTACTTTGAGGCAGGGTCTGAAATTGCCCAGGCTGGCCTAGAGCTTGTGATCCTCCTGCCTCAGTCTCCCGAGTCACTAGGATTACTAGAGAAAGACGCCATATCTGGCTCCCGATAAGTGGTTTCTAATAACAATAACCTAACAGGGATTTGATTAGGGTGAGGAGAGAGAACACAAAACTCACCCAGGTTCTTGTTGACAAAATAAGACTGGGTAAAAAATAAATGAATTAAGTAAGGATCTAAGGCTGAAGCTTGGGCCTGAATGTCAGAGAGAAGGGGACAATGCCTTAATAAAGAGCCGTTGGGAAACATTGGTGTGAGTATGAGGGATGGAAAACAACCAGGGTGGTTGGGAAGCTCTACTGAGACCTCAGGTCATTTCTACACCAGAAGCCAGTACGGAACAGGGTGAGGCTAAAAGGCCTTTGCATCAGCTGGTGCCTCCCTGCAGAGGTTCACTTCCTGCCCCTACTAGGTGCATGGAGCTCTGGACACAATTCTGCAGAGAATTCCTCTTCAGTGGGATCAGCCCCTCTACCCTCTACCTTACACTTCCATTCAATAGTGCCCCTCTGCCATAATTCTTACATACACTACGGTTCTATATTAGTTTTTGAGATTATTTGATTAATGCCATCCCCCTGAATATGCCACTCCCAAATATGCCACTTTGACATGGTACTTTGAGCTGAAGGCAAGAGAGCAAAGGGAGATACAGGAAAGACCTTCTAACCTCCCCATCTGCATAAAAATGGGTCCCTCCCAGGCATAGTGGTGGACATCTGTGCACCAGCTATTTGAGAGGCTGAGACAGAAGTATTGCAAATACAAGGCCAGCCTCAGCAACTTGTCTCAAAAACCCGGTCTCAAAAAATAAAAAGGTGGGGCTGGGGTAGTGGCTTAGTGGTAGAGTGCCTGCCTAGTATGCATGAGACATTAGGTTCAATTCTCAGTACCACATACAAAAAAATAAAATAAAGGTCCATCAAAAACTAAAACAAACAAACAAAAAGGGCTAAGGATGCAGCTCAGTAGTAAAGCACCCCTGGGTTTAACTCCCAGTAGCAAAACAATTAAAAATTAAAAAACAGGTCCTAAAACTTCTCATGATACGTCTTTTTGTCTCTTATTGCCAGTCAGGGAATGGGCGTTGAAATGAATGTGTACAAACAAACCTATCAACATAACTCTCACCTTCCCTTAGTTTTTCCAGTTTCTGTCTCAGTCACTATCCCCCAATTGACTACCTCCAGTCCAAACCCCTTTCTCTTGTCATTACTTCACAAATTTATCACTCCTTTATATAAAAGGTATCTGAGCTGCCTGCTTTGGTTCCCTCTTGACCTCTTTCTTTTTTGTACGGATTCCCATATACATGTAAAATTTTAATAAAACTTGTGTGCTTTCCCCCGTTAACCTGCCTTATGTGATTTTCATTCCTATACCTGTTAGAAACTTTAAGAAGGCAGGTGAGAAATGTTTCTTCCCCTAGACACCATTCCCAGACCGTGAGCTCCTACCAGAGTCCCTTCTGCCTGTGACTAGGTCTAAATAAAATCTGTAGAAGCATGAATGGGAGGGAGGTGATGGTCTAGAATTCAGTGGGCAGATGATGCAGGAACTTGAAATCACATCCTGCACGACAGGGCTGAAGCAATGGGCAAAATCAGCCAGAAGAGAAGCCTCATGGTGAAACAGAGGTCTCCAAATATCTGAACAAAGAAAGGAGGATGGAAGCTGGGTACCCTGTGCATGCCTATAGCAACTCAGGCAGCAGGATTCAAAGTTCAAGGCCAGGCTCAAAACTGGAGGTGTGGCTAAGTGGTAGAACACTCCTGGGTTCAGTTCCCTAAAAGCGGGAGGACAGATTAGCAGTCCATTTAAGGTATGAGGGTTAGAAAGGCAAACACAGATGGGTCAATGTTCCAGGGAAACCCATTCTGCTCAAGGGTGAAAAGAGTTTTCACAGAGCCACAGAAAGTACACTGCTTTGGACAGCAGTGGATCCCTGTCCCTGGGCATGCACAGAGGCACGCGGGTCAGAGGCATGCAGTCATGTGGTAATGCCATCATAGCAGACTTGAACCACAGATGCATATTCATAATAATGAGACTTGAAGGTCCCTCCAGCCTCAACTGAACTGTCAGCCATAATACTCTTGGAGGCACTCGTCCATCTGCACATGAATCCTTCAAGCTCTCTCCGTGCATGGCATGCAGCCCCTGCCCTCGGCCTCCCAGACCCATTCTTTCCTTCACAGGCTTCAGCTTCACGAATGTGCCTGACCCCAAGGAAGGCTTCCCCATCTTAACTTTGGTCACTTCTTGACATGCTTGTCTATCACCTACTGCTCTGCCTCCACAGCACTAGTCATAAGTTTAACTACAGTATTTGCTGCTCTTTTAGTGACTACATCATCAAGCCCCAAAGCCAGAGGAGCATGCCCAGGGTATGCACCACACCTGACCCTCAGGTCATAAACAGAGTCCATGAACAGCCATCATGTCTTCCAGCTGCCCTACCCAAACATCTAATGAACTGGCATTTCCCAGAGAATTATTTACATAACCTTTAACACCTTGTTCATACACCCCACCCTGGGCATATTGGTTTGTCCCCATTTCTCTAAGTAGACCATACATTTGTCTGCAAACATTAGCCACGGCCTGTAATGGATGAGCACAGTCATGGAGGGCAAGCATCTAGAGACCTTCACACAGCAACGTGCCAGGCATTTATGACTGTTGACACAACTTGGATTTCGTGGCTTTCCCCCCTGTTTTTTCTTATTATATGTTTCAAACCTATCAATCTTTGATATGCTGGGAAAATACCAGGCTGTCACTATAAATGGTTTGGGAAATACTGTGAGGCAACATTACTTTACTAGATGATTAAAAACAGCAAGTCCTCCCATACTAATTAATGGATTAATATTGGCAATAAGACTGTATAGCCCAGATCCTGGCAATGGGGAAATTCACTTAACCCTCTGTTATTAATTAATTCCGTCTTCCTCACATAGTATGGCTCACCTCAAATATCAAGAGAATCTTAAAAAATACATTGACTGTTTGAGAGACAACAGGAGGCACAGATCCAGAGACCAAAGGTCATTTTGACCAAGACAAGAAAAGCACCTTTATATATGAGTCTCACCACTTTGCCACTGTGTCCCTGTTCATGTCTACAGGCACGCTGTAATCCTCATTCACACAGCTCTGAGAAAGGTAAGGTGCACACAGCCAAGGACGAACCAGTTGGCTCTAATTGGCATATCACTGTCTTTTGCATCAAATCTCTCCTCCCCCACCCCACACCTCTATAAGGAACAGAGTCTAAATTGAGCATACCCTGAATGCCAGCCTTCTAACCAGCACTGAAACTCACAGTTCTGCTTCCCAGCCCCAAATGCCCTCATCACTTTCTTCTTCTTCATTTTTTAAAAAATATTTTTAGTTGTAGATGAACACAAGAACTTTATTTTGTTTATTTTTTAATGTGGTGCTGAGAATCGAACCTACTGCCTCACATATGCGAGGCAAGCACTCTGCCACTGAGCCACAACCCCAGCCCCCTCATATCACTTTTAAGATAGGGTCTTGGCAGCTGGACAATCCCCCATACTCCCCTAACTCGTGAAGCTGGCTTTCTCTAAGGCTTATCCAATGTTGGCCTTTTTTGCCTACTAATCCTCTCCCAAAGACTCACCAGTTAACATTATCATGGCTTCTTAAGATGGTATTACCAGTCTGCCCTTCATCCACTGACCAATCCATTTGGATACCAACAGCTACAATGTTGTAAATATAGGGGAAAAGTACCCACAATTGCCCCCAAGGGCCTCCCAGGCTGGAAGCAGTGAGCATTCCCAAGAAAACACACATCATGGCAGTTGATGGGTGTTGTCCCGGAAGAGATGGACCACCTAAGTGAGCATTCAGCAACACTGTCTCTCTCCCACCCACCCTGCCCTGGCGGGACCTCCAGGCCATCTTAAATTCTCAACATCTGTACTAATTCCTAGTGTAGACAAAGCCTTGTTTCCTCATGAATCAAATCTCTGTTAAATTGTCAGAATGACACAGTAAAAGCAGAACAAGGGGAATCTGCTTCCCTAAAAAGCAGGTGAGAGGCCAAGAAATTTTATGTTTCCTCAGGTTGGTGGTTTCTTTGTATCAAGGCTCCAAACAAATCACACAAGGCTGAATGGACAGTTGAGAATGGTGCTGCTGTGACATGCAAGTGACACAATGAAGAAAGCAGCCACGGTGCCGGGGGAGGGGGTGTGTGTGTGACAAAGACCAACCTATGGTCTGAGACTCGACCACAGTACCTCTTATATTTGGAAAGACAACATTTCACAAGGTCGTCTGCCATTGCTATCACAAGAAAAGGCAGCATATTTGCTGAAATTATAGACTGATTCCCCCCTCCATTATTTCAACTCCATTTTGTATAAAACTTGAGAATTTCAGAAATTCTTTCAAATCAGACCTTGAATAACCCCCCCCCTCCCGTCAACGTGGCTGCTTTCTTCATTGTGTCACTTGCATGTCACAGCAGCACCATTCTCAACTGTCCATTCAGCCTTGTGTGATTTTGTTTGGAGCCTTGATACAAAGAAACCACCAACCTGAGGAAACATAAAATTTCTTGGCCTCTCACCTGCTTTTTAGGGAAGCAGATTCCCCTTGTTCTGCTTTTACTGTGTCATTCTGACAATTTAACATGGAAAGCAAGTGATTTTTTAAAAAGTGATCCAGAAAGAATACCCAAGTTTTTCCAAATTCTGAGTGCTTTTGTGCCACTTAACCTCTGTCTTGCTTCCCCATAAAGCCGCTTTGCTTTTTGTAAGTCCAAGTCTGAGAGTAAATCACTCCTCAGAACTGTAATTGGGGGGAAAAACACAAAAAGCAACTGTAACTGGGGTTCCACCTGGGATGTTGGCCTCCCACAGGACCTACCCTTCAAATATCTCAGTTCCAGCAAAATAAGGAAAAGGAGGCACTGAGCTGGGTACAGAAAGAACACACTTCAAATCTCTGAGGTTAAGAGTTCGTAACAACTTACTACCCACACACAGCGCCAGTGAAAATCCAGCAGCCACCTTCCAACCAAGCGGCAAAGCCGAGCAGTTTTCTGAAGACAGGTCAAGCAAGGTGGGCTAACCACCTCCAGCTCTATCCTCCCACTTTGCCCTCGTCTCCAACAGCTTCCCTCCAGAAATAACTAAGTGTATGAGCTCACCCACAGGGAGAAGGCATGACACCTACAAGTTGCCTATTTATAGAAAGTGTTAACACTTCTTGGGCAAAGACACCAGAAGTCTCCTTGGAAACACCCAGGCCTGTACTCCCTTTGGAATCCCAGTCTGCTGACACTGTGGCTGGGGAACCGCCTGTGAAGCAAACCAAAACCGAGGCACAGAGGTACTTACGGTTTTCCCCCAGGGATTCCTGCCAGGTTCGGAGGGATAGTAGGTACTCTCATGTGGGGAGGAGGATCAAAACCAACCTGCAAATAAAAATAAGGCATGGCAGACTCATTTATGCAAGGTAGGCACTTTCTCAGCACTGACTTTCCATTAGAAACTAGTGTATCCCCAGAGCAATATAAGTGGGAGCAATACCAGGGCTAGCATTTTTTTTTTTTTAAGAAAAAGTCTAATGTAATTAAGTAACATAATCACCTCTAGACACCACAAGACACACTTCCTTTTGGAAGGTGGAACAGGGGTGCGATCTACTTGTGCAATGTGAACCAGCTTCAGATGGTAAATCCTTCCCCATAGACTTGATCTTTCCCTAATCAGGTGCAGAGAGAGCAATGCTGATAACCTTCACACTGCTGATGCTTCAGGCCAGATAGTTCTTTTCCTTGTTGAAAGGTGTCCTGGCCATTGCAGGGAGGCCTTTATTTTCAAGTGGCAATAGCGTCTCCCCAGTTGTGATCATCAAAATGTCTCCAGGGGGCAAAACTCCTCAGTTGTGCACCACTCATCTAAGTTCATGCATGGATTCCCTATTTCTGTCTACCTTAATGGCAGCATCTAGTCCCTTTGCTGCCCATCTTTGAACTCTTGCCCTCCACTGCACATCCATTTCGACAAGCACAACAGAAGGAAAAAACAATGACTTTAACATCTCCCCCAATCATAGGGTGTTATGTTATTTTCAAGAGGGGAAAAGAGAGAGAGGTATGTGATGGCGGTATTTTAAAATAGCCACAGAGCTTCTGTTTGATACCTAATATTATACACCCTTTCCTGTTGCAATCAGTGACAACAGTCAATTTCACTCTTCAAATGCAGCTGTTTATCTTCTCAGTCAAAATGGGGCTATTTGCATAGTAGCAGAAGGTAGGGCAAGAAGAAACCGACAGCCCAGCCTCGCAGGTTTACGGTCTGTCTTTCTACTTGTTATACACAAATCACTTGTAAGATATGAGCCACGCTATTGGGTGTAAAGAATATATAGACATGGAAAGAGAATGCTATGACTTCTCAAATGTTTTTTTTTTCCCCCCTAAGGTTTAAATAGAGAGAGAAAGAGAGAGTGAAGAAAAGAAAAACTTAAGAAAATGAATGAAAAGGCTTCTGTGAGCCACTAGAGTCATTTCATCGCCTTTAAATAAAAAAATCTACTTTGGTGGGAGAAAACCAGATGTCCCCAGGACCACTGAAGGAGCTTCTAAACACTGCCTTTTTTCATGGACAAAAACAGTAAAACAAAAAGCGTTTGGGCCTCACTTAATGAACCAGCATTTTGATGAAGGCTGACAAGAGGAGGGCAAGGGTGCAGTGGGAACACTGGCGTCTTTGTGTTGGAGGTGTGTGGGGCCGGCTGTTCCTGCCCCCATAGCCTGGGGAGGCCTGTGTGCCCCCGGGGCTGACAGCACTCAGTGAAGCATGTGGCTTTTCCCACCCAAGCAAAGCCCACCAGCAGTGGCCTACCATTGGGGAGCGCCCGTAGGCCACCACCGCAGCCGCAGCAGCAGCGCTCATCTGGGGTGACATGCTGTGTAAACTGGCGTAAGCGGCGCTGGGGCTGGTCAGCTCGCCGTTCATGCCGGCGTGGGGGACCATCCCAAAGGGAGCAGGGTACGGGCCAGGCACTGCCAGGGGCGTCCTCAAACCGGCGGCTGAAAGGAAACACAAGCCGCATGTCACTCGACTGCCCACTCCAGTCAAGCCTGACCAGTAATTCCAGAGTCATCTGTTAGTGTCATTTGTCATGGGGAGGGAGGAAAAGAGGCTTCCCGGGCAGCAGGGAGATTACCTCTAATTTATACACTGGATCCAATCCTCCCCAGAGCTAATTTAATCTCCAGGACAGGAAGGACCCCAGAAGCAAAACCCACAGATTTTCTCATTGGTATATGTGGCAGTGCTGGGACACCAGGGGAATTAATCAGCATCATCGTACCCAATTCAGAGAGCAAACCAAGGCACAGACACTAAGTGTTTACCTGACTTAATCTCAAAAGAAGATTTTCTTGATAAAATCCAAGATTTCTCCTTCAGTCCGAATTTTCCATTCCCTGGTACCAATTCCAAATGAAAACCAAATCCTAGATTCACGTAAACCAAAGCATGGATTTAGGAGGAATATTCTGGTGCTTACTTTCTGTTGGACTCAGGTTGTTACTTTTTTCCTTGCCCAGAGAGGAGAGTTATGAGTTTACTCATGGGCTGGAGACTCAGCGGAACCCTCCTGATTTCTACTGATTCTTGGGGGGTGGGCTAACAGAAAACCAGCCAACCACAGTCAGCAAGAAGCTCGCTCTAGCCTCAAAACTGGACGTTTCGGTCAATATTAGCGAAGTCAGACACACAATGATAGTTTGGTCAGAAGCTTATGTACAGAATAATTATCGGAAACTTGACTGAAGTCCCTAGGATTTGGATTATTTGGAAATAAAAGAAAAGTTGAATGTAAACAGTTGGAGACCAAACAGGGTGCAGCTGCTGAGACCCAAGGACAAACATCTGCTTCTTACCGTGCCTTTTTCAGAGACAGGAAGGAGGGTGGTGGCAAGGGCATTTCATATGCATGGGGAAATCACGTCACTAGATTAACAGACAATTTACTGAGCTGGGAGAGGGAGGAACACAACGCAGCATAATAAGAGGCGATGCTCTACCCGCTTGGTTGACGAGGGGCTCCATGGCTGGAGGCTTGCCCAGGCCTGGACGGAGTCCTGGAGTGGCGCTGGTGCCCGGCGTTGGCATGTCGCTCCGAGGAGTCGGCGTGCTGGATTTCAGAACGGGCGTGCTGGCTTTTTCATGCTGGTATCATTAAACAAATTAAATGAGTATTATTTTTAATCCAAGCCATATTACACAATTTATCACAACAGCAGCTGGGACACTGGGCACCTTCTAGCTACTCCCTCAGCCAATTTTCATAAATCCACACAATGTTGACAGCATTAACTTGTGAGCGAGAAATGTTGACCTTTCCTCTTCCTGCCAGAATTAAAACTCGAGCTAGAGACAGAGAACATGATCACACTTCTTCCTCCGCAGATTTTATTTTGAAAAGAATTTTCCATCGGGCTTGTGGACTCAGGCTCTTTGCCAAGTCAAAATGATGACCACCCAGAGAATAACTCCCAGTCCCTTGGAAACGTGGGCTCCAGCCACAGGAACATCTAAGGGAAGCTCCTTTCTCTAATCCTGCCTTTGGATAGCCGCAGAATTGAGACTAATGACGAAAGACAGCGAGACCATCAGTTACGTGACAAGCAAACCAGCATTCCAGAGGCAAAAGCCCCAGAACAAGCTTCATCTAAGAATACCTTTGGGGGTAGGTTTTGCCACCCACCTACCTACATAATGCATGTGGACCCACCAGTACAGGCACGGGAGACTTAACACCAGCCTGCTATCAGCACTACCGGAGGCAAAACAACAACAGGGTGGCAGGACAGTGTCTTCTGCCTCTCAACTTTTTAGGACCCCCAGGGCAAAGATCATGGGCCAGCAAGGGACCCCAGCACTCTGTCTTGCACCTGGAAGGCTGTGTGGTGCAGCAAATTCATCAGCTTTCCTTCCTGTAGGTGACATGGGGTAACAACTGGGGGACTGTGTAAGGATTAAATAGGGTGGTAAGGGACCCTTATGAATGAAGAGATGACAAGCTTTACAACATTTGTTGAAAGAATACACTACCACACAGATGGGCTTTGATGCACCCCAACACCACCAGTTTTTTCTAGGCCTCCTTGAGTACATCACTGTTCTAATGAGCTCTCTAATATCGGGCATGCTCCCAGCAAGCCCCAACATGATGGGACAATCTCCCCCAGTAAGTGCACAGCTTAACAAAGTCAAGACTTCCTAAGATCTAAGAGGTCTGAACTATGTGCCAACTGGTGAATTTCACAGATTTGTGTCTCTAACCACGATTCATAAGAGACTACTGCAGAAGAAAAAGTAAACACACTGACTCCGTAAAAACAAGAGAAGGAGTTTCGCTTTTTAATACTTGAAAATATAACGCTCAGCCAGGCTCAGGAGGCTGAGAAAGGAGGATCACAAGTTGGAGGTCAGCCTCAGCAACTTAGCATGACCCTAAGCAAGTGAGTGAGACCCTGTCTCAAAATAAAAAATAAAAAGAGCTGGGGATGTGGCTCAGTGGTTGAGAGCCCCTGGGTTCAATCCCTGGTACCAAAACAACAACAGATATAACCCTCAAACAGCAAAACCCTGACTTTCAAATTTTTTTAGTGTCCTCTGATCCACAAAGAAAAATGCACTGCCAAATAGGCTACCAATTTTCTTTACATACCAAGCTCATTTCTTTGGATTTCAAAGAAGTAGAACTTCCCGAGGAGGCAGTGGAAGCTGGGCTACTAGAAGCATCTTTCTTCAGCAGGCGATTTTTGTCGATTCCATTTTCCCGAGGTGAATGGGCAGGACTTGCTCGTGGAGAAGAAGGGTCCTCAATAAGTAGAACCAAAAGTTTTCATGTTTTAGCTTACAGCAGACAAACTTTTCCACACTAATTCTCTAATTATAAGAGAATACTGGAAGTCCTTTTGATTGGAGTGGGGAGGGCATGACATGCCTAATGATATTATAATAAATGAATGAGAAGGTGTCTGCTGAACACCCATGAACGTTATCATAAAGAAAATTATCAAAGTCCTCCCTGTGACCAAGTACTTTCCCTAGAAGTCACTGGAAAGAGGAGCCAGACACCCAACTTAGAAATCCAAAATGACCAGGGCAACAAATGGTGCTGGGTATCAAACCCAGGGTCTTGCAAATGCTGGGCCAATGTTGGAGCTATACCCTCAGCCCAGACTTTTTTGTTTTTAATAAAGAGAATAATAACTTGTGTCAGTTAAGACTATTATTGCTCCATCCACATACAACCATTAGGTTCTTAATGAATACAAATGCAAAAGACACTGTGGTTCTATTTCATACATTTGCTATTGGGTTTTTCTCACAATAGAAATATGCAAGTTATTCTGAAGATACACTTTTTGACAAAAACAATGATTACCTCATTGGACACATCCACAACTAAGTTGTCATCGCTTTTGTCACCATCGCTGTCCTGAAAAAAAGAAATTTTACTGTTTCATGAAGGCTAAGAATGGATGTGAACATAGTTAAATTTCTTTCTATAGTTCTTGGTGGCGCACAAGCTAGAAAACTACATGGAACATGCCTGTGGGCTCACTTCCAGATTGCCAACCCTTCCCATTAATACCACCTTCCCCTTCTCATCTGACCCGGAGCTACGCAAAGCTGCTCCCAGGAATTCTGCTGCAGTAGCAAACCAGCTCTCCAATTATAATTTGCTTACAGGAGAAGGCAAGTTGCAAAAATATGGTGCACTATGAAGGCATAATAAATGTTTTCAATAAATACCTAGATCTTTTCTGTGATCTAAAATCTTGCTTATAATCTGATATCTGCATACCCTTACATCCGCATTCTTCTTCCATTTGATTTTCAAATTAAGTACACAATTTCATGTCATTATCTTTATACGTCTCACCTTGAAGGCAGATGGCCAGCCAATCTGGCGCTCATAGACAATTCATATAACAGACACAAATTCACTTAACCCATTTTTCCATGGGGTTTCTAGTTACAGCAGAAAACAAAAAAGATCCAATCTCATGTCAAGAATAAACCTCTTCAGCAATCAGCTTTTTGGAAAGATGGAAGGAATACAGATGGCAGTGTTTGGAGGGTATTGCCATTCTGCAGTAGGATTTTTATTGACTCTTCAATAGAACTGTAAAATTTGCTAATCAGAAGAAATTCTGGGGTTGTACTGAGTTTGGAAGAGATTCAGAAAAGCTGCTCAGTTAATGATGTGATGACTCCTCCATCAAAGTTTGGGGCAGGCTGTAAAACTCTTGTTTTTTATTTTTACTCAAAAACCCTTATATCCTTTAGTGCAGAGAAATACAATAAGCATGTAGAAATTAGGACCTCTTGATGGGTCCAAATTCTTAAAAAATAAGTAGAACCCAAATTTATGATCTAAACAATTCTTTTTTTGATGTCACTGTCATTAGGATTATACAAAGAATATTTGAGAAATGTTAATACATACAAGTGCAAACATTACCCACAATGGCCTTCCGTGAACCCACAGTCCAAGCTAGTCTTCGACTCTAAATTCAGATCTCAAATGTTGTTTCCCAACCATAGCCAGAACTGCACGTGGGAGACCCTATTCACTTTCTTCAATAATGTGTTAGAAGATGTACTTTAGTCATTGTTATGAAGGCACCATGCAATTCACCAGTAACAACATAAAATTACAACCAATGAGGAAGCTGGGGTAATACAAAATAACAGTCTATTAAAAAAAATATTTTCATAAAGAAGATAGAAAAACTAATAATAAAGAAAATTTGTTTTCTTGCAGGAAAGCCTACAGAGAGGCACAAATGTTCTATGGTGTTAAGTGTGTGGCAAAAGAATACAAAATAAAAGGGTTTCCCTTTTAGAAAAAAAAATTATAAAAATAACTGTGCAGTATATAGGTTAAACTGGTTAAAAAGTAGCAAACAAATTCTTAAAATATTACTCTTTTTAACATTAAAGAAAAAATTTATTTTTCTAATTGGCACATAATTATACATGTTTACAAGGGGTACATGTGTAGTGATTCAATACATGTATACACTGTGTAATGATCAAATTAGGATATTTTAGGACCTGTTGTCCTACCTCCCTCTATTCCCGAGCCTTCCCACCCGCTCTAATGGAACTCTGAAATTAGTTTTTCAAAGGGAAATGCATACATGGGACATCAGCACTGGGCAGCAGATAAGGGGAGAAGGTATGTATTAAAAAGCTTGGGCTGGGCCAGGGAGAACCAATGACTCTGGTTCTTATGATATTATTACACCATAGTACAAAAAGGTCTGATTTGAGGAACTGTGGAAAAATACCAATCCTGCGTGGGACTGGATGTAGGAATTTTGATTAAGAGCACAAATTTTGGTTGAGTCAGACTAGCTCTAGGCTCTGCCAATAGCCAGGACCTCTGGCAAACCACTTTGAAGGTCCAGGCCACAGTTTCTTTATGTATGAAATGGAGATGATGGTAGCTAACTCACTGGGTTACAGTAAGAATCCAGTGAAATAACCCATATAAAAACACAGGGCAGCTGGAACGAGTTTGAATTGGTGCTCAAGAAATGTTACCTGTTGCTAGCTATTGGCACGAGCAAGCCTCAGAAGGTCGAGGCCAGTGTTTAAACTTCCAGTCTGCCCAGTAGACACTTCTTCCTCCAGGGATGACAGGAAGTGGCCCAATTCAGGATCCTACTCTCATATTGTTCCTGAGAACTCACTGGTGGAGACACACAGGGCAAGTCCAAGCTAAATCATGGCAGTAATGTTTATGATTCCAGGGCCAGAGCCAGTGGCCACTTGGCCTGACTTGCTCTCCTCTGAATGTGACTTCAATGGATCTATGTTGAATTCTCGTCCGTCAACCGGGTGAGCGATCTCATCTGCAGGGTGTGAACTAGATCCTCTGATGTTTCATCTGTTTTTACCATGGACTAAGATCACCCACTGCAGAAGACCATAAACTCTACCTTAAACCTAACATAATCCTAGATATCTTAGCTGAAGAGCATCTTGAAAAAATATTCTGTGCTGCCAATTTTTTTTTTCTTTTTTTGGTACCAGGGATTGAACTCAGGGGCTAACCACTGAGGCATAACCCCAGTCTTTTTCATTTTTTATTATTTTGAGACAGGTTCTTATTAAATTGCTGAGGCTGGCTTTGAACTTGCAATCCTCCTACCTCAGACTCCTGAGCCCCTGCAGTTACAGGTGTGCACCACTTCGCCTGGCTTCAAATTTTTTACTCTATTTGTGCATAAGTGGCTACCAAATTTGCAAGGTCCAAGACAAAATGAAAATGCAAAGCCCTCATTCAAAAACTGAGATTTCAATGATTGTAAGATGAGACCCTTCTAGAAGCAGGGCCCAGTGCAGCCTTATGGTCCACAAAGCCACACCTAAATTTTCAAAGTCCCTCTTGCAGATCACTTCTTGAACTTCTGGCTAAGATTAAGTGAAGAATAACTAAGACAGTTTAAAATGTAAAATTAAGTCCAAAAGAAGCATAATTTACAGCCCTAAAGGAAAAGAATATTCTACAATATAAGAGTTTACCTCTTTTTAATGTTTTCTTTTTTGTGTATGCAGGCGACAGAACCCCGGGCCTGGCACACGCAAGGTAAGCCTTAACACCACCGAGCTATATACATTCCCAGCCTTTTTTTCTTTGTCTTTTAATTTGAGACAGGGTTTCATTAAGTTGCCCAGGCTGATCACAAACTTTTGATCCTTTAGTCTCCCAAGAGGCTCAGATATAGGCATGTACTACCATGCCCAGCTCTGAACTTACCCTTACCTTAAGGGATGTGGAAGTATAATGGAAATCTTAGATTACACTCAGACATTCACATAGAAAGTAGGCAGTAAGCAAACAAATAGTATTCAAAGTCTTTTATTTACTTACATAGTGGCTAGAATCCTTATCATCCACCTTCCGTTTTTTGATGTCATTGGAAAATTCGGGCCCATTTCTGCGTTTATCTGTACCTCTTAGACTGTCTGGGACCAAAAGGGAATTACTCTACAAGACAAAAAAAAAAAAAAAAAAAAAAAAAAAAAAAAATATATATATATATATATATATATCTCAAAGGCTTCTTTGCAGGTCTCTTTGTACACATGAAAACCCAACCTGGAAGTGGGAACTGTTTTAGAAAGGTGATACCTATATGACCTTTTACTCCATTTAAGTCATCTGTCTGAAGACTTTGATGGCAAACATTCAAAGAGCTTTCCCCACTTAAAAGGACCCTGTCTTTGGTATCAAACCTTACAAATCCCGGTGAATCCTTCAGGCTCTGCTCACTCTAAATGTGCTCCTGTTCTATCTGGTGCTGGAGAAATTGGGAGCTTGCTGTTTGTGCGTGGATGTGTGTTTACTCTGTCAAGAATATGAAGAACCGATGAGCAAATCTTGAGATTGCTCCACTAGGCCTATTCTATAACTCTTAAGAGTCACTGTGTACCACTCTAAACAGACACAAAAAAAAAAACAGGTGGGATTAACAGCATGGTTTCCTAAAAGGCAAATCACATTTTCCATAGCAACGATAAAGGAACTTTTGAATTCTTTTAATTTATTGTTGAAAATAAGATTTGGTGTTGCTTGCCAGAAGCCCTGAAACTTAAGTCCCACAGGGGAAGAAATCTCAGCCTGTGACGCTTCAATAGCAAGACCAGCTCCCACACACAAAGCAGGAACAAGGACTAATCTCTTCCACCAGTCACACAGGATACTTTCATTGGCATATGCTGAGTCGAACTGTTGACCCAAAGAAAACAGGCATTTGAGATATTTTGGGGTCACATGACATGATCTGACATCCCTTCAATTCCCATCTCCCCTTGGGCTAAGGCATGAGAACATGTTACAATGAGTTCTTTTAAGTGCAGGATTAGCATATGCAAGGAGGCAATTTGTTCAGTGATGTGTTACTGCCCTGAACGACTGTGAATGAGCTGTGCAAAAACCTCCCTTCACAAAGCCCAGATAACCCCAATTTCTGAAAGATGTTTGAGAACTAAAAGCAGGTGTCCAGGCCAACAGACAATTATGCTATCTTCCTGTGTCACAAGTTAAAATAAAAAAGGGCAGGGGAAATCTTTAGGTTAGACCACATCTGAGGTGACAATATATACCAGGAGCAAAAAATCTTATGGTCCATTTTTTAAGGCCATGAGTTTTTGATCCCCACCAGACAGAGGTATGATCAATCAGCCAGGTGGCCGGCTCTCAAATCTCCCCTGGGAAAAACCTGGACCCCACCATGGGAGTGCTCCCAGCTCAACCTCACACAGGAGGAAATCAAAACGGAGGACCACAAGGCAACACGAAGCCTCGTGGCCCACTTCAGGGGCTGATTCTAAAGTGAGCTGAGCTCTTTTATTCCTGACTGTTGAAGCTACACAAATGCCAGGAGGCTCAGATAAAAGGAGGTAGAGGGAACTAGGCAATTCAATATGGAGAAGCTCAAAGTAATGGCTTTACCACAGGGGCTGGGGCTGAAAGGTGAGCTGGCTGCATCCCTGAACTAATTACCTTCATAAATGTCTGCTAAAAACTAACCTCTTCAACCCAGTCCCTCCGCCTGACAAAGGATGCGGTAGAATTAACACAACTCCAGGAAGTGCTTAAATACACCTGCCTCTGTTCTAAATCATTTCAGCCCCAAAGTCTCCTCCGGCTCTGCAAATGCAGCAAGGGAAAGGCACATATCTCACTCTACTTCCCATCTGCACAGGTACCCAGCGAAACATGTCAAAGAATCCAGGTCCACTGCAATTTCAAAGTCTCTTTCCACAAGGCTATCTTTATAGCCCTCCTGTGTGATTAGCACCAGGCATCCAAACCACTCACCATTCCAAAATGGTTTCTTAACGTCTTATTTTAAAAATCACGTCCAGTGGAATTGGGAATGTCAAAAGTAAAGTGTACCTCTGTTAGGAGCTACACAGTGTTAGAAACATCTCTATAGCTGGCCCTTTAAGGCTCTCAGGCCTCTGCTTCTACAAGTTAGAAGTCATTACTGTAACTTCCGCACGAGCAGCTTAAATGAAGTCTATAATCTGAATGGGTTTTGAAAAGCTCTGAAGTTCCTCTAAATTTGGACTGGGCTGGTAATTAGCATCCCTGCTTTATCTGAAAATTGGCCCCATTCAACCAGCAGACTTCAACAAGTTGCAAAACAAGATGTCTCTTCATACCTTTGATGCTGTAAGACCGCCTCAAAACAGGGCAGCAAAGGGGTGGGGGCTGAAAAGGCCTGGGCGTGAGATCCAGGGCATCCCGGGCTCCCACTGCTGTGCAGCACCAGCCCACCAAAAACACACCACGTCCTTGAACCTTTGTTTCCTGCAACCCAGTTCTGTGGGTGACTGGCCGACTTTCCAGTCCCGACACTGCTCTGGTGGTTGTTCTAGATATAAGCAAACAGTTCCAGCCTAATGAGCTGCACTGGCAGCCAACAGCAACCGTCTGGTTTCTTAACTACTGTCTAGGGGATCCTTATCTTTGTGGTTCCCTCGTTTGTTCTCCAGAAACCCAAAGTGACTTCGTGGGTATTGCTACATGTCTCAAGATACCCAAAATATTTTTCCTTCATGCACCATCTGCTACTTCTTCTTTGGCTGAAGGGTGGAACACAGCCATTTTGCCAGTCAAGATACACCACTTGTATGAATCTCAAGTATTAAGAGACGATACCTGATATCGACTGAAAATCCTCTTCAAAATTTAGGATTCTGTGTTGATAGATTAACTATTGTACATACTGAACAAACATTTAAGAGGAGACCAAACTGCAAAAGAATGAAACTGAGGTTGTTTTGCTTTAAGCAACTTAAAAAGTCACACACATTCCAGACAATTAGACTCAAACCAGGAAAGAGACCAAAACAACCTTCAAGAGATACTTTTCATCCCCCTCATTTTATCTGGAGCACTATGATGTCCAAGCCAGGGTGATTTGCCTAGAGCAGCTCTTCCTACCACCTACAGAGTCCAATTATGTCGAAGTGCCACCCCTCCCAGGCTGGAGATTTCTCAGCTCAGATTCTGTACCCAGAACACTTATACCCTAGTAAAAATCACTCAAAACCCACACTGGCTCTTTAAACTGCCGTGCTTAACATTCTGACAATGTCTCACGCCTGCTTCTCGGATACTCCTAACCAACAGTCAACAATCTGGTTCTATGCCTATCACTTCAAAAATACAAATATGTAACTATAAAAACTGGACATTTTACAGCCTACTTTAAAATGAACTGATCAGCCTGGTCAACACAGTGAGACTCTGCCACTAACTAGCAGTAATAATAATTTTTCAAAATAAAAATAAAATTAACTGAGAATAGTTCAAAATTCCTCCTAAAAATCCTGCTGCTCATAACCTAAGCTATATCCTATCAAGGACCCCAGTAGAACCACAGCAGTCCACCTATACCCAGCACCCGTCCCACAGGCTGCCAATCCCCACAGGTAACAGTTTTACAGACCTATTTGCCACTGCAGATATCTCCTCCCAGAGTCCATTTCTTTTTTTTTTTTTTTAAAGATTTCAATCTACCAAATAGCATTCATCAAGTGGAATTCATTTTTCAAATATTTATCTGCCAAATAAATATTTAATTATGAATAAGACTTTTTTGATCAACATGAGAACCACTGTTATCACACTGATTGACAGACTCTCGTCCCAGCCAAGAAACTCAGTGTTTTATTTCACCTTGCAGCTGGTGAAATTTACATATCTGCCAGGACTTTCCAAACACTGTAAATACTGGGCAGACTTCTATCACAAATGTCCCAAGCACTGGGATTTCCAGACTGTATATAAGTTTCTCTTTAAGATTTTGTTAAGAAATAAACAAAATCATCTTATTTACCTGTGTTTTTATAGGAACTCAAAATAGGGAGTTATATAGCCTAGGGGAGATATTACAAACCTGAGCAAATCAAGATCCGAAAACACAGTGTTTTCAAAACAAACTTAAATTCTAAAACCATAATGATGTTCTACACCTTATGGTTGCACACGCTTAAGGATGTAGAGCCAAGTAAAATGGTACAGGGACAGGCAAATCTGACAAGACTCAAAAAGGAAAGAAAAGATCCTCCCAGAATGCTCAATACTAGCAAAAGAAAGAAGCCTGGCTGCATTTACACATAGAAACTACAACTGAGATGATCAGATGCAGGTTAAGGGACAGGAAAGGCATGCTCCACAGCAAGAAAGGACCTCTCCCCCTCTTAAGAAAACCTAGAATTCTTTGGAGAACATCAAATCTTAGAGAACACCTTCAGGGGCAACTGGTAAATTGTTTGGTATTATAATTAGATGCTTCTTAAGGGTCCACATCCACCCAACAGAGCAGAATGGCTATGTGAGGCAGAGAGCTTGTCAGAAGAAAAAGATTTTCCCTTAACAGGACCTGCATCCTCTCTCTCGAGACAAACTGGAGCACAATTTCCTAACTGTGGGAACCCAACCTCCCCCTGCAGTTGGCTCAGTGTTAGAACCCAGTGGGCAGAAGAGGCCAATACAGCCTATCAGATAAAACAAAAACCAAAGATCCCAATACAATTATAAAATCATACCTCCATTTAAGAACTTACAATGCAAGGAGAGGAAGTCTACTGAACTTCAGAGAGTAACCAGCAGAATAAAAAGAAAACATTAAGATTTGGACTTTGTATTACCCTCATGTTGACCATTTTAGAAATGGATGTTCACATTTTATGCTCTGAACACTCAAGATAAATATAGCAAAACCCTCAGTGCTTCAATAAGGATAAAGCCCAGTCTTTTATGGTCTTGTTCCAGGAATTTTGCTTTCTTTAGCAATCTAACAGTAATGGCTGTTCTTGACTACTGAAACAAATCTGGAAAATAACTCCAGAAACTATGAAAGAAAGGCTTAGTGAAATGTTACACTGTCAATGCTGTAATGCTACCAAACACTAGTGACAGCAGCCTTCATGTATCTCGAGGACTCAGAGCAACTCTTCTGCCAACAAGTTTTAAACCTTAAAACCACCAGAAGCAAATCTGAAAGGAAAACCCACTCATGGATACAGCAGAGCTAGATGGGTTTCCCTAATGTGAAAATAATGCACATTATTCAAATGGTTTTCTTTAGCTGCCACACTGATTCCCCTTGGGAACTTTCTCTTCCCCGCAGGAAAAGTGTTTGTGTCAGAGGTACAGATTGGAAACTCGTGACACTTCATTTATCCTCAGTTACACTAAGACAGTGGGAACCTAATTTGCTAGCATACTCTACACTGACAATTAACTTCTCTGTGAACATTAAAACAATTAGGTAACTTCGCACCCCAACACATCTGTGTGCCTGCTCCATCTACACCTGGTACCAATTAAGCCATCACCCTGCGCTGTACTTTTTTGCTGCCGTCCAATTGGTCACTCATGTGTTCTTCCCTGACATTTCGACAAATGTACTATTTTTAACCCATAAAACTAATGGGATCCTCAGTTGTCAACAACATGTAGAAAGTAGAGAATGTGTCCACGTGGCAAGCACATCACAGCTCAGAACTGTGGACTGTAGCAGGTCTGAAGGTTGTGTATGTGTGCTTCCTAGCTCACGTGCAAAATACGGGAAAGAACGGAGTTGCTGAACTTCCACCTAGGAACTCACACTGTCAAGTGCAGATGGCTGACTCAGGAGGACTCAGGGAAAGTAGATGTTCTGCTAAGATGAAGTAAAGAGCCAGTGTATACTGGGGGTGGTTGGCACCTAAAGTCAAATAATGCCTTTCCTGTCAATCTCATACCCCTTGTGTCCTTTTATCTCCTTCTCCAGGTAAAGCAAAACAAAAGAAATATAAAGGCTGCAGGAGACAATAAATATAATTACTTAAAAACAGTTTCTCAGCTAGGCATGCTGGGCTACAAGCAGGGTGTGGTGGCACACCCCTATAATGCCAGCAACTTGGGAGGCTGAGGCAGAAGGACAGGAAGTTTAAAGTCAGGCTCAAGTACTAAGTGAGGACCTAAGCAACTCAGCAAGATCCAGTCTCAAAACAAAAAATAAAAATGCCAGGGATACAGCTCAGTGGTTAAGCAATCCCTGCCACTATAAAACAAAACAAAAAACTGAAGTGTAAAAATGAGTTAGGAAGAAAGAAAAATGTTCTCTGCCTGCTTTTTTTTAAAGCATGAAGATCCCTTTTTTCACTGCAATTGCTGTGAGTTAAACCTGGTTTTAATTACACTCAGACCCCAGCATCCATCTGGTAAGTGGCTGCACTTACATGAAACACACCTCTACCTGGTACAGGTGCACACAACCCCCAACAACCAAGACCTTTTCTTTCTTCAGGAATTCATCCTACTCTCAGCAGCGATGTCAATTTTCCCAAAGAGGATCTGTATTTTAAGCACAGTTTAAAATCCCACAAGAGAAACCTGCAGAGGCAACAGCTTAAGAACACTTAAGTGTTCTCTTCTGTGTCTAAAATTGACATTTTAGGTGACTCATCTAAATATTAGCCTTTATTTCCAGGCCATAGTTTGACACGCCAGGTCAAAATTAATCCATAAATGTTTGAGCAAAACAGTTCTTGCACTGGGCAAGGTGGTGCACGCCTATAATCCCAGTGGTTGGGGAGGCTGAGGCAGGAGGATGGTAAGTTCAAAGCCAACCTTTGCAAAAAGTGAGGCGCTAAGCAACTCAGTGAGACTCTTTGTCTCTAAATAAAATGCAAAATAGGGCTGGGGATGTGGCTCAGTAGTCAAGTACCCCTGAGTTCAATCCCCGGTAACTTCCCTCAGCTCCCCGAAAAAAACCTACAAAAATAGTTCTTGCTAGTCCCTGTACGTTAGGTACGTTAGGTGAAAGTGACGAGTTAATAAGAGCTGGGCTATTTCAAGATGCTGACACAAAGAACCATCAGTAAGTGCCCCAAGACATATAGATTCTCACTTTCACAGTGTTCCTGATAAAATCTGCATTTTTTTGGAGGTGGGGGACATGGCACTGAGTCCTTTTAAATTTATCTTGACATGGGGTCTTGCTAACTTTCCCAGGTAGATCTAGCAAATTACTGCACCCCGATACAATTTGTGTGTTTTTGGTACTAGGGATTGAACGCAAAAACACTTTATCATTGATCCTCATCCCCCTGCCCTTCTTATTTTTTGAGACAGATTTCCTTAAGTTACCTACAGCCTAAGTTGCTGACCCTAGCTCTGAACTTGCGATCCTCCTGCCTTAGCCTCCCTTGAGCCACTGGGATTACAAGGAAGGAACCACAAATAATTGCACTGAGTGTAAGTGATAAAGCACTTATCGCCTTGCTGCTACTCTGCAAATGGGTGAGGACCACTCCTGAAGCACCCGCCTGCTCTGCTGGGCAACCACTACTGTACTCACCAGTTACAGAGGGGAGCCTTGCCTAAGAGCCAGAAACTCCCTGGGATCTGCCTTCACCAAAATTCATCTTCTTTTTACCACCCTTAAATGCTGTTGTGGCTCAAAAATTTTCAGGAAAAAGACCCATACTAATTTCTAAAAAAAAAAAAAAAAAAAAAAAAGTCATAATTTCCTTCTTATCCTCTATAAATTTAATGTCATTCTAAGAAAAAGTAAAACTTTGGGTGGTCCTGAATTTGGAGCTAATCCCAGCTCTGTCAATTAGCTAGTCAAGAAAAGCTGGAAAAGGGGGGGAAAAAAGTGACCATTTTGGTTGCCATGACTACCTTTAAATTCCAAACATGAACCCCTGAAGCTTTTCAAGGTCAGTTATGGAGTGACAGCACAGTCCTTAGGACATGATCTAAATCTCAACCTCTATTATCAAGTGACCATGTGACTAGAAGCACCAGTCTCCTTGAGCTGTCTCACTGATAAAATGATGGTGCTGTCTTCTGACTGACAAGGTAGGTAAACAGTGCTCAAAATTTTCTGGATCAGGAACCCTTTTAAAATTTTGCTGAGATCTGATCTGTCCCCAGAACCACACACAAGGTCACTGACCCACGACAAGCATGCACACACCTTCAGAGCCCAATCATGAGCCCTGCCTAAATGAACACATCCTATCTATCTTCTAGAGTCTCCCCCAGACACCCCGGGGTACTCCTTGCTTTTCCAAATACCAATCACATGAATTAGATTTCAGTGTTATTACAAAAGTCATTTATCTGTGATATTAAGGGGGATGAATGAAAAATGGCAGCAAATGTATGTACCACCTCAAACCATGCTTGGCACATACTGAGTGCTCAGCAAGCATTTATTAACTGAATCAAGGTCTTTTTTAAACACACATTACTGTATTCAGTAAAAGCCACAACTCTTTGTTGATTCTGTAGTTCCAAGTCTTTCAGGCAGATGTATTTACATGACATTTCAATCAGCCAACATCTAATGCTCTTTATCTTTAAATTAATTGAAACATCTAAAGTTTTTTATTACTATCATATACTACTGAAGAAATAACAGCCTTTCTTAAGGTCATTTCATGTATCTTTGCTCAGCAGCTGCTCTCTCATAAGGAAACTTATACATTAAAAAAAAAAAAGGAAGAAAGAAAGAGGTTCAAAGAATTAAAAAAGAGTCAAATTTAAAACCAAGCACAAAAACACAGACCATCCCTAAAAAATTATTGGCTTCATCATGTCCCCTGCTCAGAAACATGAACTTAAGTGTTCATATTTTCACTGTTATTACTTTCATTTTCTAGGTTTTACATCAAAACAGATTGCTTATATTAAGGCTCATTTGTTTTCCTACCATAAAAGCTTAAACAAGTAAATTGAATAATCCTCTCTCTCTCTCTCTCTCTCACACACACACACACACACACACACACACACACACACTAACACACACAATCTACCAACCCATTTTAGGCTCACAGCTAAAAATCCAAATACATCTGCAATTCCATCTAGATTCACCTAAGTCTCTGAATTTTTGGGGCACTTGATTTAAGTATATTCAACACAGAAGAACAGAAAAAGGTAATAATAAGTCTTAGTCTCATTGAGGGCTGAGGTTCTCAGAGTTTGGTCCAAGGACCCATGAGTGTTCCAGAGACCCTTGATCTCTATGATGGCAGATTTCCTTCCCAAACAACAAAAAATAATTGTATCATAACAAATCAAATACAGAAGCTGATCAGAAACTAGCTAACCTCTTTTAAGCCAGGCACTAAAGAAGTTTGCAAACATGTAAAAGAATGCCAATTCACCCTAATAAAAATCTGTTTTGGAAAATGGGGTTTCTCATTAATGATACTTATACTACAGTGATTTAAATTTTTTCTTCCAATTCAATAAAAATCAAGAAAAACAAGTTCTTAGGGGTCCTCAATTTTAATTTGAAGGGAGAAACAAACATCTGAGACCACAAGTTTTGAAAAAGATTGCTCCAGAGGCCCTTTACCTCTGTTGGCTTTAAAAAAAAAAAAAAAAAAAAAAAAAAAAAAGAGGCAGCAGTGCAATCAATTGACTTCTCTGCCAAGTGAAATTAGACTTCATAATTCAAACCACTTTATTAAATAAGTGAGTTCCTATTTTTATATATATTTTATGTATATTTTTATATTTTAGGGCCTAATAGTACACACATCACATTATCCACCGCTTCTTGTACTCAATTTTATATCAAGTTTGAAGAGCTCTTTAATTTTATATAACTGTAATGCAAAATCCCCCGATGGGGACAGTGAACAATTTAACTCCTCTTTACAGACTGAATGAAATGTTTCAGTTAAAGTTAGTGCAGTCTTCCCATTTCATATCACCACCACCATTCTGCAGTAATTAGGCAGAGAACACAGGTACACATACTATTCTGAAAACATTCATTGAAATAACCCCTAAAGATCGTTACAAATTTGATATGAAAAAATATACAAGTCAATAACACGTAAGTCACCACTTCATTTACATTATTGCACAGGTCAGCTTATGCAATGACCCACTCCATTTTGACTGGAGAGTTGATTGACTACTAACTTGAATATGTGCACTTAAAAACAATACAGTCCCCTGAAATTCAAGAACTTATTTGTATTTCTTTTAAGGACACACTAATCGACCTCCCTCCCCCAATAAATAAAGTTTTTCAGCCAATAAATAAGATTACTGGACACTGAAATATAGACACATGCAGAGGTGTGAGGAACACCTGTACCGGCCTTAGTGTGCAAACCTCAGAGTTCACGGCCCCAGCATTTCAGAGCCACAAGGCATGCTGCATCTCTCCCACAACTGTGATGCCAATGTTACACAACTTCTGTTGAAAGTTTCTATTCTTCTGTTTTTCTGTATTTTTGTCATCTCTCCTCGGTTTTCTGAAAAGGTATTGTGCTACGTGCCTACATACCTCTTAAACTGCAGACCCATCCCACAGTGCCTTACATGTAGTGTAAGTCAATATAGTCATTTGAGGTCTAAAAGTAATAATGAGGGGGGAAGTTGGATAAGAAGTAAGTCCCAGAGCTAAAAAATAAGTCCAAAAAAAACCCCCCAAATGGTAAAAATGCAGCATGGGCTTTTCCAACGAAACTTCTTCTGCCATGTGCTTTCTGGTCCAGGGTTAGGTCTGATATGATACTCTACCGAATGAACCTGGCAGAAAATAATGATGAGCTATAGGAATACCGAGACGGCAAAACATATAAAGGTCACCTCCATAAATCAAAGCAAGTTTACTTCAATGTGTACTTTGTGTGTTGGGTATTTTATTTCCTAGCTATAACATATTGTCCCTCCCTTTCCACTCCCAATGTTCTCCAGAGAAAACTTGTAGTATGAAAATTTTAAAAACTAGCGACCTCTGCCTTTAACCATGCCCCTCCTCTAAACATATCCTAATACATGAAGCACACAAAGATCTGTCTCAAAGACAATTTTAAAAGCAACTATTTTTCTAGACAGAGGAGGGAGAGGGGGAAATAAAAAAATTATCAAACTGAAAAAAATTATGTCTTCCGCCCAAACTCCTAACAAAAAAGTACCAGAACAGGGCCGGGAGGTACAGCTCGGTAATAAAGCACTTGCTTGGCATGTTAAGGGCCCTGGATTCCATCCTCAGCATGAGAAGAAAAAGTATCAGAATAATTCCAAAATTCAGTATCACATTTTTTACGGTCTTAAAAATGGTTAAAATAGTGTTATATTCAGAAAAAAGGGGAAAGAGGCAAAAACTGTAGCAATCCTACGTGAAGAGGGTAAAGTTTTCATTCATTATTCGCTCCATGATATTTGAGAGATGCATTTGCAACACAGGTCTACCCACAGCTAACTAGCAGACGCATGTATACTCCAAATGTGCATCATATAAAATGGGTACGATTTAGTCTGGTGAAAAGATGAGCTCTGTAAGCACATAGCCCTGCTCACTGAATTTCCTTGTTTGTAAGCATTTGCTCAGATGCTTAGATATCTAAAATAAAATGGAAATTCAAGTTTGTACTCCAAGAACAATTATACAAAGAAAACTAGATATGGAAACCTAGCAACTAAGATGCGTTTGCAGAGGATAATGAATGGTTTAAGTAGAAGCAACACATCACTAACTTACTTCACATATGGATGGTGACTTCTTGTCTGTAAAGCTGATTTAAGATAAAAATGAATATTATTAAACTACATGAAACCAGGTCTCAGAATGCAATGATAAGCCTATTTTTAAAGTGGGTCCTGGATACATACAGATCAAAGTGTATTTCCAGGTAAGCAATTACTGCAAACAGCTTCACCTCCAAATCATGCCCTCTCGTCTAACACAAATTTTGTTTAAAAAAAAAAAAAAAAAAAAAAAAAAAACAAGAGGGGAAATAGTCATAAAAGACAAATACTTTTAATTAGAAGCAAAAGAAAAACCCAGGTCACTGAGAGATGGGGAGTGTGGGCCTGACTGCGCTGAGTTCGCAGAGGGCACTGGCAGGTGTTGGGGCTGTGTTCGTGTGCAGCAGGCGCTGGGGTACTTACTGTGCCCGGCTCTCTGTCTGCTCCCGAGGTTACCAAGAAACGCACAGACATGCCCGTTCAGACACAGAGGCAAGAACAGAAATAAAAAAAAGGGGGGAATAATTAGAACACAAGCCCCAAACAGTTTTAAAAATGGCTTTTATTTATATAAGTCATTGCACATTCCTAATACAGTGATTTCCTGAAAATTACAGTATTTTGTAAACATAAGATTTACAGTTTAACCATTCACAAAGCCTATTTTTTTAATTTCTTAACAGAATAAATTACTTTTCTTCAAAAAATTAGTCAAGTGCAATTTTGCCCAATATTTAATGCATACTAGAATTAAAGCCTATGAAACTAAGTAGTAACAGATGCAATTATCAAACCTTTCATTTGAACACATTCACTTTCAAATTTAACTTCTTATTTCGCCCCATTTAACAACATTACTTTCTTTGAAAATTACCCAATTAAGCAGTTAACAGTTTTCCATAATATGGTACAGGCCACTGGCATTAACTAGGCAGTTGCCAAGATGCCTGCAAATCTAGTGAGATTGAGAAATCTACGATGCCCACGGCAAACCCTGCAAACTTCCAGGGTGAATTGAATTGTGTGTCAGTGAAAGCTTTGCGACAGTTCCTCTTATCTCATTGTTTGCTCTCTGTATAGGTTGGGGCTTTCGTTAGCGATGCACGCAACTTTGCAGCACTGTCTGAGTATGAGGTCAAAGTCCTAATCCGGTTTGCCCGGCCTCTCACCTCTGTGGTGCTCTGCATCATGGTGCTTCTTGTCATCTTTTATTGCCAAGTGAGACTGCCCACTCAGAGCACTAGACAGTGCGAGAAGGCTGGCACTGCCCCCGAGGGGCGGGATGCCAGGAGGCTGCAGTCCTGAAGGGTGAGGCGTTAGGGGTACCGGGGGTCCGTGGCCATGAGAAAGATGCTGAGCTTGCAACTGCTGCTGCTGTTCGCGGTGGTGAGAAGAGGATGGGGGAACAGGAGGAGGACGTGGTGGTGGTGGGGATGAAGCACACCCAGAGGGGAGAAACACAAGAGAGGATGCAAGAAACAGACAGGACGTTGGACATACACACAGAAGGGACAGAGACAGGGAAGAAAGGGGGGAAAATGAGATTAGTACTTTCAATTCATCAAAAGCTTTCACCCTTGCAATAACTTCTCCCTACCATCCCCAAAATCAAACCCTCCGATCTACACTGTCACTTCCTGGCATAACTCATGCCCTGGGAGTAGAGATGCTTATTATAAAGCAAGTCTGGCTAAGTCAGTAAGTACTTAAACACAAGTTTCATCTCTAAGCGCCTCCAGGGACAAAATCTAGTGTGTCACTGAGTCTAAGATGCTGCAGATTTTAAGACTCCTCTTGATTTCAGAGCAGTGGAGTTGGGGGTGGTAATGTTCAACCGACAGTTCAACAACCACACCCTGACTAGTCCCAGTGACCTGGTCATTGCACTTTACCCTAACACAAGATATGATGAGACAAAATCAAATGTTACCTTCAATGAACAGAACCCTGAAAAAAAAAAAAAAAAAAAAAAAAACCAAAGTAGTGTCTGGCTCTCTCTCCAGCACCACTCAGGCTTATGTGTCCCTGTGTCACCAAGTCCTCCCTGAACTGTGAGAAAGCACGATGTTCCCGTTTCTCAGAAGGAACCCAGGCTCAAAGGCACTACTGAGGTTCTCCCCGCCCCCCCAGGCAGCAAAGGACTGCAGTCATTTCCGAAGCCCCATAGAGCTGCACTCCTTCTCATACCGTTCCTCAGGGGGTGGGGGTCAGGGGTTGTGACAGCTAAAAGAAACCTTAGAGATAAAGCTTTGCTTACGGGCTCTTTCTCCCAAGCCCCCTACCTCAACCCCACTCTTCCTGTAACAGATGAAAACACTGACACTGGGACCCAGAGAGGATAAGAAGTTTGACAAGGAAAACACGTCTCACTGACCCGTGTGGGACTCCAGCCAAGGAGACCTGGGGCCCCCTCCCACCGAAGCACTGGGCCTCTGTCGCATCACCCACTCCAAAGGTCATAAATCTGTTCACATTATACAGAACCGCTTCTCTCATATATTATATTTAAAAGCATGTTGTACAAAATGAGAAAGTATCCAAGAAATGGCCCCTGCATCATAAATCTGGACACATTTCAGCTGTCCAACATAAAACGCGTTTTTGATGAGACAGTAAAAACGATTAAAGCTCAATTTCTAAGGTGTAATGTTAGAAAATTCTTAAGATTCTGATTTGTGCTCACTTCCCTGGGACTCAATTACTCGTTTTATTTATCATCCCTTTGCACGTATTGAATATATTAAATCTTCATGCCAGATCTACAGTCACTTCCACCCAGACCACAGATTTTTAGTTGAGTCCCAAACATGCTTCCCACCCAAGAATAAATCACCATCTTAAAATCAGAAAGCAGTAGCTGCTGCAATCGTACAGTAAATGTTCAACCACTCCTATAACCTTTAAAAGAAATTTTTGTGCACATTGTACATACAGGGGGGTTGAACTCGGGGGCGGCTCCACTCCTGAGCTACAACCCCAACTCTTTTCATTTTTTGAGATTCAGTCTGGCTAAGTTGTTGAGGCTGACCTCCAACTTGCAATCCTCCTGCCTCAGCCTCCTGAGTTGCTGGGATTATAGGCCTGCACCACCACGGTGGATGTAAAAAAAAAAAAAATCTTTAAGAGTGCAACATCTTTAAACTTCCATCCCTTTTTTAGAGAGCCTCATTGAAATTAGAGGGAGAAATGGAAAAGGGGTGGGGAGTGACCTTAACAGCATTCCTGAAAAGCATTTAAAAACTACTCATTCACCATCTGAGATCATAATAACAATTTCTTTATGTGTAAAATCACCTTCCTGTCATCCCAAAGACACTAAATCTTGCTCTGTCACTTCCTAAGGGCTGGGCATCAGTGAGACATAAAACTGAAGAAGCTGGCAGCGGCATCACGGTCCACTAGGCATGCTCATTAGCACTTAATTAGGAACTAGACACCTGCCATAAGAAATGTGCTCAGAGAAGGATGAGGAGCAGGTCTGCCCTACCAGCAATTACTATCATTACTTGGAGAGTAAGAGCTATGTCCGGCTTCTGGGGGGGAAGGCAATGATGCATACACAAGCAAGTGCAGCGGGGTAATTAAGCACGGCACTGATTAAAAGAAGATGAGAGAGGCCAAGCAGAGGGGAAGGGATGTAACTACAGGGTGGAAGACAGCATTCTATCCCCTCTCTGCATCCCCACTCCCCAAAATATCCAGAATGGAGCCACTGGAAGGGCCTCTTTGGAGGTGGGATCAAACGCACCAGATTTGTATCTGGAAACACAAGACAGAAGTAGAGACTTTACCCCCAAAGTCCAGGTTAGCCTCCAGAAATATAAATAGGAAAGCAGACCCTGACATATTACTGAAAAGAAGGACTAGCTTATGTAACAACAGGGCTTTGTCACAGCTGTGAAGTAATCTGTGTAGATCTATGCTTTAAACCCAACAGTTAAGCTGATAACCAGCAACAGGGACATTCAACAGCATACCTGGCCACAGAGAACTCCCGTGTCTACCCTACTCTGGCTTTCCAGGCCCCCTGAAGAAAATAGCTGTCTATCACTAGAGGAAATGGGTATTGGGTTCTTTCACCCTGAGCTCAGCCATCTCGAATGCTGCTGCTGCTGCTGCTGCGTCCCCCACCTCCCAACTTCATGAAGAAAAGGAAAAATCTTATCAAACTAGAAACAGTAAGTAGCAACTAGACGGGTCCCCACTGTGGAAGATGCTGTGGTTCCAGGAGATGGGGATCTACTGCCTCACATTCTATCTCTTGATCCTGCTGGGCAGTGCTCCTGGATACTATAATATATCCATGTTCATTATCCAGCCTGAGCTCAGAACAATCTTAAGGCAGGAAGCATAGGTACTGGACTCCCATTTTCCCAGATGAGACTCATTCACAGAAGTCTAGCCAGGAAGCTCTGAGCCAGTGGGAGGACTTGCAAATTTCTGTTTTGTAGAACATGCTCTAAAGAGCATTTCTCCTGTAACTCCAGCAACCCAGTCCTGGTGCCAGCACAAGAAGATGGCAGTTTCCACTGGATCCTTCACCCTTCACTCCATGCCCAGCCTGTGAGATGCTCTCCAAAGCACCCAGTCCCATGCACCCAGGGACAGATCCACCACCACTATCCAGCCTTAACAGCAGTGACCAATGGAAGTTTGTTCATAGATTTCACGAGCACCACCTCTTTCATTTCACTTCTCAATGCCTGTCCCTACCTCTGCAAAAAAGGAGGACATCATCTGCTCCTGCTCTCTTCCAAGGAAATTTTCAAGTAACAATCAAGCTTTCAGACATAGTTCTGGGTTCTTTCCAGAAGTAGATACTTTATAAGTAAAAAGTATTTTTTCATTTAAAATTAATCTAAATGAATATAGAGAGCCCATATTTAAAGAGTAAAATGGTTAACTCCAAAAGGGCAGCCCACACCATCCATGCAACATGGCTCCCCAAGATGATAGGATACTCACCACCCTCACCAAAAGGAGAAAGGATGAATGCTAGTTAAAGAATATATTTTAGGGCAAAAGTGATACTGGCATTGCTCTACAGCCAAAAACCCAATGGCTCCCACAATCAGGGGGATTTACATACATATGTCCTCTGTGGACCAAAATCTGCTTCCACCATTTGGAAAACTACAAGATGTTTTACAAAACGACAGCAAGGCAGATTCAACCTTCTATGTGGTCACTAATTTATAAAGATCAGGAAATTATTTTTAAAGTTAACGCTTGCAAGAAACACAAGCAAAATAATTTATATAGCTACTAGTAAAGATGTTTCTGAACCAGACATTGTGGTACATGCCTGGCACCCAAGAAAACTGGAAAGCTGAGGCAGAAGATCCAAACTCAAGGCCAGCTTTAGTAATTTAGTGAGGTGCTGTCTCAAAAACTAAGACTCAGGAGGCTAAGACAGGAGGACTACAAGTTCAAGACCAGCCTCAGACACTTAGCTAGTCACTAAGCAAACTTAGTGAGACCCTATCTTAAAATTTAAAAAAAAAATGTTTTTTTAAAGGGCTGGGGATGTTGCCCAGTGGTTAAGTGCCCCTGGGTTCAATACTTGGTACATAAATATAAAAATAAAAATAACTGGGGATGTGACTCCTAACACTGTCTAGATATTGATGGTTGTCACATGGGGGCGGGTGTTAATGACATCTAGCAGACAGAGGCCAAGGACGCTGCTGAATATCCTACATGCACAGGACAGTGCTCCACTACAGAGAACTTTTGCACTCAAATCATCAACAGTCTGAGGTTGAGAAATGACAATCAAGACCTAAGCTGGAATCCTGTCCCATTACATTTGTCTTTGTTTCTTTTTGCACTGCTTGGATCTGAACCCACGGCCCTGTACATGCTGGGCAGGCACCCTACCACCGAGCTACATCCCCAGCCCTGTCCCATTACATTTGAATTCATGTTCTTATATGGCAAATGACTAACAAACTGCTGTTTAAGAAATAAAAATACTTTTCAACATTCAAGCTTTGACTGTCCCTTCATCACCATCTGAGGCCCCTGTCGCAACTCCAAAAAAATGAACATCTGCTTTCCAGAGATCCCACTAACAATTTCGAAATTAAAAACCACCACCATCAACAACAAACACCCTCGTATATTTTATGAAACAATTTGGGAAAGAGCTACGCTGAGAACTTTTCACCTAGTATTCTGGTGCCTCAAAGGAAATTATGGAAAGGTTTAGGCTTGAGGATAAGGAGATACACGCACTTGCTCTAACTGAAACAATCTGAATATGCAGAGAATGAGACAAGAAAAACAAACACCAAACCCAGAGTTAATGATACCGAAAACCCACAAGGAATAAAGTAACCTCATCCATGTCAAACAAAAGCCACGCATTTAGAATTTTAATTCACATTTTACTTAGTGCAGCTTGGGTCAATTATGTTCCTATAATGAAATTGACTTTGCTGTTTACATTCAAGGCTGTAATGTAATGGTGTAGCGGTTTCCACATTTTGGCTTCTAAAACACAGGTGTAACACACACATGGCTTATCGCCACAGAAATGCCAATACAACTGAAGAGGACACTGGGTCCTTCCCAAAGGTGGCCAACACCCACCTTTTCCTCTCGGATGCTTGGCTGCATACCACTGACCAGGGAATCAACTTGAGTTTCTGAAATGTAACCCACTTATAACCCTAGGAAAAACTAGGTCACAAAAATCACAAACTTGACCCAATCAGACCTAAAACCATGCCCTGAAGTGGCATCTTGAATGCTAAGAGTGACAGTAAGTGGCATTTATAGCACTTGGTATGTAAACTCTTTTAAAAGGGGACAGAAATGTGAAAAGCAGCATTTGTTGACAGCTCTCTCCAAATCATTCTTCCACGATTTCTGCTATTTCCTTATTCCTTTACACACTCGGTTCTTATTGTGGGAGAACTGTAGAAAAAAGAAAATCAGTAAACAAGTGGGGAAGGGCAGCAGTAATATCAAGGACACTGCAGGAGCTGCCTGCAAACCTCCCATTATGTGAATGGCCTCTCTGGTGAAGAGGAGGAAAGAGGGGCAAGGATGATAAAAAGGTAGAAAGTGCTTACTTTTGCCAAGAATTTGAAGCCACTTGAAGACAAAAAAAAAAAAAAAAAAAAGGTTACAGTGCACTGAAAGGTCCCATCTCAATGCAGGAGTCCCCAGAAATTGACACCAGCACTATCTAAGGGAGAAAGGCTTTGCAAACAATGCACCTGAACAATAGAAAAACAAACAACAGCAGCAGCAAACAACAAAATAAAACCCACCCAATAATAACCCACTGAAAAACTGGACAGGTCTGGGGATGTAGCTCAGTCAAGGAGGAACAATTGCCTACCATGTGCAAGGTGCTGGGTTTCATCCCCAACATGGCCTACCTCCCAGAAAAGGTCAAGGACCTAAACAGGCATTTCTCATAAGACATAAATATGATCAACAGGTATAATTTTTTTTAAAAATGCTCACTATCACTAGTCACCAGGGAAATGCAAATCAAAATCACAATAAGATAGGCCTCACACCTCTTTGGACAGCTATTATTAAAAAGAAAAGAGCTAAATATTGTTAAGGGTATGAAGAAAAGGGAACTCTTCTACACTGTCACTAGGAAGGAAAATGGTTAAGCCATTATGGAAAACAATTTGGAGGTTCCACAAAAAATCAAAAATAGAACTATATGATACAGCAATCCCATTTCTGGGTACACGTCCAAAGGAAATATCTGCACTCCCATGTTGATGCAACTTTATTCACAATACCCAAGAAATGGAAACAACCCAAAAATTCACCATGAAATGAACTGATAAGGAAAACGTGATACATATGCACAATGAAATTATATTCAGCCTATAAAAAGCAGGAAATAAGCCAGGCTCAGTGGCAAAAGCCTGAAATACCTACAACTCTGGAGGCTTGCAAATTCAAGGCCAGCCTGGGCAACTTAGCAAGACCCTGTTCTCTAAATAAAATTAACAGGGCTGGTGATGTAGTTCAATGGAAGAGCGCCCCAAGGTTCAACCCCCTAGTACCAAGGGTGGGGGGGTGGGTGCGGGTAGGAAATAATATCATTTGTGACCACATAGATGAAGCTGGAAGACATTATGCTAAGTGAAATACAGAGGATTCAGAAAGACAAATACCCTATCTCACATATAAGTAGACTCTCGAACAAAGTACAAGGGTGTTGTAGTTGCCAGGGGTTGGAGGAAGTGAGAAAGCACTAGTCAAAGGGTACAAATTTTCAGTTTATGCAAGATAAGTTCTGGAGATCTAAAGTATAGCATGGGGACTACAATTAATAACACTGTATTGTGCACTTGAAATTTGCCTAACAGGGTAGATCTTAACTATTCTCACTACACACCCACACGCACCCAGTAACTGTGAAGTAAAGTGATGTGAGGATATGTTATCTAACTTGATCATGGTGATGATTTCACAATGTATACATACATCAAAACATCAAGTAACACCAGAGGCAAAATTGATTCCATGTAAGCAGGCGTGTACCAAAACAAAGAGCCTGAACCTTAACAATCTGAACTCATCTTTACTCTTACTGTCTTTCAGCTAATCCACAGGCTAACTCATTCCTTATGACCACGCCCTTGCTCATCCTACCTTCCCTGAATGACCCTAATGATCATGGAAAACATCAGAGCCCTAGGACTTAAAGGCCTAAATTAAAGTTAAGTTTTAAAAACCCATGATTAGGTGGATCCACTTCAAAAACCCTACAGGCTTTAGATGAAAACCTGTTCAACATCATTAGCCATCAAGGAAATGCAAATTAAAACCACAAGGAAATACCAATTCATACCCAACTAGATGACTACAATCAAAAAGATGGACACGAGGTGCTGGAGAAGATATAGAAAAACTAAAATTCTCATACACTGCTGTAGAGATGTAAAGTGGTGCATCCACTATGGAAAACAGGCTCAGAAAGTTAAATATAAGTGATCAGTCAGGTGTGGAGATGTGCATCTATAGCCCCAGCTACTGGGAGGCTGAGAGGCAAGAGGATCACCTGAGTCTAAGAGTTTAGAGACCACTCCGAGCAAGAGTAAGACAACATTAAAAAAAAAAAAAAAAAAAAAAGATGAATACACGCCCTGTGTAACCCTACATCATGTACAACCACGAGAATGGGAAATTTTGCCCACAAACTTAATAATGGGTAAACAAATGTGGTATACTGACACAATGAAATATGATCACCCATCCAATAAAAAAGGGGACTTGAGTACTAGTGCATTCCAGAATTTGGAAAGCTTTAAAAACCTTATGCCATTAAGCTAAGTAAAAGGAGCCTAACTCAAAAGACAAAATAGAAATATGATTTCATTTATATGAAATGATCAGAATAGGTAAATCCACAGTGATAGAAAGGAGACTGGTGACTGCCAAGGGTTAGAGGAGGGGACATGGGATTTCTTTTGAGTATAATAAAAATATTCGAGAATTTTTATTACACAATAAAAATGGTGATGGTTACACAAATTTGTAAATATACTACAAACCACTAAAGTGTGTTAAGAGAGAGGATTTGATAGTATGTAATTACATCTCAATAACAAACACACAGAGACATAATCCCTAAAATAGGTCTTCAGCTTCTACTCTAGAGCATTCTTCTCTTTCTGAATAAAGAGGGAAAAATTTTAAAA
The DNA here is from genome assembly GCF_964194105.1 of Spermophilus citellus. Lineage (NCBI taxonomy): Eukaryota > Metazoa > Chordata > Mammalia > Rodentia > Sciuridae > Spermophilus > Spermophilus citellus. The sequence continues at coordinate 85,645,551 of NC_138183.1, forward strand.
TGCCTTTTCCAAAGACATCAAGTAAAATCACATGAAAATATGTGGAGAAATATTAAAAACAATGCTTCAGCAACTTTTCTATTAACTATGACTACACAGAAAAATCCAGATACTGAGGCCAAGACCTGCATTTGTCAAAGATACCCAGTGGTATTCTGAATTAAAAAATTTAAAAATTAACCAAAGGAGACAAAGGCATAAAAAAGACTTCCTTGCAATGCTGCTCCTTCCCTTTGAAAATTTAATGAAAGGACTAGGCCGTTGGAATGCAAGTGGAGGGTATGTCACTAAACCTAAATTGGTGGAGCTAGAAGATCCCCGTTTGTTGTAGCTATATAGTCTTCTCTTGGTAACAGGATACGCAGCTTTGCAGCTTTATTCTCCTCGGGTGAATTTGTTTTACAAAGAAATTTACAGCTGGGTTACTGATGGGCTTTCCAGGGATTAGCTACAGACTCATAAGAATAAGAGGCTAACCTCACCCTCTTAAACTTCACACACTACAATCCTATAGACAGCTGACAGCTACAGCCAAAGGAGGGGAAAAAAATCCAACATTTTGCTAATCCTTAAACCAATCATCTCATGCAACAGTGGAGAGCCCTTCCAGTCTACAACTCAATCTCCTAGGGAGACAAAGTCACCTCCTGTGAACACACCATGAGTCTGTATTTGGGGCCATCCCCTCCACAAACACACAGATTATCACCTAATACCCTCCACTATTTTTATTTCATACTAAGTTGCTTGAAAGCAGAGCGTTATACATTTTGTCTACAAAGTGGAAATACACAAATCTAACCAGAAACTGGAGCCACCACAGGTCACGACAGGAGTTCTATTCATGGAAATAAGTCATACTACAGCCAAGTAAATGAAAATGAGAAATCAAGTTTGCTTACATGGACCCTAAATTTCTTGAGTTCCCCAAATTCAAAAGCACTGCTATAGGAAATTTTTTCACATTTTCTTATACCTAACAATCAGCACAACTAGAAATCTGGTATTTTGTGGATAGAAGGACAATCTCCACTGGTCATCTGTCCACTTCTTCTTTCTTTCTCCTTCCAACTCTGTTACAACGGTGCTTGTAACTCTGGGTCAACAAAGGCACTGCCCTCCATCTTTATGTTGTGTGAGGAAGCTAAGAATGTCTTGAGCCACAATTTTGCCCTCAACTCTGTCTCCATCTGTTCTTAAAGCAACTTTTTCCTCTTGGTTTGGAACTTTTAAGTTTGTTCATCAAAAGCTAAATGGCAGAGCTTTTTCACTGCTGTGTCCTTATTTTATTAAAAGGCACTCAAGCACAACAGCTTAATGGCAGGAGCAGAGCATCTGGCTGGTCTAATCTCCAATACCCACTTCCATGAAACCACTAGAAAAGGCAAAGGAGGAGGTGACCTGCTGCTCAGAGCAATCACCCCCACAAGGGCTTGGCCAACTGGACCCTAGATCTGTTACAGACACTTAGAGAAACCACAGATAAACTGCAATTCAGAGAGTTGAGACCAAAAGGTGGGTGTGAGGATGTAAGGGCTGCCACCAAGTTCTTATTCCCACAAAAGCCATGGAAGTGAATGTATTAACCCATCTACACATGGGGACCCTGACATAGGTTAACTGCACAAGGTCACAAAAGCAGTAAGTCACATAGTCAAGTGTCCTGCCCAAGTCCCTCTGATCCTGGACCATGCTTTTTATCAATGCAATACATGTAAACGATGTTATATGTATTACCACAAACACCATGAAGTTGGGCAACAGGTGGCTAGAAATAAACAACCATGCAATTGTTCTCTTTAAAAAATAAAATCACACCAGGCATGGTGGTGTACCCTTGTAATCTCAGCTACCAGGGAGGCTGAGGACAGAAAGATCACAAGTTAGAGACTAGCCCCAGCAAGTGTGCATGATCCTGTCTCAAAAAATAAAAAGAGGGCTGGGGATAGCTCAATGGTCAACAATCCCCGAGTGCAATCCCAGTACTGAAAACAAAAACACTAACAAAAATAGTAGTTTCACCAAATATCAACTAAAAAACTTATCATTCTTAAATATAGGTACTGTATGTCAATAGAAGGCAGGTGGAAAAGAATTAAAATTCAGTATTCTCTGTTAGTCAGGAAAAGCTAAGATTTCTATTCTGTGCAAAATGGGCAGCATTCATTTACTCAACAAGGACTGGAGGCCAAAAAAAGAGTTATGACCTGTCTCTTTCCTCTGAAGAGAACCCACAGGACAAGAACAGACTGAGCTCACCTAGGAGCCCCGAGTCCTTCAGAACATTTAACTTTTTCCAGGTTTGCTGAAGAGAAATATCTTGAACCCTGTCAAGCAAGCAGTAAGCTCCTTGATTGTACCTTAAAGGGAATGAGAATGTTTCGGCTCATTTGCATTTTAAAGGGTACTCTTTCATGATCTTTCACACTTGTAATAGATGTCTAAACCGTTAAATTACTATTTCTTTTCTTAGCCTGAAAGTCGATGCAGACTGAGAGCATGGCCTCTCCCATTGTTCTTTACCCTAAGTCGGTCCCTGAACAATACTGACAGCTGCTATCAAACTAGGCTGCATTGACTCTGCGTGCAGCTGCTGCTTGTAGGAACAGACAGTCTCCCGGTACCTCCTCCCCTCTGGGGAGACAGGTTGACACACTGCATGTTCAATGAAGGGGTACAAAGGTCCACTGAATTGTCAACCCAATTTTATGCGACTTTGATTTTCCAGGATGCACACAATTCCTTTCAAGCAAAAATCAAGCATATGCCAGAGCATTAAACTTACGGTGTGAGATAATTATTGATCACTGCAAACTTTAAAAGAACCTTCTGACATAAATTAATATACTGATGTAAAAATTTAAATGACAAAAGCTACCCAGGCCAGGATACTGAAGACAAGCAAGGGGCATAAGTCTTGTGTTGGGCTCAATTCACCAATTTGGGTTATTGTTGCTACACTATCAGACCTAATCTGCCTTTATAATCTCAACAACATTTTCCCTGGACCAAAGCCATTCGTAAAATTAGCGATTCATCTGCTCTTCTAAAACGACCTGTTTTTACTCTCTGCTTCAGCTCAAAATGGGTATTACCTATAAACATCTGGTTAATGCAATTTCCTCCCTTCTAAAGTGTAGGTCCAAAGGAGATTCACAGGTCCTGGGCAGTGCTTTTGAGAATTTAAATGTAAGCATTTTACCATTGAAAAATTACATGTGAAAATTTAGAGCCGCTCAGAAAACAAACATGTTCCACAAAGTTGAACTGGGTACTTGAGAACTGCTTTGCATATGTTTTCCTTTAATCAAAACAGGCTTTTCCATCCTCATTCATTTGGGTTAAAAAAAAATTCTGTGCTCCAGCTACAAGTACAATTCGCTATTAGTCTTTGCTAATCAAACACAGTACATGCAAAAGTACCAGTGAATATTTGATTTGATCTCTAAAATAAAGCAATTCATTACACAAGAAAAGGGTACAGAAGGCAGCAGACAAATGCAGATGTAATTGTGTTTTTTGTTGAATGTGATTAGAGAGCCCACTAAGTAACAGTCAAAAATGTGATACTGAAGGGGAAGAAAGGCAGAGCCTAGATCTGGGGGAAGAGGAGGGAGAATTGTTTATGCAGAGCTAAGCTGTCAAGTGTAATAAAGCAGCTTGAATAAAATTTAAGCTGAAAATCCACTGAAGCTCCCCATTTCAGGGAGGAAAAAGCTATTAAAAGGAAATGAAGGTCACCCTCCCAGTTTATTTCACCTAATTGACTGCCAATAGCTTACCACAGGCAACCCAACTGCAGATCTGCAATTGAGAAACTGATGAAAGGAGAGTTTTCAAGCTGAGGCTCATTCTTTAATCCTCCTTGGCTCTTATGTTTTTTTTCCATCTCCAGTTGGGATGTAATTTTAAGCCCTGATGGATTAACTGGTTCCATTGTTTGTGGCCGTCATTGGACTATGGCACTCTTAATCCGTACAGCAGCATGTCTAATTATCATTACAAAGTGTCTGAGGGAACTATAAAGACCAGCAGGGCATCTTCTCACAAGCAATTAACATAAATTGATAAATGAGTGATTTGAATCTGCTCAAGGCATTCACATATGAATAAAATCAGAAAGAACCCTCCCCTGTTTCAGCAACTTCTTTCCCCTGGTCTGGAAGGGGGACAGCACATGAGAACCATCCTGGGTCCTGTGGTGGGCAGAGGGATGAACTCATGCAGGGGATGGAACACACAGTTCACCAGGTTCCTTAATGCGGAGCAAATGACTTGTGATTGACAACCAGTCGGCAAGAAGCACTAGCTGAACTCAACAGAGAGCAGGAAACCACTGAAAGGCTAGAGAGCAGTAGGGCAGACAATTAACACTTCTTCCATGGCGGGAGAGCACTCTTTCATTGGTGCGCCACTTAAAAATTCATGAAAGAGACACAAGAAAGCAAAGGAGCAAACAGTTACACAGGTTAGAATACCCTAGAAAGGAAAAGGCAAAGACAAAGAGAACTCCGTGAAATGGTAATTCAGAGACCTGGCCTGACCCTCACTGCGGTCCAAAGCTGTAAGACAGAAGATAGAAAAGTATTTAAAACTCTTGACTTACAGCTTTTACTCAGCTAATGCAGCAAGGGTGGTTTAAGTGTCATAAGAATGAGCTACACTTATTTTCCCATGGAAAAGCAGATTTCCCCAAAACATCTCTCCTATCAGCTTCCCTATGCTAAGCCCTCTTCCCCTGTGCAACTCAGCATACTCCACATCCCCTGCTACCCTCCCTTATCAAACAATTCAACATTAAGCTACACACAATTATACACAAACACATATTAAGACATCAAAACTATTAAGAAATGAAAGCTGGTTATACACACTGTAGGAGGTAGACCTGGTAGGCCACGTACCCCGATGATGGCATTCAACTCTGCCATGGTCACCTGTTTGGCACGTTCGACAGCCTGGGCCACCTGTTGTTGATGCTTTGAAAACAGGGAGAAGAAAACATGTTAGCAATAGCCAAGAACGTCCCTTTACATTCTAATAACAAAAACACAAATGCTGCGTGCTGTGTAAGCTGAATGCAGTTTAAGGGTTTAAACAGGGCACTTCTCCAGCATACAGTATTCCAAAAACACAGGAACAGGAAACTAAGAATGGTGCTTCCTTCTACTTGGGACTAGTCAGGGGCAATCTATCACTGACCTACATCCACAGCCCTTTTATTTTGAAGACAGGGTTTTACCATGTTGTCCAGGTTGGCATCAAACTTGCTATCCTCCTTCCTCAGCCTCCCCAGTAGCTGGGATTACAGGCAGGCACCAACATACCCAGCTTTCCCTGAATTTCTAACTTAACTTCTGATGGTAATTTCTGGCTTAGAACAGGACATGAAGACTGGCAACTTAAGGCCTTAGATAAAACAGAGAGAATGGAATTTAGAAGGCCACCCTGGATCACAGAACAGGTTTACAGTGATGAAAATAGGCAGATGACGTTTACAGCAATTTTAAAACAACTGTTTCAATACTTGAAATGTAAACATCAAATCTGTGAGCACTTCTCTGATTAATAAATCTTGACCCATCAACAGATTTTGGAAACTCTAGGAATTCCTTTTGCTCTTTTAGCAGTTTTTTTTTTTTTTTACCCTTCCCAGGGGAAACAGAAAGACCCCCCTCAGTTTCAGAGGATGGAAATTCACCCTGCACACTTCCCAACTACACCCCTCCCCCTCAAAAAAAAAAAAAAAAAAAAAAAAAAGAAGCCACAGGTTTGTTTGGGAGGGAAGAGACTAGTATGTAGGTCAAGATCCAGTAAGTCTAAACAACTAGATTCACAAGGCCTACAAATCAGCCTGGAACAGCAGGTGCCCACTAGATCTAACTCCTGAATTCTGACTCCTAGTCCAATAAGCACTTCACCTGTCTCAATATACATTCATCCTGCACACACTGCAAACACATTATGGCATTTATAAGGCGGTATCCAAAAGGAAGGTAAATCTTTTCAAAGCAAAACTAAAATACAGTCAACTTCACAGGTTATTCATATAAAGAGATTTCCCTCTCAAAAGAGTAAGGTTAAACCTCAAGAACATTGTATCTGAATAAAATGGCTTGGCTTATCTACATATGTGACTCATTAAGTGGATAGAATGTAAAAAGTAATTTTACTCTATTCTCATCCACTTCCTCCATGGACAGCATTCAGTCAATCAATCTGATATATAGGCACAAAAAAAAAAAAGGATCTACTTCCATGGTACTCTCTATTTAAACAATAAAAAGGACACCAGAATCATCACTAGCTATCAAGCTTATACTACTCAAAACAAAAGCTTTATGTTGATAAGGCATTTCGCAGTTTTCCACAGCAAAAAATTAATTTGGGGTTGAACTATTGTCACCAATTCTACAGTGTGCCCTCAGAAGTGTTAGACAGAATAGCAGGGGGTTTACACACTTCAGCTGTAACAGATGTTTTTTCAGGCTTGTTCCTTGTGATAAAATTAACATCTTAAAACTAGCTAATTTGCAAACAGAGAAGCAACATAATTGCACTTTAACAGCTGAACAGTTTTACTTACTTCCTGAGACAGAAATGGGATGACTTGTGCACAAATCGTATTCAATCTCTTGGCGATTTCAGTCTATAAAGACAAAGCCATACAAATATTTAGAATACTTCACAATCAAAAAGTTTCAAAAAGGTGAAACTTCATACCTTCAACACTTGCTTCCTCGTCTATTCTTACACTTGAAGGCTTAAGACTGTTTCCCTAGGTTATGTTACCAATATTTATCTTTAGATAACCAATAAGTATCAGTCCCTCGTTACAAAAGTGCAACTGCACACCTTACTGGCTACTTAGGGAAGTTGAATTGAGTCAGAAAATGCATGTGGTTTAAGGCTCTCAGGTTTAAATCTGGAGATTGCAAGCCCCGTAATAGACTTTTCAATGATGGCATACCATAGCACATTTATATATAGTTATAGCAGGTTCATTCAAACTGGTGTTGGAAATCTTATCAAACAAAGGGGCCATTGACCTCCCTCCCACGATATCCCAACTTTAGCACAATGAAAAGAGAATTTTAATGCTAGTATCCTTCACTTTTAAAAATTCAAACAAACCAAGAAAACATCACTAAAAACAACTCAGGTCTAGAGTGATTGTCAAGGAATACAGGAGAGTGTTGCCAAAAGGAAAAGGCCAATGGTTCAAGAGAACATAAGAGCATGTGTGCTGAGTGTCTGCCAGGAAAAGTACCTACTCAGCTACACACCCACAGCAGTCCCTCTGGTGCAGGGACAAACCAGTGAGGGAGGGGAATGGAGGCTTCCAACCTGGGGAAGGATCTGGTTGCACCACCTCCAGTACCCTACAGCAATGCAAAGCAGCTCTGCTTTCCTCTAACTCTGAAGAACCAGTTCTGCTTTGCCAAAAAAAAAAAAAAAAAAAGCATCTGTAAAGAGACCTACCATTGACCTTATTTGTTGCAACATTTTCTGTCTGTGCTTACTAAATGCTGCCTCTATTACTGAATTAGAACAATGAAGAGGATCAAGAGAAGAAAATTACAAAGCAAACAGGCCATGCCCTCGAGAAACAGAGAATAGAATTAAGTAAGATAAGGTAGAAACCCGAGAATTTTAAAATCAAGTATATAAAAAAGAGACCCTTTTTGTCTTCTAAGATGAATCCAGTTAACTGAGCAGCAAAGTCTTTGGTTTTATGGGATGGATGTAGCCCAAATAACCTAGTTCTCACAAGATCACCAGTGAGAAAAGGTTATAGATCCTGCCATGGAAGAAAAGTACTTTAAGGGAAAATGGCTGATATAGAAAGCAAACCTATGACCTTGCTTTAGCCAGTGGGGCAAACAGATATATGCAAAAGTAGTGCAGCTGTACCAGGTGCAAAAACAGAACTGGGTCAGGCACCCACTCAAGTTAAATCAAGGTCATGGCTCTCCTCGAAAGCACGGCAGGCTTCCCTTTCCTTTAGAACAAGGTTATGCAACACACACACACACACACACACACACACACACACACACACGTGCATATAGAGGAGTAGGGATGCTCTTTGTGGACTCCTAGGTTAAGTCTCCACACCCACCTACCACAGATTCCAACAGCATACATTCTGTACCTTCCCCTTCTCAAAAATCCACTTAACATTTTCCAATTTTAAAATTAACAGATGCATTGGAAATGGTGACACATGTCTGTAATCTCAGCTACTGAGAAGGCTAAAGCAAGAGAATGTAAATTAGAGGGCAGTCTCAGTAAAATAGCAAGACTCAATATAGTTTAGGACAGGGGATGTAGCTCAGAGGTACAATATTCCGGGGTTCAACCAAAGTGTCTTAAAAAAAAAAAAGATATATGCTTGGGCTAAGGAGTGTAGCTCAGTGGTAGAACACTTGCCCAGTATGCATGAGGCACCAGGTTTGGTGATGTTTTGTTTCTTAAGATATATACTCCCTTTGAACACACACCACATGCACACAGATGTATATGAACAGACAAAGAAAAGAAAGTTAAAATAACCCTAAGTCCATCATTCAGAAATATCCATAAGTAACATTTTGGTGATCCTGGGACACCATCTTTTCAGGCTCTCACTTTACACGCAGAAGCCCCTAGTGAGAATATACTTTTTTTTTTTTTATTATTATTGGTTGTTCACAACATTACAAAGCTCTTGACATATCATATTTCATACATTAGATTGAAGTGGGTTATGAACCCCCAATTTTACCCCAAATGCAGATTGCAGAATCACATCGGTTACACATCCACAATTTTACATAATGCCCTATTAGTAATTGTTGTATTCTGCTACCTTTCCTATCCCCTACTATCCCCCCTCCCCTCCCCTCCCATCTTCTCTCTCTACCCCATCTACTGTAATTCATTTCTCTCCTTGTTTATTTTCCCATTCCCCTCACAACCTCTTATATGTAATTTTGTATAGCAATGAGGGTCTCCCTTCATTTCCATGCAATTTCCCTTTTCTCTCCCTTTCCCTCCCATCTCATGTCTCTGTTTAATGTTACTCTTTTCTTCCTACTCTTCCTCCCTGCTCTGTTCGTAGTTGCTCTCATTATATCAAAGAAGACATTTGGTATTTGTTTTTTAGGGATTGGCTAGCTTCACTAAGCATAATCTGCTCTAGTGCCATCCATTTCCCTGCAAATTCTATGATTTTGTCATTTTTTATTGCTGCATAGTACTCCATTGTGTATAGATGCCACATTTTTTTTATCCATTCATCTATTGAAGGGCATCTAGGTTGGTTCCACAGTCTAGCTATTGTGAATTGTGCTGCTATAAACATCGATGTGGCAGTATCCCTGTAGCCTGCTCTTTTAAGGTCTTCAGGGAATAGTCCGAGAAGGGCAATAGCAGGGTCAAATGGTTGTTCCATTCCCAGCTTTCCCAGGAATCTCCAAACTGCTTTCCAAATTGGCCGCACCAATTTGCAGTGACAAAAACAGCATGGTACTGGTACCAAAACAGGCGGGTGGACCAATGGTATAGAATAGAGGACACAGAGACTAATCCACAAAGTTACAACTATCTTATATTTGATAAAGGGGCTAAAAGCATGCAATGGAGGAAGGATAGCATCTTCAACAAATGGTGTTGGGAAAACTGGAAATCCATATGCAACAAAATGAAACTGAATCCCTTTCTCTCGCCATGCACAAAAGTTAACTCAAAATGGATCAAGGAGCTTGATATCAAATCAGAGACTCTGCGTCTGATAGAAGAAAAAGTTGGCTCCGATCTACATATTGTGGGGTCGGGCTCCAAATTCCTTAATAGGACACCCATAGCACAAGAGTTAATAACAAGAATCAACAAATGGGACTTACTTAAACTAAAAAGTTTTTTCTCAGCAAGAGAAACAATAAGAGAGGTAAATAGGGAGCCTACATCCTGGGAACAAATTTTTACTCCTCACACTTCAGATAGAGCCCTAATATCCAGAGTATACAAAGAACTCAAAAAATTAGACAATAAGATAACAAATAACCCAATCAACAAATGGGCCAAGGACCTGAACAGACACTTCTCAGAGGAGGATATACAATCAATCAACAAGTACATGAAAAAATGCTCACCATCTCTAGCAGTCAGAGAAATGCAAATCAAAACCACCCTAAGATACCATCTCACTCCAGTAAGATTGGCAGCCACTATGAAGTCAAACAACAACAAGTGCTGGCGAGGATGTGGAGAAAAGAGAATATACTTTTAAGACCAAGGGGTCCCCACTATACCCACTGGCTTTCTATAATTTGTTGTCCACTCAAAAAATGGGTCACAGACCCCCTCCCAGTCAATACACACAGGTATGAATGACTACATCATGAACATATTCTACCATATAAGCATACCAAGATTTAAGCATTCCTGACACCAATGGGTATTTATCTTCATTTATTTTCCACAATTACAAGACTCAATGTCAAATAACTTTCCACAAGATCTCTAAAAGGAGTTTCTGAAAGTGAAAATCTGAGTCAAAGTGTGTACATATTTTAAAATCATAATGCATGCTGCCAAACTGCCCCTCAGGAAGCTGCACCAATGCACATTACTGCCCATCTACAAAGGTGCTTGCTCTCCCAGTGTCAATATTGGGTTTTCTTGACCTTTTTTTTTTTTTTTTTAATCTTTATCCATCTAACAGATTAAAAAATGACCTCATTTTTATTTGAATTACTTGGATTTTTCCTGAAGTTAAACATCTTTTCATATATTTACTGGCCCATTGTATCGTTCCTTTCTCATTTTTTGCTGGTGTTTAATCATCATTTATCTTTTTGTAGTTCTTTACATAAAACAAATATCAACCCCTCATCAGTTTGTCCAGCTTGCGACTTGTCTTTCAACCTTGCCTAATAAGTTGTTATATGGCCAAACTGAAGAAATTTCTTCCTATGCTTCTAGCCTTTGGGTAAGGATTGGAACATACCAAAATTAGACAAGCCATCCTTATTTGTCTTCTAGTGCTGCTACAGCTATGCTTTTTATACTCAGTTACCTGATCTTCTGGATTTTATTTTGATTTAGGAAGAAAAAAATTCCTTCATTTCTAATTAAATAGTAACTATGTGTTATGTAACAGAACAGCTTGAAGGTAGAATTGAACATCATCATAGGACAGTTAAGACCCATTCTGAGTGGGATGAATGCATACTGTAAATCTTTAGCAAGATTAAAGTGATCAAAAAGTAAACAAGGTCAGGCACCACCCCAGCTACTAGGGAGGCTGGGGCAGGAGAACTGGTATATTCAAGCAACTTAGTGAAATCCTGTCTCAAAAATAAAAATAAAAAGAGCTGGGAATGTATCTTAATGTAAAGCATCCTTAGATTCAATCTCCAGTACCAATAAATAAATAAATAACAAAAGAAGTTGATTAAAGCAAAGATGATATAAACTGGTTTGGACTAAGTAAGACTGAAATGGGAAGAAGAAAGTTACAGATCAAAGCTCAAACTGATGTAGAATCATCAAAAGCTGTACCATATGTCCTGAAAGTTCTAAATATATAGTATGGAAAAGACATGAAAATAAAAGCCACAGGGGAGGATCTTATCCAAGCCACAGTCTCTCTGTAAACCCTAATGTTAAAACTATACTTACCAGTGAAATTGATTTTTTGAGCCAGATGACCTAAATTCAAGTCTTGCTTCCACTTCAAGCTGGTTTACCCTGCACAGGGAACAGTCTACCTCCTGGTCCTGTGAGGATGCAGCAAGCACTTGACAGTGCTCTGAGAGTTCCAAAAGCACCATCTTCCCTCCCTAGGGGGAATTCTCATACGTTTCCCCATTCTGCCCAACAGACTGGATGGCAGCAGCACAAAACCTGACAGAAATTCTTGGTATTACCTTCACTTCAACCCAAGATCACTCTGACAAGATTGTTAATTTAGCACCAACTAGCAAGTAGCAATGTTTCTCACCCTACTGCAGGTCACAGAGTCTGCAGATAGGATACCCTGGATATTGGACCCTGCTTAAACCAACACTAAGAGAGTTCTATGACCTTTCCACACATTGCCTTTCACTTCTTCCAAAGATTAGAAATTCAGAGGAAAAAACTGCAGACTGATGGAGCATGCTGGCACATGCCTGTAATTCTAGTTTGAGGCCAGCCTCAGCCATTTAGTGAGAAACTATCCCAAAATAAAAACAATTAAAAGGGCGGGGAATATAGCTCAGTGATAAAGCACCCTGAGTTTTAATTCCTAGTATAAAAGAAGAAGAAGAAGAAGAAGAAGAAGAAGAAGAAGAAGAAGAAGAAGAAGCAGCAGCAGCAGCAGCAGCAGCAAATAGTATTTTCCACCCAGAAATTATTTTCCTGCTCAAAGCTGAATGTATTTGGTACCTGCTAGATTACAATGTTTATAAATAAACTTTTCCTAAACTTGCTTTTCTGATACTACATAAGATGACAACAACAAAAAATTCAGCACTTATGAGTTATCCCCAAACCAAATGTGCAAGGAATCCTCCCACTTTGAATGTAAGGAGCTGGGTAAAGGCCCCATCATCAAGCTTCACTTCAAAGACATCCTCTGCCTGATCAGTGGGCAGCAGAATGCAGGGATTCAAATCACCTATCTAGGACAATCTTTTATGCTCTTTGCCCATGCCAATTCCTCTCACTGATTTGCATATGACAGAGTTAGCCCTCATGATCCAAAAATTGAAGTCTGTCCCAGCAAACGAGAGCTAGGTGTCCCAGGCCTTCTATGATAGCAATAGGAACATCTCTAACCTACTTCAGAGGTTCATCAAAATCAAGTAAGCTAATATATAAGTTACAGGTCTACTATTCCAAAGAGCTATACAAATCTCAGAGAGTTTCCCAATCCTTCAAGGCCTCCCTCAAATCCACTCAGAAGCTGCCCTTGCCTGTGCCACCAATAAATACACTCTTCTCTACACTCTTCAAGATCCTCCATAGCACTTACTCTCATTTGATAAACTAAAGCTACATGCTGCCACCACCACTTTACATAAAGCTCCCTCAGCCTCCTCAGAGCTTCCTGCAACCAGTCTTCTCAACACAATATGGGAAGCTAACAAGACCCCCACTAAATACTCTTATTTCTTCCTCAGACCTTGCTCACCAAAACTGACCATGGGTACATGGACCAAGGTAAAACCAGATGATTCATTACTGAACAGTGCTAGAGTTAAGGCTCTGTGTACAGAAAGAAATGTTAGTAGGTATAAGATTCATGCAACTGGAGCTGAGGGTGTACCTCAGTAGTACAGAGTGTGCTTAGCATGTGCAAAGCCCTAAGTTCAATCCTTAGCTCACCCACCCTGCCACACACAAAGATTCACATTCTTGTATATGTTAACTGACCTAAAATATGACCAAATACTGCAAAAACTAACAACAAATCAAAACCTGGTATATTTTACAAAGCTTTTAAGCTGAAGATATGTTCTGGGCATCTGAACTTAAGAGTTTTAGGATTCTGATCCCTAAAAGCTTGGCTTGCCATCCCTTCTTACTCTTCACGCCTTGTCTAATTACAAGACTAAAGAGCCCACTCCTCCTGCCCCACACGCTTGCGCTCCCTACTACACACAGAGTACGGCTAATGAGTGTTGTTAGAAGCTCAAAACAGGGTGAGGACTGCAGTAATTGCCAATGGGTCTCAAAGCAATCCCATGGCACCCTGCCCAAAGTCAGCTCAGGAGGAGAAACTCCACCAGGATTAAATTCCAAATTGATGGATCATAAAAAATGGTGCTCATCCTGAGGGCTGGCGAACTGATCTCTTGGTTTCCCTGAATCAAGTGGGAAGCCAAGAGAAAAACAGTGGAGTGTTGGTAAGAAGCATCTGGCAATAGATAAATGGGCAAGAATAGGAAAACAAAGCACACAAAAGGAAATAAGTGGATAATAACCTCTAAATCCCTTCTGACCAGAAGTTTCCGAGTCTGTGAAATGACAGCTTTAAACACAGAAAAAATGTTCAACATCACCAGCCATCCAAAAAAAATGTAAATTCTGATATAAGTAAGGTGGGTCATTTGGAACCAGTTAAGATGGTTGGGGAAAAAAAAAATTCCAATGATGATGACTCCTGGGGGAGAGGGAGACACTGGAACAATCACACATTATGGTACCATCACCTTGGAAAGCAACTGGGCTATGTGTTTCAAGAGCATGAAATTATTCAAACCCTTTGGTAGTGCTTCCCATAGCTAAGAATTTATCCTAAGGAAATAGTTCAAATGAAAAGCATTCCATGCATGAAGCTGTTCACTGCAGCACTAGTTTCAAAAAGCATTACAAAAATGGCCAGGTAAAGATGGAAAAGCAGTTCAACACATCACAACCATCTGCAGACTGTTTGAAAAACTTAACATTTGCCCTCCTGATAAATCAGCTGTCTAATACTAGGGGAACAGTTAAATACACAGCACCAACCCACAGGCATGGCAAGTAACCATTAAAGTCATACTTTCGATAATGATGCCAAAATGGCCAACACATTTACTAGACTGAGCGGGAAGGGAAGAACAAAAACATGATGTCACCACACCTCTGTGTTTTTAATCATATGCAAGTGGCCAGGCACTGTAAGCAGATATCCAAAGTAAAAAGAGATTATGCTAGTGTAGTAGGGGTTTTGATGACTTTTTTCCACCTCCAATGATTTTATGAACACTGCTCTTAATTTATTGTTTAATTTTGTTTTTTAAAACTACAAATATATTTGTAGTTGAAGATGAACAATACCTTTATTTTATTTATTTTTATGTGGTGTTGAGGATCGAACCCGTGCCTCACACATTCTAGGCAAGCGCTCTACCACTGAGCTACAGCCTCAGCCCCTGTTTAAGTTTATTTTAAAATTAAAAGGGGAGATAAGAGCATTTAGGCTCACCACCCAGATGCAATAATAATAGCAAAACCTCTTACTATTTGGGTATCTGGCCTCATACAATCCTCAAATCACATATGGAGAAACCAACACTTAAGTTAAAAATTATTTGCTCAAGATCATAAAGCAAGATTAGAAGCCATATATCCTGCCTAGTACTTTCTCCAAGAAGCATAGTGGGAAGATGGGGCATACTCAAGACCAGGAACAGTTGATAAATTCAGCTGTATTTGCAACGCAATATAGTGGGGTGGTCATACAGCCCCAACAGCACTGCAGCAACACAACACTAAGGCCATACATCCTCAGCCAACAATAGTGCCACAAGAAGTAGCCCACCATCTGTCAATAATAGGGTCATACTGTACGCTAGATGCCCTGGCAAAACAGGTATTTTATAATAAACTTAGGGCATAAAATTGCAAACCTTAAGTACAGCCAAACTTCATTTCATATTCTTCCTCACAGGCAGAGAGGATTATGCATCAACCCTAACATCAATCTTGCCCCAAAAGGAGCAAAATCCACAAAAACATCTCTGGTTTCTGAAAATCACATTGAATACACCAAGTGAATGTAGGACATTATGTACACAAACTGTGTGCTGGCTGGGTGTGATGGTACACGCCTATAACCCCAGCAACTTGGGAAGGCATGAGGTAGGAAGGTCACAAGTTGGAGTCCAAACTCAGAAACTTAGCAAGATCCTGTCTCAAAATAAAAAATAGGGCTGGGGATGTAGCTCAGTAGTAGAGCACCCGTGGGTTAAGTGCCCAGTATGGGGAAAAACAAAACAACTTAAAAAAAAAAATACTGTTTACCAAAAATGATATGAAAAAAATACTGCTAATCATCATCCAGTGTTTCCTTCCCCTCCACAGGAGGCAAGGTCCCTTTGCCAAGAGACAACTTTCAGGATATCTACTAAATGGTGATTTATTCCTGTAGCACCTTGCTTGACAAATATACCCAAAGGTAAAAGACAGTTTATCTTAAATTCTAATACAGCACAGTAGATCTCTGCTTAAAATATAATTCCATCAATAAAAATCACTAATCACATTTTGGGAAAATCTAAATTTAAAGAGTATGTAGCATGGATTGCTGTTGTGTGTGTTGTTTTTGTGTTGGAAGAGCATGGTGGTTGTGGTGAGGGAAACAGAACCCAGGGCCCTAAGCACACACTCTACCACTGAGCTACCAGCCCATAGTAGACTCTTCTCTTAGTTTTGTGTGTTGTCTGAAGTGCTAGAGATTGAACCCAGGCCCTCATCCATGCTAGGCAAGCACTCTACCACTGAGCTACATCCCCAGTCCCTCCGTGGGTATTATCTGTAAGCTCAGGTTATAATGGTAAATGAGGTTGTTGTTGGTTTCTAAAGATGTGTGCACATCCAGGATCACCTGAAGGGGCTTGTTAAAACAGAGATGACTGTCCTTAACCTTGGGGCTGCTGACTGAGGTGGTCTGGGCCTGCAAACCTGCATTTTCCCAGCACATTCCCAGGTGATCCTGCAGCTGTTGGGCTGAGGGCCTCATTGGACAATCACTGCCATCCATTCACCACACACAACTGAGGCAACCTGCTGCTTAGCACTTGCCAGGTCTCCTGACATCTTTTTAATCTTTCCTGACCTAAAGTCCCCTGAGGGAATGGACTAAAAGGTTAAAATAACTTGCCTAAGGTCAAAACAAACTAGTGGGGAGGTCAGGCCAGCCTTTCCCCAAAAGCCTTGTCACATCACAAGGGACAAAATCTCTACACATTTTTACAAAATGAGACCAAGGCAAGAATACAAACCCAGGGTATAGGAACACGTTTGCCTCCTGCAGGAAAACCTCAAACAATAATCATTTAAATTATTCCACCCATAGCCATGTAATCTCGCCCCTTCTTAAAACCAATGATTACAACAAAACAAAGAGTACCAGATGACAGAAACCTTTAGTGGCTCAACTAATCAGAACATAAGTCACCATTTACTGGCAGACAATAACTTTTATGTTCCGTCTCCCCCTCACTGGGCTGCTCACTCCCACATCATTCTCCGTCTGAACCCTTTCCAACCAGGCCCTGACTCTTACCTATCCTTCACTGCTCATCTTTCACACTCACAGCTTCTCTGAAAACAAGGAGGGGTTAAAGAGAGGAAGAAGAAAAAAACTGTGCTGAAGGCTGCACAGGCAGAGATAGCAACACTAATTGCTCCCATTCTCTGGCTCCTAAGGCAGATTGCAGGGGCCTGCATCTCAGGAGAAAGCTCTCCTATCTTTGCTGTGGCTCTCAGCAGAGCAACTCAAGTGCCCTTAATTGTTTATGTTCTTAATGCAGAGCCTCTTGAATGCATTCATTTTTAATAGCAGGCTTGAGTGTGGGGCCCATCAAAGAATGACAAAGCAACTCTATTCATTGGTTCTCCTTCCAGCAATGATGGTCTTTTGATTTATTTGCAAATGACAAGCTTGCCAGGCCCCACTTGAGGGCTGCCCTCATTTTTTTTTCCCCCAAAGAATTCAGTTGCATTTTCCAAGACCAAGTTGAGTCTGCAATGCTGTGTATTTGTGTAAATTTTTCCCCCTTCAGTTCCTTCTAATTAATGACTTAAATGTTTTGACCCAACTGTTGCCAAGCAGAGCATTTGGGCTTTAATTTGTCATTTTGGTAAAGATGCATCTTTGACAAAAGCATCGCAGCTGTTTCAGTTCTTAACTAGCACATTTCCATTATTCAGAAACCCTTGTTATGGAGTTCAGGAAGGGCCTGTTCACAGGAAAGAGTATTGACTTGTCCCAGGATGGGGAAAAAAAAAAAAAAAACGGAACAGCTTTTGGTGGCCTTAAAGGAAAATGCACTCGTTGGCCCCACAGAAAGTTTTCAAGACAAACTCCACAGGGTGAATCATGGAACATCACCATGAAGTCACCACCTATTGTTCCCAGCTGGAAAGAGAAGCCTCTCCCTGAACACACCCCAAAGCCAAGCCCACACCCTCACCTCTCCTCACAGATCCTAGTAATTAGGCAGCTCATGAGAAATTAGATAATATCATACAACAGCAAGATTAGTGGGCGGAAAAGTCAACTACATCATCATCACAGAATGAAGGTTAAAATTGCAACCATGAAACTAAAATATGCCTATGTAAAGACAAAGACTGCAGAAGAATTTGCAAAAATCAAACCATGGCTGGAAACCAGCTTACAACTTTTCACAAAATTTATAACATTGCTCTCCTTGAATAAACTCTAAAACATTCCTTGTTAACTGTAGCTACCACTTAGGCCTGTGTAATCTGTATTTGGTTGGTACAGACTGCCAGCAGTCTATGGTCCCAATTTCCATGCTTTCCATCCTGACAAAGCAAACACCCTGTGCACCCAACTATAGTGTTATCACTAGCACTAGTGTTTCTCACGGTCCCCACCCCACATCTTGTTTGGAGATCACTGGAGAAGCAGTTTGAAGTGACTGTTTTCCCGATGCACTGAAATTTTTAGCCAATGCAGATGGTAGAATCTTCCTGAACAAGATGACCAGAGGCCAACGCTTCCCTTACTTTATAAGCATGCTACAGTTGAATGACCCACACTCATGAATGGCAGCTGCCACCATTCTTTCTGAGCAACTTCTTAGGGAAAGCAGCTACTCCATGAGAAGACCCAAGCCAATGGTACCATGCCAAGTGGTAACAAAACAGCTGCAAGTCTGACGTGTGTACAGATTGGAAGGTCCCAGGGCAGGATCATCCCCATACTCCAAATTCAGTGTCAGTACTGAAATTTCAGTTGAGAAGCTCCAGTCCTGAGCTGTATTCCAACTCCCCCAAGGCTCAGTTGTTGGCCAAAGGTGGTCCTCTGGAAAGGAAGACAAGGTTCCTCATTTCCCAGTTGAAGATGAAATTCTCTCATTCATTCTCTCTCTCTCTCTCTCTGTATTAGGGGTTGAAACCCAGGAGTGCCTAATCACTGAACTACACCCCTAGCCTTACTTTGTTTTTAGACAGGGTATCACCAAATTACTTAGGGCATCACTAAATTGCTAGGCTGGCCTCCAACTTGCAATCCTCCTGCCTCAGCCTTTCCAGTCACTGGGTTATAGACATGCACAATCTTGCTTTGCTATAATTCTCTTTCAATGAACATCATATGTCAATAAACCTTCAAAAAGGCTCCAGAACCGACCCTCAGAGTAGCCAGAAGAGGGATCTTTACAAGATGGACCTCTTTTTCAAAACTGGTACCAAAGTTGGCCTGAGAACAGTGCAATGCTGTATCTAGCAAGTTCAAAGCTGTGGGAGTAAAAGTAAAGCTTGGAAACCACTGAGACAGAAAAAGAACTTGAGAACAATTAAGTCAACAGTCAGGAAAAAATTATTTATCTTTGATACTGTGAATTGAACCCAGGGGCACTCTACTATGAACTACATCCCCACCTCTTTTTATTTTGATACAAGATCTTGCTAAATTGCTCCCACTTCTGCCTCCTGAGGAGCTGGGATTGCAGGTGCACATCAATATGTCCAGCACAATACATTTTTATAAATCAGTTCAGAGGATTATTAAAATGAAAATCTGGGATATGAGCTAAAATTTTCAAAGAAAACACCTCTGGAAAAGCTTAATTTAAATATTTAAAAGATGGTTAAAAAAAAAGAATACTAGATGACACATGTGACAGAGTACACCTTCACTGGGTATTGACTGACTCAGTGATGCATGTGGAGGCAAACAGGAGTAACATTTCAAGCACAAATTAAATTCTTTACCAAAAAAATTTTTTAAAACCCTCCATCACAGCATTATAATACAATCTGCAGGGAAATCCAAGCAAAAGAACAATAAGTACCATTCCTCCAAGATTAACCATCAACCTACTTTCAGGAGAAAAAAGTGTGTTGTATGTCAGAGACTATTCTTGGTTACACGGATTGACCAAAAATATACATGATTAAAAGTATGCCAAAGAAACAGCCCAAGTCCCTTATGCCAGTCATCATCAATTTATAATTTTAAAATTATACAGTGTTAACAACGTTGTCTCAAGATATACTGGAGAAGCATTCAATAAAAAGTGGGAAGCGATTGAGGGTAACAGAAGAGTGAACAATTTATAAACCAGGGGCCACCAGAAGTTACCACACGTTACTTTACAAGTGGACAAATCAATTTATGTGCCCGTGTGTGTTTTCAGAAAACATCCTAGATATTCTCCCATTAATTATGTGGGTTCCAGGACATGTCAATTCTCGTTTCCCAGAGCACCAGAAACCAAATTTAACCCACATATTATGTTACACTGGTCTGCACTTGTGTGGTTCCCACAGGGCTGGGCTGGCTCAATAATGCTGCGTTCCTTCTGGAAGAACAGAATAGACTTCCTGCCATTTGGACTGTGAAACACAGTAATCCACCAGGGAATAAAGGTCAGTGTTGCACTTTTGGTCATTACTGAATCATTTGAGATGATCTGTGGTGAGGATGAGAGGAAAATCGAAGGCTGGGGAAACGCTGCAAATGGCTTGACCTCAGACCAATTTTCATCTCCATCTGTCTAATAGACATGTGGATAAAAAGCCCTCCCTCCTTCTGGGCCACTCAGCTGCTTTCAAATCCGAGGCACAAGCCAGGAACCAGTTAAACAATATATTAAAAAGGGGAAATAACCTTCTTAGCCTCAGACCAGCGCTTATTCAGGTTTTAGGTCATCAGCTAAAGTTTGGAACAAAATTTTCCGGTCTAAGTACTGAAAAGTAGAAATTTTAACTAATAAGAAGAATTATGTGCAGTGCAGGGACATGTGCCAAAATCTCCTTACTTGTACATGCAAATATATGCATGCTTACACCTCCACCCCCCACCAAAAGACATCCACAGGATTTCTATTGCATCTGCTCACACACACACAAAGGGGAACAGCAGTTCCAAAAACTGCATGTTGCTGCTAAATAAAATCTTTTTTTTTTTTTTTTCAAATGTCCAATTAAAGGCGCTTCAACATTATTAAGGCATTTTGGTCCTTAAATACAAAATATTCTTGAGAGACCACAGCCCAATTATCATTTAAGCCATGGAATCAATGTTAATATTCCTTGATTTTATACCAATATTCCCCTTCACTGGTTTGGCTGAGTTACTTTTTAAAGATAATGTTGTGCCATATATAAGCTTAGGCCCCCACAGTATATCAATGTCAAACAACATCGTGTCAAGCTAAGATTCAATTCAGGTAAGTGCCACTGCCAAATTTTCTTGTTCCCAGACGGGCTTTAAGATTATTTTATTGCTTAAAATTTAATTTGTTCCAACTCGTGTCTCCATGACAACGTTGGCTAACCCTGCAAATCATTTGGGTAATTGGATATCTTATCTTTCTATTGCTCTCAAATCGAATGATTCTGCTAGAATTGTAACAGCCAATCAAATTTACAGTCCTCTTGAGTAATAGACTTGGAAAAGTAGCCACATTCATCTCCTCTTTACAGCCATATTAACCAGTATGCGACAAACAGTAGAATCTCGTCTTCAAACTCTACTCCAAATTATGAATGGTGTCAATACCAATATTCTCAGAGTGCAAAGTCTACTCAGAAGGCCCTTCTTCCCTTTTACATTGCTTTAATTCGAGAAGCAACAATTGATACTCATTCTATAAAAACTTTGGAGCAACTTCAGCATTTTGAGAGAAAACTGGCAAGAGTAATCTCAGAAACTAATTAGAAAAAATAATTTAAAAAAAACTTGAAAAAAGATTTGACCTGTACTAAAATAATAACCAAAACAATAGCTGCACAAGATTTTAGGAAGGCACTCTGACACTGAGTCACATCAAGCCAGGCGTGGTGCTGCATATCTGTAATCCTAGTGACTCTGGAGGCTGAGAGAGGCAGATCGCCAAATTGGAGGCCACCCTAAGCCATTTGACAAGATCCTGTCTCAAAATAAAAAATAAAAAGGGCTTGGAGTGTAGCTCAGTAGTCGAGCACCTCTGAGTTCAACTCCCAAAACAGCAAAAATAAAATGAACACAAAATTAACAACCATTCAAAATCTCTGTACCCTTAGAAAAATCCAGAGTCAAAATTTGATATGTCTTATGCTTCATTTAATTAAAACATACCACAGCATCCACAGTAGTTAACTATGAAATACAGGTTTCTTGTTAAGAATCAAAAAGCAGCAGTTCCCATCTTGAGTTAGTGGTATGATTTTGGCCTTTGGTCAGCTAAAAAGCACAAAAGTTGGATGCGTTTCAGTAGACCAATTCCCGTTTTCTCAGAAGCTGGGCAGACACAGGCTCCAAGGCTGCTCATGGCCCAGGCACTGTAAAAAGAGCCAGCCTGCTTACAAATGGAAAAGGCTGGAATCCCAGCCAACTGGCAGGCCGAGGGGGTTGTCAACAACCCAGTGCTTCCCCCACAGACACTCAGGATGTCAGGGCCACTTCTCAAGCTAAACAGAAATGTTAACAGGGAGCTCCTCAGCACACCACATCAGCAGGCGGCTGAGCTTTTAAGCTCCTGAGAGCAGGTACTGGCACAACTTGCCTGAGCTTGTATCTTCCTTCATCCCAAATACTACAGACACACCACAAGTTTCTACTGCAACGTAGGGGGCAACAGGAGTCAAAAGCCTCAACTTCCCATATGTCCAATTTCAATGGCTCTACTTTTCTCCCTTGTAAGGGTTTGTTTTGGTTTTATTTCCCCAAAAATATTAGCACTAAGCATCAGCTGTGAATATGATGAGAAACAAAAATTTCAAGCCCATGGAGCCAATAGATGTAGAAATAACACAATTAGTTTACTCAGACTTTCGTATCACACTTTACAGATTTCACAGCAAAAACAAAACCACACACACACACACACCCCTCTCAAGGCTTGAGGCTCTTCCTTTCTCTAGCCATGAAAACAACTTACCTTATAGTTCCACACACAATCTCCCCTCCATCCCGTTTTCAGGATGACAAATTCTTCAACGAACAGTTTTCCATATTACGTTAAAAAGAAAAACATCTCAAATACAACCCACCCTTTATTTTGCCAAAACTCAATTCAATAAAACAACCAAATCCTATTTCTTGTTTATCCAGTGCCTTAAGTGAAAAAACACAACTTTGTCCTCCCTGGTAGCATAATTAATTACTTAATGTTGTCAAAAATGGAGAGAATATTTTGCTGTTTGGCCTATATAAGGCATTTTAATTCCTTCATATTCCTTAGACTGTAGGGACTGCCAACGCAGACTGTATTCTTTTTTAAAGTTTTTTTTTTTTTAATCTTTCCTTTTGAGCCTAAAGATAAATGCTTATGAACTTAGAAGGAAACAGTATAAGAGAGGGAAAGGAAAAGTGCTTCAGAAGTAGAGAGGAAAGAAGCTAGGCTTGGAAAAACATGAAGTAGACAAGTATAAATGAAGCAAGGCCTATGTTACAGTTTGGATCTGAGGTGTCCCTCCAAAGCTCCTGTTGTCAATGCAGGAATACTCAGAGGTGAAATGATTAGGTTATGGGAACTGTAACCTAATCAGTCCATTTCAGTTTGAATGGACTGACTGGGTGGTAACTGTAGGTAGGTGGCCCATGGCTGGAAGGGTGCATCTGCTTTGCAGTCCCTTTGCGCGTGCTTGTGTGAGCTCTCTCTCCTCCAAACACACATCTCTCTCTCTCCCTCTCTGCTTTCCAGCTGCCATGAGTAAAGCTTTCCTCCACCATGCCCTTCTGCCTCACCTTGGGCCCAGAAAAATGCTATTGCCCAACCATGGACTGAACCCCTGAAACCCTGAGTCAAAATAAACCTTTCCTCCACTAAGTTGTTCTATTCAGGTATTTTAGTCACAGTGACAAAAAGCTGATTCACACAGCCTGCAAGTCCAACAGACAGGATAGAGTTCTAAAGCGATTGCTAAGAGATTTAGATAAGGGCTATGTGTCCCTGTGCCAGGATCCAATGTTAACTGCTCCTATATATAACTAACTAAATCCACGTAAGTATCCCATGGGGTAGGTACTGTTGTCATCCCCTAGCTCTCCTTGCCTGTTTTCTTTTTAAAGGAGAAATAAAATTAATATCCACAGAAAAGGAGGTTGGGAAGGTTGACAGACAACTCCTGGAGAACAATTCCTGTGAGTTCCATGGAGGGGGATTATGGCTTACTCTAATGTCCCCCTGCCAACCCCCCTGAAAAAGCTCATTCTACAAAAATAAAATAAGCTGATTTTTGACAGCTGAATAACTGAAAAAGACAACCATCTGAGAATGGAGCAGGCACCTGTAGCTGCAGGCTGCATGGGGACAGGATGCCCTGCTTCTATCCTGGTGTTCCATTCTTTATTTTCTCCATCCCAAACCAAGATGCAGATCAATGTTAAGACCCCCTCCCCTAAACTCAAAGTGACCTTTTTATTTTCACTCTCTAATCCATAGAAGCCTTTCAAATGGCACAAATAAAGGCGGCTGCATTTTGTTCTCTAAATCAATTTTCTCCCTAGACATCAACTAGATGTTCCTGCACAGAGAAAGAACAGCCCTTCCCTTCTAATTCAAAAATCCATACTGCCATTGGCCTTGCGAACTGCTAAACAAGCAGTATCGGCAAGTCACTTGTGTTCTGTAATATATTTACTGCAAATCCCAATGGCTTGCCTCCAGATGCAGTTTTCTATTGTGTCTGAGTGTGTCAATACACTGGCTGGTCACCGTACTTATAAGCGGCTCTGACCAGCTGTTTGCTCAAGGAATCAAGAGGGCACAGGAAGAAACAAAGGCTGGGCTCCTGAAGAGCCGACCTGGAGGACACAGCCTTAGAGAGACAGCTCAGCATGCTGAGGACCTGAAAGAGGTTTTGTTTTCTGGCCCTTCACACCCCCATGCCACCCACAGGTGAAATTCCCCACCAGGACAGTTTCTAAACAAAGTTCAAAAATCAAGACTCCTTTTGCAAAATCATTCTCCAGCTTACTACCCCATCCACACTAAAGCCATCCCCACTAGCAAAACATTGGTTAGATCTTAAAGGTGCATTATAATGCAAGTTTCATTAAAGGGCCAAAAGGAAGGTAGACAGGAAAGCTTGGTAAGGGGAGTATAGTTTTTTTTGTTCAAGTACAAATCTATGCTTCCAGCTGACACTTGATAAAGAAAGCACCTTAACACCATCATGGAGAACTTAACACAATCATGCCCAAAACACAAGGGGGCAAGTCTAGTAGAAAAATCTTATGAAAACCTGCTAAGGCAGAACTCTTCACATATACATGAAAATCCCTCTTTCACATGAGTTTAAACTGATGCTAGTAGCTAAAGACAGGCCTGATCCTCTGACAAGCCCTTCCAAATTCTCCAGATTCTTCCAAATTCTCCAGATTCCATAGAGGGAATGGCTCTATGTAGGAGATATACAACATGCAGGTATTATAAAATGCTAATTTACAGACTCCAGGCACAATAGAGGTGGGTGTAAGATGGGTGTTCACTGTGTATTTCTCTCTCCTTTTCTGTTGATTTGAAATTTTTCAAAATTCAGATGTTTAGGAGAGTTTAGGGCCAATGCAAGGACTTTAATAATCAATAGTCATAGTCATTATACTACCAAGAAAACTGGTGATTAAGTCAAATGTAATGCCTTTCAAGAAGCTTGTAATGTAATTTATCCACAACCCTATTGGCAGCTGTGGTTGTCCTTAAGCAATACGTGACAGTTCCAGGGACAGTAATGTATGCACACATCAATTCACACCAAAACCCAGGCCTCAGCAACATGCTACTTTTGTTTTCTCTTTTTAAGTACAAATCCAAATGCATTACTATAATTAAACTCCTCATTAAGATATCTCAATGGTTATTCTGTGAATCACCTTTCCAAAAGAAAAACAAGAAGTGGTTAGATGAGATTATTACAAACACATTGAACAGATTTCATTTTTAAATTTTTGCTTAAGGATCCCTTCCGGCACCTGGATTCCATGGACTTGCAGAAGAATCCTGAGATGTACACAAACAAAATTGTTGGTAGAGCAATGTTGTGTGCTTGTGTTTAAAAAAAAA
This sequence comes from Spermophilus citellus, assembly GCF_964194105.1. Lineage (NCBI taxonomy): Eukaryota > Metazoa > Chordata > Mammalia > Rodentia > Sciuridae > Spermophilus > Spermophilus citellus. The sequence goes on from NC_138183.1 coordinate 85,671,533, forward strand.
AAAATTGTACAACTTTTTTTTTTTTTTTGCAAAGTAGGTTTCAACTTTCAAATGTTCAGGACCCAAAACACCTGCAACTACCACTATACATGAGGAATACTCTAAATACACTATATACCAAGCACCTATACCGCAGAACTCACTGGGAAAGTAGATACACCTCACGCTCAAGCTTAGAGTGGACTACAACCTAGTTGGAGGAATAACAGAGGCACATGAACAAACCTTATGACAGAACACAGCAAAGTAAGGGTGTGACAGCCTGCTCTTGGTGCCCTCATGGAAGGCCCTGAGGGAAATAGGCAGTGTATCTGAATGAGACCTTGGAGAAAGCTGAGGAAGGCCTGTGAAGTCTGACCAAAAGGCCTGGACTGTTTATGAAGGAAACAAGAAACTCAGTTTCAGTATGAAAAGACTGAATTAAAGGGTATACAAGGAAAAGAAGGAGATGGAGCCAAATATGAATGAAGCAGCAGTCAGGGGCAGACATAGAAGGCTATGAGTGACCGGCAAGAGTGGAAAATAAAACTTACAAAGGCCCAAAGCCCCAAAGCCATATCTGATGAGGTACAGCATTGTACAGCATTTACCGTCTTAAAGGTTCTCCCATTCCAGGGTTAGAGCTGCAAGGAGCGGATAGGTCTGGATAGGTCTGAAGTAGGTTAGTCTCCGAGGTAGAAAGGATATACCCTAGGGTCCAACTTAGGAATTGCCCTGACATGTAGCACTTTTATTTTAACCTCTCCATTGAAAATGTCCATTCATGGGGGCTGATTCGGTGTGCAAGTTCAAATGTGCCTACATTCTCAAAGCCTACCCCTATCTCACCTAATGGGTAATAACTATCTAATGAATATCTATTAGCACACTGGGAAGAGATTTAGGGATGCTCAGCAGGTTGTTCACACAATTCTACCCTTTTCAGGAAGTTTACATATTTGTGGACATCCCCCACATAATAATTTTTCTATTTGACAGATGAAAATTTTAATTCAATTGGTAGAATCTTCAGATTTTGTTCTCCTCCAAGGTTTTTTGTTTTGGTTTGTTTTTTTGTGGGGGCTACAAGGAACTGAACCCAAGGGCACTGTACCACTGAGCACATGACCATTCCTTTTATTTTGAGGTCTCTATAAAGTTGATGAGGCTGGCCTCAAGCTTGTAATCTTCCTGCCTCAGACCCCTGAGTTGCTGGGATTAATGGGTATGCACCACCATGACTGGCTCATTTTTTCTTTAACCAAAAATGACCAGTACCCCACCCTTTTTTCTGCTAACAAATTTTGTGGTCAAAAAATGACAAAGTAGGGCTGAGATGTATCTCAGTGGTAGAATGCTTATACAGCACGCCAATGCCCTGGGTTTGATCTCCAGCACAATAAAAAAATTAAAAAATAAAATTTCCTTATAAAAAAATAAAAGGAGAAATTTACTTTTTATACCCACTATGTAAGCGTGAAGGGGAAGGGAGTAAACAATTATGTTCCTTATGATTCAAAGCAGGTAAATGGAATTATTAAAAATTTAAATCTTATATCAGGCACAACAGTGCACACCTATGATCCCAGCAAATTGGGAGGCTAAGGCAAAGTGTCAAATTGAGGACAGACAGCCTGGCCCTGTCTCAAAATAAAAAGTTAAAAAAAAAAAAAAAAAAAAGGACTGGGAGGGGCTGGGGATACAGCTTAGTTGGTATAGAGTGCTTGCCGTGCATGCATAAGGCCCTGGGTTTGATCCCCAGCACCAAAAAAAAAAAAAAAAAAAAAAAAGGACTGGGGAATGTAGCTTAGTAGTACAGCACACTCCTATGTTTAATCCCCAGTATAGTACCAAAAATAGAAGGGCAGGGGACTTAGCTCAGAGGTACAGCACTTCCTAGCAAGTATGTGAGGCCCTGGGTTAGAACTCCCTCACCAAAAAGATTAATGTTAAATAATGAAATATGTAATTGTGTTAAATCACATATTATTTGAGAAAAACCATATATTTCAACATTTCAAAAACCATTATAGTGACTGGGCAGTCAACCAACTGGGCAATTTTGAAAACATTTTATTTTTGCAAACAATTATTTGAGACCTTGTTTATTAAATTAAGTGAATGGCAATACTTGAATATCATAATATGTTAAAATTTCAGTGTAAATTATTTCATTTTCCAGATGAAACCATGCATCACTACCTGTACACACTTACCTCTTACCTATACACAATAACTACTTAAACCATCAAGTTGGAACCCGGCAAGATGGCGCACGCCTGTAATCCTAGTGCCTCATATTTCTCCCCCACAGAACCATCCTATGGTATACATTTTACTAAAGAAATCTCCAATATCATTAGTGAGGGTATTCTGAAAGTATAAACGCCTGATCTTGAATAAGCCAACTGACAAAAAAAGCTATCTAAAATTGAATTAAAAAGTGCTATTCTAAATACTCCACAATAAAGATACTAGCCGTAAGAATTTCAATTTAAAAGAAAATCTGAGGCAACAGTAAGCAATGGTGGGGGTGGGGAACTGAGTTGGTCAAAGTGAAGGGCCAAGTTTCTCAGTTCCCTCCTGGTCATTCTGCTGCTGGAGGGCACAGAGGTTGAGCAACCAAGAGCAAAAATTCTGCTCTCTGGATGCATAAAATGGCCCCATGAGCCAGTAACTGAATATATCTTTAATTTAACTACCACTCATGATGGTTTATTTAAATATTTACTAAAGAAACAGATTTCCTTTCTGCTTTTTTTAATAAACATTATTTGGAAGAACATCTTAAGCCCTCTGGCAAAGGACTCTCCTCAAATTCCACAAGCAGTGCTGGTTCTGTGGAGTGTGCTGGGATGATTCCTGCCATGTGAGGCCAATAGACTTCAATCTATAACTCCCTCATTTACAAAAAGGGAACCTGAAGCCCTGGATTCTAGTGACATGTCTAATTCCTAATTAAATAATCTCAGTGAAAGAAACAGAACCAAGGCAGATCCTACAGGTCACAGCCACTCCCAGCAGGAAGAGGGGGAGGTTCTGACCCCCACACTGGCCCAGCTCTGCCTCCCTTGCATCACCTTAATCTGACCTTGACACTGCTCATTCCCATCCTTAGAGGAAATTCTGATATTTTGTTCTGTGTGGATTTGGGGAGGGTATTCATTTTGAATTTTTAAAAAATTTTATCAGACTTAGAGTGAATCTCAGTGGTAGCTAGAATGCTTGCCTCACATGTGTAAGGCCCTGGGTTCAATCCCCAGTATGTACCCACCCCACCCCCAAAATTGTACCTGTGCTGAAACTATTACTGGGCTAGGATTTATCTCGGTACTTGCCTAAAATGCATGAGGCCCTGAGTTCCATCCTCAGAAGAATGGAGCAGGGAAGGGTATGAGGAGAGGAAGACAAGAAATGAGAAAAGGAACAAGGAAGAAAATATTACTAAACCACCTGTAATCTCAACTACTCAGGAGGCTGAGGCAGGAGGATCACCACCAAGTTCAAGGCCAGCCTGGAAAACTTACCAAGCCACTGTCTCAAAATAAAATTTAAAAACAAGGGCTAGAGCCGTTGCTTAGAGGCAGAATGCTCCTAGGTTCCATGACTAATATCATATAAAAAAAAAAAGTATATGTAAAATTAATCATGATTACTATATTTTCTGATGTCTCCTTAAACTGCATGTCTGAGGCTTACCCCAGAGCAGAGGCCCTGGGCAGAAACCAACCATCAGCCTGCTACTGAAGGGGCTGGGGAGGTAGCTGTTAAGTAGTGAGAAACTGGCCCTGCTTGATTTAAAAAAAAAAAAAAAAAAAAAAAGCCGGGTGGGGGTGGGGGACTGGACAGGCTAATCTTACAACTCAGAACCTAGGCTTTAAATACACTGAGAGATTTCTTTGAACTTATGCTTGTAAAGGGCAAGCCTAGCTAATGAAAATGAAGTTGGGATCATTCTAATCTTGATGACAGTTACCCTCTTCATATTACAAGGTGCTTCACACCTGGTGGAGCTTAATTCTAAGTGGTTATACTTCAGCCAGTCTTGAGATTTTGACTGAGGGCGGTAGATCACAGGGCTGGGGTGAAGTTTAAGGCAGAATGTACAGCTGGTATGTGCAAGGAGGACCCCCAGCACCAAACAAAACAAAACAAAACACCTCAAAGTGAGAAACTGAAATTAAAACTGATTTAAAAACAGGGCCAGGCACAGTGGTGAATGCCTGTAATCCCAGCTGCTTGGGAGGCTGAGGCAGAAAGATTGCGAGTTCAAAGCCAGCCTCAGTGAGACCCTGTCTCTAAATAAGATACAAAATAGGGCTGGGGGTACCCCTGAGTTCAATCCATAGTAGGGTGGGTGGGAGACAGGGCAGTAATTGGCACAGGGACACATGACTATAATCCCATTTACTCTGGAGGCTGAGCCAGGATTACAAATAAAAAGACCAGCCTCAGCAATTTAGCAAGACTCTGTCTCAAAATAAAAAAGACAGAGAATATAGCTGGAAGGTAGAACACGCCTGGGTTCTATCACAGTACCCTCGCCCCCTCCATACAAACATAAAAGAAAGTAAAACTTAGAACAAACAGTAAATGCTACATTGAGAAATTAACCCTCGGAGGAATCCCTTATATAATCCCACAGAAATACTTTCCAAAAAAAAAAAAAAAAAACTCACTAAAAAGCAATTATTTTTCTAAGAGAATTTTACAGCACACACTGAAGTTCTGATTCACTCAGAAATGTATTGGTTCTTCTGTTCTTAAACATATTTTAACCAGAAGACAGTATTATTCAGTCAGATATAACTTTCTACATACCATGGTTTGTGACACCCACAGATCTGAAACCAGAGAAAACTAGCACTGCTGTTTTTCCTAACTTTTAGAACATATGCCCATCCCTGATATGTCCTGTAAATCATGAAGTTGAAGCTGGGCACAGTGGTTCATGCCTGCAATCCAGAGACTTGGGAGGAGAATCACAAATTTGAGATCAGCCTCAGCAACATAACAAGGCACTATCTCAACATAAAAATCTCAGTGGTAAAGCACCCAGGGGTTCAATCCCCAATAACCCCCAACACACACACACACACACACACACACACACACACACACACAAAGTGAAACTAATCAGCACAAAAAGAGGTAGATGTGGGTCACAACACACAGGTCCAAGGGCAATTCTACTACTGGCCTCATCTTCCCAAGGGCACCTGGGGTGGGGGTGAGGGTGGGGAGGGAACAGCACTAGTTACCTAAAACCAAGCAACCCCCAGCTAAAGCTTCAACAGATGCTGGGCCTTAAGCAAGCCCCAGTCATGAACATGTGCTCACAGCTTCAGGCAAAACAAAATACCTATATAAACTACTTTAAGGGATGCCTATGGAGGGCATGAGACCAAATCACTATTAAAATCTGTAAAACTGATGTCACTAGTGATAATTCATAACCTGGCTTTATCAGCACACACAAAAAAAGATACACTATTGGGATAAATAAGGATTATGTATGAAATTTACAGTACATTTTGTTCCCCAAAATATCAAACAAGATAATACCAAGACATGGAACAAAGAAAATCAAAGATCAGGCTGTCATACACACTGCGGCATTGCCCTTGAAAACAACCAGACTCACATGGGTTTCCTATTTTTCACTGTACTTATAATACTCTGATGGTCTCAGAATTCCTTCAAATTTTCAAGTCTCCACCTCTCTTTTGCTTAGAAATAGATAAGAGCTGAGCTGGGGATGTGTGCTTGCCTAGCGTGAGGCCCTGGATAAAATCCCCAGCACCACCAAACCAACAAACAAAAAAGCTAAAATTCAACATCTACATGTTTAGAAATGGACAGACAGGGACCTATTAAAAAGCTCTAAGGAGGAAAAAATTGTCTTAATGCTACCATAAAAGACTCAAGTATCTATTCCCATGCTGGCTCTGCTGCCTTTTCAGTAAGGAACCACAAATGGGAGCAGAGAAAGTAAGAGGAAGCCTTATCAGGAAGTGTTGACACAACACAAACAGACTGGGAGCACCACACCAAGTAAGGAAACCACAATTATACCACTCTTGATTTGGCCGGTGCTTCCACTTTAAAACTTCCAGCCGGAGAAGCTGGTAGTGAGATTTGACATTGAACTCTAAGACTTACTCCTTCCGACAAGCCCGCTGAAAGGTAGGAAGGCAGAGCAGTCGTCACACTGCAGACAAATCTTAACTGCATTAAAGCTCTCTACATGGAAAGTTTCCCCATCACTGCATTTTTTTTCCCCCAGTAACAAAGATGTTGTCAGAAATGACAATTTTTTGTGTCCCCTGATGATGCCTTGCTAGCATTTGGTTATAAGCCATAAAGCAGGAATAATTTCAGCCTGTCAGGAGTCTTCGCTAATGCCCAGTTTCCCCCTAGAGAGAATTCCTGTCAAATCTAATGAGAGCTCCAAAGGCCCTCTCTACAATATAATGAGCACTTAGGCCATGCTGGTGATCAGGCGGCGAAAAGCATCAATTTGAGCCTGGCTGCACCCTGGGGGCCAGACGTCACCAGTTTTAATAAGAATTATGATTACTAGCTGCACCAAATGCCTCCTCAGAACTTATTATTAATGTGTGACAGTCAGAAGGATGTTTTTCAAATGTAAGACCACTTTAAACTGAATTATAGCATTACTTTGCACACCACTCTAGTTAAGGGTCTGTCAGCATTTACAATATAAACTAAATTTCAGGGGGCTTAATACCCTACTATGAAGAACATGGTTTCTCTCAGCATTTCACATTTTTCAAATTACTGAGCCAGTTATACACAGCATATTATTAACGCACACATTCTCATAGATGGACAATATATACACATAAATGCCCAACACAGTACAGAAACTCACTAGAAAACTATTTTCACACCGTGGGGTTTCTGACACTCTCTCACCCCCTTCCCCCTAACATGACAAAAAGGTCACCCTGTCATGTAACCTACAGGAACCCACAAGAATTACACCTCTTTTATCTTCCCCAATAAACCCAGCACCAGCATACAACATCACACAGGGGTGGTGTTCCCTTGTAAAAGAGTCGATGAGGTTATTAAATCCTTCAAGTTTATGGGTTTAAAAAAAAAAAAAAAAAGAAACTCAAGTTTCCTCTTACACTTAAAGAATATCTGTCCCCCCACCCTGCCTTTAAAAAATGTGCCCTTGAGGACATCTTAAAAAAAAAAAAAAAAAAAAAGTAGCTGGGCATAGTAGCACACACCTGTAATCCCAGCAAACTGAGGCAGGAAGATCACAAGTTCAAGGCCTGCCTTAGCAACTTAAATAAAAACAAATATAAACAGGGCTGGGGATATAGCTCAGTGGTAAAGTATCAAGTCCTAGTACTGGAGGTTTGGGGGAAGTAGCAAATTAGGATGCATAGGCAAGATTTATCTGCATAATTAATTTAAATGACCATAGACATGAGCCATAGATCTTCTGGTTTATTTACTATCAACAAGGCATAATTGTCTCAATAAGACACTAGCCACTGAAACAATATAAAAACAAAGGCACAATCCCAGTACAAGCTAGGCTACTAACTTTGCAAATCAGAGTAAAATCAGCACTATTTTAAAAGCCCAATTACATTACTAATGAGAGGCCTTGAACTAAGCTATCACTTTCCAAACACATATCTGAAAATAGATCTAATGTACATGATAACCTAACATTATGAAATCTATGATGAATTAAAAATCAAAGAGCACAGTTACAAAAGCAGAATTCAACTCTGAAACACACTTGCTTAATGAAAGTCTTTGAATATAAGGAAGATCTGAAGGCTGAACTAATCAATTTCTCCACTGTGCCCCAGCCGGTCAGCCATGCTCTTTAATTTAATGAAACAAGGGTTTGAGATGAAATAGCACATATACATCAAGTAAGAATTGTATTGTTGCACTTTGAAATGTGTCCAACTGTGCAACTTCATCTGATGATAATTTTTTAAGAGGCAATCGATTTCTAAAAGACTTATTGTACCAGCGTCTTGATGAAAAAGTGAATGTCAGCATATCTCCAGAATACTTACACCCTGCCATTAATGCTTTCTTTGGCAGACAATGACTACTCAATCGAGGGTCCTTTGGGCTGATCAATCATTTAGCTTTTCTTCTCTTATGAGGTCCTTAGTGCCTTGTTCCAGCTCAATACTCTTTTTACACACCATTATAGTAGCCATAAGTGTGAATTTTATGGGAACTTGCAAACTCATAGTCATAGCTAGAGCTTTCCAGTCACTAATCTTTTCATGCTTTTAAAACCACTAGGACTGAAGTAACTCTCAACATATGCTGTGGCCATAAAAGGATGCTTTTTTCACTTCCAAACCTGCATCAACTGAGGAATTTCTCAAAAAGATGTCTGCTGATAAGTCACCAATCCTCAGGGTCACTCCGTGTAACCCCAAAGCATAAGGAGTACTCCAGTTAGTCATATACCTTGTTTAATCTGATTAAGAAAACCTCCTAACCATTCTTCTTCCCCACACAGGTCCACACTTTCTTCCCAAACAGTACAAACACTACTCGAAATTTCAGCAATTCTGTGAGAGAAACCCCAGTAAATTCTGGAGTCTCAGTTCTTATCTGTCTGTAAACAGGCTACTTTACATTTCCAAAGCACCTCCCACCTAGTCATTTAAAATCAAGGTAATTGTCAAGAAGCAATCCTTGCTGCAGAATACTACCATTACCAATTCGCAGGAAGATACAGGACACTAAGAGGAGAGAAAAAATGACACACAAACGCCCACCCAACAACCCCAGGGCTGAGGACAAAGTCAGTGTTACAAAATCATGAAGAAATTTCTCATTTCGGCTTGAGAGTCAATTAAAGCTTACCTGCTTATGCATTTCAATGTTTAGTCCATATGACATTTCATAATACTGTAAAGAAAAAAAAAAAAGAACCCGTATTTCATTAACTCATGCTGTTATAATGCTAAGAATATATACTTAATGATACTTATATGAAAAGAAAAAAAGTCCAATTTTTGATACCTACCATCACATAGTGCCTCTGCATTTCTGTTTTTTCACTTGCCAGTTTCTCACATTCCAATTTAAGGCTATGAAAACAAAACAGGCAACTTAATGTAAACATTATGTCACTTGTTTTAACATCTGCCTCACATATTTGCACTTCAAGTAAAAACAAAGACCAATTTGGAAAAACCATAAACTATCTAGGTAAACACCTGAAAGCTTTGTCCTTGCATTTAACAGAGAAGAATAAGGTTAACAGTACAGGGTATCCCTTTCAACTACAGTTCTTTTTCTTCTTGATGCATACCTGGTCCGATGTCAAGAATGAAAAGTCCATCAAAACAGATTTCTCCTCATGGTTATCTGTTCCTTACTTCCTTGCAAAGTTCACTTCTCTAGACTACACCAATATCTGGCCTTTGCACACTTTTCTGACTTCAGCATAGTCTGTACCATCTTGCCAATTTAAACAGTCTCTAGGTTTGAAAGTCTTACCTGTAAAATTACTTCTACTATGGCTGCTCCCTTTCAAAACCTTTGATTTTTAAATCCCTGCCAAAATATGTCAAGCAGCTACCGAAATGAAGTGGGTTGAAGTTCTCCCTGTTAGGTAAACATGGTATGTGCAAGTATGCCTCAAGCTCTGGAGATAGTATTTACAAGTAGATAAAAGGTCAATAATCAGAAAGCCCCTGACAAAATAAGAAAATTCACACCCAAGCCACTTAGCTTATCTGTGTGCTTTTTCTCAAGCACTACAAAAGTAAAAATGTCAATACAGCCATTTCTTAGCTCCAATGAGCCAAAACCTCATAGGATCAAAGGAAATAAACTAACCTTTCTGGAAAATTCACCATGGGCAGAATACTTTACCAATAGTTTCATTTATAAATCCTTTGACGGTAGGTATCATTACAAGTAACTAAGGCTGACATTAATATAAATATGACTCCTCTCTCTTGTCCCACTCAAAACAACCCAGAATGAGGCCAATGCAGGTGTGCTTTCCCCTACTTGTTATCCATCTCTTCCCTCATCATCACCAGTGATGGGCGTAGCTAAAAGCATCTAGCCTTCCCTAATGGACTTTGTTTCAGACAACCCAATTTTCTAGCATGGCAAACAACGATTTCAACATGGCTTTGCTTCCATGAACCCGCACTCCAGAGCTGAGGCATCGATTGAACCAATGTTTCAGCTCAGCCTGTTGCAAAATAAATAAATGAAGTGCAAATATTGACGGTTCTCATGCAACTCCTAAATACACGAAAAAGGACTCCCTGGAACAGCAGCAAACGGGCAAAAGGGAAACAATGGGAGGAGGAGGAGACAAGAGAAAAGAGGCGGCCCGAGAAGAGACACTGAAGAGGGTAACATGAATGACAGGTCTTAACTGCGACTCCACACGCCACCGCCTGGACGCCAGTACTAAGTACAGGCGCCGCCGCCAGTAGAATGGGAGATGAGGGGCACCGGGCAGCCTGGGCGACCGACCACTCGCGTGACGCGGCTGGACACGCACCTGTGATACTGCGCCTGCAGGAACTGGAATTCCTCCTTAATCCGGTCCAAGGACTCCGGGATAGTGAACTTGAAGGGCTGGCCTGCAGCCTGGTGAGGCGTCTGGTGTCGACCAGCGAGGGGCACCGAGGCACCAGAATGCGGGAGGATGGATAAAGCAAAAAGTCAGGGGAGGGAGAAATCGGATAAGACATAAACAAAAATAAAGTTAAGTGGTGAAAAAACGAGCCCCAAACTCAACTTTACGATTCACTTTGGAGAGAAAGTGGCCCTTCCTCCTGCCCTCAGCTTCTAAAAAGGCTCAGAACAGAATCTCCTCCATCCTCCAGGGCGGATCGCGCCTTGTGCCTAGGTCAACCAGACCCGGGAAAGGGAGCTGCCCCGAGACTGGAGAGGACTAAGCCAGATCGCGTCGCCGCCGCCGCCGCCGCCGCCCCCTCCCCCACGGGGGTGATAATGACCCCGGGGACGGGAGGAGAAAAACAACAGCCTAACGTTCCCCATTCCCAGAGTCGCCGGGGCCACCACTGGGCGCACCAGAACGGGGGCTACATTGACATGTAAATAAGGGAGACAAGAAACAAAGGGGGGGGCACCCCACACGCCTCGGGAAAATGGGAAGGATGTGGCTCCGGGAAAGAAACCCCAGCCTCCCCGGGCGCCCTCGTCCGCCCTGTCTAGACGTCAAATAGGAGGGGGCCCAGAAGGAAAGGGGGGGATTGAGTTTCACTTCACTCCCTGCCCTAGGGTGGGCGAGCCCAAGACCCACTCACCCTGGCACCGCTGGGGGCGAAGGAGCCCGCCAGGTTGCAGTAGCCACTCGTCTCTTACCGCACAGGGAAATCACTTCCCCAACCCTCGCTCAAGCCCCCCATCCAACCACCCGCCTTTGGCTCACCGGGTGCCGGCTCTGCGGGAACATCGCTCTGGCGGCTGCCGCGGCTCGGTTCCCGGACAACTCAATTCTCCGCTCAATTTCCAACTTTAATCCCTCCGAGGAAAATTAAGCCAGGAGGCCAGGCAGAAGCGGGGCGCGCTGGCCACGCACCCGGGCGCGCTCTATGGCCTCTCGGTGCCGGCGGCAGCTCCTGCCTATGGGATTCCGCCCTCAGGGCCACATTGTGGGGCGCCCAGGTGCGGGCTGCTCCAAAAATCTGCGCGGCGTCTCTGGCTCGCAGAGAAAGAGCGCGGGGGTTGCGTTCCAACCCGCGGCCCTCGGCCGCCCAAACGAGGAGGTGGGGTCGCGGTGACTCCGGCGGCACTCCTCTCCGAGATCCGCGTGCCGGGCGCCCGTCCCGGGCACACAAATCCAGGCGGGCTCTTTTGCTTTGCTCTTCTGATCAGCCTCCTCCCCGGGTTTTCCCCGCGACAGCGGTGGCAGTAGGCGAGGTGCAGGTGACGCGGCACCCCCAGCTAACCCACACACAAACAAACCCGGCGGCGTTCCGGGGCAACTCCTCGGGTCCCGGCGGCGTCTTTGGCCAGGCGCTCACTGGCTTCTGCAAACTGCAAGGTCGGGATCGAAGATGAGGATCCTCACCCGGTGGTCCAGAGCCTCAGCCCCTACTGGGGAACGAAAGATGACGAAACGAGGAAAGTGCGGAGGGCGCGCCGGGAGGCGGCTCGGCACGCCCCGTGCGACCGGCACTCGGTGTTCTCCGCGGTTGCACAAACGCTCCTGGACCCACAGGGCTACTCCTCGTGGAGCAATCCCGCAACCACCCGCTGTTCCTTGAGCCCGGGGCGCATTAGGGCGCAGTGCCCTGCGCGCACTTGTCCCGGCCGTACAGCCGCTCAGGACCCTTCGTCCGCGCCTCTTCTTCCTGGGTCTTTTTCTTTTCTTCCCTTTTTCTCACTCTCTGCAAAGGGCTCTCCAGCCTGCAGCAAAGTTCTCTCAAGACCCAGGGGAAGACATCCGCGAAATGGTGGAGAGAAGAGCAAGAGAGCGCTCTGCCGCTTGGTCTCCCTCCCCAGCGGGCAAACTCCTAGGGCGAGTCCCGAGTAGTCACAGCAGCGCAGCGGAAGAGGATTGGGTCGCCGCGGGACGGCGGAGAGCCCGGTTGGTGGCGCAGGTCCTGCCCGGCCGTAGGAGGGTGGGGGTGGAGCAGTCGGCTGCCTCGGGGACGCTGGGCACAGGGTACCCGCCGCTCCTGCTGCTCCTGCAGCCGCCGCTCCCACCTCCACCGCCGCCCGCGCCTCTCGCGCCGGTTACATTAACACGCGGTTTCACACTCCGGAGCTAACCAGCGCCGGCCCCGCCCAGCCCCGCGCGGGCGGGGGCCGCTTGCACAGAGCCGGCGGGGGCCGGGGGCCGAGCTGGAGCGGGGGGGGGGCGGGGGGAGCGGAGGCCCGCGTCAGCCAATCCAGTGCGCCGTGCCCAACGTGGGGCACTGACGTAGAGCCTCCCCGGAGCCTATGGCTGCGCCATGCCGGACGGCCCGCTCCCCCTCCCCCTCCTCTCCTACCCCCCCCCCCGCTTCCATCTCCGCCGTCTCCCCCGTCTCCCCTCCCACCCTCCCCCCGCCCCTTCTCCGCCAGCCGCGTCCTCCCGGGCTCGGTGAGGAACAGTTCCTGGAGGAGCCGCGGGACGCCAAAACCAGCCAATGGGAAGCGGCGAGACGCGGAGATTGGCACGGTGGATTGGAAGGTCGGTGGGAAGGAGCGCGGCGGGGCCGAACTGTCAATCAAAGTAACGTGGGGCTGGCTTGGCGCAAGCTGGAGGGACCGGCGATAGTGCTGTGGCGGAAGCTGGGGGCTAGACTTTGCAGAAACCCTTCCACTTGTTCACTTTTCCCTTTAATGAAAATCTTCAGATCTCAGTGAAAGTAACTCAGAGACTAACCGCGTTGTTTCTTATTGGGGACGAAGAGGTCGCTTTGGGGTAATTTAAGCAAAATGTGTTTTTCGGTGTTGGCCCTTGTTTGATGCTACTTTTTGAAAGTGGGGTTACGTTCAAAAATGTCTGTGAGGTTTGTTTTACCTTGAGCTACCTTTGCACGGACGCAGAAGCGGACTGTGCACTTAATGGAAAATTCATAGATGAGCAATGCATTAGGTGGCATAGGTACACCAGCGGCGTTGATCCTGACGATAATGCCCGCCCACCCCACCTACCCGCTTTGCTCCCCAAGTAGTGGGTTTCAGGTTTTATTGAAGGATTTCAAACCATTTTGCGAAAAGACCGGCCTGTATTCTTGGCGGGAAGGATTTCCAAGGTGCGACCAATATTAGGCACATGTGTCCCAGGCGCAGATGACTCTCCCTCGGGCGAGAAATCCCGGGTCCTTGTCTGACTTTGCTGTGTACGAGGAAGGAGGAGGTGACCGAACGTTTCAGGAGCCTCTCAACCAGGAGACCACGAGTCTTTTCCACGTCTTAGGAACAAAGAGAGACAATGGAATAACACATCCCAGAGACCTGAAAAACCTGTCCTGCCGACCCCACCCCCAGAATTTGGGTGGTACCCTGGGGCTGAGCAGTGTTAAGTAGCTGCTTGAAAATACTTTGGGTACGTGGCATAGTTAAGGTTCTTAGTTGAAAGGGATGCTGTTAGAACTCAGAGTTTCCAGGTTTTGTCCGTATGTCCAAATACACAACACAGCAGAAAAACCTTCAGAGTTCCCATGTGTATAGTTTTATTTATTTATTTTGTTTTGCCACTACCTATACTTTATACACCACTTTTTGGGGTGCTGGGGATTGAACCCAGGACCTTGTGCATGCTAGGCAAGCACTCTACCAACTAAGCTATACCCCTAGCCCCCCTCCCCCTCAACCACTACCTATATACTTTAAAGACTAATTCAGTGGAGTTCTGCCTGTGAGCAGTGAGTAGAATGGTGCTATTTTCTTCCTCCCTAAGAAAGGCGCATCTTGGACAATCGTTCATCTTATTTTGGAATCTAGTAAACAAATGTTTGGTATTAAAATCCTCCCTCTTTTTTAAAACCATCCCTTATTTTACCTCTTAGTTTAAAACCCTTATTTTACCTTCAAGAGGTTTATGGGAAGGGGCCTATTTAAGTAAACATATGTTTTATTAGAAATTTTGCTTTTACAGAGATCTTTTTCTTTGAAATATTAAAAGAATCGTTTTAGATACTACAGTTCACTGTTGAAGTTGTTTTAAAATATGCATGATATTGATTTGTATGTAATTGCATCAATCCCAAATATCAATTATAAATGAAAAATAAAAGAGCAATTTTTGAGCCAGTCTGAAGACTTAAAACAAGTTTGGCATGGCAGTTTTGGGGCATGTTCATTAAATGGAATTAATGGGGGTTATGTTATTCATATTACTACTAACATGGAGCATGAAAAGAGGGAAACACTGCCTTTCTCCTTGGTTAAACTTAGTGATGGTGAGAGCAGGCTTGCTCCACATACAGGACGTTTGAAATCAGATGATACATGGACAACTAGGCTTTGTGCTTTGGCAGCCTGTGCCCCTGTAAATCATCATCCAGTGATTGGGCCACAAATGCCAGTCTGTGGTCAGTTTATCCCATAATCAGTGCCAGAACTGGGTAGAAAGTTCTTCTATGCCACAAGTAGACTTTGCCTACACTGAGACTTCTTCCTGGCTTCCCTGAGTTTTATGTACTCAGTGTGCCTTGACTAACTGTCACAGACTGGTAATTAAACACAAAACGAAAGAGTATTTTTGGACAGGAGCAAAAGTATTGCTACTTTTTTCCCTACTACACTTCAAAATTCTAACACTTTGTCCTTTTTTTTTTTCTTTTTTGATTCTAAAGATTGAACCCCAGGGTGTAGAGCCACATCCCCAGATTTCTTTTTTATTATTATTATTTTGAGACAGGATATTTTTTTAAATTTTTTTGTAGTTGTAGATGAACACAATGCCTTTATTTTATTTGTTTATTTTATGCAGTGCTAAGGATCAAAGCCTGTGCCTCACATGTGCTAAGCAAGCACTCTGCCACTGAGTAAGAGCCCCAGCCCTTGAGAGGGGGTAATTGCTAAGTTACTTAGGGTCTTGCTAAATTGCTGAGGCTGACCTTGAACTTGTGACCCTCCTGCAGTCTCTGGGATTATCAGTTTAACCTCCACAACTAGCCATATTGTCTTTAAAATGTTCTCTAATTGTTCACAGAAAATGTGTCCACTCAGAATATTACCAGTTTGCTAAGATTAACAATGGGAAATAAGTTAACTAGTACTTCCTTACCAATAAAGTTTGAAACCAGACCAGGCCTTCTGATTGTCTTAAAATGAAGTATGTTGGGGGAACAAAAGAAAGCTCCTAATGATTTTTAAATTGAAAGGCTTCTAATTGCGTGTATAAAGATGGTTGGTTTTGGAAGGTTTCTTTATCATTCAGTGCATCCACTTTGAGAGTAGGAGAAGGCCTTATCCCTTTTCAAGGTCGTATTTTCTCCATGATTGTCATGCTGTAATAATTATACTACAAAACTCTCATCAAACTGCTTTACAAATGATAGTGTTTAAACAATCAAGTAGCTTTAATCTTACCTTTTAAATAAATAATATATGTGCAGATTGCCTACAGCCTATTTAAAAGAAAATAGTCCTACTCATGAAATCTATAATTTTGATCTTCTATTTAAAGTCTGTTAACCATAATCTTCTTTACCTTTATCATATTCGTATGTCAGTTATGTTTTCACATAAAATAATATTATGTATACTACTTCCATAGGAAATTGACTTGGAACAAAACAATACCCCTTTGATCCTCTGCAAAAGAAACAAAAATTGTCAGATTGTTTATCTTGATGCATATATAGGTATATTTCCATTCATTTATTGCTGATTATTAAATTTTCAACTAATAGGTTAAATAATTATAAAAACAAAATGTCATACAGTAAGATGATAACTGGACACAACAGGAAAATACATGGATGCTGATCAAAAAATTAGGCTTTTTGTTTGTTTTCAGTACTAGAAATTGAACTCAGGACATAGCAAGGAGCTAAGCAAGAACTGAGCTATATCCATGGCCCTTTTTGTATTTTATTTTGTTGATAGAACCTCACTAAATTGCCTTTGGCTGGCTTTGAACTTGCAGTCTTCCTGCCTGACCCTCTGAGAAGGTGGGATTACAGGCACACACCACCTCACCCTCTTCATTTTCTCTTCGTTTTAATTACAAGTTATTGCTCATACATTTCCTCATTTGGCTTTTTTTTTTTTCCCTGAAAGTTTTCTAAAACTTAAGAATGTAGGGTCCAGAAGAAATGTTCCCAGCATTGCTTTATAACCTTTTCCTCCTCCACCCCATTACCAAAGAAAAGGACGGAATGGGTGTGGAGGTGGAGGAAAGAAGGCAGAGAAGGAAAAAAAAAAAATCAGTAGCAGATCCATGCAGCAGTAAAACCTCAAATAAAATCACATCCAAAGAACCTCTGTGGTTTCACACAATATGGTAAAATTAGAGATTGCAGGAAACCAACTAAATTAAGCTGGGAGCATTTGAAGAGAAATGAGCAGACTTTATGGAAATGACACATTGACTGACCAGTATGCTTTTTTATCAACAATTTCTTTGTTAAGACGCAGATCAAAGGAACCTGCATATGTTTTCGTTTTGTTCTAACTAGAAAATTACATCCAGATGTTTAATAGGCATTTGGTTGGTTTTTCAGCATTGATTAGATATGTTGGTTCTGTTTGCTTACAAGTGTAGCCGGATCATTAGCTAATGCAAAGAAATGTTTGCTGTGAGTTGCTAATTAGGGCTTTTGGAATCTCTCCATGCTCAAGAACAATTTGTACAGTGGCCAGAAGAACTTGTGGGACTTGGGGAAGTTGTTTTCCCTTCTCTGGCAGGGTGGGGAAAAGCAGCCGGCCTTGTTCCCTAATCTCCCTTTGCCTAGGGGGATTGTGATGCGATCCCCAAGGATTGGAGTGCAAATAAATTAGGAAGAGACCACACAGGCATTCCCAAACAAGAGATAAATGTGTTCTTTCTGGAACAACCACTATGCTGTCTTGGGGGGGCGGGGTGGAACATTTAAAACAGTGAGCATTAACATGTGGAAGATGCTTGGTGCTAATGTTATCAAATACACATCATTTTTAAGTATACTTTAGAGACAGATGGGAAAGCCCTTTATGATAAATGAGTGTACTTGAATTCATTACCATAGTACTTATAATTAAAAATGTCTCCTTTGCAATTTCAGTACTTTTACAGGGTACTAGAGACCAAGCTGGGGAGTAGGAAGGCTAGATATAGAAAAAGGAGAGGAAGAGAGGAATTTTGGAAACCTGGATGAGCCTGGGACTAAATACAATGTTTACTGCCACAGCCCACCCATTTGTTTACCTTGTTAAAGCCCCAAAACTTGTAGGAGATTAGCCATTCATTCAGTATTCAAATAAACTGTTTTGAGAATTTGAGGCACCAAGAGGATAAACTTCTTAGCTAGCCAATCAAGTTTCGAAAAAACAAAAACACTTGACTGTGTCTGTGCCTGCAGAATACCACCTCACCCAGGGCTAACCTTTTGTTTACTTAAGGCTGGTTTTCCAGAGAGGTATCAGCCCAAAATAGATATGTTTATATGTAGTCATCAGAGTTCAGATATAAATGCCTTTTACCATGTTCTTTTGCACAGTAGTGCTCCTTTTAAGCCTGTTTACATCTAATGGCACACACCTGTGTATTCATGTAGTCTGATTAATTTGGAATTTTCACATCAATAAAATAGATTCATGATTCTTTTCTTTGAAATATTTCAAGCAGAGGGCCTAGCTGTCAGAGATTTTCATGTCTACCTGGCCAGATGCCTTGGAAAAGCTGTCAGTATTTGGGGACCTGATCAAAAACTGTCTGGAGTTCAGACTGTCATAGGTCTCAGTGAAGGTAGTGCACAACTGCACACTCCCTACCTTTTTTTTTTTTTTTTTTTTTTTTAACTCTTCTAAAGTCTGGTAAAAGATGGGATAATATACCTTTTCACTCCTTCAATCTAGCATTTAGCACAACAGAAGCTGAAGGACTTTTGGTAGACAAAAGTAATAAAAGGAAACCCTTTTGATGCTTCTTCCCACATATTCACATAACAAGAACAGATGTTGGCCCCTTAAAGTTCTCTATAATGACCCACATTTGCTGCAGGCCAAGGAGTTGCTAGGAAATACATTTTTCCTTCTACCTTAGAAGACTTGTCAGTATCATTTAAATGATATTTCTTCCTGAAGCTAGCAAAGTGTTTGAAGGGTTAAAGAGTTGAACTCAATTCACCTGTGATCTCTGAGTATTCTTCTTGGTATAGTTGAAGACAAAAAGTCTGACATGGGGAGGGCACCAGCAAACAAGTGTATGTTCCAGATACAGTCATGCTTCTAAAACAGAAAGTCTAGGCCTGGATGAACATGTTAAATAGCAGAAATACAGAACGTTGGTACATTTCACAAGACAACTAGCCTGCACTCTTTAAAAATGTCAAGCTAGAAACAGTGGTTTAGGCCTGTAATCCCAGCTACTCAGGAGGTTGAAGCATGAGGATTGCAAATTCCAAGACCAGCCTGGGCAACTTAAACCAGATCTTGTCTCATTGATAGAGTGCTTGCCTAGCACGCACAAGGCCCTGGACTCAATCTTCAGTACTACAAGTGTAACAGTGGTTCACTTTATGCTTTGAATATAACTTGCTGCTCTGCCACTGCAATCTATCTATTTATTTATTGATTTTTATTGATTTTTATTTTTTTAAATACACGACAGCGGAATGCATTACAATTCTTATTACACATATATACCACAAATTTTCATATCTCTGTATATAAAGTAGGTTGACACCCATTGTGTCTTCATACATGTACTTTGGAGAATGATGTCCATCACATTCCACCATCCTTGCTAATCCCCTACCTCCTCCCTTTCCCTCCCTCCCCTCTTTGCAATTTATTTTTAAAATGGAAAAGTTTCTTTCTCTTCCTCTCTCCCTGCTTCTCCCCCTCCCTATTATTAGGGGAATTAGGATTACCTTTCTTCTGGATGCTAGGCAGATTTATCTGTCCTTGAGTACACACCCCACTTTAGGAACCAAATCATTAAGACTTTGGGGATGGTTCCAGAGCATTTCCAAATGAGTGTTGCCCAAATTAACAAGTGAATTACAGCTCCAACAGAGAACTCTGGAATGTAGCATTTGAGTCACCTCTTTAAAAGGGTCCCTCTTCCTACTGATTGGCAGAATCACAGCCTCTGGACCTGAGTCCCCTGTGTTTCTCCTTTACTAGCAAAATAAACCTTCTTTTTCCTTTTTTTTCAGAACCTTGTCCTCATTATTGGATTGGCATCAGGGACAAGGACTGAGCTTTCAGCAGCACAAGTACACACAAGTATGGAATATGTCATTGGCAATTGTCAATAGCTCATTGACAGAGTACTTGGGATATTAGGCAATATAGAATAAAGATTCTTTTTTGATGTGGAAATATTGTGGTTATCTAGGAGGCTGTTATTCTGAGAAGATGAATGGTAAAGCATGCAACTTCAAATATTAATTGTAAGCCTGGTGTGGTGGCACATGCCTGTAATCCCAGCTGCCTGGGAGTTGAGGCAAGAGGATCACAAATTGGAGGCCAGCATAGGCAATTTAGTGAGACCCTGTCTCATCTCAAAATAAAAGGGGGAGGGGAGGGCGGGGGAGGCTAGGAGTATCATTGGTGGAATGCCTCTGGGTACCAAAAAAAGAAAAAGTAACTGCAAATAAGTGTGTCTAGAGAAAGAAAGAGAAAGCAAATTTGGCAATGTGTTTACACAGATCCCTTCAGAATTTAGAGATAGTTATTTATTTTATTATTCCTTCATTCTTCCTGTTTGAAGTTTTAATAAGTATGGGAAACAATTCAAAACTTATTACCTACATCTTTGTTTCATATATAAAGTGAAACAATTTTCAACTTCATAGTTAAAATTTGATTTATAATGTTTTTAGTAAAAAAAAGTGTAAGGGCTGGGGATGTGGCTCAAGCGGTAATACATGCGCGGGGCGCTGGGTTCGATCCTCAGCACCACATAAAAATAAAATAAAGATGTTGTGTCCACCGAAAACTGAAAAATAAATATTAAAAAATTCTCTCTCTCTTCTCTCTCTCTTTAAAAAAAAAATGTAAAAAATGATTTTTTTCCTTCATCATGAAAGAACTGTGGTACTGATAACTAAGTGTTACCAAATATTTTTGCTCTGAATTTTTGAGTACTTTTATTATTCTATTTAATTTTTGTTTTTTCCTAAATGTAGATTAGTTACTTATTAATATAATATGGAAATTTTTAAATACACTGCAGCATTTCATTGATGCATCTTTTTGTGAGCCATAAAGCTCTGAATCATTAGAAAATCTACTATCAAATAAAGAGCAAAACTATTTATTAAGAATAAGGCAGTAGCAAATATATTTTACGTCAGTTTCTTTATTTCTGTTATGAATAGTTGTTCTGCTAGCCTTTTAATCACTTGAGTCTAGCAATGAAATTTATGAATTATTAATTTGATTTTTTAAATTTCTTAATAGTTTGAAATATGATGCTGATAGAGTATCACATTATGTACTAAGCTTTAAATGTTTATCTTGAAAACATAAATATATCACTAAATCTTGAACACTGATGTTATCCTCACTCAGAATCACAGAGGCCACAGTTGTCTCTTAGTATTCACTCAGGATTGGCTCCAGAATTGCTGCACACACCAAAATCCACTGATGCTCAAGTCCCTTACATTTAATGACATATAGTATTTGTATGTAATGGGTGAATACCCTCCATTGTGTCTTAAGTCACTCATAATACCTGACACATTGTGAATGTTATGTAAATGGTTGTTCTACTATTATTGTTAAGGAAATAGTGACAAGAAAAAAGTCTGCACACTGAAAGCTTTTTTTTTTTTTTTTTTTTTCTGAACATTATTTTTTGTTTTTCTTTTTTGGTACCAGAGATTGGATTTAGGGCAACTTAACCACTGAGCCACATACCCAGCCCTTTTTTGTATTTTATTGAGACAGGGTTTCACTGAGTTACTTAGGGCCTCACTGAGTTACTTAGAGCCTACTTAGTTACCAAAGCTGCCTTTGAACTTGTGATCCTCCTGCCTCAGCCTCCCGAACCACTGGGATTACAGGTATGTGCCTCTTTAGCCAGCTTTCCTGAACATTTTTGATTGATAGTTTGGTTGATTCCATGGATATAGAACCCAAGTATATATGGAGGGACTGCTATGTTTATGATGTACTAATAAATAAGTAGTTTTCCAGAAAAGATATGAAAAGTAACAAGACATAAACTAAAAGTAGAAATTGAAAAAAAAAAAAACATTCATCATGTTTTTTTCATCACAACTTTTCAGTTTGTTTTTGCTTTTTCTATCACCATTATGTTTATTGAAGGGAATACTTTTTGTGGCATTGGTAAGCAGAGTCTAGTTTGTGTATTTACTTTACTTTTTTTTTTTTTTTTTTTTTTTGTATTGGGGGTTGAACCCAGAGGCACTGTGCCACTGAGCTACATCCCTAGCCCTTTTAATTTTATATTTAGAGATGGGTCTCACTAAGTTGCCCAGACTAGCCTCAAAAATTGCTACCCTTCTGCTTTAGCCTCCTGAATAGCTGGGATTACAAATTTACACCACCTCCCCTGGTAGCAGATTCCAGTTTTTGTGAAAACAGATTAAACCCACAATTTTTTAAAAATTTTTTTTAATATTTATTTTTTAGTTTTTGGCGGACACAACATCTTTGTATGTGGTGCTGAGGATCGAACCCGGACCACATGCATGCCAGGCAAGCGCGCTACCACTTGAGCCACATCCCCAGCCCTAAACCCACAATTTGTAATGAAAAACTTGACTGCCTTAAGGAAGACAAATATGAAAATTCTGGAAAGGCTGGACTTCTCACCCATAGTGACTAATCAGTTCATCCAATATTTCTAGCCACCATCCACATAACTAATGACTATGTAAAATGAAAATAATGAAAAGAACTTATGCTTCATCATCATGACAGAAATAGCCCCAAGGGAACAGAGTTACCATTCTGATTTTCCCCATTTGCAGCCTCCACACTTCAGAAGAACTGGCAAGCTACAATTGGCACTTGAAAAAGTGTTACAAAACACTGACAAGTATTAGAGAAATGTTGATTAATGTAAACAGCCTGCCTGGAGGAATAATACCTTTCTTAAGAAAACTGATTTTCCAATTAGCATTTCTATGGAGACACTATTTTCAGAGAACTCTAGGGAGAATTTCAGGAAAAATTATTTGCCTTTGCTGGAGAAAGAGGGGTGTTATCAGGTTTACTTATTAATTTTTTTGAAAGACTGAAAAAGAATTGATAGGTTTTATAAAGAAAATGGACTTAAAAGGGAAGGAAATTCTGACGCATAGAACAACATAGATGAAACTTTAGGAGGTTAAGTGAAATAAGTCATTCAGAAAACTGTAAAGGGTTCCAGTTACATAAGGAACCTAGGAGACTCAGCATGATGGAAATGAAAGGAGAATGGTGGTTGCCTCTCCATCTCTCTCTCTTCTCCCCCACCCCTTTTTCCAAGGATGGAACCTGGGGGCCTCCTGCCTACTAAGCAAGTGGTCTACCACTAAGTTATACCCTTGATCCACCACATTTTTAAAAATTGTTATTTATTAGTCCATTATAGTTATTCACAATAATGGGGTTCATTTGACACATTCATAGATGCATCTAATATAGTTTCCTTCAGTTTACTCCCCAGTACCACACTTTTTTTTTTTTTTTTTTTGGTACTGGCAATTAAACCCAGGAGGCACTTTACCACTGAGCCAAGTCCCCAGCTCTTTTTATTTTTTATTTTGAGACAGGATCTGTCTCACATAATTGCTTAACACCTCACTAAGTTGCCCAGGCTGGCCTCAAACTTGTGATCCTCCTGCCTCAAACTCCCCAGTCACCGAGAATCCAGGTGTGTACCACTGCGCCTAGCACCACCACATTTTTTAAAAGACAATAAAATTCCTTTTTTTTTTCATGTATCTGTTCTTTGTTTGTTTGCTTTCGAAGTAGCAGAGATTGAGCCTAGGGTCATTATCACTGAGCTACACTCCCAGCCCTTTTCATCTCTTATTTTGAGACAGGATCTCCCAACTTGCTTATCCTCCTTTCTCAGTTTCCTGAGTAGCTGAGATTCGAGGTTTAAGGCAATATGCACCATATTTTGGACTCTCTCTTGGGCTGGGGATGTGGCTCAAGCGGTAGCGCGCTCGCCTGGCATGCGTGCGGCCTGGGTTCGATCCTCAGCACCACATACCAACAAAGATGTTGTGTCCGCCGAGAACTAAAAAATAAATATTAAAAATTCTCTCTCTCTCTCTCTCCTCTCTCTCACTCTCTCTTTAAACAACAACAAAAATATATATATTTTGGACTCTCTTCCTAATTTTTTTCTTTCTTTTTTTGGTACCAGGGATTGAACCCAGGGGCACTTAGCCACCGAGCCACGTCCCCAGTCCCCAGCTGTTTTTATGCTTTATTTTGAGACAGAGTCTCACTAAGTTGCTTAGGACCTCCCTAAGTTGCTGAGACTGGCTTTGAACTGCAATGTGAGGTATGGACTGGGTGCTGCCTTTTTGTTTAACTTTGAGATAGTGTCTTGCTAAATTGTTGAGGAATGACATTGAACTTTCAATCTCGGGCCTCAGCCTCCTGAGCCACTGGGATAGGCGCGCACCACCACACCCTGGCTTTCCTGTTTGTTTTCCAAGCTTATGAATATCACTGTTTTGTACTGAGCACTTACTAAGTGCTTTCCATGTTTGTAGTACCCCATTTGATCCTCACATAATTGCTATTAGATAAGTACAATGGCAATTGTACTTACCCTCCAAGGTAAGTACTATTATCATTTCTATTTACTGTGGCCCAGTACTCTCACAGAGTCATATGGGAGAGCCCAGTTCCTAATCCTGGTGTTCATGAGAACATATGGGACGCCATTAGTCACAGATGAGTGTAGTACTTAGTTACCCTCCAGTGCCATTCCATACTGGTTTTTTGTTATAGTTGGTTCTTTTACAATACTGGGGCTTTTTACCTCTACCCTTCCTCCCTCGCTCTTTTTGTTTAATTTTGAGACAGTGTCTGGCTAAATTGCTGAGGGATGGCCTTGAAGTTGCAGTCTCCAGCCTCAGCCTCCCATGTCCCTGGGTTCACAGTCATGTGCCACCACGCCCGGCTGCCCTATTCTTTACCATTTCTACATACCCTATGGATCTACTGATAGAAAAGTGAAACACACACACACATACATAAAATACAAATGGTTCACAAGCTTGGTAGGATTTCTCTCAGTTTTTTGAATTGAAGTTGATACTTTAAGAATTTATATTCCTGCAAAGAGAACTAACACCTGCCCCAGGGCTTTGGAATTGTTTCTGCCAGTGGAAAAAGGCAGCCACCTTCAGTCCTGTGCTTTCTGGCAGCACCCAGTCCATACCTCACATTGCAGTTCAGCAAATAAAGGGAGGGCTCAGCAGCCAGCCCAAGCAGACAAATGAGAGTGACAGGAAGTCTTAATTTCAAAGACAGAGTAACACCTGTCCTGGTTTTCAATTTTTCAAATGCTAAAACTGAAAGGGGAAAAAATAAAGGAAAGGTACGTATGGTTTTGTGAATAGTACTGTTTTGAGAAGATCTTGGCGACAATAGACAGGTAGACTGAGTATTGACAACACATTTGGAAGCATTTGTCCTGTTGAATGGGAAAGGATGTGTTTCTAACCTCCAAAGCTCTCTTGAAATCAGTGGATTGCAAACATCTTTGACCACGAACCATATTAAGATACATTTTAAAAGATCTCAGCCCAGTTGTGTCACATACCTGGAATCCCAGTGACTCAGGATTCCAAGTCCAGGCCCAGCCTGGGCAAATTAGCGCGACCCTATTTCAAAATAAATGTTAAAAAGGGCTTGGGGGTATAGTCAGTGGTAGAGTGCTTGTGTGAGGTCGTAGGTTCAATACCTAGTACCAAAAAAACCACTTAATCCCTCAACTCTGTTCTCTCCCCCCAACCTCATATATGCACACATACCACGTACATAGGTTGCAACACACCACAAAAAATATTGCTTTACATTATGCTGTACCATTTTAAATTAAAAAAAAAATTGTGGTGCTGGGAATCGAACCCAGGGCCTTGACCATGCTAAGTATACATTCTAAGTACCCATAAAAAATGGTGACACAAGTCAGCCCAATAACTATAGGACAAATGACATATTTTTCTTTCCTTTATACCATTTTGATATGAGGAGCCATAATTCCTGCCTGCCTTCTTGATCGTAATCTTCAATTTCAAATTAGTAGAATTCAAATCACTTTGGAGGGTCTTTTGAATTCTTAGAGTTACTACCTTCTCTGCTGACTCTTTTCTGCCTCAAATTTCCCCCTCCCTTTCAGCATCCCCATTCCTTTCCCACCTCTCATGGGATCCTTCTGGCCTCCCTGCCTATCCACACACCCCAATTCTTGTGTATAACAAAAATTTTGAAAGCACCAGATTTGGGCTGGGAATATAGCTCAGTTGGTAGAGTTGCTTAGCACTTCACTTTTGCCTCACATGCACAAGACCCTGGTTTCATTCCCCAGCACCATCACCAAAAAGGAAAGAAAAAAAAAAAAAACAGTAGCAGACATTCCATTCTGAAATGGAATCCTTCCCTACCTGTTACTAGGTATATCCTTGAACAAAACACATTTCCCTTTGCTTCCATACCTTGAAATGACTCCCCCTCCTCCCCAGTACTAGGGATTGAACCAGGGTCTTGCACCTGCATGCACTCTGTCATTAAACTACATTCCCCAGCCCCTTCTCAACTCTGAAATGAAGATAACACAGATCTCTTAAGATAGTTGCTTGGATTGAAGGATTAACTGAGATAACATAATAAAATACTTAACATAGCATTGGCCTTTCCCTTTTTTTGCCTGGGGTGAGTTGAAGGCTCTACCCTAAGTCAGCCAGAACTGGAGAAACACCACCCCTATTACCAGAGCATCTGGCACCATGGATTCCAAAGGTGTGTTCTGTGGAATTCTATACTCCAGTCATGGACCAGTACTCTGGGGCCCAAGAAAGCCATCACCATTGTATTTCTCAGGAGTAGGATAAATGGATCTCAGGAAAATAGGAGTCAGTGACCTTGAATACACTCCCATGTCCTACCCATTTATAGCCAGTTGCTTGGACACAAGCAACACTTATGTCCAGCCATCGTGGACGTAAGTGTTGTAATCCCAGCTGCTCAGGAGGCTGAGGCAGGAGGATGACAGTTTTGAGACCAGCCTCAGCAGTTTAGCAAGATCCTATCTCAAAATAAAAAATGAAAAGAACCTGGGATAGAGTGGTATTAGGGAGTGAACCAAAAAAAAAAGCAACAGGAGTTATTTGTATGTTTTTGGAACTAGGAATGCAAACTTCCAAACTTTGGGTGAGAGGGCTATAAAAACAAATATTGAACAACATACAACAGCTGTTTTCTGTGGCTAAATGCCCTGAAATGCTTGCTTAGATAATATAATAAGACAAAAATGTGGCTAACCAGTGAGAGGTTAATGGAATTAGGTCTCAAATATGCTCCCCTTGAATGTCATGCCATCTCACCTAATGAATGTGAAGCTGTGTGTTGGAAAGACCTTGAGAAACACATGCAGAAATTAGGAAGTCATTAGATACCAGCTGGACTCTCTTTAGGAATGTGCTCTGTTCTAGGATTATTTTTGAACTGAGAACTTCCACTTTCCTCCTGGAGACGTTCACATCTTCTATTTTATTAGCCATGGCTGAAGTCTTTCAAATCTTTGAATAAGGTTTAGTGAGAACGAATGAGCCCTGGTTAAATAAGAATCCCAATAGCTCCAGCTTGCCATGATGTAGGAAGAACTCAAACTCAGTTATCTTTTTTTTTTTTTTTGCTGGTGGTGGAGTACCGGGGATTATACTCAGGGGCACTTGACCATTGAGCCACTTCCCCAGCCCTATTTTGTATTCTGTTTAGAGACAACGTCTCATTGAGTTGCTTAGTACCTCGCTTTTGCTGAGGCTGGCTTTGAACTTGTGATCCTCCTGTCTCAGCTTCCCAAGTCGCTGGGATTACAGAAGTGTGCCACCTCGCCTGGCTCAGTTATCTTTTAATTCAACAGTTGTCTGCCTACCAAGAGACCTTCTAGAACTTCTTCTCTGTGTCCTTCTTAATTTGAAAACTTCTCTTTGAAATCAGGCTTACTTTAGGGAATTTTTTAAAAAAACTATTGAAATGTAAAACTTTCATTTATTGGTAGAGTGAAAGGAAAAAAGAGAAAATATTTTTTTCTCTAGATTTGGCTTTTTCCAGTAAGGAAATACTAGGAAACCAGATAAACAATCTTGTCTCAGATCAGGCTTTTATAATAATAATAATAATAATAATAATAATAATAATAATAATAATAATAATGGAGGAGGAGGAGGAGGAGGAGGAGGAGGAGGAGGAGGAGCAGCCATCAGGTGAGGTGGTGGTGGAGGAGGAGGAGGAGGACGTGGAGGAGGAGGAGGAGGAGCCGCCATCAGGTGAGGTGGTGTATTTCTGTAATCCCAGCTACTCAGGTAGGAAGCTGAGGCAGAGGAATGAAAGTTCAAGATCAGACTGAGTGACTTAGACCCTGTCTGAAAACAGAAAGAGCTGGGAATGTAGCTCAATGGTAGAGCACCATTAGGTGCAATTGTCAGTACCTCAAAAAAAGTGGCTTTGGGAACCAGAAAATGGTAAATAGTGTACAATTTGCTAGTGATGGCTCCAGTAAACCTTTATGAATGAAACAATTTGTTGAAATATTTGGTTCCTTCCCTCTTTAAGTCACGACAACTATCTTAAGAGCTTAATGCCCTTGAACATAAAACTCCAGCTGTTTGCTATCCTGTGTTTGGTCCTGAGGAGGTGGACATTTTCTAATCCCTTACAGCTCAAGATTTAGTGACCCCATATCCCATTTTCTAGAGGAAGGGCTGTGTTAACGGAAATAAAACTTCTGAAGTATCATCCATTCCAGGTAATACATTATTGGTCAATACATTTATTTAGATCTACCAAAAATATACTTCAAGGTATTGAGGACATGAGGAACCTTGTAAAAGATACTCTGAGAACTTGGAGGATAGCTGTATAACCAAAACTTAACACTTACCAGATGTGGTGGTGCATACCTGGAACCCCAGCTGCTTGGGAGGCTGAGGCAGGAGGTTGCAAGTTTGAGACCAGCCTGGACAACATAGCAAGACCCTGACTCAAAATAAAAATAAAAAGGGTTGGGGATGTGACTCAGTGGTGGAGTGGCCCTGAGGTCAATCCCTAGTACTGTTACACACACACACACACACAAATAAATGATAAATAATAATAAAGTGCTATAAGAGAGAGTAGAGTCATTCTTCGGTATTCTCAGGGGATTGGTTCCAGGACCCCTGAAAATACTGAAATCTGTGGATATTCAAGTCCCTTATGTAAAATAACAGTATCTGCATATAACCTATATACATCCTCTTGTGTTCTTTCTTTCTTTCTTTCTTTCTTTCTTTCTTTCTTTCTTTCTTTCTGCTGGGAATTGAACCCAGGGCATTGTTCGTGCTAAGCACATTCTATCACTATACTCTCAGCCCTTCTCCCATCATTCTAGATTCATTTAATGACTAGTACAATGTAAATGATATGTAATATTATGCTGTATTATTTAGGAAATGATCAAAAGTCTGCACATGCTCAGTATAGACACAATTTTTTTTCAGATTATCTTCAGTTCAAGGTTGGTTGAATCCATGTATGAAGAACCCATGGACATGGAGGGCCAACTGCATATGGTATTTTTGTTCCTGAGGATTGAACACACGGCTGTTTTAACACTGAGCTACAAACTGAGCCTTTTTAATTGTTTTCTCTTTTGTTGGTACTAGGGATTGAGCCCACAGGGGCTTTACCACTGAGCTACATCCCCAGTCCTTTTAATTTTTTATTTTGAGATGGGGTCTTGCTAAGTTGCTCAGACTGCCCTTGAATGTGGGATCCTCCTGCCCTAGTCTCCTGAGTTGCTGGAATTACAGGCATGTGTGCACCACAGTGTCCCACCCAACTGCATATGTTAAGTGACAAGTAAAAGTTAATGTTTCTTGAGTGCTTTAATAATTCATGGGGTCATGGTACTGGAGGTAGAGTCACCCTGAGTGCCTCATCTGGGCACTCAGATTTGTTTGGGTGGCACTGACCTTTGATTCTGTGTTCCTGGGAGAGCACAACAAATAGTGACATATTTCATTCTCACATACAATAAAGGTCGATTTTACTAGTGGAAAGCGGCTGTCATTTCTACATTGTTTAAAGTAAAAATCATGAGTGGATCTTCATGAGGATAACCTGACTATTAAATTTGGTCTATGCCACTGTTTCTGAGCTTTACTAATAATACTTCATTTTTACTTGTTAATTCCTTCCGAACATTCATTAGCACTGAAGTTACAAAATTTAGGGATGTCAGCACTACCCATAGTAGCCAAGAAATGGAATCAACTCAGGTGTCCATCAGTGGATGAGTGGATAAAGAAAATGTGGTACATGTACATGATTGTATATTATTCAGCCATAAAAGAGGTGAAATCCTGTCATTTAACAGCAACTTGGATGCAACTGGAGTTTATTATGTTAAGTGAAATAAGCCAGGCACAGAAGAACAAATACCTGGAAGCCAAGAGAATCAGGTAGAACACTTTACTGTTTTGGAACTTTAACCTATAAGAAATTCCAATCATCTTTTTTATCCAGGCCAGATCATGTTTGAAGAGGGCCTGGGAAAGCTCTAGAAAAGGGCCTTATTGAAGCCAAACCCCAAAAAACAAAGGCCTAATGTTTTCTCTGATATGTGGATGCTGATCCATAATGGTGGTGGTGGGGTGGAGCCTGGGAGGAATGGAGGAACCTTAGATAGGGCAAAGGGGAAGGAGGGAAGAGAGGGCATGGAGGTAGGAAAGATGGTTGAATGAGATGGTCATCATTATCCTAAGTACATGTATGAAGGCATGAATGGTGTGAAAATACTTTGTGTACAACCAGAGACATAAAAATTGAGCTCTATATATGTAATATGAATTGAAATGCATTCTGCTGTCATGTATAAAAAAGTTAAAAAGAAAAGGGCTTTATTGAGATTACGTGTGACTATTGGCACTCTGATTCAATGTATTGCTTATCGGACAAGAATAATGATGCTATTGAGGGATCTTTAGCTGAAGTAGCCCCACTACACAGAGCAGATGCTTGTAGGAACCAAATTGTGTTTAAGTATTTATTTATAACAAAAGAATCCTATCTCTCATGACACATGATTGGTCGAGGAATAACAAATATTTGCAAATACATGTTTTTATTATTGTTTGTTTGTTTTATTTTTGTGCTAGGGACAGAACCCAGGGCCTTGTCTGCAACCACTGAGTTATACCCCCTAAAATTATGTGCTGTGTGGGGTATTCTGCTAGAAACAGGTTGGGTGTGGTGGTTCACACTTAAATTTCCAGCCCCTCCAGAGGCTGAGGCAGGATGATTGCAAGTTCAAAGTCAGCCTCAGAAACTTGGTGGAAGTTAAGTCTTAAATAAAAAATAAAAAGGACTGGGGATATAGCTCGATGGTAAAATGTTCCTGGGTTCAATCCCCCTCTGCCCCCAAAATAGAAACAATAAAACAGGATGCAGAACACTCAGGGGAAAAAGTAAAGACAAATACCGCATGTTCTTGTTCATATGTGCAAGCTAAAAAAGTTGATTTCATAGAAATATAAGTAGGAAGTAGAATAGTGGTAATAGTGATAGGAAGGGGAGAGGAAGGAGAGATGGAGGCAGTGTGGTCTAGATCTGAATGTTCCCAAGGGCTCATTTGTTGAAGTCTTGGCCCCTAGCTTTGCCATGTAGGGAGGAGGTGGAGACTTTGAGGAGTGGGTCCCATTGGAAGGAAGTTAGGACACTGGCAGCATGACCTTGAAAGGAATATTGGACCCCTACCCCCTCCTCTCTTTCTTCCTCTGTTTGCTTCCCAGCTGCCCTGAAATAAAGAAGTTCCTTCCACTATTTATTTCCACCACGATGCCTTGCTATAGGCCCAAAGCAACAGGGCCAATCACCTATGTACTAAAACTGTGAGCCCAAACCCTTCTTCCTTATAAATTGATTTTCTCCGGTATTTTGTCACAGCAATGGAAAGCAGATTAATAGAGGAGGTTTGAAAATGGTTAACAAAATACAGGTACATAGAATGAATAAATTCTAATGTTCTATAATGTAAATAAGTGACTATAGTTCCAAACAATTTATTATAGGTTTTATTTATTTGTGTTTGTGGTACTAGAGATGCTGGGCATGCTGGGCAAGAGCTCTCTACCACTGAGCTACATCTTCAACTCCTGTTATATATTTTATAAAGAACTAGAAGACAGGAGTTCAAAGGTTCCCATCATAAAGAAATGATAAATATTTAAGAAGACGGAAATGCTGATTACCCTCCTTTAATCATTATATGTTTTACATGTATTGAATTATTACACTGTCCCCAATAAATAAGTACAATTATTATTTTTTTTTGGTTGAAAATGCTGAGATGATGATGTTTTTAATTTAAAAATTCATTTTTTTGTTGTTTTATTTGTTTTTGGAACAAGGGTTTGAATCCAGGGGTGCTTTGCCACTGAGCTACGTCCCCAGTTCTTTTTGGTTTTTTAAAAACATTTTTATTTTGAGATGGTGTCTCCCCCAATTGCCGAGCACTTGCGATCCTCCTCCTCAGCCTTCCTAGTCCCTGGAATTATAGGTATGTGCCACCCTGCCTAAATTGAAAACTTTGTCCATGAACTTAATTTGGTCTGCAGTAGGTGAGGGATGTAGGCAGGCAAGGCTGTCAGTATTCAAATTTAGCAATAAATTGCTTTGGCCCAGCTCCTGAAACCCAAAACACTAGCATTTTTCAGAGCATAGTTTGGGGACCATTTTCAGACTAAAGAAGTTGTCAGAGGAGAAATTTCAGGTACCCTTGCACCTTTAGAGTTGTCATCGTGGTTTCCATTTTGTCCCCCAACCTCACAGATGGTGACTGCAGAATCACCCTATAGTTAGGGCCCCCAACCCCACAGGAACTAGAGATTCATCCCACTGCTACTCTACTGCTGAGCTACATCCCAATCCCTTTTTAAAAATTTTGAGACCTGGGCTCACTAAGTGTCCAAGCTGGCCTCAAATTTACAATCCTCCTGCCTCAGCCTCCCAAATTGCTGGGATTGCAAGTGTGCACCATTGCACCCAGCGAGTCATCATTCCTAACCAGGATGCATTGCCCCCTGTCAGATAGATGGTTGACTATACTGCTTTGAGCCTAACTTCTGAGTTTAACAGGAGAAGCTAGATTTAAAGAAGTTCTTAGGAGCTCCTGTTACCCAGGAGCATCAGAAAAGCCCAGGAAGGAAGAGCTGCCTCTTGAGATTATGGACAATGAAAGCAACAAGATATTAAGTAGCACCTTTTGGATAGAAATCTGTGTGTGTGTGTGTGTGTGTGTGTGTGTGTGTGTGTGTATACCCACACTGAGTGTCAAACCTAGAGCCTCATGCTTGCTAGGACAAACTCTACCACTGAGCCACACTCCCAGCCCTAGCACTTTGGGATTGGACAAGATTTTTCAACTTGGACAATTTGTAGTATCTGCTCTGATTATTATCTGGCATCTTTTTCTTCACTTCTAATCATTAAGGAAATCAAAACAGCTTGAAGCAAGACTCTTTCTGTCTAAGGGCCTCCCAGAAGACAGGAGTTCAAAGTTTCCCAGCATAAATAAATGATAAATATTTAAGAAGATGGAATTAGTTTGAGGAAATGTGGGCTTGACCATAAGGTGTCAGAAGATGTGCCTGGTGGCAAAAGAGGGAATTCCTTCCTTCCTTCCTACCCTTCTCTCTATCACGGAGCCACATTCCCAGTCCTTTTTATTTTTATTTTTGAGACGGAGTCTCATTAAGTTATAGAGGCTGGCCTCAAACTTGCAATCCTCCTACCTCAGTCTCTGCGATTATAGGTATGCCCAGTGTGCCTGGAAGTCTTTTTTGGTACTGAGAATTGAAGCCGGGGTGCTTTGCCACTGAGCCACATCCCCAGTTGTTCTTTTTCTTCTTATTCTTATTTTCTTTTCATTTTGAGACAGGATCTCTCTAAGTTGCTCAGGGCCTCACTAAGTAGCTGAGGCTGGCCTGAAACTTGTGATCCTCACTCAGTCTCCTGAGTTGCTACAGGCATGTGCCAACCTGATCCCAGCAGAAAAACTTCCAAAGGTCTTTAGAAAATTTGTGCCAAAGATATTTTTACTGATAGTGAATATGAATAGTGGATGAATTTGCCCATTTCCCTTATTTTCTGTGCCAGAACAGTAGTATACTTTTTTTTGTTTGTTTTTTGGTTTTTAAAAAAGCCAATTTAAAAAGTTTAAAATGTCATACATTTTTATTTTTATAAATGTTTTATATTCATTTTCATATATACTGAAAATTGTATTATCTTTAGGAATTGTCCATGTGGTTGCTCATTTTTTTTACAAGTGAGTCATAGTTTTTCGAATGGATTATAAAACTTTATATCATTAGTGATATTGCTTTATTTGATCATATATACTGATTTCTTGTTTTAATTTTTCATGGATTTTTGACATGTTGAAATACTTCATATTTATGTAGTCAGATCTGGAATACATTTTTTTCCTTTGATTTTAAGCATATAAAGTTCTCTCTCGTGAATAAATGTTTAAGTACCTCTATTTTCTGTTCTTTTAAGGCTTTCTTCCTTACAGTTAAGCCTTCATAATCTCTCTCGCCCTCACTGCAACATGTCACAAGCCTCCTTGGTGGAAAGCTTGTGCCTGGCCAGGCCCTGAGGCTGACCATGCCCCCATCATCTCCCATTGCTTTTGCTTCTCCAACTCTTCTCAACTTTCCATAGTGGTTCCTTGCATTTTCCCAGTCTCTTATGGAAGTATTTCTTTAACCAGTGTGTGCTTAAAAAATTATCTGGAGGAGCTCAGTGGGAAAGCACTTGACTAACCTGTACAAGGTCCTGGGTTTGTTTGCAATACTGCAAACAAAACAAAACAAACAAAAAACTATCTGGGGAATATCTTTTCAAAATGTAGCTGTTGGCTGGGCATGGTGGCACTTGCCTGTAATCCCAGTGATTTGGGAAGCTGAGGCAGGAGGATTGAAAGTTTGAGGCCAGCCTCTGTCACTTGGTGAGACTCTGTCTCAAAAATAAAAAGGACTAGGGATATAGAGATGTGGCTCAGGGGTAAAGCACTCTGGGTTCAATCCCCAGTAACAACAACAACAACAAAAGGTTTAAAATATTCTTACTATTCAAAGCAATTCTGCTGGGGCTGGGGGTGTAGCTCAGTGCTAAATCACCTGCCTGGCTATGCTTGAAAGCAGTCTGCTTCCAAGAAGCATGTGTGTGGTGTGTGTGTGTGTGTGTGTGTGTGTGTGTGTGTGTGTGTGTTTGCATACATGCGCCTATATGGTGCTGGGTATCCAGCCCAGGGCTGCACACATGCTAGGGGAGTGCTTTAACACTGAGCTATACTCCCATCCCTAAGAACTTATATTTAACATTTATATAAAAGATATTATTTTCAGTTTTATTGGTAATATCAACAAACTGGAGATAATTTGAGGGTCCAACAGCAGTGATTGATTAAATACTTATGGAAGTCACATAATGCTATATTTTCTAGAGTCTTTATAAAATTTACTTTAATAAAAGACTTCTAAACCTGGATACCAAGCAATAACAGAAATGAATGAAGGTAGGTTGGATATAAAGTGGAGACATGGAGAAAGGAATTTTTTCACTTTAAAAAAAGTTTTTATTCTAATTTGTTATATATGACAGCATCACAATTCATATTATATAAAGAGAGCACAATTTTTCATATATCTGCTTGTATACAAAGTATATTCACACCATTCGTGTCTTCTTCATACATGTACTTAGGGTAATGATGTCCATCTCATTCCACCATCTTTTTTTTAATCCCCTTGCCCTCTCATTTCCTCTCCCTCCCCTTTGCTCTATCTAAGGTTTGTCTAATCTTCCCATGCTCCCCCTCCCAACCCCACTATGAATCAGCCTCCTTATATCAGAGAAAACATTCAGCATTTGTTTTTTTGGGGATTGGCTAACTTAGCATTATCTTCTCCAACTCCATCCATTTACCTGCAAATGCCATGATTTTATTCTCTTTTATTGCTGAGTAATATTCCATTGTGTATATATACCACATTTTCTATCAATTCATCTACTGAGGGGTATCTAGGTTGGCTCCACAGTTTAGCTGTTGTGAATTGTGCTGCAATAAACACTGATGTGGTTGTGTCCCTGTAGTATGCTGTTTTTAAGTCCTTTGGGTATAAACCGAGGAGTGAGATAGCTAGGTCAAAAGGTGGTTCCATTCCCAGTTTTCCAAGGAATCTCCATACTGCTTTCCATACTGGTTGCACCATTTTGCAGTTCCACCAGCAATGTATGGGTGTGCTTTTTTCCCCACATCCTCACCAACACTTATTGTTGTTTGTATTCTTAATAGTTGCCATTCTGACTGGAGTGAGAGGAAATCTTAGAGTAGTTTTGCATTTTTCTAATTGCTAGAGATTATTACATTTTTTTCATATATTTATTGATTGTATATCACTTTCTGAGACGTGTCTGTCAGTTCCTTGGCCCATTTATTGATTGGGTTATTATTAATTTTTTTGGAGTTTAGCTTTTTGAGTTCTTTATAAATCCTAGAGATTAACCATATGATCATCTCAATAAATGCAGAAAAAGAATTCGACAAAACATAGCACTCATTGATGTTCAAAACACTAGAAAAACTAGGGATAACAGGAACATATCTCAACACCATAAAAGCTATCTATGCTAAACCCCAGGCCAACATTATTCTAAATGGAGAAAAATTGAAAGCATTCCCTCTAAAAACTGGAACAAGACAGGGATGCCCTCTTTCACCACTTCTATTTAACATAGTTCTTGAAACACTGGCCAGAGCAATTGGGCGAGAGAAATTAAAGGGATACAGATAGAAAACGAACTCAAATTACCACTATTTGCTGATGATATGATTCTATATCTAGAAGACCCCCCAAATTCCAGAAAACTTCTAGAACTAGTAAATGAATTCAGCAAAGTAGCAGGATACAAAATCAACACCCATAAATCAAAGGTATTTCTGTATATCAGTGACAAATCCTCTGAAAAGGAAATGAGGAAAACTACCCCATTTACAATAGCCTCAAAAAAAAATTAAAAAAGAAAAAAACAAAACTTGGGAA
Organism: Spermophilus citellus; assembly: GCF_964194105.1. Lineage (NCBI taxonomy): Eukaryota > Metazoa > Chordata > Mammalia > Rodentia > Sciuridae > Spermophilus > Spermophilus citellus. The sequence continues at coordinate 85,708,477 of NC_138183.1, forward strand.
TCAACCTAATAAAAGAGGTGAAAGACCTCTTCAATGAAAACTACAGAACGCTAAAGAAAGAAATTAAAGAAGACCTTAGAAGATGGAAAGATCTCCCTTGTTCTTGGATAGGCAGAATTAATATTGTCACTTTCTTTTTGATCCTACAATTTAAAAATAAAAGGTAGTGTAATTGAAATGATAAATAGCAACCAATAATCTTGAATGGAGAACAATAGGGAGTGGTGGGGACTGCAGTAAAGTGAAGACCACAGGCCATATCACAGAATCTCCTACTCCTCAGCTCCACACTGTTGAACACTGTGAGCCAATTAATGTATTCATTGGCCACCACGTTACAACCTTTGCTTTAAGATTTTTATTAGCAAGAAAATGTTTAATTGAAAAAAGTAGGTTACATACAGTATAATATTGAGCTGAATAATTGTGTGTATTCATCTTCTTTTTTCTTTTTTTTAGAAATACATCTTAAGAGGCTGGGGTTGTAGCTCAGTGGTGGAGCACTTGCCTCGTGCATGTATGGCACTGGATTCAATCCCCAGCACCACATTAAAAAAAAAAAAAAAAGATATTGTGTCCATCCACGACTAAAAATATTTTTAAAAATACATCTTAATATAAATAAAGCCTGGTAAGAAATAAACCAAAAAGTGGTTTAAAGTGGGTCTCATGATCATAATTTGTTAATACTCTCTGCATCTTGCTTATTTTTCATTAAATACTTATATATATATTACTTTTAAAACAAACAAAATAACAAAAATTGATTTTGAGAACAGCTAGTCTCAATTCCTTCCAGAAGGACATTTTTTCCCCGGGGGGAAAAAAGCATAGGAGTCCTGTCTAGCTGTAGAATTATCAACTCTTGACCTGGAGCCAGGTCTGGGAGCCTGGTTATTTTTAAAGATTATTATTATTATTTTTTCCAGTGCTGGAGAGCCAGGCAAGTGCTCTACCACTGAGCTACACCCCAGACCTTCACTTTCTAAAAATGCTTACTGGCTTTCAGTAACCTATGCTCATTGTCACTGCCAAGAAGTTTACAGACACGTAGGTCAGTGAGCATGTCAGCATTCTAAGTTTCAAAGGGAAATATTATTTCTTCATTATTGTATAAGGGCACTTTAATACAGACAAGTATATAAACATAGAACATTAACTCCAGATTCAGCAGCACTATTACTTGAAATAGTACCAATCTGTAAGCTATGCTTTGGTTGTTCAAATATCCTTATAAAGACAGTTATGAAAAAAGTTGCTGTTCACACAGTTACCTGGGCAGTCTTAAACATTGATAAGTTGGCTGTTTTCCCCATCGCTTGAGAGCGGCCACCAATTCATGCTTTGGAAGTTAAGCCAACAAATCTCTGAATGCAAATAGAGTTAGAAACCTGTGAGTGCTTTTTTTTTTCCCTTCCCGGGCTTAGATAGCAAAATGGATTGCTTTGCAATTGTGCAGGGGGATAAGACAATAGGGAAGAAAATAAGAAAAAAAAATTTGTGGGTTTGTGTGCCAGCGATATGAGCATAGGATGATTTTCTTTTTCTTTTGATGAAAAGTGGGATCTTAATGGGCGATCACAGTTGGCTTAGGCAGCCTCTGAAAGCTGTCCTTGTCAGACAGCACCCTAGATAGAAGGACCCATTGTTTTCTAAATCTGAAGTTATCATTCTTCCCTTCATCCTTTCTTTTGGATCTTTTAGTGTTTGCTTAATCAGAATATTTTAATCCCTACTGTGGTGACTTGATGTAATTTATCTCCTTAGCCTCTCCTATTTTCTTCTGTTTACATGACTAATATTATTGTGTTTTATAGAGCTTATACCAACAAGCTGCTCCTTTGTCCCATTGTTTCAGCTCTAGGCCAAAAATCAACAAATGAAGTTTTATCTCTCCGATCTTGGACCGCACCTACTTGTCATTCAGTTTGTCTGGATTGCATGAAGAGCATGTTCTTTTGAAAACAAAGCAAGGATTCATTTTTATGACTGTAAAACAAACAGTTACCTTTCTGGAAAGGTCTTGGTCATCCCTTTTTATGTGTATAGACTGGCAAAGACACCTCAGGAAGGGAAAAAAAAGTAAATACTTCCTTATGGGCTGAAGCCCAAGGTCCCCTAGCAAGGTCCCTTGCTCCCTAACTTTCATTTTTTTTTTTTTTTTTTAAATAGCACATAGACTGTCCTAGAAGCAGAGAATCTGTGCACTAGAAGGAAACTGTGAAGGTAGTCTCCTCCATGTTCCTTCAGCAAGACCACACTCAAGCCAGATTGAGTCAGACAAGAAATAGCACATAGACTGTCCTAGAAGCAGAGAATCTGTGCACTAGAAGGAAACTGTGAAGGCAGTCTCCTCCATGTTCCTTCAGCAAGACCACACTCAAGCCAGATTGAGTCAGACAAGAGAATCCATCTTGTTTTTAAGCCCATATAAAGCATGCTGGACTCGATGGCACATGCCTGTTACCCCAGCTGCTCAGGAGGCTGAGACAGAAAGATCACAAGTTTGAGGCCAGTCTGTGCAATGTGGTGAGACCCTGTCTCAAAAAAAAAAAAAAAAAAAAAAAAAAAAGGCTGGGGGCTGCAGACGTGACTCAATAGTAGAGCATCTCCATGTTCTCCCCATTACCACAAAAACAAAACAAAACCCCAACCACTGCTCCTTCTCTGAAATAGTCATCTATTTGAAATACTATGTCAGAAAAAATTCAACCTCATAAAAGCTTTCCTGGTAATTTCCTCAATTACTGTTTCTCTTGAGATTAAAAATAGCCTATTGCCATCCTCAGGGAATCAACAACAATTTTTTTTTTTTTTTTTTTTTGATACTGGGGACTGAACCCAAGGCCTGACACATGCTAGGCAAGTGCTGTACCACTGAGCTCCATCCCATCCCCAGCTCTTCAACAATTTAATGAGCAATAACTTCTGTAAGGCACTATTTCTCAAATATTTAGTACGCATCACTTATTAAAAAACAGAACTAGTACTACTACTACTCTGAGAGTTTTCAGAGGTCAGAGAAGTGCTGGAGAGTTTGCAGTGCTTAGCAAGTTCCCAGGTGATGCTGATGATATTGATGTTGGATCTGGGACCCCACTTTTGGAACTGCTGATATAAGTCCAGTGGTAGGAACTCCAAAAGATAGAAATATACTTACGAGGCAAAAGAAGCAGAGTTAACAAGTCAACAATTAAACCTCCCTAAGGAAACTGGAGCTAAATAAATTAACCTCCATATGGAAAATACTTACCAGACAAGTCCTTTGTTGTCACAGAGCTCACCAGCTGAGGGTTCATGGCAGAGGCTGACCACTAAAGGGAGATGGATAGTAGGATAGTTAGCCATCAGTGTAGGAACCATTGTAAGCACAGGAGAAGGAACACAGCATTCAAGTTAGGTGAGGAAGAGGTTATGGGGGCTTCTTAAAATTAGAATACCCTAGTCATTCTTGAATGGATTTTTTTATGTATATATATATTGGGGATTGAACTCAGAAGCACTCGACCACTGAGCCTAATCCCCAGCCCTATTTTGTATTTTATTTTATTTTATTTATTTATTTTTTTTAATATTTATTATTTTTTAGTTCTCGGCGGACACAACATCTTTGTTGGTATGTGGTGCTGAGGATCGAACCCGGGCCGCACGCATGCCAGGCGAGCGCGCTACCGCTTGAGCCACATCCCCAGCCCCCTATTTTGTATTTTATTTAGAGACAGGTTCTCCCTGAGTTGCTCGGCGCCTCACTTTTTTTTTTTTTTTTTTCCTGAGGCTGGCTTTGAACCTGTGATCCTCCTGCCTCAGCCTCCCAAACTGCTGGGATCATAAGTAATCACCACTGTCCCTAGCTCCTGAATGAATTCTTAAAGAGAAAGAATATCTAGACAAAGGGGCAGGGCCAGTCATGTGCTCCTCCAGCAGAGGGGACAGCATGGAATTAAAGAGGGGATATGGGATTCTCATGGGACAAGTCAGCCTATTTTCTCAGAAGAAAGAGGCAAATGAGGTGATAAGACAGAGAGGAGAGGCAGACAGAGGCTGGATCAAGAAAAAATGTGCACACCTGTAATCTCAGGAACTCAGGAGTTGGAGACAGGAGAATTGCAAGTTTGAGGCCAGGCTTAGCAGTTTAGCAAGCCTCTGTCTCAAAATAAAAAAAAAAATAAAGAGCTAGGGAAGTGGCTCAGTGGTAGAGCACCCTGGGTTCAATCCCTGGTACTGGAAAGACAAGAGTGTGGCAGGGACAGGTATCAAAGCTAGTTTAGGGTGTTGAGGGATAGTCTCTTTATCTATCTACATATATTTCTTTTCTTTTGGTACCAGGGATTGAACTCAGGGATGCTTAACCACTGAGCCACATCCCCAGCCCCTTTTTATTTTTTATTTTGATACAGGGTCTAAGTTGCTGAGGGTCTCACTAAGTAGCAGCTGAGGTTGGCCTTGAATTTGTGATCCTTCTGTCTCAGCCTCCCAAGTTGTAGGATTACAGGCGTGTGCCACCGTGCCTAGATCATCCCCAGCCCTTTTTTATTTTGAAACAATGTGTCACTAAATTGCTTAGGACTTTGCTAAAGTTCTGAGGTGACCTTGAACTTTCAGTCTTCATGCCTCAACTTCCTGAGTTTCTGGGACTACAGATTTTTGCCACTTCCACAGGCTGATAATCTGAACACTATTCTTTGATATAGAGGAAAAAAAGAAAGATTTAATAATACTCCATAAAAGACATCGAAGGTGAAAAGAGAATATAGATCATAGCTATCCCCAATCTTTGCATATCCTTCTCTGAAGGAATCCTCCACAAGTTTCCCTCTGCTTTCCTGCTAGTATCAGGACCCTGCTAGCCTTCCAGACTAAGTCTAAAATAAAATTCTCTTTCTTTTAATTTAGTTGAACAAAATGGAAATTTCATTAAGAGAAATTTATAAAGACATCAGGTAAACATAAAACCAAACGGAACCAAGAGAATATAGAAGTTGGGTCTGGAAGTTAACAGGTTAGTTTTCTAGCTCCATATTTTATTAGGTGCATGTTACTTGAGTTTTTGTGCCTCGGTTTCAGTATTTAAAGAAAATAAGTACCCTAACAAGATTTTGGTTCAGCCCCTCCCTTCCTTTTTTTTTTTAAACCTCAGTGAACAGAGGCTGATCCTTACTCTTTTTTGCTCAACTATATAAACCTTTCAAATTGTGCTTGCTCTGGCCCTTTGTGTCTATCACAGGGCATTCGTACATGCTGTTTCCTCTGTCTGGTCTAGTCTTAACCTCACTCATCACTAATAATCACTGCATTTAAATCTAAGACGCACTTCCTCAGGGAAACCTGTGATCTCCCTATCTCCTATGAGACAGACACACACACACACACCTATTTATTTATTTATTTTATTTTGGTGGTACTGGGGATTGAACCAGGTGTATTAAGGAAAGCAGAGGCCCATTTGAGGGAGAATGTAGGCCATTTCCTGAGAGAGAAACAGCCTCAATAAATATTTTTTTAAAAAATGGATTGAAGGAAGTTGGGTGCAGTGATACAGTGCTTATAATCCTAACTACTCAGAAGGCTGAGGCAGGAGCCTGGGCAACTTAGTGAGATCCAACTCCACCCCCCCCCCCCCCCCCCCCAAGAAGAAGATGAAGAAGAAGAAGGAGGAGGGGGAGGAGGAGGGGGAGGAGGAGGAGGAGGAGGAGGAAGAAAAGGCTGGGGATAGAGTTCAGTGGTAGAGTGCTTGCTAGCATCTGCAGTACTCTGGGTTCAATCCCAGTATTGGCCCCTTCCCCCCACACAGAGTAATAATAATAATAATGCATTATTTTAAAAGCCCAGCAACAGAGTGCCTGGAGCATAGCAGCTAATTAAGAAGTGATGGCTGTTGTTGTTCTTAGTCTCCCTTAATGGAGTCTGAGCCTGTACTGGACCTGTGCTGTCCAATGGTCCTGGGCAGAAGTGCATCCTGTCCTGCACCTGTGTCTTGACCTTTGGCCTTGGCTTCCTAGATGAGTGAGGCATTTCCATTTCTGGCTGCAGGACTCCCTCCTTGGATTCAGATCCTTAACAACGACTTCTCCACCTTCTCTAGAGGTTTCTTTCTGTGATCTTCATTCTGTTTGAAGCACATCATTAGCAAGCCTTGGTTCTTGTGGGATGCCCCTTTATCCTGTCCCTAGAGCTTAGCCTCACCAAGGTTATCTAAATGATAGCTGGTTCTCTTAGTTTATAGCTGCCTCCTGAAGAGAAAGCAGACAATTACTTTTCTTCTGTTAGGCAGGAGGAGCTATAAGGGTGGAGGAGAGATCCTGATGCCAGGATGTGTGCTGAGGCTCACAAACAAACCTGTATGGTTTCATGGGGAGAGTGTGAGGCAAAGGAGAACTGGGAGCCCAGCCCAGGAGCTGACCCACCAGGATAAGAACCCAAAAGAAGGGAGGGTTTAGGAAAATCAGTCAGCAAACTGACCTGCAGACCTGTCTCCCGTGTTTGTGTGACTCTTGCACAAAGAAAGTTTTTTATTTTTATTTTTTGAGTACTAGGGATTGAGCCCTGGGGCACTCTACCACTGAGCAAAAAAATCCAGTCCTTTTTTCACTTTTTAAATTTTTTAAAAATAAATTTTATTTATTTATTGATGTATTTTTATGTGGTGCTGAGGATTGAACCCAGGGCCTTACAAGTGCTCTCCTTGCAAGGAGAGCACTCTATCACTGAGCCATAACCCCAGCCCCTCATTTTTTAAATTTTGAGATAGGGTCTCACTTAATTGCTCAGGCTGGCCTCAAACTTTTGATCCTCTTGTCTCAGCCTCCCGAGTTCCTGGAATTACAGACATGCACTACTACACCCAGCTATGTGTATCCTTCTTTGTGTAACTCCAAAATCAAGGGGTCTTTCTGCTTTTGAATTTATGAAACATATTTTTTTTTATGGTATCACCTGTCACCATTCCAGGTGGAACTCATGTGGTTTCTGCCTCACCCTACATTGGCAGCCCAATTCATAAAATCCTCTTTGAGAAGCATTTTATAAGTTTATACATTTATTCAAGATTTGAAGTTATGTTTTTTTTGAGGATGGGGCATTTGGTACCATACCAAGTGTTTTTCTAAAGCGGCTGCTCTCTTCCTGCCTCCACTGCTCTTCTTTCTGAGTGAAGAGTCCACAACCCTTCCCTGCAGTCTGCATATTTCCCCACCCCTCCCCATACCCTAATAATCCAAAGAAGTTGGTCAAGGCATTACCCACTAAGCTGGTTCTCTCCCTGAGAGGAGTACTCATATCAGCTGCTAAAAAACAAAAAACAAACAAAAAACAAGAAACAATTTCCTCCATCCTCTCTAAAACAAAACAGAGATACGTGTGCCTAACTTGCAGGTTTTTGTGGAAATTAAGTGCACACTTGTGGCATGAAGAAGGCACGAGCCAGGAATGGTGATACATACCTGTAATCCCAGAGACTCCGGAGGCTGAGGTAGGAGGATCAAAGCTTCCAGACCAGCCTCAGTGACTTAGGGCGACCGTGTCTCAAAAAGTAAAAAAGGGCTGTGGGTGTAACACAGTTGTAAAGCACCCATGGGTTCAATCCTTATTACTATTAAAAAACAAAACAAAACAAAACAAACAAACAAAAAACTGCAGCCTCCTGTGATTCTTCTTTTGTGATTTGAAGGAACAAGAGATATACTCCTGGAAGATATTTCGAAGTGGGGAGTCAGGATGATAAAGCAGCCAGGAAGGTCATCTCCTTGACCATCACCCTCCAGTAAAGTAAAGGAGATTATTTGCCAAGAGAAACTGGAAGAGGTGGAGGGACTCGGGGCGGAAGCCAGACAAGTCTGGTTTATCTTGGAGTTTATCCAAAAGGGTTTAGTTACTAAAACAGCAGTTCCTCTACATAAATTTATCAGGTTCTTGAAAAATATTATTAAATCACTGCTGCATCATAAGTGAACCTAATGTTTTTACTCTGGCCTCTCAGACCAAGGTCCGACTCATGTAAGACCCCCCTCTCATCCCGAGTACACAGACCCAAGCTCCTGGCTGAAGGGACAAGGGCCCCTGGTGAGGACCATGTGGGGGCCCTGAGCTGACTGATATTAGGTGGCCTGCAGTGTACACTGGCTTTCTCTGATATGTTCCAAGTCCTTTTAAGTCAAGTTCTTCTTAGTAGGACTTGGAACAACAGGAGGTTTATCAGCAAGGTTCTGTGCATAGAGGCGTGGAAATTCAAGAATTCTGTTACTTATTTAGACTGGTCTGATGTACTGTTTGTGTTATTTATCTTTTTCTTTTTTTAACTGCAGTTTTTTTTTTTTTTTTAACTTTTTCCAAAAGAGCTGATGGATGGCTCTCTTCCATGTTGCTGTGGGCCAAAGACGTTTCTCCCCAATGTTGTGAAAACAAATGCCTGTGATTAGTCAATCCTAAATTGTATCCTAAGACAACTTAGGGAGAGGGAGAGGCTCTTTCGCTCTGCTACTGCCCCATCCGCATCTGTCTGTATTTTTTTAATCAAGAGGTTCCTCATGGGTTTTCTTTCCAGACCAAAGATAAATTGAAGAGTAGCAACACCTGTCTTTGTGATGTGACATCATTCTGGACTGAAAACAAAACAAACCTGGAAGGAACTTAGGTCAAAGCCCTAGTTCCTGTTGGCCCTCTGTGTGTTTTCAGAAAGATCCTTTCTTTGTGTAAATGCTTTGGTTTTATGACTTAATGTTTTCCCCAAATTGTTTGTGTTCGTCTGTGGGATTGTGGAAGGCACCAAAAAATATAAGGAAATGTAAACTAAACAAAAACCATGCATATGTCCCCCACTGGCAGAAACCCCACTGTTAACATCCTGATGTGTTTCTCTGGAGTTTTGTTTTCTCTGAATTGTGCTTACCTAGTTACCAAATGCCATCCCACTGTACACAGAGTTTTGAAGCCTGTTTTTCTACAAACCTTTGTTTCCTGAGTATTTCCTAGACATTAAAAATTCTTCAAAAGTGCCCCTCTTGATGACTTCATGATGTTTGTAGCATCACTGGGTCATAACTTATTTAATCATTCTCAGATTTTTAGTTGGCTGTGTGCAGTTGTTCACCCTATAAATAATGCCGCAGTACCTTTTCTTTGCATATCTGAAAAATCCCATGGAAGTTATGCTAGAAGTAGAATTACTGGCAATTTGAATCCCTGTTAAATCAGCCCAAGGTGTTTCATGTTACAACTTTGTGTGTGTGTGTGTGTGTGTGTGTGTGTGTGGTATTAGGGATTGAACCCAGGGGCACTTTACTACTGACCCCAGCCCTTTTAATTTTTCATTTTGAGACAGGGTCTCTCTAAGTTGCCCAGGCTGGCCTTGAACTTTGATCCTCCTCCTCTAGCCTTTTAAGTCACTGGGGTTACAGGTGTGTGCCATCACACACAGCTTATGTTAGATCTTATAACACTGTTCAGTAACTACATTAACAAAAATTTTTATTTTTGCCTATACGGTGGTTCAATGGTGTGCAACTGGAGGAAAATATAATATGATGATGTTGCATTGTAATTATGATTTGGAAATATTTCATGGTGATGGTGATGATAGTGATGATGACGATGATGATGATGATGATAATGATGAGGATAATGGCTGACATTTATGGGTGGTTAATATGTGCTAGTCCTTTCTTTCAGTGTTTTATAGGTGTTAAGTTATTGGTACTATTATTATCCCCTTTTGCACATGGGAAAGCTGAAGTACAGAGGAATTAAATTGATTATCCAAGGTAAATGACTGAGCCAGGATTCAAAGCCAATATTTTTGGCTACCGGCACATACCCTTCACCTGGAAGAACATGCCCTACCTGGAAGTAATCAAGTGGTTTAAAGTCCTTACCTCCCACATACAGAGGGTTCATTACACAGCACTGCCTAAGCTGGAGGGGAGATGGTCACTGTGTTGTTCACTGCTGGCTTCCTGCTCTCCTTTCCCCCAGTTTCTTCTCCTCCTTTCCAGTTCTGTACATGCCTGGGTGTGGACAAGGCAGAAGCCAAACTGCAAAGCACCCAATTCTGTATCTGAGAGGGAAGAGCAATATATATCAGGTTATTCTCAGGAAGCTCCTTATTCAGGGAAGGAGGAGGAAATAAATGAAACAACAACAACAATAAAAACCCCACTGATTTGGTGTTTTGTTTTCATTTTTTGTTTATTTATTTATTTATTTTTACCAGGGATTGAACCCCAGGCCACTTTACATCCTCACCCCTTTTATTTTTTTATTTTGAGGAAGGATATTGCTAAGTTCCTGAGGCTGGCCTTGATCTTGTGATCCTCCTGCCTCAGTTTCCCCTGTCTCTGGGATTACAGGCATGTACCACTGCTGCAGACTCAATTTGGTTTTTATCAATTGTTGGAGCATTAGGCTTGTCTAATTAGAAGTAACATTTCCCTTCCACTTTTCACAAATTCCATTTCAAGAGGTTCTCAGCTCATGTGTTGGTATAATGCCAGATGTGAGCTGTGAAATAGGAGTTACTAGAGATGATTGTAGCTGTGAATTCTGGAGGAGGTAACTAATCATTTTTGCTCCTGTCCACTGCAGATTGCCTTGGTTACGAATGGCATCCAAACAACTGTTCAACTTAGATGGTTGTAGCAGCACCTCGTTGTGTACAGTGTGCTGCTGAAGTTCTGATTAATAGCCATTTTCTTTTGTCCCATTTCCCTGTGTTTACTTAAAACAAAACGGGTGTTACAAGAGACTCCCAGGGCACTTAGGTCAAGTGGACTGGTGCTGCAGTGAAACACAACACGACACAGCACCTGCAACCAAAAAAGCAAACACAGCAGCAAATCCATCCTACTTCACCTTTTTACCTTGCCAGGTTCCTCTTAGGACAACCCAGCAAGAGGATTTGCTTCTGTTCACACAATGGCTCAAGACAGAAATCTGTAGAACTGCAGATAGTGTCAGAAGTGAACTCGTGGGGAAAAAAGGAACCACAGAACCTTTTAAAGAATGTTACCAGCGTACACTGATCCCAGGGGCTTAGATCTCTGCAGCGGGGGACTCTGGAATAGGCAGACATTCGCTTTCTACATCTGCTCTGCCCAGACCTGAGCATTGTACCAGGCACATGGAGGTGAGCTAACATGCTGTATTCAAGTGAGTTCTGTTGAGTTGGAGTGGATGGGGTAGTAACAGGTAGAATTAGGGATGCTTTCTTTCTTTGTTTTGAGGTAGTCTCCTCACAGTAATTATAATGGTAATAATAATGATAGTTAACATTTATGAAGTGTTTACTAGGGGTCAGGCCCTGTTTCCAAGCACTTGACAAGCATTATTTCCCTTAATTCTCATGACATTTTATATTTGTTTATTTTATTTTATTTTCAGTACTGAGGATTGAACCCAGAGGCATTCTACCATTGAACCACATCCCCAGCCCTTTTTATCTAGAGACAGGGTCTGGCTAAGTTGCTGAGACTAGTCTTGAACTGACCCTCCTGCTTCAGCCTTCAGAATTGATGAAGTGGGTATTCTCAGTACTTCCAGTTTACAGAGAAGGAAGCTGAGGTTAAATAATTTTCCCAGGTTATAAAAGTAGCATATAGTAGGATTAGAACCCAGAGAGTCGGACTCCAGAGCCATTCACTATTTTACTGCCCCTCAAATTGGGTATTTTAGGAGCCAAATTTTCTATGAGAGGTATATCTGTGTAACATCCTGAAGAAATGTTAAAATTCGGTTTGTACCGTAACAAATATATATATCTGTTAACAGAGGATATATTTGTATCATTAAGTTGTATATATTTTCACACTATACTGTGAGGCTAGTTTGAGCAGTCTTTTTCAGGGGGTACTTGGGATTAAACCCAGGGGCACTTAACCATTGATCCATAAATTCCCAGACCTTTTTATTTGTATTTTTTAATTTTGAGACAGGGTCTCGTTAAGTTGCTTAGGACCTCATCAAGTTGCTAAGGCTGGCCTTGAACTTGTGATCCCCTGAGCTGCTAGATTATAGCCACGCACCACTGTGCCAGGATCATAATTAATGAAATATTTTAAAACTTTTATTGAAGGTTAACATATGTACCAGAAAAATACATAACATATGTGCTATGGTTTGAATCTTAAATATCCCCCAAAAGCTCATTTGTTGAAGGCTGGAATCCAATTGATGGCACTATTGAGAGGTGGTAGAAACTTAGGATGTGTGGCCTAGTTGAAGGAGTGGGTCACTGTGGACACTCTTGAAGGGGATATTAAAACCCTAACTCTTTCCTCTCTCTGTTTCCTGGCTGCTATAAGCAGCTTTGCTGTACCACATACTTCCTACCATGATGTTCTGCCTTGCCACAGCCCAAAAGAAATGAACCAAGTGAATATGAACTAAAACCTCTGAAACTGTGAACCAAATTAAACCTTTTCTCGGGTATTTAGTCACAGCAATAGAAGTTAACACAATGTATATATTGCTTTCTGAATTGCCTTTATTTTATTTTTTTTATTTTGGTACTAGGGGTTGAACTCAGGGGCACTTGAACACTAAGCCACATACCCAGCCCTATTTTGTATTTTATTTAGAAACAGGGTCTCACTGAGTTGCTTAGTGCCTCACTTTGTATGTGGTGCTAGGGATCGAACCCAGGGTCTTGTGCATGCGAGACAAGCACTCTACCAACTGAGCTATATCCCCAGCCCACTGTACCTCCGTTTTTGCTGAGGCTAGCTTTGAACTCTTATCCTCCTTCCTCAGTCTCCTGAGCCACTGGGATTATGGGCATGTGCCATTGTGCCCAGTGCTTCCTGAATTTTTATGAACTGGAATATACTCATTCATCCATCTCCCAGAACAAGAATCAGAATATCACCAGCACCTAAGAAACTTTATCCAGTCTCTCCTTCCTTTGGGGATAACCTCTATCCTGACTTCTGAGACCACAGGTTACTTAGCAAAGGGAAGTTTTTAGTGTTGAAAAATTATCAAATTTCATGAAGAAGAAGTACTTTCCCTGAGTGTCTCTTGTGAACTCTAATTGACCCAGGTACTCAGAAGCCCTAATAGCTAAAAGGTAAAGAGCCAATATCATATTAGAATATAAATCTCAAAAAAATAGAAATAAAAGAGGTTAATCACTGCATTCAGTCTTCTTGAGGTCACATAAGGTGGTCAATCCACTGCCTTTATTGTAGAGATCCAGAGCATATTTTTTAAAAATAGGGAGAATGAGAAGAGATTGAGCAGAAGGGTGGCATGCACTTATCTAAGCATATGTGTACACAAAGCAACAGGCAATTTTAAGGGGTTTTTGGTGGGGTTTTTGTTACCAGGGAGTGAATACACGGGCACGGAGCCACTGAACCACATCCCAGCCCTTCTTTATATTTTATTTAGAGACAAGGTCTTGCTAAATTTCTTAGGGCCTAGCTAAGTTGCTAAGACTGTCTTTGAACTCGTGCTCCTCCTGCCTCAGCCTCCCTAGCCACTGGTATTATAGGCATGCACCAGTGCTCCTGTTTTGTGATGGGGTTTTATATAAGGATAAAAACATGCAAAATGCCTTCTAATGTTCAGGCATTAGATATATTGCTATAAACTAAAGCCTTTGAATCTGCCTTCTAAGATCTCTCACAGGGAATTGGGGAGTGGGGTAATGACCCCATTATTACAGGTGGTCCTGCCCCCAGTGCTCTTCAAATGGACCAGAAGTAGACATCTGACTCAAGGCAGTCTTGTTCCATGCTGTCCTCCAGGAACTTGTCACTGGAATGAAAGGGGGCCAGTTAGTGTGCACTGGTCTCTTACACTAAGGGCATATGAACTCAACAGCTATGTTAGTGTGCCATTGGCAAGAAGCAGCCAGAGCACCAGATTGCAGAGAGGTAGAAGGAAGTAGACGTGCTAAGAGACAGAGATGAGAGCCATGAAGTAGGAGACCAGAGAAGACGAGAGAGAGAAAAATAGGACAGGAGTCCAGTGGCTGGCTTGGCTTCGGCTCGTTTTCTTAGTTCCTGTTCAACCCATTATGAGACCGAGCTGTGCCTCTTTTCCTAGGGCTCCACTAGATGCTTCTAAACCTTTATACTATAACCATCACCACTATTCTGACAATGCTGGCTTGCAGGGCTTCTGTTACTTGCTGTTAAGCTGCAGTGGCTGTGGAACATGTCACTCCAAAATTGAGTGGCATAAACAAGAATAACACTTATTTTATTACAAATCTGTCAGCTGAGCAAGGCAGAGCACGGGCAGCTTGTTTCCATTTCAACTTGGGTTCAGCTGAGACACCTTGGAGGTGGGGGTGTGGAGGACGGATTGTCTGAAGTTTCACTTAAACACACCTGGTTTCTGCGCTGGGGAGACTCTAGTAGTTGGTGGCTGAATAGAACAACTCTTTTCTTTTTGTGGTATTGGGGGTCACACCCAGGGGTACTTCACCCCTGAGCTATTCATAGCCCTTTTTATTTATTATTATTATTTTTTTTTATTTTGAGATGGGGTCTTGCTCATTTATTAAAGCTGGTCTTGAACTTGGCAGTTTTCCTGCCTTCTGTCTCTTCCCAGGTGACTGGGATTACAGGTGTGTACCACTGTGCCGGGCTTTTCTTTTTTGTAGTATTGAGGATTGAACTCAGGAGTGTTCTATTACTGAGATACATCACCAGCTCCACCCCCACTCATTTTTATTTTGAGACATGGTCTTGCTAAATTGCCCATGCTGATCTTGTACATGAGATTCTCCTGCCTCAGCCTCCAGAGTAGCTGGGATTATAGGTGTGTACCACTGTGCTCAGCCCTGCATGAAATGCTCTTGATCTCTCTGTGGTCTCTTCATCATGGTGGCCTCAGATGTACTATCACATGGAGGCTTAGGAATCCATATGTCACAGGTCCCAAGGAGATGGGATAGGTGGACGCCATATTGCCTTTTGGGTCCTAGCCTTAGGAAGATGTGTAGTGTCATTTCATCTCATCCTATTCATGAGGCAGTTACAAAGACCCACCCAGGCTCAAGAGGACCCTACTTCTCTGTGAAGAAATATCAGCATTGCATTGTAAGAAGAGCATGTGGCCAGACTGTATATTAAATGGCCATATTTATTTAATAAAATTGCTCATACTTGTAAACAAAAGAACCTCAACATGTAGACTAATTCCTAAAATAAAAACTTTAGTTCCCAGAAAACTATTAATGCTATGATAGAAAGAAGGTTGGCAGGTATAGTGAAACTCTCTTTCCTCCTGTTCTGAATTGATGAACATCAAACTTATTTGTAGGTCGTCTTACTGGTTCTACTCAGGGAGTATCATTTTAAAGGTGACTGGTCTCTTTGGTTCTGGAACCATCTTATGTTTTATTTTACCATACAGTTTGGTATGGACAAAGTTCAAATATCTTATTGTTTATAGTGAAAGGTTTCTGGACATCTTATTTTCAAATGTCATTTGTAACATGTCCCTCCTTGTCTGGTAAATGAAACTTTTCCTTCAACTGTACTCTTCTCATTCTTTCATAAATAATCCAGATTTTCGGGGTCCAAAATACTCCAAAGCTATAAAGTAGGCACTGATGAAAGATATATTAACTTCATTAGAACTCCGAGGTGCTATTTAAAGTGTTACTGCTTTGCATCCTATAATAGAAGTGTAAGCCTTGTTGAGGGCTCCTCTTGATTGAGTGTGTGCCAAGGCTGAAGCTAGGAGAGGAAGTGCCGGTGAACTACAGCAGGAAGGCCCCCCATTAGCAAGGCTTAAAATAAAAGATTTTAGTGTTAGAAACCTTAAAGACTTAAGGTATTTGTTGTTGTTTTTTGTTTTCTTTTCTTTTGTTCTTTTTTGTTGTTGATACTGGGGATCATACTCAGGGGCTCTTCACCACTGAGCCATATCCCCAGGTGTTTTTTTGTTTTTTGTTTTGAGACAGGGCCTCACAAAATTGCCAAGGCTGGCCTCAAATTTGCCACCCTTTTGTGTCAGCCTTCTGTCACTGGGATTACAGGCATGTGACTCAGCTCCTGGCAATCTTAAAGACAACCAAAGCTTCCAGAATAAATCAGTAGCTAAGCCACTGTTATTAGATGCAGTGATACTGGGTGGATAAAATTTTTGTTGATGCTGACTGAAAACAGGTACCTTGTACACTTGATTCACAGCAACATTTCCAATTCTCTACTAATGTCAATGTTAACCTTGTATCTGCTTATGAAAATATGCACATTCTGATTACACAGAGAAGACTTAACATTGCCATTTTAAAAAAATTATTGGTAAAAGTTTGCTCAAGTGTGTGCTAACATTTTTAATTCATGTGTTCAGTCTTTAATCTGAACTAATAGAGTATCCAGTCATCAATGGCTATATTTCCAAATTCTACGTGTAATATTAAATGATAAATCATATTGAAAATAATAAATTCATGAATATAGGGGCAGCTTGAATAGTAGGTGTATGTATATTTATCTGTGTGAGTGTGTGTGTGTGTGTGTGTGTGTGTGTGTGACTTATGTATGTATATGTGGTACTGGGAATTGAACCCAGGACACTGTACCACTAAGCTACATCCCCAGCTACTTTCATTATTTATTTTGAGACAGGATATCAACAAGTTGCCCATGCTGGCCTCAAACTTACCATCTCCTGCCTTAGCCTCCTGAATCACTGGGATTATATGCATGTACCACCAAGCCAGCAGTGGGTAGATTTTGAATTCTGTACATCTAATGGTGTTCTGGTAAATGTTAAATAATTAGTTCTCCAAGGAAAGAAAGCCCCAATTTGAACTCATTCACCAAGTTCTGTGGCGTAAATATTTCTACCATGGCTGATTTTAGGCTACCCACTTAGCATATAGAATGCAGAGTAGGAAGGAGATACACACAGCTCTGTGAGATATATGAACCAGATCTGCATACTACTGTACAATTTCTGGAAAGCTAGTTGGGTAATACCTGGATGAACCTTGTTACAATACTAGTCGAAACGGATAATAAATCTTATTGGCAAGGTATATGGCAGTGACATTTAATGCCCATTGAATCTCCATCTACTCCCCCATAATTTTTATTGGCTAATAGACTAGGAACAGAGATGTAAATATTTAGAAGTCGGTATGCAACCTCCTGCAGTACTGCCTTCCTTGCTGCTGCAGTTAAGGAGGTCATGTGTTTCTCATGGGGCAGATACAAAATGTTGGAGCCTGTATCAAAATGGTTCCATGAATGTCTGTGTGTAATCCAATTCTCATTCACCCACACTGAATGTGTACTATGCTTTGGTTATCTATTGCTACCTATGATATGCCATCTATCTTAGTCTATTTTCTGTTGTTACAACAAAACACCTGAAGCTGGATTCTTTGTAAAGAAGAGGTTTGCTTAGCTCATATTTGTCATGGTTGCAGATCATGGTGCTGATATCTGTTCAACTCTGGTGAGAGACTCACGAAAAATAGCATCACAATGGTGGCAAGGTGTAAGTGGTGCATACACATGAGGGAGGAGGTTATAACTTCCCTTCCAAGCTCCTTTATAACAACCCATTTTATATAATAAGGAACCAACTGGGGTTCCTTGAGAACTACATTAATACCTTCAAGGGCAGTGTTTCCAATGACCTGATGCTCTTTGTTCCATCTCAAGGTTAAAGATTCAACCATCTCAACTCCACCCCACTGTGAACCACAAAGTTTCAACACAGGAATCTTTGGGGGATATGCACATTCTATATCCAAACCAAAACATGGTCCCAAACAAATAGTTTAAAACAACAATTCACTGTTATCTCTACAATTCTGTGAGTCAGCTCGGCACAGCTAGGAAGTTTTGCTGCTCTTAGGGTCTCTTGTGTGGCTGTAGTCAGATGGTGGCTGGGTCTGCAGTCCTCAGGGATCTTGACTTGGCTTGAACTAAAGATGGCTTCTTTACTCATGTCTGGAACCTTACTTATGCTTTTCAACGTAGAGTTTCATTCTCCAGGCATCTCTGCATGGCCTCTCTTTCCAGTAAGGATGGTTGGACTTCTTATATCATGAAAATGCCAAGATTTCCTAAGCTTAAGCTGGGAACTGTCACAAGTGTGACTTTGACCACATTTTCTTGGTTAAAGTGAGTCATGAGATCAGTCAGAGACAGAGTGGGAGGTAACTATAAAGGAAGGATTACCAGGAGGTAAGCTAATCAGGGTGCTTGGAGCTGATGGCCACATACCACAGGTAAGAAATAAAGCATTGTTATGTTAAGTCACTTAGATTTCAGGGTTAATTTGTTCTCTTGGCAAAAAAACCTAGCATAATCTGAATAATCCAGAAATTATTAGTACAATTCTGAATGTATTAGTGAAGATAAGCTAAGTTGTCCTGAGAAAAACAAATCCCCAGATCTCAGTGGCTTAGCACGTGGTCTCCTGGGGGTGTCTGATGAGTTAGTCCAGGATGGCTGCCTGTCAGTGGTGCCTGGGATCCAGGCTGCTTGCATTTTGATAGTACGCCATTCAGAAGAGGTGGCTTCCACCTTAGAGGAGGAGGAGGAAGGAAAACATGGACCTTCTGCACAACTATAGGCAGGCTGGAGAATTGGGGGAAGCATGGGATTATTTGGTGATTAATAAATGTCCCTGCACTAAAGTTATGTGGCATTCTTGGCCTGTGTTAGGGTTCAGATCTTAAACCAAAGTTGCATGTGCTATAGACATAATCACCAGCCTGTGACACTATTGGGACGTGGTGGAACATTCACTGTGTGGGACCAGTAAAAGGAAGTTAGGTCACTGGGGACTTTGCCCTTAAAGGGGATATTGGGACCATGGCTCCTTCCCCTGTCTGTCTTTTTTTCCGAATGCTATGATGTAGAGCACTCCCTGCCCTGATGTTCTGTTTTGCCACAGGTCCAAGTGACCATGGACTGAGACCTCTCAAAATCAATCTCTCCCCCTTTCTCATGTGTTTCACACAATGGAAAGCTAACCCAGACTCTCTATTTTCTCCCTTCCCTGTACCTCATCCCCTCTAAAAGAAATATGAAAGAAAGAGAAATAGAGAAGAAGGAAAGGAGAGATGGAAGAAGAAAGATTGAAGGAAGATGGAGGGAAGGAATGAAGCAGGAAAGAAGGAGAACAGAAATAAGACCATAAAGAATTTATAAGATATAAAATATGACCACTAAAACTATTAACAAAAATTAATAAGTACTAAGTACTATTAAACAGAAACCATTAACAAAAAACTATACTAGGAGAAGCTTTCACTATCTGAAATCTTTTTTTTTTTCTTTATAATCAGCAGTGATAAGGAAACTAAACCGGATTGAGTGATATCACACTGGTGGTGCAAAGGCAAACAAGGGGGAAAGAAGTGATTGAAGAGCACTCCAGAAAGCTGGGTACATTCACATCAGTGGGGACTGATTACATGCATCCCAGAATATCTAAGGAATTGGCAGATGTAATTGCAAGACCCTCAGCTTTATTTTAGCCATGGAAGGTTGGATAGGAGGTCTTAACAAGCAGAATTGACAGATTGAGTACCTGGTTTTTTAAAACAGAGAAAGGGACACCCGTGGTAATTGTATACTACTCAGCTTATCTTGGATACCTGGGAAGATACAAGAACAAATCATCAAACTATCAATTTGCAACCAACCAGAAAAATACAAGGTACTGGGTAGTAATCAATGTGATTTTTTTGAAGTGCAAAATTATGCCAGACCAACTTAATTTTATCTGTGATGGAGTGATGAGCCTGGCAGTAGAAGAGAAAGCAACATCTACAATTAGACTACAGAAAGGTGTGTGTGTGTGTGTTGGGGTGGGGCGGGGGGTTAGATTCTATCCCTTGGCATGTTTCAGTATCAATTCTCTGACAGGATGCTACCTAGAACAACAATTGGGTAGTCATGAATCTGGGTGAGGTACTCAAAATGGTAGAAACAAAGATTCTGCTCCCAGTTAATAGTAATAATTACTACAATTTTATTTGATGGATGTGACTAAAGAAGTATTACCAACAGAGTGGAGGGGACTGAGGGGGAGGGGAGGGGAGAAGACAAGGGGAAATACTAGGGATCAAAATCTACTAAACTATGCTGTGTTTCTGTATGTAGACACCACAGTGAACCGTGTGTGTGTGTGTGTGTGTGTGTGTGTTTATAATGCAATAATTAAAATAATAATAGAAGGGAGATCAGTAAAGTTCATCAATCTAATCGGTGGGAGGAAGGAGGAGAGAGAAAGGGGAGGTACTGGGTAATGATATATATAATGTGCATGAGCAAATATGACATAATGAATCCCACTATAATTTAATTATAATTCACAAAAAAGATGACAATACTGATGAAGATGTTGAAGGGGAAATACCATTTTCTCCCATTTATGGAGAACATGAAAGAAAATAGGAGACAATAAAAGCTAATCATCTAAGAGATCCAACAGCTAAATAATAGGAGATTCAGAAATGGAGATCAGATAGAGAGGTGTAAGGGACATTAGAGAATCATTTAAGAAAAATTCCCAGAAAAGGACACACATCTTTACCTCCAGAGAGCCCCCTATGTGCCAGTCATGATAAATGGGGACAATAACATGAACACAACTTTTAGAACTCTAAAAATAAACCCAAGTCAGCCCAGTGTCACAAGCCTCTAATTCCAGCTATTCCAGAGGCTGAGGGACAAGTTTGAGGCCACCCTGGGCAACTTAGTTGAGACCCTGTCTCAAAATAATAAATAAAAGCAATTGGGGTTATAGCTCAGTAGTAAAGGATCCCTGGATTCAATCCCCAGTACCACAATCTTTCAATCATTTCCTAAAAGCTTCCTGAAAGAAAAATTAGTCCACCCATAAAGGAATGTTAAATTAAGAAGCCACGTTTTCCTTAACATCTCTGGTTGCTGCAATATAATAAAGTGGTCCTTGCAGTTCTAGGAGAAATTGAATTTGAAACAAATTTGCATATCCAACCCACTTGACAACCAAATGTGAGGGTAGAGTGCAGGCATCTCACACAAACTAGAACTTAGGAAAAAACTTACTTCCCAGAATCCCTTTATGTTATTTGAATATGTGCTGCAACAGAATAAATTAATTCAAGAAAAAAGATAGCAAAGAGCCGGTCATAGTGGAGCACACCTGTAATCCTAGCAGCTCAGGAGGCAGAGGCAGGAGGATCACAAGTTCAAAGCCAGCCTCAGCAAAAGTAAGGCACTAAGCAACTCAATGAGACCTTGTCTTTAAATAAAATACAAAATAGGGCTGGGGGTGTTACTCAGTAGTTGAGTGTCCCTGAGTTCAATCCTCGGTACACCCTCCCCACAAAAAAGCAGCAAGGGAGCTTCCTAAAACAGGAAAGGAGTATAAGAAAATCATCCTTGTAGGAGTAGGAGGATAAAGAGCTCCAAAGAGAAAATCTCTGGGACAAAAGAGATCTCCATGCAGTCTGTAGTGTGATTAAGTGAACAACAGCGAAAACTTTTCAGCACAAGATAAAGTACATATTTAGTCAATACAAAGGGCATTTAACAGGTTTGGGGTATAGCTCAATGGTAGAGTGCTTGTATAGCATGTGGAAGGCCCTGGATTCAGTTTGAGCGCTACCAAAAAAAAAAAAAAAAAAAAAAAAAAAACAATTAAGAATTCCAGGAAAAACAAAAAGCTAACTGAGGAGAATGTTTTGATCCAAATTTGAAAAAAAAATATCATGTTATATGATTTTCAGTAATTTACAGATTATAAGAAAAAGATGAGAATGTGATGATATTATTTTTCTTTGCATAGATAAGGGGTATGATACTGCCCTCAGAGAAAAAGAAATTACATTTCTAACATACTACCTCACTGGGATGTGCACAGTATTGATGTAGTCTTAATAAGTTAAGTACTCTGGTTGGGTTTTTGTCTTTTTACTAGTCACCATGTTGTACATTAGATGTACAGAATTTATTCATCTTATAACTGAATGTTTTGTGTCTTTTGACCAACATCTGTTATAATCAACCTCAGATCAAAACAAAGCAGATCTAGTTTTTTTTTAAAGAGGCAAGTATTAATCTTCAGAATATAAAAATGGAGTACCTGACAAAAAGCAAGAAGTAAAAAGTTAAAAAAATATATATATGCACACACACACGCACACACACACACACATACACACATACACACACACACACAGAAGGGATTTGGACATTGTGGCGAAAACCTCAGCTACATGGGAGGCTGAGTCAGGAGGATCACAAGTTAGAGGCCAGTCAGCAAGTTAAGTAGACCCTGTCTCACAATTAAAAATTTTTTAAAAAAAGTTTATTTAAAGGGCTTGGGGTGTAACTAAGTGGTAAAGCCCTTTCCTAGCATGAGCAGGTTAGAGGTCCTGGGTTCAATCCCAAGTACCACAAGAAAATATGCACAATGAAAAAGAAATAGTATCACTGATTCCTGCAACTTGTCTAATCAGAAGTCAAGACACTGATTCCAGCTCTGAAATGAGAAATTGAGTATGACCTGCTATTTAAATTTATAAGGATGACCAAAACAAAACTTGAAAATAATGATGTAACTGCTCAATACTGGGAGGAATAAGATAATATAAATGAGCTAAATTCTTATCTTTTATACCTAGAGGTCATTACACAATCAAGATATTAGAAAGAGGAATGACTTTCCAAACATCTCATATATTCAAAGCATGCACAATCATGAACACTCCTTTATAGGCATCCCTGTGCGATTGTGGAGGTGTGATACCAGGGCTCAGGTGTAAATAGTCTCTGTAGCCTGAGGATACATTATGGGGCTGATGATCTTGCAGTCATCCCATTTTCCATGCTCAGTTAGAGCAATATATTTACAAACTTAGAGTTATGCCTACTTGAATGCTCTTTTAAATTTTCTCAGAATTATCTCTAATGCTTCAGAGTACTCTATACAAAATTAATGGCATGGTACATGGCCATGCATTATAAAAGTGTTTTATTATATCTAACTTCTGTTCCAAAAGAATATATTCTAAGGGCTGGGTTTTTGCTTCAATTGCATGAGAGTTTGGATGACCTTGTTATAGGATGAAAGCTATTTTCAAGATTATAACTGTAAAAATTAAAATCTCAACATAAAATTCACTTGAATCACTTCTAGATTTAAATTTAAGTAACATTTGAGTAACATCAAGTAAAACCCTGCTATAACTCCATAAGTGGGCTCCAAAAACTCCAAACTCCTAATGTGTGAGGCCAATTTAGTAAAAGTTAATCAAATGACCAAGGTGATGCCGCTGCATGAGCACAGGGAGTCAAGTAGTTCTAATGTACGTGATTTGTTTTTGTTTTTGTTTGTTTCATTGTTTTTGTTGTTTTGAGATTCTAGGGATTGAACCCAGGGTCTCACACATGCTAGGCAAGTGCTCTATCACTGAGCTATATTCCCAGGCTCCCAATTTTCTTTTGGTTATCCGCTGAAGTGACATGACACATAGCCACACAGATATATGCAGCTGCTATTCACACTGCCTGCTAACTTCAAAATTATGCAATTCTTGATACTCTTGGCAGGAGTTAAATCATTTTAAATTTTGCACAAAATAGAAACTTTTTTTAAAAAATAGGCTAATTACTCTATTTCAAATATTCATTATTCTAATGTATCTAAAGTATGAGCATATTTTAAAAGAGCAATATTTATTAAAAATTTTTATTGGATGGGAAATTTCTTTACAACCAGAAGACCTAAGAGCAGAAATGTTTAAGAGAGTCTTCTTAGGAATCTGGGCATGGTGGCTCACACCTGTAATCCCAACTACTCTGGAGACTGAGGCAAGAGGATCCCACTTTAGAGACTATCTCAAATTAAAATTCTAAAAAGGGCTGGGGAATGTAGCCCAGTGGTAGAATGCTTATCTGGCATATTTGAGATCCTGGCTTCAATTTCAGAGTTGAGATCAGAGGTAGAAATGAGTCATAACAAATTTCTCTGCCATTCCCTGTATAGCATTTAATTTATTACAAGTAATTTTAGTACTGAAATACAATAAGCATTGTTTATCATATCATAGATGCTATGCCTCTCTTACCATTTCTATTCTGGTCCATGCAACATTTGGGAAAAAAAAAAAAAGGCAGATTTTAAGGTTCCAAACACAATCCTCTTGAATTTGATCCCCTTCGCTGGGGCCCAGGAACCTGAATTGGGACCACTGGTTTAAGTATGGATCTTGCCAAAGGCTAGTTTCTATAGTCTCTTCATGCATATCTCAGGATTAAGCTTCTTCTGTGACTGCCACACACTGTGTTGCCTTCTATGGTATTTACCATATCCCTTCATTCTTCCTTAAATTTTCTTTATCATTAATATAAAAAAATGACTTAGGAAAACATTTGTTCTTGAGGAGCTAAGAAGATAACAGGATAAGCAAATACCTGCCTCCCTCTCTTTCCTCCTATCCCCTGACCCCATATGGTCCTACAGTTCTTTTCAAGATTACTTAAACTATGCCACTTCTTAAACGTATAATAGCTAAGAAAACCTGTTAAATTTTAAAATTCTTAACAGTGACTGGTTTCTTCATTATACAGGGAGAAGCATTTTGAGAATGTCTTTGTATCTTGTTTTGGTGGGGATCATTTTTTCTCATTGCTGTGACTGCAGGAATATTGATCTCAGTGTTACTCTGACCATTAATGAAATATGATGGCAATAAGCAAAGACACGCACCTCTAGCCTCCGGGGAGCTTAATCTTCTGTTACAACGTTTGCATTTGTAAGTCAGCACCTGTGTAATCTATATCCTAACTATTTGTTATTCTCCTTTAATTACATATCGGTAGTGGTCCATTTGCAGGCTGAGAGCAACCAACTGAAGAGTCAAAGAGATTATTAAAATATTGACTTTAAATTAAAAGACCAAAAAGGAAACAAGACTGAGTTTGTTCCTACCTGTTCCAGTACCCGTTCAGGGACAGTTATTCCCTTTCATATCAAGAAAAGTTTTTAAGAATTGTACAAGAAGCCCCCATACACCCCTTACATTCATAATTATTTATATCTTGTCCAGTTTCTCTCTGTAGGTATCCATAGTACAAATTTATAATTTTTTAAGGTATTGGGGATTGAATACAGGGGTGATTTTGCACCGAGCAACATCTCCAGCCCTTTTGATTTATTTATTTTTTTATTTTGGAGACAGGGTCTTGTTTAATTGCTGAGGCTGGCCTCTAACTTCCAATTCTCCTGTCTCAGCTTTCCATTAACTGGGATTGCAGGCATGTGCCACCGTGTATAGTCCAAATTTAAGTTCAGATTTTCTCAAATGTCCCAATAATTAATTACTACTTTTCCTGCAGTTCAGGTTCTAATGCAGATGAATGCATTATATTGAGTTGCAATGTCTCCTTTTATCTGCAAAAATTTCTCACTATATTTTTTTATTTGACAGTTTTTAATGTCATTGGGCTATTTTTCTATAGACCAGTGATTTTTTTTTCTTCCTCTTTCCAGGTTTGATTAAGGTTTAAACTTATGTATTTGGGGCATGCCTTCTAAACTTATTAGTTGATGTTTTACTGTAAGAAGAGCTTTCCCTTCTCTATCCATTTACTTATTTAAGAAAGAGTAATATTTATTTAAGAACTTATTGGGTTATAGCTATTTCTCTCACTTTTCCCTCCACATTTTTTAGTAGTGCATTACAATTACATATAGTAATGGGATTCATTGTTCCATATTTGTACAGCATTACTCTCATTTTTAATTTTCCCTCAAATTTTCCCAGATTTGGCCAGTGGGTGGCCCCTCCAACCTGGCTTGTCTTTTTGATATGTTTTCATGATTGTATGAAGCATCACCTTTGTGTACAACAGTATTTTCTCTGCTCCATCCCTGGAATTAGTCCTTTCTTCAGTGAGCCCCTGGTAAACTTTGTTAAGAAAATGAAAGTACTAAGGATCTGGCTTAGTGGTGGAATGCTTGCTTAATTATGCACAAGTCCCTAGGTTCAATTCTGACACTTTGTGCATGTGTGTACATGTGGACGCACACACACAAAGTGAAATTAACTTCTTTTCCTGCACTTTTTTTTCCTTTTCACCTTTTCATAATCTGTCTTGTGAGGCCCTAGTGTGATCACAATTTTTTTATGTCTCTAGTTAGTGAGGACATTCTTTTTTTTAAAAATATACCTTTATTTTATTTATTTATTTTTATATGTTGCTGAGGATCGAACCCAGGGCCTCACACAGTCCAGGTTAGTGTTCTAGCACTGAGCCACAACCCCAGACCTAGTGAAGACATTCTGACACAGGTTGATTATCCCTTATCCAATTTGCTTGGCACTAGAAGTATTTCACATTTCAGATTGTTTTTATTTTATGTTTTGGAATATTGGCATATACATAATGAGATATCTTGGGGATGAGACTCAAGTGTAAACATAAAATTCATTTATGTTTCATATGCACCTTATTATACACATAGCCTGAAGATATATTTTCTTTCTTTTTTCTGATACTGAAAATTGAACCCAGGGGTACTCTAACACTGGGCTACGCCCCTGGTGCTATTTGTTTGTTTGTTTATTTATTTATTTATTTTAAGATGGATCTCTTAAAATTGCTAGACTGGCATTTAACTTGCCATCCTCCTGCCTTAGCTCCCCAGGTTGCTGGTATTACAAGTGTGTATCACCATACTTGGTCTAATTTTTTTTTTTCCCCCGTACTGGAGGTTGAACCCAGAACTTCATGCATGGTAGGCAGGCATTCTACCACTGAGCTATATCCATAGCCCCTAGAAGACAATTTTGTACAATATTTTTAGTGTTCCTTTGTTTTGACTACAACTTGTCACAGGAGGTGAGGTTTGGAATTTTCCACTGTGGCATCATGTGGCTGCTCAAAAAGTTTTGGAGTTTAGAGCATTTTGGATTTCTGACTTTTGGTTTAGGGATGCCCAATCTATATAATTATTTACCTTAAAACTGTTTGGAATGATTGTATTACCTTTCTTAAAGATGTTTACATTTTAAAAGAGAAAGCCAATTAGAAAACAATGCTCAACATACAAAAATTAATCCCACACTGTAAAGGACTTCATGCAAAGGAGACTTAGATCACAGAGTCAAATACCCCAGTCAAACATCCCCAGCCGCCTGCCTCAGAGCCCTGGCAGTTTGCATAACTGAAGAAGAGCCATGGGTGTCAGACACCAGGGAGTGGTCCAGACTGGGCTAAACAGGAGGGTGCAGGCCCACCTCATACTTGGCATTCAAATAAAAAATAAAGTTGAACATCCAGCAGATCAAGCAGAACTTGTTTGTAATTTTTATTTACTAGAGGGTCTCCTGTTAATGACTTTTGTGTTCGTGTTTTATTTCAGAAAATATGAAACATACAAAAAAGCTGAAAGAATAGTGCCATGAACATATGTATTTTCCAAATTCACCGATTTATTAACAATTTTGTTCTCTCTCTCTCTCTCTCTCTCTACACACACACACACATACACACACACACACATGTTTTTCTGAACCATTTGAAAGTCACAGACATCATGCTTTATTCCAGATAATTTAACATACATTTTTTAAGAATCAGTACTTTCTCATGGGTAGCCATAATATCATTATAACACATATCTTAGGTGACTCAAAAATATTAGCAACAATCCCATAGAGCTGTATGGCATCTCTTATATATTTAGATTTCCTCAATTATTATAAGAATAATTTGTATTTTCCCAGGGATTGAACCCAGGGCTTTGTACATGCTAAGCAAGTTCTCTACCACTGAACTACATCCCCAGCCCTTGACATTTGAGTTTTGAAGAATCCAGGTTAATTGTCTTATACATTATCCAATATTTTGTGTTTGTCTGATTGTTTCCTTATAGTATCATTTAACATGTTTCTGTCTTACCTGTTTTTACTGTATCAAAAGTAAAGTCTTTGATTAGATTAATGTTAAGATATTTTTGGCAAAAATGCTTTATAGATGGAGTTGTACTATTATGAGGTTTTTACAAAGATCACTTGTTACTTGTGTATAAGAAGTAAAGTTGAATTTATATTATATAACACATTATTGAGATACAGTGGAAAAAAAAACTAGCAACAAAAAAAGCATGAGTTTTGCCAGCAGATTTGAATGCCTGGTCTGTACTCACTAGCATTGTGACCAAATAAATTAACCCCAATAGATTAATTTCTCACAAAAATCAGAGAAGACAGAGTCACCCCTGGGAACCTTCATGAAATGCACATGTGTGCCCCTCTACTCTACTTCCTGGCACTTTTTTACAATGGGGACTTTTTCCTGGTACTTCTCATGCCGGCTCCCTCCCCCTGTCACCCCAGAATTAAATGCTAACAATTCTCCAAGTGTCCTCATCCAAGAAACTTGGAAAGTCTCTACCTTGGAGGGTTACGAGAATTGAAGATTAGTATATGTGTAAAGTACACATAATAAATGTGTAAATTACATACCAGGGAGTCTGTCATGTAATAACATGCTCAATATACCATCACTATTATTTTCAGTACCAAGATATTTGATTTAAAAGAAAAGATGGAACTTGAAATAGGACAAGGAAGTGGTATTGTATGAAGAGAAGACTGTTCAGTTTCTAAGTTGGTTGCTTCAAAAGCCTTCCAAGAGGGCTGGGGATGTGGCTCAAGCGGTAGCGCGCTCGCCTAGCATGCGTGCGGCCCGGGTTCGATCCTCAGCACCACATACCAACAAAGATGTTGTGTCCGCCCATAACTAAAAAATAAATATTAAAAAAAAAAGCCTTCCAAGAGTGTTTGTGCTTATGCTGCGACCTCAGTAAGTGTTCATCTGGGACAATGCTATGACACTATAATCATTTACACTTATGCAGCCCTTTACAGTTTACGAAGCACATTCACAATTCATTATCATGTTTGATATGCACCATCTTTCACAGAGATCAGATGTTCTTAATGCTAACCCAAGGACACAGAGTAATAGGTGGGGGAGCTCAAATTGGGAGTTCTGATGGGAGAACAGACTTCTTTTTGCTGAAAATGTGCAGCTTGGAACAGACACCAAATGTCTCCTCTCTAAATTCCTAACCTAGGGACACTTTCCTTATGGTGTAGGTTACTAAGAGGGTTAGTTAATGCTCTTTGAGTCTATTTCAGTTACAGCCCCTCATCTGTCATGTTTTATCTGCTTTGGTGACGTTTCCTCTTCTGTTTTGTGTTGTCAATCAGTCAGAAGGCTTTATTTAGTTAGTTCTTTTTCTTTTTGCTAACAGAAAAGGACTGGTTAATAATCCCGAATTAACACTGTCACATGCAGCTATAGTTTGGATCAGGAATTTCTTCAGAGACCCATGTGTTGAGGGCTTGGTCATTAGCCTTTGTAACTATCAGGAGGTGAGGGAACTTTTATTAGGTGGGGCCTAGTGGAAGGAAGTTAGGTCTTTGGGGGTGTGCCCTTGAAAGGCATATGGGACCTGGCCCCTTCTTCTCTCTGCTTCTGGCTGCCATGAGGTTGACAGGCCTCCCTGTTACACCCTCCTGCCATGATGTGAAAGCAACAGGGCCAAGCAACCTTGGACTGAAACTTCTGAAACCCCATATTTCAAAATAAACCTTTCTTCCCTTCAGGTTGATTTAGCTCAGGTTTTTGTCACAGCAGTAGAAAGCTGACTAACACACATGCATACTAAAAATGGATTTAGACCTCTTCATTGGATTAACTTCCTTGCTCAAATTGTGTAGCATTTAATTCAGCAAATTAATGAATCAGTGAGTGTGTCTGGGGTTGTGACTTAGTGGTTGGGTGCTTACCTAGCACATGCGGGGCACTGGGCTCCATGCTGAGCACCACATAAAAATAAGTAAATAAAATAAAGGTATTGTGTTCATCTACAACTAAAATATTATTTAAAAATCAGTGAAAGAATTGGTTTTTGAAGGGGTTAGGATTGAATCAAAGTTGACCTTGATAATTTTTGCCTGGTTATATCCAGCTCTTTCTTTGAATAAGAAAATTACTGTTATTTTATATAAAAAACAGATTATTTAGGTTTAGTAAACTATTAGTGTAGCACAAAACATCTTAAAGGGCCAAGTGTGGTGGTGCACACCTGTAATGCCAGCAACTCCGAATTTAATCCTTAGTACCACCAAAAAAACAAAAGAACTTACAGAGTATAACTTAGTCTTTATTACCCAGTTCTGGAAAATTTCCAAATTCTTCTATTATTTATTCTTTGTACTATATGACATTTTGAACTGTATTGCTTACCTTCCAAATAGTTTTGAATTCTAGTTATCATTTTTGCTAATGGTATCTATACGTCTATTAATCATGATATGTTAGCACAACTCTATGATGTCAAGAGAACAGATTCCTCTCTCAGCCTGGTAGAAGTTGCTGACATTTACTTTGCTGTCCAGTGGATGTTACTTTTGTAAATGTTCCAAGTGCACCTAAAAAGTTTTTCTGTAGGTGCTGGTGGGAGAGTTCCTTTTGACAGTGGTGCCAAGTTTATGAACCTTGTTCAAATCTTCTATATTTATACTGACTAGCTTATTTTTTCTTAGTTTGAATGTTTGCATATTCCCTCATGTGCTGAAAAAGGCATGTTAAAATCTCTCACTAGCCTGGTGTGATAGTGCATGCCTGTAATCCCAATGGCTTTAGGAGGATGGCAAGTTCAAAGCCAGCCTCAGCTATTTAGCAAGGACCTAAGCAACCTAGCAAGACCCTGTCTCAAAATAAAAAATAGAAAGGACTGGAGATATGGTTCAGTGGTTAAGTGTTCCTGTGTTCAATCCCTGGTACAAAGAAAAAAAAAATCTCTCACTAAAAAGTTACTTGGCTGGGTGTGGTAGTACAGGCCTGAAATCCCAGCAACTCAGGATGCTTAGACAGGAGGATCACAAGTTCAAAGCCAGTCTGGACAATTTAAGGAGACCCTCTCTCAAAAAATAAAAGGGCTTAGAATATAGCTCAGTGGTAGAGTACCCAGTAATCACGCCCCCCCAAAAAAAGATGCTTTTACATACTTTACAAAACATATATTTATTTATTATAATTATAATTTTAATGGCTACATAATATGCCATTAAGCAAATGTACCATAATTTTTAAATCATCTTCTGTTAAACTTTTAGGTTATTTTTTTCTTTTTGTGTTATTAGAAATTGAATTTAGGGTCTTATGCATGCTAGGTAAGTGCTCTACCTACTGTGCTACTCCTTACCACTCCCTCCCCACACACTTTTTTTTTGAGACAGGGTATTACTAAGTTGATTAGGCTGGTCTCAAATTCTTGATCCTCCTGTCTCAGCCTCCTGAGTTGCTGGGATTACAAGTGTATGCCACTGCATGCAGGTAATATTTAGTTATTTTTCTAAATGTTTGAAATATAGTCACATGCAACTAATGATGTTCTAGTCAACATCAGACCACCTATTTGATTGTGATCTCATAAGATTATCTTATAGCCTAGGTGTGTAGATGCATACCACCTAGGTTTGTGAATTATATTCTGTGATGTTAGCACAACCAAAAAATCACCTAATGATGTATTTTTCAGAACATATCCCTTTGTTAAGCAACACATAATTTTAGTTAGTAATAACTGCAATTAATGTATTTTTGAAGAAATCTTAGTCTGTTTCTCATTTTACCCAAATTATAGACAGAGAAGTGAAATTTCTGAGTCTGAAGGTTTAACATCCTCTAAAGAGTCCCAAGAAAGTGCTCCAAATTTTTAAAATTCCAGTGAGCCAACACTTACTATATTGGAATGGATGTCCTCTTCTAAGCAGAAGCAGCATGTGAATCCTTGTGGACAGCTGGTTACCTACAGTGCATACTTGGTTTTGGGCCACCTATTGTAAAATCTGAGAATGCCAAATACTTTTCCAGGCTCTCTTAAAGGGAGGGCATTGGCATGTGACCTAGGATAGACCTTCCAGATTGACCCCAGTCTTTGGTGCAGCAAAGAAGCAGGCACAAGGGGGAATCCATGTGGAATATGTCTGCAATGCCAGCAGCTAAGTTCAGCCATTAGATCTAACCTTTGGTGGTGGCCACAAAGTCCTTGCCAGAAGGGCTGGGCTTGGTTTTGATTCTAACTAATGTCTACTTTTTTTTTCTTTCTTTTTCTCTCTTTCTCCCTCCCTCCCTCTATCCCTCTCTCCCTCCTTCCCATTTTTTGGTATTAGAGATTGAACCCAAGATTGCTAGACCACTGAGTTATATTCCAAGCCCTTTCTGTTTTGAGACAGGGTCTCACTCAGTTGCTGAGACTGGCCTCAACTTTCTGATCTTCCTACCTCAGCCTCCTGAGGCTCTAGGATCATAGGCGTGTACCATCATGCCTGGCTAATTTTTCTGATTCTTGCCCATTTACTCAGCCTGGTTGTCCCATCTTTCCTGCTCCTCTGTCCAATCCAAACATATTTTAACAAATAACTTTTCTGTGGGACCTAGTTTGTGTTTAATTCTGTTGTTTCCAAGAAAGAGTTTGGCTAAATTTCCATCGAGGGATTCTCACCCTGTGCTGCAGCACCTAGTTCATACGGCAGGAAAATTGGCATGCCAGAGGAGAGCTGGGGGAGCAGGGAGGGCTTGGCAAGGAATTTGGCAGAACTGGGGCTTTGGGAAGGATCCAGTTGAATAAACTGGGACAGTATTGGAAGCTGTGGGTAAGAGTGTTTCCTAAGAAGGTGACATGTATAATGTTTGGGCACCAGGTCAGCAGAGTGATTCAGGGGCTGATTCAAGAGTCCCAGCCCTTATGAGTATATCACCAGGAATCAAATTCAGGAAGGTGTCTAAATGTTAAGGTTCCACCTGGATGGTGAGCCAAGCAGCCTTGGTTGACATTGATGCTGGAGCTGAGGGTATACATGGCATAGAAGAGCAGCGGATGGTAAAGCTGTGGAGACTTGAAGGAGAAGCTGGCAATCATCATGAAAGTCATGGAAACCACTGTCAGAAATGCTTTATGGCCATTTCTTCAGAACCAATTCCCAGGTAATACAACAGAATGTAGCCTCATTGGTAGGAGGTAAACTTCATTAGTTGGGTGTGTTTAGTGTATGCCTGTAATCCCAGCAACTCTGGAGGCTGAGGTAGGAGAATTGCAAGTTTGAGGCCAGCCTGAGCAATTTAGTGAGACCATTTCTCAAAATAAAAAATAAAAAGAGTCAGGGATGTAGCTCAGTGGATAGATTTCCACTGGGTTCAATTCCCAATACAAAAAGAAAAAAGAAAACCAAGATTGTACCAATGGAGATACTTAAGAGAACACTGGCAATTCAGAGGCAGTCTTTAGA
The DNA here is from genome assembly GCF_964194105.1 of Spermophilus citellus. NCBI lineage: Eukaryota > Metazoa > Chordata > Mammalia > Rodentia > Sciuridae > Spermophilus > Spermophilus citellus. Next base: position 85,741,754 of record NC_138183.1, read on the forward strand.
ATAGCTATTTATTTAGCTTATTTGTGTTCCCCATGTTATACAAAATGCTTCACATCACTGTCTTATTTAAATCTCTCAATAATCCTGACAGGTAGGTATTAGTAACCCCATTTTGTGGATGATGGAACAGGCTGAGGAATTAATTATCAGATTAGATAGCAAATAAATGTCAAGGCAAGAGTTAAAACCTAGATCTGGTTTGCTCCAAAACACAGACTTCTTCTGTAGGCAGTGCTTATGGAGGACCCCAAAATACTTTAGACAATCTCAGCATTAGTCCCTTCTCCTCTAGAGGCTGCTCTCAAGGTGATATCATTCATCTGGCTGTATAAATCTGGATGATAAAAGTGACAAGGACTCTCTTCTTGACCAAACTTGGTTCAGGCTCCTTGAAGCCACGTCTCAAGGAGGCTTTGACCTTGGACTTCAGTGTGGGCCTGTGTCACCCAGTTTTAACAAGAATCCTGTTAAGTCAGTTAAGAGAGAATCCCCACCCTCAATATTTGAAAACCCTTGGGTCTGTGATCACATCCCATCCTTTCCCCTTAGTATCAGATCACCTTCAGCCTGAGTGCACAAAGCCCTGAAGCCCCCTCTTGGTAATATTCTACCCATCCACCTTCAAGCCTATCTTTAGTGATAAATCTCCATTTGTCCTTGATCTTTTTGGAATCAAACCAATTTTATACCGATGTTTCTTTAATCCTACTGCAATACTTCCTGAATAAAATCTGTTTTTTACTACTCAAACTACTCTCCAGCTCTGGTTTTCTTTAACAGAAATCACTGTTAACATAAATGAAAGCCCTTTTGCGAAACACATCCACAAAGATTCTGCCCAAGTGCTGTGAAATCTTTGATTAAAGTCTTAAGAACAATGAAAAATAATAAACAGTAGATCTGAAAACAATTCAGGTACCAACACTTTCACTTTTATTTTTTGGTACTAGGAATTGAACCCAAGTGTGCTTTACATTGAGCTACACCCCCAGCCCTTTTAGTTATTTTTTAAAAACTTGAGACAGGGTCTTCATAAGTTGCTGAGGGTCTTGGTAAATTGCTAAGGCTGGCCTTGAACTTTGTAATCCTCCTGCTTCAGCCTCTTGAGTTGCTGGGATCACAAGTGGCTTCCCTGGCTTACATATCAGCGAAAGTATTTTCTTTTTTTAAAAATACCTTTATTTTATTTGTTTTTATATGGTGCTGAACCCAGTGCCTCACACATGCTGGGCAAGTGCTCTACCACTGATCTACAACTGCAGCCTCAACAAAAGTATTTTCTGCCTTATTTTGTATTTCATTTAGAGACAGGGTCCCGCTGAGTTGGTTAGTGCCTCACTGAGGCTGAGGCTTTGAACTCTTGATCCTCCTGCCTCAGCCTCCCTGCCTGGCAGTAAAAGTATTTTCAATAATAAGAAGAAATAATAATCCTCAATGGCACTATGAAAAGGTAGCCTAGCTTGTATAACCTTAAATGAAGTTACTCTGTTTGGGCATGGTCCTTCCCGCCAGGGTACAGGAGAGCCAACTCATTTGTGAAGGGTTCCTCTGGGCCTTTCTTTCTGTGATTGTTGATTCTCACCATCTAGATTGCATTTGGCTAACAACAGGTCAGTCTTATCACATGGGAAAGGAAGAAGGGGAAATGATAAGTTAATTTACACTCCTTCCACAATGAGATGGTGAGGGAAGGATGACTGTGTGGAAGATAAGTGTATGTGAAGATTTCAGATTTAAAAAAAAAAAAAATAACCGCTAATCCTACACCTCCCAGACCCTTTCCTTGTGTGATTTTTTTTTTTTTCCTTTCTTGGCTTGGCCAAGCTGGGGATGCCAGGCAGAGGTTGCTCAGCAGATCAAGTCTTCATCTGTTTTCTCCACCTTCTGTGGGACTCTGTCCCCTTTATCTCCCAGTCACTGACATGGTGGGAGATGTTGATGATGGTGCTGTGACGACTGAATATTTCCTTCAAGAAAAAGCAGTACCAAACAAACAAGCAAAAACTTTGAACTTCCTGACTGTGAACACTTAGGGGGGATTCCAAGGCCGTTTTGAACCAGACAGCAACTGACATCTCTGCCACCATGTTGGGTGTGGGACTGGCGGTGGGTGGCAGGAGTGAAGGAAAGGCAGGGGAAGAGCCAAGCCTAGGGATCTTGGGTCGCTATTCCTTCTGCCAGTTGTTTCAGACATCCCAGCTTTCAGCCAGACAATCCCATAATGTCCCTGCACAGCATGCAAAAAACACTTCTTTTGTAAAAATAACTCCTTTGATTTCTCCCAGCCTTGGACCTTGTTTAGTTAGGGGCAATGACCAGGAGGCGAGTCATCTTGGTGGATTGAGGAGGAGACCACCCATGGCTTCCCCAGCTGCACTGCCTGTGGAGCAAAGAGTTCAGAAGCAAAGGAGTTTTAAAAATATAATAAGAGAAAAAAAAAGAATGAAAGACAGAGGACCTCTTTGAAAATCCTCTCTGTTTCCCACTATCTCCTATAGCAATTGCCCTTTCATTAGTGTGGAAATCCAACAATGTGGAAACCGAGTTTTTTTTTTTTTTTTCCTTCTGCTTTCATTTGGCTTTAACCCTTGAGGCTAAACTGATGGTTAGCCACCTATCAAGGTTAGCTAAAGCTGTAACTGGGAATCATTGTCTAGTTTGTTAATTAGCTAAGGTACATTTTCATGTTCATCCTTTGAAGAGTAAGACAATAGCCACATAGTGTTTTATTATTCAGAATCGCCTTGATTGCTGTTTCTAGATATCCAGGTTCAGTGGTTTTAGGAATAAGGAGGAAATTTATTGAGAGGATATTGGATTTTTTTTCTTTTTTAAGGATTTTTAATACATATTTTTAGTTGTAGATGTACACAAAACACCTTTATTTATTTATTCATTCGTTTGTTTGTTTGTTTAATGTGGTGCCAAGGATGGAACCCAGTGTCTCACAGGTGTTAAGCAAGTGCTCTACCACTGAGCTACAACCCCAGCCCTGGAATCTTGTTTAAAACTGGGGATTGAACCCAGGAATGTACTACCACTGAGTTCCTTTCCCAGCCTTTACCCTCCTCAACTTAAAAAGAGAGAGAGAGAGAGAGAGAGAGAGAGAGAGAGAGAGAGAGAGAGAGAGAAAGAGAGAGAGAGAGAGAGAGAGGGTCTTGCTAAGTTGTTCAGGCTGGCCTCAAAACTGTAGTCTTCCTCCTTAGCCTCCTGAGTCACTAGTAGCACTACCACACTCACATGGGATATTTTAAGTGATAGAAGGAGAGGTTGAAAGTCAATCTATGTGAAAGACAAGAAGCAGGAATTTGTGTGTGTGTGTGTGTGTGTGTTGGAGATTGAATTTAGGGCCTCATGTATACTAGGCAAACTCTCTACCATGGAGCTACATTTCTGCCCCCCACCCCCACTATACATTCACTAAAACAAAATAAAACTGGAATCAGAACCCAAGTACCACCCGGATTCCCTCTCTCTCTTTTTGCAGTACTGGGGATTTAACCCAGGGGTGTTCTTCTACTGAGCTACATCTCCAGCCCTTTTTATTTTTTATTTTGAGACAGGATCTCACTGAGTTGCCCAGAATGGCCTTGAATTTGCAATCCTCCTGTTTTAGCCTCCCAAATCACTGGGATTATAGACAAGCCCTACCACACCCTGCTGGGATTCCTTCCTTCTGTGCCTACATCTTTATTCCTCTTGGCTGTCTGAGTCATTCTCCTTGTGGATCTTGAGATTCACCTACTGTGCACTAAACTATCAAAGAAGGACTGATTTTATTCCTTAATTCCAGATAGATAAATCTCAGGGAAGGATCTCTTCAGTGGGATTGGGGTCATATATAACATGGTAGATCTCTCCATCTGAAGCACAAGGAGAAGTTCCAAGAAGGGGGTTTCTTTCTTGGAAGGAAGAATGGGTTCTGGTCAAACAAAATAATAGTGCTACATATGTAAAATAGGCTTGCACATGGACCTGAGAAGTGTTGCTTATCAATTTTGGCTATGTTGGCAATCAGGGTCCTGACAAAGTTGGACATTTCCAGATGTCTATATAACAAGAACTGTAGGATTTACTTATTCACTTATAACTGGGCCCACACTCTAAAGATAAAGCAATACATGTAGTTTGCACTCATCATATATATAATGAGAGAGAGAGAGAATTTAACCAAGGAGCACGTAAGGACTGAACCACATCCCCAGCTCTTTTTAAATTTTTTAAATTTTGAGAATGGTCTTGCTGAGTTGCTTAGGGCCTTGCTGAGTTGCTGAGGTTGGCTTTGAACTTGTGATCCTCCTGCCTCAGCCTCCTGAGCTGCTGGCATTATAGGCATATACACCACTGCAACAGGATACCCTCATCTTTTTATAAGCCATAGTATGAGGGATTTTTCTGAGTTCCTCTAGTTTTTCCTCCCTAATAAAGCAGGGGCACTGCAAATTGATGTAGCTAAGGGGTTTTCCATGTTTGTTTGTACTGGGTTCTGTTCTTTATATTCTCCATTGTTTTTCTCTTATTTGGTTGGGTCTGAGGTGAAATATCCTCTTTTTACTTTTGGGCTCTTAATTCTGAGTCTTGCTTCACTAATTTTCCAAAAACACTGTGTTCACTTGATTGAGTTTGTTCTGCCCACTCTCAAGGGGGTCCTTTCTCCTACTCAGGTGGCTGCCTCTTCAAGGACTGTGATGGTGGGTAGAATATTTAAAACCCCCGAGGCACCTTCTCCCAACTGGTGTCCAAAGAGCACCGTTCATTTACTCCACTCAGCAGTGTTACCACAAAACCTACCTATACCACTCATCCCGTTGGACCCTGCCTGCCTACAAGAGATTACTGTTCATTAATTCATGCCTAACACCAAGTGGCTTACACTTGGTGCTATTGAATGTCTAAGAATAGGCACAGAGCCTGGAAGTGAGAAATGACAACTGCAAAATAGCTGAGTGGGAAAAATGAAGGAACACAGAGCAGGGAAAGCCTTTGATATTTTTTTCTGCAGTCATCTTTTATAGGTAAAATAAGATTAATCTTGATACTAAACTAAGAACAACTAACCATTTTGTACCTTTAACTTCTTGGTCTATTTCAGAATTTGTTTTATTAATTTCAGCAGGATTGCATCTCGATTAAGGCCACCTGTGTAAGACACTGTACTTCACATATTTGCAGTCATGTTTGCATTTCTAAAGTTTTGCATTTCAAATCAGGCAACTAGTTTAGCAAATATGCTTTCATTAACACATGACCATAATCAGGACATAAGACTATATACTAAAACAAACCCCCCAAATAGTCTTTGGGAATAATTTTTTGTTTTTTCTGTTTATAAGAATTGTGGGCAGGGCAAAGGTTGGCTCTATTTTGAAAATAGAATAATTCAGCATGTAGTTTAAAGTTAAAATTGCACCCTGTTATTTTTCTAATTGTATTCTAAATTCAAACACCCTAACTGGGCAAAGGAGTGCTGGAATATTCCTAGCCATGATGATTACTGCACAACCCACGTCCTCCCTTTGCTCCTGCTCCCTGGGATGGCAAGCTGCAGCAAGCATTAGACATCACTTTCTCTCGTACTATGTTTTCCAGGTTATTTGGCTAAGCCATCTTCTAACTTGCTGTAAAGATTATCTCACAAATAAATTTTATGACTGTGATTTTATTTAATCTTTCTAACGAGTTTATGAGGTAAACATTCTAGGCCCACTTGCTATAAATGTCAGGACTGGAATTTTTATCTAGACTTTTCTAAGTCAAGGACCTTTTATACTTCACTCATATTTCTCAAATTAGGGTTTGAAGATCCTTGAAAGTCTGTAGTCATATTCTCAAGGGGCCTCAAGTTCTCCACAAGAATTTAATTTTGTGTTTTCATTTTGATGGCAAATAATAAGTGAATAGCAACATATTTGGTTCATTTGGGTGATCGGCTTAACGGAGAGCTGTTGCTTATTTACAGGGCTTGCATTTTTGTCTGTGTTAAGATTTTTGTCAGTGCCAGGGAGTGATATTGTGTTAGTCAGCTTTTTGTTACAGTGACCAAAATGCCCGACAAGAACAACTTAGAAGAGGAGAAGTTGACTTTGGCTCACAGGTTTAGAGATTCAGTCCATGGACGGTCGTTTCCATCAATGTAGACGGAGGTGAGGCAGAACATCATGGCAGAAGGGCAAGGTGGAGGAACAGTGCTGGCCTCATGGTGGCCAGGAAGAGAAGAGAGAAAGAGAGAGACTGCAGGAAGAGGGCACACCCCCCATAACCCACCTCCTCCAGTCACGCCCACCAACCTATAGTTACCAACTGGTAAGTCCATTCAAACTAGGATGGACTGATTAGATTCCAGCTCTCACAATCTAATGATTTCACCTCCGAACATTCCTGTATTAACACAGGAACTGTGGGGACACCTCATAATCAAACATAACAGCTCCTTTATTTGTCATAGACCAATGATTAAAAAGAGAGAATACACAAGCGGTTGATATGTGAATGTTGAATTCTCACCAACTAAAGGCCAAATGACTTCATCACAGGATGTAAAAAGGAAGGTTCTGTGTGATTTAAATAGAGACAAACCATGGAAGCATTGAGTCATTGCAAAGCACACAGTTGGCAAATTAACTCGAAGAATCTGCATATTGGCAGTGAGCGCCACATTCACACTGTGGGGTGGGGTGGCCATTCTGCATTTGTCCCATTAAATTAAAATTGTTCATTTGAATTTTATGAGTTTCCTGTATTTGTTGATCTACAAGTTCATTTTAGTTGTATTGTTGCATGGTGTCTGTATGCAAACATTCTTTTTAGCTAAGTCTATATACATTAAGAATATCATTATAATAAAAATCATTTAGATGACCTCGGAGGTCTGTGAGACTATCTTTCCCTTAAAGTGGTCCATAAATTATTTACATTTGAAAAACAGCACTACATAATATGCTAATTTTCCACAGAAGTTTGAGGACAGGAAACTAAATATATGTTTTATGCACTTTATAGTTTACCCCCTTTTCAGCTACCTGTGTGTGTTTGTGTGCATGTGAAAGTATTCATTTTATGTTGTATCTTAATGTCTATAAGTAGCATAATAATGATAATTATTGACCCTCACTCTTACAGGTCTAGGAAGAGATAGAAAGACAGGCATGATAAGAGCCTTGCCTACAGGAGGTCAGGAATTTGATTTCTACTTCAAGGACTGTAGATAAGAAATTACTAAGGAACAATACAGGAGACTATGTAGGCAATACAAACATTCACAGTATAGATGCAATTTGTAGGATATAGGTACTTTCTGACTCACTAGGTTGAAGAGATTACAAAAAGAAACACTTGCAGAAAACCCTACAGTATAAGCATTCAGGGTGATGAAAAAGTCTTGCTTCCTTTGACAATCAAGCTTTCGGCCAAGAGTGAGAAGAATTCATGAAGATTGCTGCTCTTCTTTCTCTGTTTAAATATTTCTAACTTCTACTGTTCATTTGCCTGGCAGATATGCCTGGGAGAATCTCTCAAGTCTTACAGAGTAGGTTGGATTTTCTGGCTGATTGTGAGTCAGGGAATGACTTGCTATCAACATGAGTAGAGAAAACTTTCTCTTTCAAAAAGTTCTGTGCATCAAATCACACCAACCAGAGACGTAAACCTGACGAACATTACCTGTTAGCCTCAGCAGTCACTCAGCAGGCTAAATGGTGGAAAAGATGGGAGGAAGGTGGTGTCTTCTCATTGGGGTGCACATAGCAGAGGTCACTGGGGACGGAGGAGTGCATCATGTCACAGGGCCTGTGATGGTCTTAAAGGTCTATTTGGATGCAGGGCATACTATTTTTGCAAACTGATTATAAGGGAGCCCTTTACATCTTAGCAGTTTTGTTGTGCCTTTCAAAAAAAAAAAAAAAAAAAAAAACTAAGGAAAGAGGAAAATAATTGCAGAGGTTTTTAATAAAAATTCATTATAAATAAAATCCACAGGGCTGAGGATGAACTTCAGTAGGTCCCTCGAATATTGTAACATGATATGCCCACCCATGTAATTTATGGTCAAAATTCTTTTGTACATTCTTTTTCTTGGGGGGAGATGGGTAATGGAGTTTGAACTCAGGGGCACTTGACCACTGAGCCACATCCCCAGCTCTATTTTGTATTTTATTTAGAGATGGGATCTCACTGAGTTGCTTAGCACCTCGCTTTTGCTGAGGTTGGCTTTGAACTCGTGATCCTCCTTTCTCATCCTCCAGAGCTACTGGGATTACAGGCATGCGCCATCACATCGGGTCTCTTTTATATATTCTAACAGACATTTCGTAATTTTCTATTTTTTCCTTTGGTTTTGAGACAGGGGTTTTCCTGTAGTGTCCAGGCTGGTATAGGACTCACTCACGGGATCCTCCTGCCTCAGTTCCCTGAAGGCTGGGATTATAAATACACGCCTAGCTTGGAATTTCCTTTTTTGAGATATTTACTTGGACCAAAAAGTACACTAGAACTTCATTGTTCAAAATGAGTTTGAAACCTGCCAACACAGTTGAATTAATCTGACTACATTTTTCCTGATATCTTACAAGCTGTGAATTCCTATTGGCTCAACATTCAAAATATTCCAGAACCCAGCTGATTCTTAACTACCTCTACTATTAGTTTCTTGGTCTAATCATCATTTCTAGTTGCCTGGTTGCAGCAGCAGCCTCTTCGCCCCTATCAACCTCCCAGAGGAGGCTGTTACAGCATAAATCAGCTCACTTGACTCCTCTACCCTCTACCTTCAAAGGCTCCTCATCTTATTCAGAGGAACTACCAAAGACCACACATGGCCAGCAAGGCACCATACAATGTGGCCTGCCTTCCTGTTCTTAAGCTTTGCTTTTCCCTCCCTCCCTTTCCTTCTTTTCTTCTTCTTTCTTTCTTTCATTCATTTTTCTTTCTTTTTTTGGTACTGGGAATTGAACCTAGGGGAACTTTACCATTGTGGTACATCCCCAGTCCTTTTTTAATTTTATTTTTTTTATTTTGAGACAGGGTCTTGTTAGGTTGCTGAGGATGGCCTTGAACTTGGGATCCTCTTGTTTCAGTACCCCTAGTCGTTAGGATTACAGGTGAGTGCCACCGAGGCCCTCAGAGATTCTGCCTGTTTTCCATTTTGTGTCCTCCACTTAAGCCACACGGGCTTCCCTTTGTTTCTTGAACACAACTGGCTTATTCCTGCCTCAGGGCCTTCGCACTTGTCTGTTCCCACTGCTTGGAAAGCTCTGCCCAAGATACCCTATGTACTCCTCACTTGGTTCAAGTCTTTTCTACTACATTACTTTGTCAATGATATCTTCCCTGACTACTCTCTGTAAAATTGCAATCCTTAACTCATTTTCCTTTTCTCAGTTTCATTTTTCCCACATGACTTATCATCTTCAAATACACTATTGCTTCCCCTTCCCCATACTGGAGATTGTACCCAAGGCCTCACACATGCCAGGCAACCACTCTACCACTGAGCCACATCCCCAGTCCCAAAACACACTATTTAAATTAATATAGTAAGAATGAAAGTATCATTTATTGTCTAATTACCTAAAGGATTTTAAAATTTATATATCCTGCTGGGTGTGGGGGTGCATGCCTATAATTCTCATGACTTGGGAGGCTGAGGCAGGAGGATTGCAAGTTTGAGGCCAGTCTGGGCAACTTAGCAAGACTATGTCTAAAAAAAAATAAAAAGAGCTGGGGATGTAGCTTAGTGGTAAATTGCCCCTAGGTTCTGTCCCCAGTACTATGAATAAATAAATAAATATTTTCTTTTGATCTTATATGTATAATTTTGTGTCCTAATTTTCTTTGCTTTATATATAATCAGCTTTGTTACAAAGTAGCACATAATCTTAGTAATATTATTTTAAATTACTATTTTACCATTACTTTGCCTTTTTTGGAGTATGCCAATTATTTGCTGTTATAAATAACACCGTGATGAACATCTTTATGCTTGAAATTATTCCCTTAAGAGATATTCAAGGAGGTAATATTCCTAAGTTAGTCCCTTAAATGGGTGGTGTTTAGGTTTTTAATTCGTAATGCTAACTTACTTTTTAAAAATGCTTATAAAAATGTGTCATTCAAACAGCAACATTTGAAGGGTTTGAAACGAATTTTTTAATGAAACTTTAACAGATATTAAAATTTCATATCTGTACTTTGTGATAATAAAAGAAGCCCAAAATAATTATAGTTCTATTTTACAGCCAGAGTGATCAAAGATAGGGAAGAGGAAGGATTTAGGCAGATGGGTCCCAAACATCTTTTGGTTTCTGGCTCCTCTTCTGTTTTGTAGGGTCTGCTGAGGCTTTGTTCTCTCCAGAGAGCTGAGGATATTACCATGGAATGAAAATAAAAATCAGTGATTGCTGGGCACAGTGGCACACACCTGGAATCCCAGCAACTCAGGAGACTGAGGCAGGAGGATTGAAAGTTCAAGGCCAGCCTCAGCAATTTAGTGAGGCCCTAAGCAACTTAGACCCTGTGTCTAAATTTAAAAATCTCTAAATAAAAAATGAAAAGGGCTTAGAATGTGGTTTAATGGTTAAGCACCCCTGGGTTTAATCTACAGTAACAAAAACAGAGTCTATAGCTCTGAAAATATTTGCTATCTTTTTGCCCTTGGTCAAAGTATTTTGCATTGAAATTTCCTGTCTAAAAAATAGACACAATGATACCAACACCTAGACTTCATATAAAAGGATGGATTTGGGTATTTAATACTTCTTACATAGCCAATGATACATAAGAATAAAGAACTTTATTATGCCAATTACTGATTAATAATATCTAAGTGGAAAATACCCCAGGTAAGGATAATTGTTTGGCTGAAAGAATTCCAATTCTAAATTCTACTGCTTCCTCATTTTAATTAAAGTACAGAAATATATGAATTCTCTAGAGCATGCCTGAGAGCAGACAATAGTCTACAGGGTGTCTCCTAAGGAAGGATTATTGGTTTTTTCATTCTTCACATTATTGAGAAAACTGAAAAATGTTAGCCTGTGAAATGATTTTTATCCATGAGAAGAAGGTGGGAGAAATAAAAATGAGAAACCAGTAATAGTTGTCTTTAGGGAGGGAATAACTTAGAAATAGGGATGAAGAGACATTTTTTTTGTGGTGGAGAACTAGGGATTGAACTCAGAGGCACTTTACCACTGACCTAAATCCTCAGGCCCACCCCCTTTTTTTGACACAGGGCCTAAGTTGCTGAGGCTAGCCTCAAACTTGCAATCCTCCTGCCTCAGTCTCCCAAATTTCTGGGATTACAAGAATGTGCCACTGCACCCAGCTAAGAAAGACTTTCTCTTCACTTCTGTACATTTTGAATTTTGTAACAAGCAATGCTACATGTGCAAGAATGCATCAGTCAATAGCAGGAGCAACAGGTATGTGCTGTGTCTCATAACACTGCCATGAGGTCCTACCTCTGTGGTCTATGCTGTGCAACATGATCCCTAGTACTGAGCACTATGGTAAAATCCCATTAATTAGGTTATGACTGTTAAGAAATTTTATGATGGAAATAGCAATGTAAAGAACTGTTTTTAATTATCCTGGAAGTTGCCTTAAATTTATTTCATCAAATACATCTTGAAGAACTTTCAAGTGCCAGGTGTTAGCTAGATGTAGCTCTGGACAAGGCAGACACTTTGTTCATGGAGCTGATAGCAGGATGAAGAAATAATTATGTGTGTGGTGGGTATTATGAAATAGACATTCAAGATGCTTTAGGGACATGGAACAAAGGGCACTTTCTCTGCTTTGGGGGATTATGAAAGGACTTCCTGATTTATGAGGGATGAGTACCTATTACCTGGTGATATCATGAGGTGGGAACTAGAGAAGAGGGTAGGAGAACAATATGTGCTGTTAGACCAGTGTCTAGACTTGCTCTGCCTTATAAGTAATCACTAGATACAAACAGGTACCAAGTTCTTGAAATGGGGCTAGTCTGGATTGAGGTAGTCCTTAAATGTAAAACACACACAGGACTTAGTATGAAAATAAAAATGTGAACTATCACATAATGTCTTATGTTGATCATATATTTAAAATGGTGCTATAGTTTAGATCCGGAATATCCCCCAAAGGCCTAAGTGTTAGGGGTTTGTTGGCCAACCCCTGGTGTTCTTCAAAGGTGCTCCAACCTTTAGGAGGTGGGACCTAGTGGAGAGAGTCAAGTCAGTGGTGCTGTGCTCGTTCTTGTAGGAGTTATCGGGACCCTGGCCTCTTCCTGTCTCTCTTTGTTTATATTCTCCCTGGTTCCTCCTCCCTCTCTGCTTCCCAGCTACCATGAGGTAAGCACTTTGACTCTACCATGCCCTTCTATCATGATGCTCTCTGGCTGAAAGCAATGGAGCTGGTCAACCATGGACCGAACCTCTGAAACTGTGAGCCCAAAATAAACTTTTCCTCCTCTAAGTAGTCCCCCCCCCCCTGATATTTTGGTCACAAAAACAAAAAGCTGATCAATACATGGAGAAATTGAGGGAGGGGGTCCAAGATATAATTCTAAGGAAGGGAAATATTTCAGTGGTGAATAACAGAGAGTGAACTGATACAGGAGACTAAAGGAACATCCAGTGGAAGGCAAAGGGAGAGAGTGTTTCAAGAAGGAAGTTATGGTCAATTGCAGAATCTGCTGCTTAGAACATAAGCATAGTAGATATCCATTGGCGATGGTGACCTGGACAGCACTGGTAACCTTGGAGTGGTGGGTGTGGAAACCAGACTGAAGTGGGCAGAATCATGAATAGCATAGGTGAAGGGGAGGCTGGAGATGGGAACAAGTCAACTCCTTCATGAAATTTTTCAGGTCCAGTGATGTAGCTCGAGTTGGATGTAGGACAGACAGATAGATGATAGAATTTTTTAAAATGAGATATAGCGAGCCAATGGACAGGCTGGAAGAGAAGTTGAAGTTAAAGGAGAAGGAGCGATGGGGGATAATGGATGTCACTGAGTCTGTGAGAGACAGGAGAAGAAGGAATTAGAAGTCAAGAGGTGGGCTTTAGGTAGGAGTAGAACACCACTTCCTTTATAATAGGAGGAAAGGCAGGATATTTACTGAACACTTACTATTGGCAAATAACAAAGAACATGGTCCCAATCTTCAGAGAGCTGCAATCTGGTTGGAGTGGCAAGACATTGCAACAATAACAAAAAAATAATAATAACTGTCTGTGCTAAGCCTACAGGCAATGAGTGCTGTAGTATTTCAGACAAGAGCAAGATTAACTCCTGATGCTGTGATCAAGGAAGTTTTCATGAGAAGTGGCATTTGATTTGGGACTTGAAAGCAGAGTAGGATTTTACTAGCTGAAGATATAAGTGGTAAAAGGAAATAAAGGAGAAGGAAAATGCATTTCATGTAGAGGGGCTGGCGTGCACGTAGGACTTAAGAACTGTATTTCAATCAGTTTATCCTTTTGCAAGGAAACAGAATTTTTTTCTTGGTCTGTACTATGATTGAACATAGCAATTTAGAGGAATAAAGAGACTTTAGATACAGATTATTTTTATCAAATGTCCTTATTTATCAGGGAGTGGTGGCATGTGTCTGTAATCCCAGCTACTCAGGAGGCTGAAGCAGGAGGATTGCAAATTTGAGGCAAGTCTGGACATCATAGCAGACCCTAGCTCAAAAAAAAAAATTCTTATTTTTCTAGGTATGAAAACTGAAGTACTAAGAAATGAAAGTGACTATTAAAAGTCACAAAATGGGTATGTGACAGAGTGGGCTCTGGTTCACAAATGTAGCTTCCATAATAACTGCAATAATGATTTTAGTGTGTTTAATAAAACTGCAGGATTTTATTGAATTACATCAGAGGTGTAATGGAGTAGAGACTGGATGAATTTCAGATTTTGAAAAATAAATACAGTTTTGTCATTAAAATAGTCAGGACAAGTCTAACAAAGTTTTGCTTTGGAGATATTTCATTGCAACCTATATTAATGAAGATAATTGTTATTGGGAGATTGATGATCTCCTGAAATTCACCAGACTTATACTAGTTTCCTATGTCTTGGCAAATTAAGCCCCGAGACCAAAAATGAATTTGAAGAAAAACCTATGTTAGTATAAATTTACAAAAGAGGAGGAAGACAGCAATGAGAAGGTATTAGTTTCCTATGGAAGCTTTAACAAAGTACCAGACACTTAGTGGTTTAAAGCAACCCAAATTTATCTTCTTACCGTTTTGAAGGTCAGAAGTACAACATGGATCTCACTGAGCTAAAATCAAGATGTTAGCAATACACCTTGGAGACTGTGGAGTATGGTAGAGGTGGGGAATCTGCTTTCTGTGTTTTCTAGCTTATAAAGGCTGCACTCTTTTTTTGCTTTATGATTCCTTCCTACTTTTTTTTTTCAATTTTTAATTTTGAGACAGAGTCTCACTAAGTTATCCGGGCTGGCCTCAAACTCATGATCCTTGTGTCTCAGCCTCCCAGGTGGCTGGGATTACAGGCGCCGGCCAGTGTGTTTGGCTTCCTTCCTCCATCTTTATATCAGTAACACTTTGGCTCTCAGAAACCTTGATCTACCTCTGACACACCTGGGGAAGGTTTTCTGCTTTTAAGTACTCGTGTGACTAGATTGGGCCCACCTGGATAATCCAGTATACTGTCATCTCAAACTCCATACCATTAATCTCATCTGTAAAGTCCCTTTACCACATAAGGTAAGAAATTCGCAGGTTCTAGAATTAGTACATGTGCATGTGGGGGAGGACATTAGTTTATTTATCACAAAGAAGGAGGCGAGGAAAAACATTTGTGGATTGTTAGGTGATTTACAGATAATTAGAAAATAATCATCAACAATGAATATACATTAATTAAAATGTACCAAGTATCATTTCTTATTTGAGGAGTTACCAGGCAAACAGAACTGGGGAATGCCAGAGACAAATGTATCACTCTGTTTTTTCTCTTAGGATGTTCTTGTGGAAAGATAAAGCAATGTGTGTAAGAAGTCAGTGCAGTAAGCTCCATTCACAACTCATTAAACAACCAGTGAAAAGTGGAAATAGATAAACCTGGATGAAGGTCCCAGTGAGTCATGGCTTTGTCCTTGATTCTTCTCTCATCACAGCATTATCAATATATTGGATAAGGTGTATCAAAGGTTAGCTGTATCAAATCTACAGTTGATATAAAATAGGATGAAAATTTACAGAAAATTTCAATCAACTGGGAGGATAAGATAAAAGCACATGAACTGCTACAATAGTAAATGTGAAATCTTAAATTTCAGGGAGAAAATCAGTTAAATGCAGAATTCATGATTCTGTGTTTGGTGTCCATTTATGTGGAAAAAAAAGATGTATCTGTGAAAGTAAAAGTGATATTAAGGACATCTGTGAACAATTTCTGAGTAGTTACTGGACTGAGGCTTTACCTACATCATGCATTTTCTCTCTCTCTCTCTCTCTCTCTCTCTCTCTCTCTCTCTCTCACACACACACACACACACACAAAATCCATAAAGAAATAATGATTATCTCTGTTCATAGATGAAGTTACAGTTCAGAAATGTGAAGCAACTTATCCAGGATTGCATCACATTGATCAGAAAAACTTGGGTTAGATGCAAAACTATATTCATTTAACAAAATGAGCAAGGTGTTCTCAAAAGGCTAAGTAATTAATTGTAGCTGCATGAGTGAAAGCAGTGTCCAGGTCTTTCTATAGCAGAGTGTTCAGGTTCAGGAAACATGGGATATATTTTCCAGTTTGGGCTTTTCAATTTAAGAGAGGTTTTGACAAACTTCAGAGTGCATATAGGAATGTGACCAGGGTCCTGAATGGTCTGGTCACTAAGCCACATGAGGAGTAACAGCAAACTTGATATATCTCGCTTAAAAGAAACTTGGGGCCAGAGTGGACAGCACAAAAGCATAATCATTCCCTAAAAATATTTAAAGGCAGAACAATGTTTTCTGAAAGTCATGTAGAGGCAGATTTTCGTTCAAGAGAACTTTATGATAGTGACCTTTGTCCTGAAGTCAGCTATCAAGGACAGATGTGGGATGAGTTCCTTGGAAAGAGCAGTGAAAGGGCTTTCGTCTTTGAGGTTAAGTGGTGCTTAGTGGAACAGGTTCTCAATTTATGTCCATGAACAAGTGACTTTTTCAGGAATCTTCTACAAGAAATTAGTGAGTTGAGAGGAAAGTTAGAAGTGATAAACTCTAAGGTTATTTCCTTAGAAACAAACTTTGGGAGTTTTCTCTGATTTATATTTGTTATTGCAGCATTATAATTATATGTTACAGAGGGATTCATTGTTACATATTCATACAATATAACAATATAATTTGGAATGAGATAGCAGGGACACATCCCACAGCTGCTATATATTTTTTTTCTTATTGATAGTTAATGCAAAGTTGTAATAACCTAACTCACACTTTCTTATGGCCTGAGTATCAACAGTAAAAGTCCTTCATATTTGCATTATGAATAGGTCTCTTCCTAACCGTGTTGGCATTTTAATAGTTTTTGAGTGGTCCCTACTAATTTTTTCCTCCATTCTTACAGGATTGATTGGCTATGTCAGACAAAACCAATTGAGCCACTTTCTCCAAGCAAGTTGACAACATGAGGTTCTTGAGGGGTTTGTAACAACTATAACAACAACTATCTGAGTCAAGCAGAATTTATTGTCATTGTAACCCAGGCCATTAGTAAATCTTACAAAGTTCATTATAATATGAGATCATGCCACCTACAAGTAACCCATGTATATAGTTACTTAACCCTTTGGAAAATGTCTCACTGGAATTTAATTGGATTCCAAATTAATTTTCTATTGCAGTCATTATTGCTAACGGTTACCTAAGTACCTGAAATCTCCCCCATCAAGGTTGTTCCTTTAATTTTAGGAAAAATCTGTTTATTTGAGAAAGGTAGTCTACTAAGGCACTTGATAGAGTTAGTTTATCAGATTTATTAGCCAATCTTTTCTTTCCTGGGAGGTCTTGTGCTTCACTCAGAATCTCTTTAGGAAACTGATGGCATTTCAAACTGAGTAATTGAGGATATTTTAGTAACAGGGCTGTTTACAAAGTTTAGGAAAAACAGGGCTGGGACAGTGACAATGCTTCAGGCTAGTAACACTGGGGTGCAGGTTGGAGGGAGCAGGCAGTTACTGGAACCTGAAGCCATAGCTATGTGAAGAAGGCTCCCTGACAATTGCTGTGACATTTGGTGGAGGGATGGAGCAAGGAGTGACATGGAAAATAAATATCTGGCTTCACTCTCCTCTGTTATCTACTGCTGAACTAAACATGAACTAAACCCAAGCAAAACAGGAGGGTGAGGAAGCCCACTGGTACAATTAGTGAATAAGAGAGAGAGAGAGAGAGAGAGAGAGAGAGCCCCATCTCCTGGAATGGGGTGGGAAAGGATCTGGAGGGGCAAAAAGAAGAGATCGCACACAATCTGTAGCAAAGTTCATATCCTCAGAATACCATATTTGACCACCCTCTTATGTCAGCTTTTCTGCTTGGGACATCTTATTTATAGTTTTTACTTCTTTCTGTAGTCCTTAAACTAATGTCCAGAAAGTCCCCTGGACTTCCTTTAGGCATCTCATACTCAATAAAATCTGAACAAACTCACTAAAACTCTTCATCTTTATGCCCCTTATCCAACCTACTCCTCCACCTATATTCTGTATCATAGTTCAGCTATTATGCCTGTAATACCAGCAATTTGGCAGGCTGAGGCAGGATGATTGCAAATTTGAGGCCAGCCTCAGCAGCTTAGCAAGGCCCTGAGCAACTTGGTGAGACCCTGTCTTAAAATTAAAAAAAAAAAAAAAAGGACTGGGGATGTGGCTCGATATCAGGGGCACTCAGATGAGGTAAAGGCAAGTCAGTACTGGGAGGAAAAATTGATTATCCTGGTATCCAAGTCAGAAATCCAGGAGTCATTTTGTACCATAATTGTTTCCTCATCTGCAACATCCAATCACCAATTATGCTGTTTTATCTATATTTCTCCTCTAGCTTCTTTTTGTCCATTTCTATACCCACTTTTTTGACTTAAATCATTATTACCTGTTATATCTTTTCTTTTGGGCTCCAATAAATTTCCTCTTGAAACACTGACCCATATTACTGTCAGACTGTATGCTTAGGAGTGAAATGTTTTATTTATTTTTTTACTGGTGAAATATTTATTAAGAACTAGTATGTGCCAGATATTATGCTAAACACTGGAAATTTGAGAATGAATATTCTTTGCTTTCAGTTATAATCTCCCAGTTAGATAAGTACAGATTGATAGATGCAATGATAGAATTATAAATGAGGTACTTAGCTTATAATAGGAGTAAGGGTATCACATAAAACTCTTTGGAGCAACACCTAGGTTTAGCCCTCGAAAGACTAATAAGTGTTCAAGTAAAAGGAAGGAGAGGAGAGACAACCAGAAAAGAGATTTCAGACTATGAGGGCAACCTGGTGCAAGTTTTAGAATCAAGAGAGAGCATACAGATCTGGAAGGATTTAGAGTAATAGTGTAAATGAAGTAGAAAGTGAAAGCAGTGGTCAGATAAAGAAAAGTTTTGTTAAGCATTTTATCTGGAAGATTATGGGGACTCCTGGAGGACTTTAAATTGAGGCTTAGCATGATCAAGTGTGTTTTGGA
Organism: Spermophilus citellus; assembly: GCF_964194105.1. Lineage (NCBI taxonomy): Eukaryota > Metazoa > Chordata > Mammalia > Rodentia > Sciuridae > Spermophilus > Spermophilus citellus. The sequence goes on from NC_138183.1 coordinate 85,760,444, forward strand.
CATATTATTCTTGTAGTTGTTTGGTGAATGGATTTCAAAGGGGGTTAGACTGAAGGCAAATTAGCCAGTTATTAAGAGACTTCACTGAACTAAGGAAGTGGAGGCAGGTATGGAGTGATCCAAAATATATTCAGATGTGATTACTTTATAAGTCAAATTGAAAGTTGGAACCCAGAGGGTGAGGGAGAGAAAGGAATCTAGTCTGATGCCTGGCACTCTGGCTTAGCAACTGGGTGGACAATGTTAATATTCACCAGAGTAGGGAATTCAGAAAGATGAGGTATAGGCAAGTCAGTTAATGAACCTGACTTGGGAAATGCTGAGTTTGTGGTTCCTGTGGGCCATTCAAGTGGAGATGCTGAACTGAGTGTTCATGTCTAGATTTTAAATTATGACAGCAGATGAAACTTCTCAAGGACTGTTGGAGGAAAGTAAGAACAAGCGTTCAATAAGTAGAAGAAAAAATCTTCAGTCCTGAGGGAGAAGTCAACCTCTGAAGCAGTCCCCATTGTCTACTGAATCAAGCCCAAGTTTTTTTCTTTTTTTTAAACATTTTTTTTTGTTGTTGTTGTAAATGGACACAATACCTTTATTTTATTTATTTATTTTTACATGGTGCTGAGGATGGAAACCAGTGGCTCACACGTGCACTCTACCGCTGAGCCACAACCCCAGCCCGCAAGTTCTTAATTTAAAACTTTCTCTCCAACTTTATCTCATGGCAATCTACAACTGACATTTTGAGCTCTATGAGTATGAAACTGCTGGTGGTTCTCCAGCATACTTGGGACTATTGGGTGTAATTTAAGACTTGTAGGATATGGTTAGAGAAGGTAGGTCACTGGGGATGAGCCCTGTTTGGGTTTATCTTCTCCCCAGCCTCTTCTGTGCTGCCATGGGCGGAAGCAGCTTTCCTTGCCTACAGTCTTCTGCCATGATGCTCTGCCTCACCTCAGGCCCGGAGCAATGGAGCTGGCTGACCATGGACTGAGACCTATGAAACCATGAGCCAAAGTAAACTTTTCCTCCTGTAATTAGTTTTTGCCAGGCATTTTGGTCACAAAAGTTTTCATCATCATAGTGATGAAAAACTAACACTCACCTATGGAAAGAAGAAGGGGGCAGGAGCAGGCTGACGGAGAAGACAAACTCTGATGCAAACTCAGCAACTGCTTCATCTAGCACTGAGAAGCCCTCTGGCACGAGGATGGCCTTTCAGAGTTGTTGCAAATTAGAATGAAGTGGTCAGGCCTTTGTATCTCTGCCTTTACCAGTCAATGGCTACGCTATGGGCCACCCAGGAAGGGGTGAGGCATCTCTGCAGCTGAAGCAATAACTATAGAGGCCAAGAGCACTCCCCGCAGCAGGGACAGCACATCTATTTCTCAAAGGGGGATAAGGCAGTGCATTCCGGTGTTCACCACACACTGCATTTTTTCCTTGAATTCCTAAGGCCAGTCAGGGTATGTGGCAGACAGCAGGCCAAATTTGAGGTTTGTAGGACAGCTCTGGCTAATAGAAAAATATTGTTTGTAGCATTTTTTAAAAATTAGCTTTCTACATTTAAAAATTGGAAGATTTTACATAATAATCATCTTGATTTCTAGCTTTACCAGGGGCTCCTAACCACTGAGACACATCCCCACATTTTTTTTTTTTTTTTTGTAATTTAGAAACAGGGTCTTCTTGTAAGTTGCATAGGACCTCACTAAGTTGCTGAAGCTGGCTTTGAACTTGCAATTCTCCTGCCTCAGCCTCCTGAGCCACTGGGATTACAGGTGTGTGTCATGACGTCCAGTTCTAGCTTTACTTGGGGAAAAAAAAATTGGCAACACTGGGTCTCTTTTTCAGATGCATAGTATGGGCTAGAGTGGGGTATTAGTTCTTCAGATGTATACCCTCTGAATGTGTTTATGTTACCTATACTCCTTTGCCACCCTGTTAGTTATTAAAGAAATGTTTGTTAAACTAAACAAAAACTAATATCCTTGCATTATGTTTGTTTTATTTATTTAGTTCCAGGGATTGAACCCAGGGGCATTTAACCACTGAGCCTCTTTCCCACTGAGCCACTTTAAGAAATTTTTTGAATTTTTTTTTTATTATTATTTGAAGAGAGGGTCTCACTAAGTTGCTGAGGCTGGTTTGGAACTTTTGATCCTCCGACTCCAGCCTCCCAAGCCACTGGGAATGCAGGCGTGCATCACCTAGCCCCGCTCTTGCTGTGGTTTTAATGTGGTTTGTTATCACCAAAATTCACATTGTATCTAGGTACTTAATGTGGCAGTGTGGGGAGTTGGTGCCTGAAAGAATTGATTAGGTCATTGAGAGGGAATAGTGCTTTTCTTGAGAAAGTAACTTCTTGCTATCATGGGACTGGATTGATTACCATCTTTTTCTACATATTCCTTCCATGGGCTGCTATTCCAGGAGGCTTTTACCAGAAGCTGATGACAGTATCATGTACTTGGACCTCCAGAACTGTGAGCTAAATAAACCTATCTTCTTTTTTTTAATTTTTTTATTGATTATTTAAAGCATTACATAGCTCATGATATATCATCTTTCATACATTTGACTCAAATTGTGTTTTGAACTCCCATTTTCACCCCAAATACAGATTGCAGAATCACATCTGTTACATATTCACATTTTTACATAATGCCATATTAGTGACTGTTGTATTCTGCTACCTTTCCTATCCCCTACTATCCCCCCTCCCCTCCCCTCCCCTCCCATCTTCCCTCTCTACCTCCCCTGCTATTGTTCAATTCTCTCCCTTTTTTTCCCTCCCCCTTGCCCCTCATAACCTCTTATAATTTTATGTGTCATTGAAGGTCTCCTACCATTTCCATATATTTCACTTCTCTCTCCGTTTCTCTCCCCCCATTCGTCTTTGTTTACTGTAGTCTTTTCCTCATGCTCTTCCTTCCTGTTCTGTTCTTAGTTGTTCTCTTTATATCAAAGCAGATATTTGGCATTTGTTTTTTAGGGATTGGCTAGCTTCACTTAGCATAATCTGCTCTAATGCCATCCATTTCCCTGCAAATTCTATGATTTTGTCATTTCTTAGTGCTGCATAATACTCCATTGTGTATAGATGCCACATTTTTTTATCCATTCATCTATTGAGGGACATCTAGATTGGTTCCACAGTCTAGCTATTGTGAATTGTGCCGCTATAATCATTGATGCAGCCGTATCCCTATAGAGCGCTCTTTTAAGGTCCTCAGGGAATAGTCCGAGAAGTGCGATAGCTGGGTCAAATGGTGGATCCATTCCCAGCTTTCCCAGGAATCTCCATACTGCTTTCCAAATTGGCCTCACCATTTTGCAGCCCCACCAGCAGTGTACAAGTGTACCCTTTTCTCCACATCCCCGCCAACACTTATTGTTGTTTGACTTCCTAATGGCTGCCAATCTTACTGGAGTGAGATGGTATCTTAGGGTGGTTTTGATTTGCATTTCTCTGATTGCTAGAGATGGTGAGCATTTTTTCATGTACTTGTTGAATTGATTGTATGTCCTCCTCTGAGAAGTGTCTGTTCAGGTCTTTGGCCCATTTGTTGATTGGGTTATTTGTTATCTTATTGTTTAATTTTTTGAGTTCTTTGTACATTCTGGATATTAGGGCTCTATCGGAGGTGTGGGGGGTAAAAATTTGTTCCCAGGATGTAGGCTCTCTATTTACCTCTTTTATTGTTTCTCTTGCTAAGAAAAAACTTTTTAGTTTAAGTAAGTCCCATTTGTTTATTCTTGTTGTTAATTCTTGGGCTATGGGTGTCCTATTAAGGAATTTGGAGCCCGACCCCACAATATGTAGATCGTAGCCAACTTTTTCTTCTATCAGACGCAGTGTCTCTGATTTGATATCTAGCTCCCTGATCCATTTTGAGTTAATTTTTGTGGATGGCGAGAGAAAGGGATTCAATTTCATTTTGTTGCATATGGATTTCCAATTTTCCCAGCACCATTTGTTGAAGATGCTATCCTTTCTCCATTGCATGCCCCTTTATCAAATATAAGATAGTTGTAACTTTGTGGATTAGTCTCTGTGTCTTCTATTCTGTACCATTGGTCCACCTGCCTGTTTTGGTACCAGTACCATGCTGTTTTTGTTACTATTGCTTTGTAGTACAGTTTGACCTCTGGTATCGCTATACCTCCAGATTCACACTTCCTGCTTAGAATTGCTTTTGCTATTCTGGGTCTTTTGTTTTTCCATATGAATTTCATGATTGCTTTGTCTATTTCTACAAGAAATGCCGTTGGGATTTTGATTGGCATTGCATTAAACCTGTAGAGAACTTTGGGTAATATCGCCATTTTGATGATGTTAGTTCTGCCTATCCATGAACAGGGTACATTTTTCCATCTTCTGAGATCTTCTTCTATCTCTCTCTTTAGGGTTCTGTAGTTTTCATTGTATAAATCTTTCACCTCTTTTGTTAGGTTGATTCCCAAGTATCTTATTTTCTTTGAGGATATTGTGAATGGAGTGGTTTTCCTTATTTCCATTTCAGAGGTTTTGTTGCTGATATACAGGAATGCCTTTGATTTATGCGTGTTGATTTTATAACCTGCCACTTTGCTGAATTCATTTATTAACTCTAGCAGCTTCTTTGTAGACTCTTTTGGGTCTGTTAAGTATATTATCATGTCATCTGCAAATAGCGATAGTTTAATTTCTTCTTTTCCTATTTTTATGCCTTTAATTTCTTTTGTCTGTCTAATTGCTCTGGCTAGTACTTCGAGAACTAAATTGAATAGAAGTGGTGATAGAGGGCATCCCTGTCTTTTTCCAAATTTTAGAGGAAATGCCTTCAGTTTTTCTCCGTTTAGAATGATGCTAGCCTGAGGTTTAGCATATATAGCTTTTACAATGTTGAGGTAAGTTCCTGTTATCCCTAGTTTTTCTAGTGTTTTGAACATAAAGGGATGCTGTACTTTGTCAAATGCTTTTTCTGCATCCATCGAGATGATCATGTGGTTCTTGTCTTTAAGTCTATTGATGTGGTGAATAGCATTTATTGATTTCTGTATATTGAACCATCCTTGCATCCCAGGAATGAATCCTACTTGATCATGGTGCACAAGTTTTCTGATATGTTTTTGTATTCGATTCGCCAGAATTTTATTGAGAATTTTTGCATCCAAGTTCATTAGAGATATTGGTCTGTAGTTTTCTTTCTTTGAAGTATCTTTGTCTGGTTTTGGGATCAAAGTGATGTTGGCCTCATAGAATGAATTTGGAAGAGCTCCTTCTTTTTCTATTTCTTGAAATAGCTTGAAAAGTATTGGTATTAATTCTTCTTTGAAGGTTTTGTAGAACTCCGCTGTATATCCATCTGGTCCAGGGCTTTTCTTAGTTGGTAGTCTTTTGATGGCTTCTTCTATTTCTTCTTTTGTTATTGGTCTGTTTAAATTGTGTGTGTCTTCCTGTCTCAATCTGGGCAAATCATATGCCTTAAGGAATTTATCGATATCTTCATTATCTTCTATTTTATTGGAATATAGGGTTTCAAAATACTTTCTAATTATCTTCTGTATTTCTGTAGTGTCTGTTGTGATATTGCCTTTTTCATCCCGTATGTTAGTAATTTGAGTTCTCTCTCTTCTTCTTTTCGTTAGCATGGCTAAGGGCTTGTCTATCTTATTTATTTTTTCAAAGAACCAACTTTTGCTGTGTCACATCAGTTACATTTCCATTGATTTACACATTGCCTTTCTAGTGACTGATGTATTCTGCTGTCTATCAATCTGTGAAATATGGTATATTAAGAACTATGTAATGTTTTGAACAACCAACAATAAAAAAAAAGAACCAACTTTTAGTTTTATCAATTTTTTCAATGGTTTCTTTTGTTTCAATTTCGTTGATTTCTGCTCTAATTTTAATTATTTCTTGTCTTCTACTACATTTGCTGTTGTTTTGCTCTTCCTTTTCTAGGTTTTTGAGGTGTTGTGTGAGTTCATTTATTTGTTGGTTTTTTTCTTTTTTTGAGGTAAGAACTCCAAGAAATGAATTTCCCTCTTAAAACTGCTTTCATTGTGTCCCATAGATTCCGGTATGTTGTGTCTGTGTTATCATTTGACTCTAAGAATTTTTTCATCTCCTCCTTTATGTCTTCTATAACCCATTGATCATTCAATAACATATTGTTCATTTTCCATGTGATGTAGGATTTTTCCTTCCTTCTTTTATCATTGATTTCCAATTTCATTCCATTATGATCAGATATGGTGCATGGTATTATCTCCACACCTTTATATTTACTAAGAGTTGCCTTATGGCATAATATATGGTCTATCTTTGAGTAGGATCCATGTGCTGCTGTGAAGAACGTGTATCCACTTGATGATGGTTGATATATTCTATATATGTCGGTTAAGTCTAGGTTATTGATTGTGCTGTTGAGTTCTATAGTTTCTTTATTCAGTTTTTGTCTAGAGGATCTGTCTAATGGCGAGAGCGGTGTGTTGAAGTCACCCATAATTATTGTGTTGTGGTCTATTTGACTCTTGAACTTGAGGAGAGTTTGTTTTATGAACGTTGCAGCTCCATTGTTTGGTGCATACAAATTGATGATTGTTATGTCTTGTTGGTGGATGGTTCCTTTTAACAGTATATAGTGACCTTCTTTATCCTTCTTGATTAACTTAGGTTTGAAGTTGATTTTATTCGATATGAGTATGGGCACTCCTGCTTGCTTCCGAGGGCCATGTGAGTGGTATGATTTTTCCCAACCTTTTACCTTCAGCCTGTGTATGTCTTTTCCTATCATATGAGTCTCCTGAAGGCAGCATATTGTTGGATTTGTTTTTTTGATCCAGGTTACTAGCCTATGTCTCTTGATTGGTGAGTTTAGGCCATTAACATTTAAGGTTACAATTGAGATATGATTTGTACTTCCAGTCATGCTTCTTTATTTATTTATTTTAGTTTGGCTAGTTTTGCTTTTTGGTTATTTTCCTCCCCCTTTACTGAGATACCTCCTGCTGTTAGTTTTGGGCACTATTTTTCAATTCCTCTTCTTGTAGTGTTTTGTTCAAAATGCTTTGCAGAGCTGGTTTTCTTGCTGCAAATTCTTTTAGCTTTTGTTTATCATGAAAGATTTTAATTTCATTGTCAAATTTGAAGCTCAATTTTGCTGGATATAGTATTCTTGGTTGGAATCCATTATTTTTCAGCGTTTGAAATACATTGTTCCATGATCTTCTCGCTTTCAAAGTTTGTGATGAGAAATCGGTCGTTAACCTAATTGGTTTACCCCTGAATGTAATCTGCCTCTTTTCTCTCATAGCTTTTAATATTCTCTCCTTGTTCTGTATGTTGGCTATCTTCATAATTATATGTCTTGGAGTTGGTCTATTATGGTTTTGAATGTTTGGGGTCCTGTAGGCTTCCAGGATTTGGCAATCCATTCCATCTTTCATCTCTGGGAAGTTTTCTAGAATTATTTCATTTAATATGCTGTCCATTCCTTTGGTTTTAATCTCTGTGCCTTCTTCTATCCCTATGACTCTCAGATTGGTTTTTTTTTATGACATCCCATATCTCTTGAATAGATTGCTCGTGGGATTTAAGCATCTTTTCTGTGTTGACTATATTCTTTTCAAGTTGATAAACCTTGTCTTCATTATCTGATGTTCTGACTTCTACTTGATCAAGTCTATTTGTAATATTCTCGTTTGAGTTTTTAATTTGGTTTATAGTTTCCTGCAATTCTAGGATTATTGTTTGATTTTTTTTTTAAGATCTCTATCTCCTGGTAGAGCTCGTTCTTTGCCATTTGAATTTGTTTGTTTAATTCATTTTCAAAATATACTTTTATTTCTTGGACTTGCTGTCTCATGTCTTCTCTAATATTCCTTTCCATTCGAGTTAGGTATGCCTGGAGTTCTTTCCCTATCCCTGTTTCTGATGTTTCTATGTCCTCCTGTAGAATTGAGTTGTCTTGCATTGTTTGTAATCCTTTTTTCCCTTGTTTTCTCATGTTGTCCACGTTACTTTCCAGCTCTTTTTGATTGTCGTGTTTCTGCTCTCTTCTATAGATTTGTTTTGTTTCTGTATTACTCTGATGTCTCTCCTTTGTGTTGTTAAACTATGCCTGCTAACGTGGATTCCGCTGGGAAGGAATTCCGACGTCCGAGCTCCAGTGACGACACTACTCTGCTATGACGGGCCCCAGTCTCCTTGCCGGGGTGCCCTAATGGGGGGGTGTGACTGGACTGTCTCTGTTTGGTTTCAGCTCCCGGTCGCAGCAGGCGGGCAGTCTCCAGCTGCCCAGTATCACAGGCCGCGGGCAGGTGATCAGTTGCCAGCAGGTGGGCGTTCTCCTACCGCCCAGTTATGCGGGCAGTGGGTGAACTGTCGCCGGCGGGCCTGCAGTTTACAGCTGCCCAGTCGCGAGGGCCTTGCCTCTAGTCCCCTGGTTTCTCCTGCTAGTCTTGGTTTCTCCTGCTAGACCAGATTTCCCCTGTCTGATGGTTCTCGGCAGTTCAAACTGTACTCTGGGCCTGCCGTTTGTTGGGTGTGGAGGGTGGCTATTGGGAACCCCGGCACTCTATTGTTTTGTTTCCCTTGTGGGGGATAGAACTGTACTGCTTCCTTCCCCATCTGAAATCCCGTACTCGGCCCGGGGGTCAGTGCGGGCTTGGCTGGTGGGATTCCACCATGTCGCAGCCACTTATCTCCCTGCTTGCTAGTTAATCCCTTCTCTGAGGTGCCAAACCTTCTGTAGCCACGGGGCAGGCCACGCGAATTAGACTGCCTGGATCTCCGGGGTCACACCGTTGGCTTTTGGGATACCTGGCACTCTATGGTTTTGATTTTTTCTGCTTGCCCCTCCCCAGCGCTGGCTAGACAGGTTTTGTTTTGGCTGCTGATGGGAGGGGGGGTTGAAGGTCAGGTGCCTCTAGCTCTCCTTTAGTCTTTATGCAGGCTCACTCTGATACTCCCTCCCCCTGAAAGTCTAGGAGAGATTTTATGCGAAATCCCCCTATGTATGAGGGCTGAGCTGAGTGACACACACCTGTTTTGTTGTTGCAATCTGTCGGAGAGTGGCCGTGGATACTTCAGCTCTCCAAGATGGTGGCCACTGGTTGCCTTAGTGGAGTGTCCCTTGTGGGTGATGGGACTGTACCGCTCCCTTCCCCGTCTGCAATCCCGAACTCAGCCCGGGGGTCAGTGCGGGCTTGGCTGGTGGGATACCACTATGTGGCAGCCACTTATCTCCCTGCTTACTATTTAATCCCTTCTCTGCAGCGCCACGCCTTCTGTAGCCGCGGGGCAGGCTGCCCGAAATCAGACAGCCTAACCTATCTTCTTTATAAGATCTCAGGCATTTTGCTATAGCAATGTAAAATAGCCTCAGATGCTTCTCAAGGAATACTCACATATACAAATTTATTTAATTCTTTTTTTTTAATGCAACATACAAACTTTATTTAACAAAAGTAACAGGTAATGTCAAACAGGCACTTATATTAAGAGAAAAACTGACTAGAAGAAATTTTATCTTAAACACCTTACAATAAGCTACTTGCAGTTGCATTTAACTGAGCTCTGTTGCTGTGAAGAATACAGCTCATGCACAGGTAAGGATGAATGATTTGTACATTTTTCAAGTAGTCACTGAATACTACCTTATATACACATATACATTAAATTTGCGAAAGATTTAATTGATGAACCCAGATAGACTTCATTTTTGTTGCTCTTTTGGAAGAGGTCGTCTAAAGAGAAGAATATGGGGTTCTGGCTCATGAATCATGTAATGAACCCAGCCTAGACTCTGTTGGACACCAAGTCTCCTCCACTCCTCTTCAGACATTAGATGAGTTTTGGGTACTTGTTTGGAAAGTTCTCTGGGTAACATGACATGCCGGTACTCATAGTGCTCGTCGAAGTACTTGTCTGAGTAGTAGATCTGCTTATGGGCCATACTGCCGGCGTGCAGCGGGGCGGAAACGAGGCGGAAACCGGACTGCAGAACGGGCGAAGCGGGACGCACGTCCGTTTCAGGCCAGGGCAATGACTCGACTAAAACCTTATTTAATTCTTAAAACCATGAAAATTAGATATCATGATAATCCCCATTTTATAAGTAAGGAAACTGAGTCCCAGAGTAGCTTAATGATTGCCACAGGTATCTTGCCAGGAAGTAGTAGGATTATGACTCACATGAGTTTTAAACGCTTTGGTCTTCCCACTGTGATGCCTGAGGGCCTGGAGATATTTCTGGGTCTGGAGATGTTGCTGCTGCAGGACTATCCAGTGGACCCTGATGTACACTTGTCTAGTCCAGGTAAGAAAGAAAACTTCTTAAACCAAAAATACTCAGGCAGAAATAAAATGGAAATTTTCTAAGCTAGCAGCTTTGGGAAGGGAAAGTATTCTTTAGGGACCTTGTTTTTTTGTTTATGTTTTCCCAGATGGTTTGAAAGGAATAAAAATGATTAGAGTTGCAAAGGAGAGTGGGAGACAAGACAAGGTTGGTGATCAAAGGGGAGAGTAGAATGGGAAAATGTAGCATTTCATACACAGCCGCACATACCCCGAAAATGTGTCCACAGCATGAGGTCACTGGTAACTGCCGAGCATGCGGCCGGAGATAGATTGTTAAATGAGAGACAATATGGATGGGGCCGAGTTGTTTGCCTGCCTCAAAAGGACAAAATTCTGAGAGGTGGAATGAAAGAAAAATTATCCAATTGACTATAAAATGAAAATATGATGGCTCCAATGCCAGTATAGATCAGAACTTATTTATGTCATTACACTGAACTTGACCAGTCAAAAGGTTTGAATATGCCAGTTTACTATTTACTTTATTTTAAATAAAAATTTTGTTTTTTAAAAAATAAATTTGTCTTTTATTCAAAAGCTGGGAGATAAAGTTCTTAATATCTCTAAAAAACATTTTAAAGTTTAATTTTTATGATTACAGTTAACTTCAGATAGGAGAGATTTAAGATACCTGGAAATAGAAATGAAGAATATAAAATATATGTAATTTCAATTCCCATCACCTTGCATAAGTCACATGATAAATTCTTATTACGTTGTAATTTAGACTCCTATAGATTATTTAAAAGCAGAATTTAAGAATATTTTTTCCCATCAGTTTTTGAAAATATGATTGATCAAATGAGAATTTTGGGTTGAAGAAGGGACAGCTATTAAATGGATGATTTCCAATTGCAACTTCCTTAAGTTTCATTAACTGAGGTAAATATGATACATTTAGATAATTTTTTAAATCACAGTCTGTCTTAGCGATACATACATGTTATGATGTACTGAATTGGTAAACACCTTTGTATGCTGAAGCCCAAACCCCCAATGTGACTACATTTGGATGGAGATATATATATATATATATTTAGTTGTAGATGGACACACAATGTCTTTACTTATTTATTTTTTTATGTGGTGCTGAGGATCGAGCCCAGTGCTTCACATATGCAAAGCAAGCACTTTGCCACTGATCTACAGCCCCAGCCCTGGACTTAGAGCCTTTAAGGAGATAAATAAAGTTAAATGAAGTCATAAGATGGGGTCCTAAGCCTATATTACTTATGAAAGAAGAAGAAATATCAGGATGCCCCTCCCCCTTTTGTCTCTGCCCCCCAGCCCCCACACATATGCACACAGAGGAAAAATCACATGTGAATGCAGCAAGAAGAGGGCCATCTGCAAGCTAGGAAAAGTGGCATTTTGCTGCACTACTCTATTGACACCTGCATCCTGGACTCCAGTCTCCAGAATTACTGTTGAAGTCTTTTAGTCTGTGGTATTTCCTTATGCAGCTTGAGCTGACTAATACACACCCATCTACAGTATTGTAAAAGAAAGAAGATATCCCTGGAGTTGATGAACACCATATTTAAGATAGAGCTGAACTGCAGGGTTAAGGGAGGAGAATATAAAAAGGTGAATGCACATGGGGATATAAAATATTTCAGAGTGTTAAAATAAGCATGCTCCAATTTCTACTAAAAGTCTTTATTTGAAAACAAAACCTACTTTAGCTTCTGTGTTTGAAATGGTAGAAACAGAGACCTAGTGGACAAAGCAAGTAGGAGACTGTCATCTTTGTGCAGATGAGAAATGATGGTGGTTCCAACTGAGGAGAGAAGTGGACACATTTCAAGACATTTTGCAGGTACAGCTGAGTTGCTGATTGATTGGACACAGAGAGTGAGGGCAAGAGAAGAATAAAGGAAGTGACCAAGGTTTGGGGCCTGAGCAATTGGTTGCATGATTACCGAGATGCAGACTTAATGGCTTTTGGCCACAAATTCTTCAGAGAGGGTTGCTGGTTTTCCAGAATTCTTTGCAGGGAGAAATGAAGCTAAAGTGAATGTTCTTCAAAAATACAAATAGGTGCTGGGATTGTGGTTCAGCGGTGGAACGCTTGCTTCACACGGGCGGGACCCGGTTTCAATCCTCAGCCCCACAGAAAAATAAAGGCATTGTGTTGTGTCCATCTACACCTAAAAAATAACTATTTAAAAAAATACAAATAAAAAAGAGAAAAAAATCATCAAATGAGATTCATTTATTCATAAAAGTACTAATTTCCTACTAATACTATTAGTTCTAAGTTGGTCTTTCTGACGAGAAAGCAGCAGTTCTGTGTTATTGATTCTATTCAGTTGTGTGTAATAGTTACTAATGAGTAACGTTCAGATGATGACTGCCATTTTTTTCTGAAAGCTAAGGAGCCTGACAAAGACTATATTTCATGCATCTGTGTGTGTGTGTGTGTGCGTGTGTGTGTGTGTGTGTGTGTGTTTTACTGGGGATTAAACCCAGGCCCTGATCTATGCTAGCCAAATGCTCTACCACTGAGCTACACCTGCAGCCCCTTTATTTTATATTTTGAAACAGGGTCTGATTAAGTTACCCAGGCTGGTCTTCAGCTTGTGATCCTCCTCCTCCAGCCTCCAGGATTGCTGGGATTACAGATGTGCACCACCACCATACCTGGCATTCCTTCTATTTTTAACCAGAGGAAGAATACTTCAAGACCAAGTTTTTTCCTAATGAAGAACTTTTGGGTTTGTTCTAATGTGCAGGTTTCATACAGTAGTTAGATCTTTTCATCTCACCCTGTGGAAGAGGAGTGGCTAATACCTACCATGGGTTCTGCCATGCTACTTTCCAGGCCATGTTTGCCTTTGCTCAAATCCGCTTTAACACAGAGCTGTAGGGAGCTCTAGGGCCTCAGGGCACACCCTCAACCCTATGAGGGTTGATCACTGAGCCTGCTGAAACGAGCTGACCATGGACAGATTAATAGAAAAAAAGGTTCACAAAGTTATCAACATACAGGCACACAAAGTGACAAATTGAGACTTGAGGATGCACCAGGTGGCTGAAGCCTTCCTACTCTTTTCATAGGGGAGACGAAGCGGAACTTGGAGAGCTCCACTTAATGGGAGAGCAAATGATTTTTAAGGAAGATGAGTGGGTTGGAAGAAGAGATAATAGCCTGGGGTGAAGCCCACCTGGGCTCTGGGTGTAGCATCAACTCTAGTCTTTCCTCCTGCAAGTTAATCTTCTGGAGGATCCAGCCTTTATGTACACAGGGAAACTTCAGAGAGAGCCCCTTCCTGGGAGGGAAAGAAGATGGAGGGACAGAGGGTCAGGGGAAGGCCAGAGAGACCCTGGGGCTGCTGCTTTGGTTCAGCATGCCAAAGTGCCAGGATTTGGGGTATCAATTTCTAAGCCCTACCCAACCAGTAGCAATCATTAAGTGTTTAGTAATCACTTAGTTCAGGAGGGCTGTTATAAAAATTTACCTCAAATTGGGTGGTTTAAGCAACAGAAATTTATTTCCTCACAGTTCAGGAGGCTGGACATCCAAAATCAGGGTGTCAGCAGGTTTGGTTATTTTTTCCTGAGGCCTTCCTCCTTGACTTGCAATGGCTAACTGCTCATGGTCCTCCTTTGTCCTCTTCTCTGTGCACACATATCCCTGGTGTCTCCTCTTGTAAGGGCATGAGTGAGGTTGGATGAGGGCCCAGCCTCAGGGCCTCCTAATCATGTCTTTAAATGCTCTACCTCCAAACAAGTCATGCCCTCAGTACTATGGTGTAGGGCTTCATCATATGAACTTTGGAGGGATATATTTCAGTCCATAACCTTCTGATACCTATTTTCTGTCTCAGCTACAATGTATGCTTCCAATACTTTCCGGAAAAATATAGAGTATAATCTATTAAGAACAAACTGCAAATGTTTGTGTACCTCTCGATGGGCGTATACTGCTTTAAGCATTAGATCTTATTGCATGATGCTGCTTTCAGGTGGCCTCCTGTGCTTTGGGGGTACTGTGGGAAGAGATGCCCAGAGTGAGCACCATTCCCCTAAAGGAGTTGAGGAATGGGTTCTCAGGGGAATTTGTGTCATCAATGCCACCCAAACCATAAGCCAGAAAGGAACTGCCCTCAAACTCTGAGCCATTGTCAATATGCTTGGGAGGGTTTCTCTGCTTCCCTAGCCTAGAGGGGAGCCAGGATTATAAAATTTAAAGAATTTGAGCCACAATGATTCTTACTGGAAAATATTGCAAACACATTTATACACACATATTGCAAGGACATGTAATAGCAATCATCTTTCAACAGTTTATTGTTTGTGGAGAATGACAATAATACCCCCGCCTTTGTTTGGTATTGAGATTGAACTCAGGGGCACTGCACTGCTGACCTACATCCCCAGTCCTTTTTATTTTTTATTTTGAGGTTGAGTCTTACCACGATGCTTAGGGCCTTGCTAAGTTGCCCAGGCTGGCCTAGAATTTGGGATCCTCTTGTTTCAGCCTCCTGAGTTGCTGGGATTAAGTGTGTGTGCCACCGCACCTGGCTAACAATAACATTTTATCACTTAAGAAATTACCAATTTTTGCAAGTTGAAAGCTAGGAACAATTTCATTGCTCTACACTTAACATACAAAGAAATTTTATTGAGAAAAGTGTTGAAGGGACAGTTGAGAGCACAGATGGATGTTTAGCAGAAAAACTTGCATGTATTTCTCAAGGATTGGTAAATTCTCTGTAATTATGCAATAGACACTGAATCAAAACAATCCACTTGAAACAATCAGGTGTCTGTGTACTGAATTCTTGCTCTGTTATCTTTTTTTCTTTTTAATACATAACATTCTTAAGAGGTACATTTTAACATTTGTGAAATTAGATTTCAATCTTTCAATAAACATAAAATATAATGTGGTCTTTCTCCTCTTTCTTTTCATCCTTTTCTTCTTTCAGTCCCCTTCTTAAAATGCGGGTGCATTGCACAGATGGCATATGGTCTGTTTTTCATTACTATAACAAAATGTCTGAAGCTGGGAAACTTTATAAACAAAAGAGCTTTATTTAGCTCACAGAGATTCAAGGGTTTACATCTGATGATAGCTTTCTTGATGGCAGAGTGTTGAGGTAGCAGAGGGCAGCTATGACAAGAGACAGAGCAGGCATATATATGTTTTCTGGTCTCTCTCCCTCTTCTTATAAAGCCACAAGATTTTGATCATGGGGGCTGCACTCTGATGATCTTATCTAATCCTGATCATGTCCCAAGGTCCCCATCTCTAAATCCATAGATAGATTTAAGGACAGTCCATATCTAAACCACAACAGATGTTTCTTAGAATTGACCTAATGTGCTTCCAATTTGTTGGAAGTTTAGGTTGATCGACATTTCATCTACTGTTTCAGGTTAGATCTCCTCATTTGGTTCATAGGAAGGAACCTCAGTGGGTCCGTGCACTGGTGTCCTCTCACACCTCAAATCTCAATGGGACACTTATTTAAGGGGGATCCTAATAAAGTTCTGAAGAAGCTAAGCTTGACAAAGGCTGTGTGATGGGCTCACAAATGCCACCTTCTAGAAATGAACATAGTGTCCTCCAGGGCAAGACGGTGTGAATCTCTTTACTCCAAGTCTATATAAACCTAGGCTTCCTTTCAGTGAAGCACTTCTGTTTTGCAAAGTAAGGTGCAATGTTTTATATGTATGTATAATTTCTAACACAAAAACAAAACCTACCATGTTGTGGTAAGTTAGAATAAAAGAACCATTAACTCTTAAATCACTGGATACATTAAAAAACTAATTATATCAAGAATAGTCTGGGAGTTAGTCCTCTGGAACAATCTGCTTCGTAGATTAGCATAAGTGCTAATTTGCATATATTCTCTAGACATTTAAGAAAGAGAGTGTTGTGTGTATATATGGTGTATATGGCATATATAGCATTTTAAACAGAGTAAGCATCATGTAGTTAATTCTTATGGCAAGAGACAATTTCAGTGTTTTTGCAACATTTAACAATCACTTCATCTTTGTAATGCCATCTAAATTAGCATTTTTTAAAAATCTCATATATGACTTAACAGAAAAGGTCTAAGTGGTATCAAAAGAGACTGGAAGCAAATTAAGTTTCCTTTTGTCCAACTTTGTGTCACTTCCTGCCTCCATAAATAGGGAAAGCAAAATATCTGCACTTCTTATTCATGTACATCTGCCAAACCAATTAACACTTCCTGAATGTTATCTTAATTGCATTTATTAACATAACATTAACATAGTGGGGAGATAACATTCAGGAGGTATTAATTGGTTTGGCAGGCACTCGAATGGGGAGCATAGAGAAGGGCCCTTCTCAGTATCTTGCTTTTCCTTTTTTAAAATGTTTTTGGTGGTACAGAGTAAATGAGATTATGCTGAAAGAGAGAAAATATATCTTAACTAAAAATGAGAGCCATATCACAGGGCCACTTGATTCTCCTTTGTAAAAGTTGCAAAGAAATATGTGCTATACCACCTGCCTCCTTGCCACTTTACCCAGATGCCCTCTTTGCAATTGCATGTCTATAACTATGTGCAGCTCTGGCTTAGGAGGCCTAAGGAGGCTGTGGGGGTGCAGAATGCTCCTCAGGGATGTACTGAGCCATCGTTGTAAATTTTTATAGCACCTCAACTGCTTTACAAACAATCAGAATATGTTCCTTTGATGAGAGTTTAATAGGGCTCCTACCCTTCTAGATTCAGAGAACTATAGAAGGTTATAACTAGACTCCTCCATTCATTAACTCATTCATTAGGCATTACTGAGCACCTGCTGTGGTCCAGGGACTGTGAAGCACTGGGTTACAGAGATAAACAAGGTTCAATACCTGGCTCAGGATGTCCATCTGGCATAGGAATTGGACGTGAAGATAGTAATTGCAGGTGTTTGGCTTCTAGAATGAGCTAATGAATTGTGATTATCATAGGCCTGCACTGGTAGTGGCATGGAGGGTGGGAAGTGTGGGGGTTTAGGATGTGAGTAGGAGAGGTGAATACTGAAGACAGCCAGGCACAGTAATCCTAGTGATTTGGTGTGTCTGATGTCATTTCACAGCCTTTCTATAGAGGGGAGAGGAGGATCAGAGTGGAGAAAACAAAGGAGGCAAAGATCAGAGAGGAGAGAAGATGCCACCATTGTCTTTGAAGATGAAGGAGCCATGAGCCAAGGAATGTAGCAGCTTTCCTGGGGCACTCTGTGTAATGAGACACCTTTTATTTACTTTCTTTAGAGCACTTATCTCTATGGGGAAGTCCTTTGTTTAATTACACATTATATTCTACTGTTTCCTTCAGGATGTAGTGGTGTATGCCTATAAATCCCAGTGACTAGGGAGGCTGAGACAAGAGGATCTTAAATTTGAGGCTAGACTGGGCAATTTAGTGAGACCTTGTTTCAAAATAAAATGTAAAGGACTGGGGATATAGCTCAGTGGTAGAGCATCCCTGGGTTCAATTCCTAGGGTGGGTGGGTGGGTGGATGGATAGATGATAGATAGATAGATAGATAGATAGATAGATAGATAGATAGATAGACAGACAGATAGAACAGGTTCCCTCGTGAGATGAAAATTTCCCTGAAGGCCATGTGTGTGATTAACCACTGCTACAGTGCCAACACATTGTGTGCCTGACACAATGTGCTTGACAAATGTTTGTAGAAAGGAAGAACTTTTTCACTTGCTCAGGGTTGTGTGTCTTCTGGCCATCAGAATGTCCTCTGAGAGTCTTGATATATTGAAGTAACAGATGACTTACAATCACTTTGTGCACTGCTCAGATTTCAGTTCACTAAGGAATTATTCTGGCTCAGCTTTGGGAATGCAGTTAGCAGGCAGTCTTTGGTTATCAGGGTTGTGCCCACTGTAGAAAACTGCCTTGCCCGAGTATGCCAGCCAGTGGCTTTCTGAAAAGGGCATAAAGGCTTGGTCATTTCCATCCAGTCTGGGCTAATGCTGACAAGTTGTTTCAGTTCCAGAAATCCCTGAGGGTTTGTGCATGGTGGCCACTGGGCCCGTATTACCCTTGGTGTCTGCCTCACTTGGTCCAGCTTCCAATGTCCTTCTAGAAGTGTTGATCCTAAGGATGCTCTGTATACATATCCTGCACATGAAACTCTTAGCTTCCTGCAGACCTCAATCTCAAACAATCACTAAGCTTGGAATTTTGTCTTGAGTCAGGTAGTTATAAAAAGCAGAAACAGAATCCAAAATTTAAGAAAAATTTATAAAAGAGTTTAAGATTAATGAAATTCTATCCATTAATTATTATCTTTCTACTGAGTTAAGAAACGACTGCTATTGTTAAAGATTTATCAGTGGAATCCCCTATCATACAGATACGCCCAGGAACATGGGTTGACAGCCAGCAATTTTGATTTTTAGGAGACTTTTTTACATTCCTATCACACATGTCATCTTTCTCTCTAATCTGCTCCTCTTCCTGGGTTTCCTGTGTCCCTGAATGACACCAACAGCATTCCAGGTGGTCAGGTCTGACCCTGGGACTTGTCCTTCAGACCTCCCCCTCCTCTTTTCCCTATGAGTCACCTTGTTGCAACAAATCTTTCTCCAAAGTATCTCTTGAACTTCTCTCTCTGATTCATCACCACTGTCGCTCTTAATTCAAGCCACACCTTTCTTTTCTCCTGGGTTTAATGAACAACCCTTTTGTTTTCTTATTTTCTCTCCCTTCATTGTTTTTACTGGGTGGGACTGGTCATTGTCCATCTTAAAGTCCATTTGTAGCCGCCCATCACTCTAAGTGTGGAGTATAACCCCTTAGCATGTCCAAAGCCCTGGCTTCTTTCTATTTCTAGAATCACTCCTGATATGCCCTCATAGACCTCCCCACTTCCCCAAGGCTTCTTGGCTTTGGTCCTGCTGAAGTTCTCCAAAATGTCCACGATGGTGCCTAGGCCCATAATAACCTGGATTCTCTTTGGAGCTCCAGCCTTGAAATTTGCCATCACTCCCTCTTCCTAGTCTTAGTCATAATAAGGAGTTCCTCATTCTACCTCATCTTTGCCTTTGGGCTTTTGCACATATCATTCCCTCAGTCTGGACCATTTTCCCCTTGTCTGCCCAGTCTTAGTTTGCCATGTTGATTTCTATGGCTGTTCAACCTTTCCTGATTCTATAAGAATGGATTTGATACCCTTCCTACTGGTTTTATATTACTCTATGCTTGTTCCTTTTTTTTCTTCTTTTGCAGTGCTGGGATTCCAACCCAGGGTCTTGGACTTGCTAGTCAAGTACTCCACCACTGAGCTACAACCCCAGGCCTGTCTTTTGTTTTTTTGTTTTGCTTAGTCCTTTTGATAGGAGTAGTATTGTTTGTAACTGCCTCTAAGCCTGACTGTCTCAGATACTAGATTAAACTTCTTATTTATAGCTGTATCCTCAGCAGCTAACTTAGTACCTAGAGCACAGAAGGTATGTGGGAAACATTTGTTGATGACTACACGAAAGAATGAATGAATAATTGAAGTTTCATGATAAACATTTCTGGCCATATTTTGGAGAAATGGAAATTGAGGTTGACTGAGCTAAGATTATATAGAATTTGGATCTTCTGATTTCAAACCTAGTGCTTCTTACTATAAATGCCTCAATCCTGCGTTCTATAAGCGTAATAAAGCCTGCTTTATGTTGGGCTCTATTTTATGTGCTGGGCTGACATGATCACTCTTATGAAGCTTACATTCTTAAAAAAATGCCAATGAACAAGTAAAAAATAATCTTGAATAGAGGAAAATTCTGTAAAGGAAATATAATAAGATGACGCAATAGAGTGATATATATGGGTAGGGGTTGCTCTTTAGAAATGGGGCTCAAGAGTGGTTTCTCTGCTTATAATTGACTCATGCAGATTACATATGTAGTCACTCAAAGAGCTGAGATCTGTAAAAATTTGATTTTTCACAAATGGAAATGTACAAAAAAGATATCTCTTGATTTATTGAGGGAGTTTTAACTTTTCTTTTTTTGTAGTGGGGATTGAACCCAAGGGTGCTTTGCCACTGACTTATATCCCCAGTTCATTTTTTTTCTTTTAATTTTTATTTTGAGACAGGGTCTCATTAAGTTGCTTAGGGTCTTGCTAAATTGCTTAGCTGGCCACAAACCTATAATCCTTCTTCCCTCCAGTTGCTGGGATTATATGTGCCACCATGCCTGGAAGGTTTTAACATTTGTGCATACACTTATAATGTGTATACCCAAAGGCAATGCTGTGACCCAGCATGTTTTTTGATGAATCTCACCAAAAGCCTTGTTCTTCATTGTTTTTCAGATGACCAAAATTATAAAGCTGGTTGCACACAATTACCAACATATGCACTTATACCTTTTACTTTTTGACCCATTTCTGTATGGATATGGTTCATCTGCTCATAACTGTTGTTCCCATGGGACTGTCATTAGTATATCTAAGTGTTTATGCTTCTAAAAATATGTATAGTATTATCACCTATTTTATTGTGTAACAGGGCCTATGTATGAAGCTTTGTGTCATGGTTTTATATATTTTTCAAATAAATCCCCTTTAAAAAATGTAACTAAGTGTCTTTTAGCGAATTTTAATATTTTGTTCCAGAATTATATGTTCAGGATTTTGATCTTTTGGGATTTTAGAATTGAAGGATTTTAGATTTTAGGGATTTTGATCTTTTGGGATTTCAATATTCAAGATTATGGTATTTGGGATTTATGACCCAAAACTCCATGGGATAAGCCAAGGAGGACCTTTGCAGCTAAGGGAAGTGCATGTGCAAAGCTCTGACATGGGAGGTAACTCAGCGTATTTAAGGACTGGAAAGGTCAGAAGGATGGAGTCACAGTAAATAACAAGGAGACAGATAGAGAATGTGGTCAGAGATCATGTGGTCCCAGTATAGTGTCAGGAGATCCAGGCCAAGAGTTTGGACTTAGAGCAGGGATGGCTTGATCCATTGTATGAGACAGAGTGAAAGTGTTAGGATGATTATCATTTCAGGAAATCAAATCCCTTGTAATTGGGAAAATGGAAGCCTAGTATGATAAGAGCTCTAAAAGCATTTTGGACGTAGCAAACATTTTCCTTGGAGAATTACGGTGCTTTTAAAAGTCATGATGATGTTTTTAACCAATATCTCCAAGGCTCATTTTCCAGCCTATCCCCATTTGCCTGCTGGGCAGCTTTTTCATTATGTCCTGCGATTCTTGTCTAATGATATATTTCTCTCTTGTGAGGTAAGAATTCTCCCACAGAGCTACAGCACTCAGCCCTTAGACAATTTATTTTTCATGATCATTCAGGTTATTTTACTTTTATGAATAATATGTTGAATGTTTTTCTAGATTTATTGATGTATATCTCTTATCTTGGCCTCATTTTCTTAGGAAAAAATTTCTTAAAATGGACTTCTTTTTTATTTTTGTGGTGCTGGGGACTGAATGCATGTCACATGGCCTTGTGCATACTATGCAAGTGCTCTACTACTAAGCTGCACTCCAGAGCTGAAATGCAATGTTTCTGGGTTTTTTGGGTTTTTTTTTTTTTTTTTGAGTCCTGGGGATTCAACTCAGGCACCCTGTACCCCTAAACTGCATTCCTCAGCCATTTTCATTCTTTAAATTTTGAGACAGGGTCTCACTAAGTTGCCCAGTCTGGACTCCAATTTTCCATCATCCTGCCTCAGCTTCATGAGTCACTGGGATTATAGGCGTTTGCCACCACACCAGGCCAGGCCAGGCTAAAAATGAAATTCTTTTTTTTTTTTTAAATTTTTTCTGATTATCAGGTAGAAATTCCTTATCACATACAATTCTTTTAATATTTTATGGCTTCATGACTTATAATTAAGCTTTACATTTTTTTCCCTTCGGAAATTCTTTGGCATGAAGTGTGAGACAGTGGTTTGGATTTCATTTTTTTCCTAAATGGTTGGTCAGCTTTACTCATATTATTTATAGTTTAATGCAAACTCCAATGATTAGAGATGCCAGCTCTTAAGTACATATTTTGCATCTGTTTCTGGGCTTCTATTCTGTTTCATCATTCTGGCTACAAATTTTAATAAAAATGCCCTGTCTCTTTGGGTCCAGTAGCTTGCTAGTATGTTTAATATTTGGTAGGGCACATTCTAATTTGCTCTCCTCTCTTTTTTTTTCCTTCCTTTTTTTTGGTGGGGGTGGTATTAGGTATTGAACCCAGGGGCTTTTTACTACTGAGCCACATCCTCAGCCTTTTCTATATTTGATTTAGAGATGGTGTCTTGCTGAGTTGCTTAGGACCTTACTAAGTTGCTGAGGCTGGCTTTGAACTTGCAATCCTCCTGCCTTTTTCCTTTCCTTTTCTTTTTTCCTACAAAGATTTCCTAAATTTTCCTACCATATTATATTTTTCCAAGTGAATTAAATACCATTTAATCCAGGTTTTTTTTTAAACAAAGCTTGTTGAGATTTTTGTGTTGTATTAAATTTATTTTGAAAAATAAATAGCATCTTTCCTTTTGATTTTTTTTTTTTTTTTTGCATGGTACTGGAGATTGAACTCAGGGTTATTCTATTGCTGAGCTATCAGACCCTTTTATTTTTTGTTTTGAGACAAGATCTCACTGAATTTGTTAGATTGGCCTGCTTTAGCCCCTGAATTATGGGATTATAGTTTGTGCATCACCACACCTGGCAACCTTTGTATTTTTAAAATTTTGAGACAGTTTATAAATTATACCTATCTTTTCCTATTCCTGTTTTTGTTAGGTTCATATAAACTTGAGATCCTCCTGCCTCAGCCTCCTGAGTTGCTGGAATTACAAGAATAAAAATTGGCATCTTGAAAAGTATCTTTCTAAAATAAATCTAACCTTACTTATATTCTATTTAAAAACATACTGTTGTTGGTCTGGGTGTAGAGCTCAGTGGTATGCTTAAGGCCCAGGTTTTAACACCCCCCACACACATCCCCAAAAAAGGACAACTTTTATAGTTCCCTCTAAGGGAAACTGATTTTTCTTGGATGGCATTTAACACCTTACATATTTTGACTCCTGTATACCTTTTCATTATCCTTTACCGATTTAGAAAATAAATTCATTAGGTGACAGCATCTCAAATAGCATAGAATCAGCTAGGCATGGTGATGTATGCCTGTAATCCTGGAGGCTAGAGAGGCTGTGGCAGGAGGATTGTAAGTTTGAAGCCAGCCTTAGCAATTTAGTAAGCTTGTAAGCAACCTGGTGAGATGCTGTCTCAAAATAAAAAAATAAAAAGGGCTAGGAATGTGGCTCAGTGGTTAAGCACCCCTGGGTCCAATCTCTGGTACAGAATAAAATAAATAAGAACATGGAACCATCATTTGAATCTAGGGAGAGGGTTGGACCACAGAAAGCATTCATAGCCAAGTCAAAGATGTGGTTTGGAAATCTGTACTTACCTCATTCACTGTTGTAGCTGGAGCCAGGGAGCCTCCGAAGCTTGACTGCATTTTCGCCTGTAAATCCATCCAGTGAAAGGACATCATTTCTAACCTACAAGCATTCCAAGATTGTGTACATGATCAAGGATATCTTTACTTTAAGTCTTGGGAAATCTTTGACTTTGGCTCCTGCCTCTTGACATTGAAGAACAAAATTCCACTAACTGCAAAATAAACAATTTGGCTGCTTTATGTTTAGCTTGCAGCATAATCTCCAAATTCTGGCCCCAGTAAAAGTTTCTGTTGGCTCTTTTCATTCCCCCTCACCCTTCCTTCTTCTTCACATGTTTCCCCATTCTCTCATGTACAAATCTGGTGGTGGAGATCTGGGTCAGAGATAGTGGGTGGTTGAGATGGAAATGAGAAGGAACAAGGAGAAACATTGAGAAAACTAACTTGGCAATGTTAAAACTTGCTGAGAGAAGACAAATGTTTTATTTTAAAAATTATTTAAATTCTAAAAAATTAATTGATTCTTCAAATATCCTTTTGGATAGTAGTAACGCGCATAGACTTAAAATGTAAACACCCTCATAGGATTTAGACCAAGATTTTTGCAGACAACTAGCTAGGATCCTGGATAGTCTTGTTTATATACCATGTTAGCTAGGAAATCTTTTAAAACTCAATATTTGAGAATTGGATTTTGTGACTATCTTGCTAATGTTGGGATATAAAAACAACTCCCATATTGTTTCTAGTGTTGGGAAAAGAGTAATTATACAGTTTTTGAACTCCAGAGAGTGTACTTTATTCAGTGATTTAAAATTTTCCTCCAAACAAGTATTAGAGAGATGATAGAATTGGTATAATTGGTTAACCCGTATTCTGTTTTCTGGCCTGTATTTCTTTTTCTCCAGTTTTTTTGGGGGATATCAGGGATTGAACTCAAGGGCATTAAACCACTGAGCCATATCTCCAGGCCTATTTTGTATTTTATTTAGAAACAGGGTCTCACTGAGTTGCTTAATCCCTCGCTTTTACTGAGGATGGCTTTGAAGTCACAGTCCTCCTGCCTCAACCTCCTAAGCTGTGGCCTATACTTCTTTATTACTTTATTACGAAAGTTATTTTGAGCAATCAAGTAGTGTAAAGATGAGCCTAACAAAAACAGGAATAGGAAAAGATACGTACAATTTATAAACTGGATCATTGCCATTGAATAATCAAAACTTGGTGTCAGAGTCCATATAAGTGGAAATTGAATTGCCATAAGGCACAATAATGCCAAAAAGTTTCTTGACTTTTATTTCCCATGTGTATTATTTTCTAGCTGTCCTATGTGTTTGTGCAAATAAGATACCTTACTTTATGATCATTTTTAAGATGAAAATGTAAAATTGCTACTTTTAACTTTTGGAGGGTTTGACAATTTTATTTTAATAATTTTTAAAATTTATTTAGCAGTAGTGAGTATTGAACCCAGAGATGCTCTACTAATGTTTTATTTTGAGACAGGGTCTCACTAAGTTGCCAAGGCTGACCTCAAACTTGTGATCCTCCTGCCTCAGACTCCCCAGTAGCTGGTATTATAAGAATGCACCACTGTGCCTTGTGAAATTGACCATTTTTTTTTTTGTTTGAATTTTGGAATGCTTTAGCATAGTTTGTATAAGATAACAATACATTCATACAATTAGTGAAACTTTGTCCTTTGTTAAATTAGGAATTTACTCTCAGAAACATTTTCAGTAAATATGATATGAAAATTGATAAATTTTTTAGAATAATCTTTTGAAAGTCCAGAAGAGCTATTTCAAATTCATAGAAACAGGATTACAATGTATCAATTACTAAACATAAAAAGTAAAGAGGAACTACAGAAAGATGTACAATAAATGTTTTTTTATCCATAGGAAATGTTACAGATGTACCATAACCTAGTTTCCCATTTTGAGTGCAAAGCTTAGTCATATAAGCAGGAACTGAAAAAAAAAATCAAGCAAGCCATTTGCCTCTCCCAAGATCTGATCATGAATTATAGAGCTTGGGGTTCAAGGACAGTAATTGCCTGTACAACCCTGCAGGGAGTTGAACTGAGCTCCGTTAGAAGTCACAGCTGGGCAGCAGAGGACAGAAGGTAATGAGATGTCTGGGCAGTAGGGCACTGGCTCATTGGCTGCTCATCTGAGAAATCCTGGTGTATGGATGAGGACCAGGCTCTGGAAAATAATGAGGCAGCCAGGAACCATTGATTGAACTTGAAGCAGAGAAATGGTGAAAGACAAGGAAGGGACCAAAAACTAACTCCAGATGGTGAGAGGTATCCAGGCAAAAAGCAGTCTCTGTGGGGGCATTACCTAACCAGGGCTGAAAGTTAGAAATACCCCTCTATGTGATACTTGTCCACTTATTTTAAGAGAATTTCCGAGGCCTCAAGTAATGCCAGTGCATGCATGCACAAGTTAGTAAGGTCTGCCCTTTGAATGGGGAAGAAGCAAAGTCCTCACACATTATAAAACCTATGCTCAAAAATAGATACTTTTTTTCCTACTAATAAAAGAACATCTCAAAAGTACATGGAGAGAACAAATACACTGAACCTGATGTAACTGTCACAGGAGAAGAGGTGGCTTAGAAGAAGGATCTGAAAAGTTCTAGAGAGAAAGGGGAACTGGACTCAGGACAATGGTGTTTTAAAAGACTTTTCAGCATATGCCAGTCAGAGCCATAGACAGAGGTTCATTTAGGAAAGCAGAGGCACATACAAGGGAGAATGTGGGCCATCTCCAGAGGGGGAAACCGCAACCTGTTAGTGTGGGGTGTTAATATTTATAGAGGGATGGTTTCTAGGGGCTGGACCGGAGGTAGAGTCGGGGCAGAGTTACACAATTTTGTACCAGTTTCCCTGCACTTGTTCACTGCCTTCATGTAATTTTTTTGCAAACAAGGGCTCAGGACAAGGGTGCAGGCTGGGTCTCTCAGGAGTTGCAACTCTTCATGTATGCTTTCTCATTTCTGTGTTTCATGGGTGTGCTCTGCAGTTCAGGGGTTCATGGGTACTCCTTCCTTTGAGACTCAACATCCTTCTCTTTTCTGTAACCCCAAATTCCTATCTCATTACCACTGCTCAGCCTCAACAATTGTCAATATTTTAGCTATCTTGGAGAAATTATTATTATTACTATTTTGATGAAAAGAGTTGGCATGAAAAGAAGAGAGCTGGAAGGTGAAACTAGTCCCAAGCAATGAGGGGGAGACTTGGGAGTGGGGGAGGCCCACGTTGTCACCAGGGCTCCTTGAACTCCTCCACTGTGACATTATTACAAGCATTACCTGCATTACTTGTTAAATGAAGGGTATTAGTTCTGTGAATAATCAAGTAATCAAAAACTAGTTACTGCTTTGACTTTTTATTACAGGTTCTTCAGCCACTTACATTTAACATTTTTTAATGTATCATTATTTTAAACACACATCATTATTTTAATTATATCCAATTAAATATACCTGCATCTCCTCAGCATGCATCATTATGTACTTTACTAAAAAGCACTTTGAATCAAATTGCATACCAAGGTTCTTTATTATAATTTATGTGCACAAGTCTGCAGCAGAGTCACACATTTTGGAGATTAATTATCAAGAAGTTTGTTTAGACTTTTGGCAAATGAGAAACTTAACCTGAACTTCAGTTTACTCTCATATTTATAATTTCATGATATCATTGTCCTATCAGGCACCGTTGTGTTTTTCTGTCTGAGGAGATTACAGACAAAGACTAGAAGTTATTTTGGCTTGCCCCAGTCATTTGTGCCCAGGTCTTTACATTATTTATCTCTTTTGTGTATTCTACCAAATAATGGTCTCCAAATTTCCCATGATTCAGTCTCAATCTCATGGAAATAATATTGCTAGGTTACAGGAACAAAGCTCATAGTGATTGCTTTTATCTCCATTTGGAAGATTTTAGTTTCTTTTTCCCATGGATCTATAACCTCTTATATCTGCTTTTGTATCACTGAGGCATAAGAAATTCTTATTACTGGTATTTGACAAATGATGCATGCAATATGCAAAGATTTTTAAACTAGAATTGGACCTATAGTATTTGTGTTCTAGGAAGCTTTCTGCCACTGGTTGCCACCCCATATCCATGGCTATTTACAAAAAACTGATCTGAATAAACTAAAAGTGAAGACCTAATTTCTACCATTTATTATAGGCAACCAGGTGGTCCAGTTTAATACTGATCTTTTTAAAAAAAAAATTTTTTTTTAGTTGTAGATGGACACAATACCTTTATTTCATTTATTTTTATGTGGTGCTGAGCATCGAACCTCTTGCCTCACATATACCAGACAAGCTCTCTACCACTGAGCCACAAACCCAGCCCTAATACTGATATCTTGACTGCTCCTATATCCTAGATCCTAAATCCTTGGATTGATTCTGTGACTTACATCCTTAACTGTCCTCTCTGTTCTTGGCACATTTTCTCACTTCCTCCAATATTTGAACAGAAGTGTTTCTTTTCTGTTTTTTTGTTTTTTAACTCAGGGGCTCTTGACCATTGAGCCACATCCTCAATCCTATTTTTTTGTATTTTATTTAGAGACAGGATCTCACTGAGTTGCTTAGTGCCTTGCTTTTACTGAGGCTGGCTTGGAATGCGGGATCTTCCTGCCTTAGCCTCCTGAGCCACTGGAATTATTACAGGTGTGTGGCACTGTGCCCAACCAGAAGTGTTTCTTATGTAGTTTCTGGATTGTCTTATTTCTCAGAACCTGGTATCCCTTGTTTTCTCAAGGGAGGATGGCTATTTTCAGAGCAACTCGATGCTTGTCTCCTCATATGCCTCTTCAGATGGAGGTTAGAAATTGAAAATTGGGTAAATCTTGACCTGGAGTATATCAGATTTTCTAGTCTCAGTTTCATCATTTATACATGTCAATCTGGGCTCCTATAACAAAATATTACAAACTGAGTGACTTATAAACTATAGAAATTTATTTCTGAACAGTTCAGGAGGCTGGGAAGTCATTGGAGGCTGAGAAGTCACAGACAAAACATTGGTAGTTGGGTGTCTGGTGAGAGCCCATATTCAGGTTTATAGTTGCTATCCTCCTGTGTTCTCACATGGCAGAAGAGGTAAGAGAGCTTTCTGAGATCTCTTTTAAAATGGCAATGATCCCTCTTATGAGGGCTCCCTCTCATGACCAAATCACCTCCCAGAAGCCCCCTCCTAATACTATTTCATTGAGGAATTGGGGGTGGGGGTGGAGACAGGGACTAAACATTCAATGTATAGCATTACAACTGAGGGATTTTTACCAGACATCTCTAGTGTCCTTTCACTGTTAACATTACTTTAATATTATACAATTAATGTATTACTATATTCACATTGTAAAAGTTTTAGATAGTACGTGATTGTATAGAAAATGGCTGTAGAGTCCCCTCAGCTGTATTGTCCTCCTATCTCCTCTCTCACAGAGAAAGATGACTACTTACGTTAACATGCCTTGATTAATTTGCTTCTTTGTGACTGTCAGCTGCTATGATTTGTGCATTCTATTTTGGATACCACTTAACATCATTTGTCATTCAAGAGGCTCTTCTGGTAGGGAATGGTGTAGGTGATCTAGAAAACACAAGTTTCAGCAGAAGATTTGAAGTATGAACAATAAGTTGTTTTCCCTGGTTTGAATGAGTCTGTAAAGTTAGTTTTCTCCCTTTCCAATTGCCAGGAAATTTGAGGGGAAGGACCTGGTGATGAAAAGAGTAAAAAAAGGTGGAAAAAAATGTTCTCTTTCAGAGATTTTATTTCCTCCTCAGAGCAGCCTGTGAAATTTATGCAGAGAATGGTATATTTTTGGCTTAAGTTTTGTGATTCTAGTGACCAAGTGTTCCATTGTCTAGAGTAAATGAACATAGATTGTGGTTGACTATTGTGTGAGTAGATATTTCTGTTAGAAAAAAATGCTGTTTATTAAAATGACAACTTTTAATAGGACAACTTCTACTGGCAGATTATTACATAAATAATAGAACAAAATTTAAAGAAATACAAAGTACCATTGTCTATTAGTGGCAGCTGATTATTTTGAACACTACTACTAAAAAAAAAAAAAAAAAATCTTAATTCACCTGAATCAGACTCCTTCCAGAGTGAACATAGTTTCCAGGCATGTGACACTCTTGCTGTTTCCTTTCTGTTGTTAATCTCTTCACTTTAGCAGATGGTACTTAGAATTCACTTTACATGAGAGTTTATAAGAATGAATCCCATTTTCAGTTTTAGTTTCTTTGCTTCCTTGCTCTATGCAAAACTAGAAGGGGAAAAAAAAGACTATTCCTTTATGTATTAAACATCAACTTCAGTAATTTTTTCCAAGCAGAAGAATTTGCAAATTTTCTTTAACTTTTTTGAAACTAGTGAGTAATGCAGAAAGCCAGAATACTAAAGATTATCTATTTCTGAAAGCAAATAATTTTGCACTTCAAATTCTATACTCAACCAAACTTATGTTTTAGTGAGAAGGCAAAATAAAGGTATATTTGGATTTGACCACAGACCTTTGAAAGTAATCTTAAAAACATATTGCTGAGTAATAACATGAAAAATAAAATGAATACAGTAATGATTAAGATGTGGGGCAAACTGGGTATGATGACACATGCCTGTAATCCCAGCTGCTGGGGAGGGAAGGTGGAGCAAGTTTTAGTTCTGCATCAGAAATTTAGCAAGACCCTGACTGAAAATAAAATATAAAATGAGCTGTGGATGTAACTCAGTGTCAAGTACTCCCTGGGTTCAATCTCCCATATCACCAAAAAATAAAAAAATAAAAAATAAAAAGATGCAGGACAAAACCCATGAAAGTTAGATAGTCTAATGAACTATTGACACATAACATAGATAGAAACCATTGTTAATGATAGGAACTAACATCCCCAACCTGTAAAGAGTAGATGTGAGAGTTTAGGGATTAGAAAATTCAAAACAGAGATGGATCTAGGACTAAGTCTTAAACTCTCACCTTGATCAAGGGATTGCTAGACATACTGATAATTTGTAGACATTGATAAAATATATACATTTAAGTGTGAGCATTAAAATGTAAAGGTACTCTCTAGGCAGAATATAAAAGGATATCTTTCTAACACCTGAAAAAGAAGAAAAAAATGGAACAACTAGATTAATTAAATGAAGGAAAGAGAACAAAAAGAGACTGAATGCAAAGCAATGATAAATAGAAAACATAAATATAAATGGAATGGAGGGCTCTAGGGTTGTGGCTCAGTGGTAGAAAGATTACCTAGCATGTTTGAGGCACTGGGTTCTATTCTCAGCAATAAAATTAGTTAAATGAAGGTCCATCTACAATAAAAATAAATTTTTTAAAAGATAAATGGGGAGAAATAAGTCAAATGTATAAGTAGTTGCACTTTATGTGAATAGTTTGAAATTTCCATTTTAAAAACATTTCAACTAGGTGTGGCCCCACACACCTGTAATCCCAGTGGCTCCAAGGCTGAGTCAGGAGGATTGCAAGTTCAAGGCCAGCAATTTAGTGAGGCTCTGTTTCAAAAGAAAAAAAAAATAATCAGGTCTTGGGATGTGACTCAGTGGTTAAGTGCCCTGGTACCAAAACAATAGGATAAATGAATAAGTAAATAAATAAATAATAACAAATTTTAGAGTTTTAAAGAAAAAGTCCAAATTTCTGCTGTTAAAATACATGACATCCCAGAGCAAAGTAATACAAAAAATTTGACAAAAACGTTCAATAGTCATGAAATTGTAGGCAGGACAAAATTGTAAAATAGAAAGCAAACCAAAACAGCAAAATCTCAACAACAAACAACAAAAACCCAAAACGATGGAACCAGAAAGAGACAGGAATAACCATAGTCATGGTAGGAAAATTTAATACAAGTTTTCAAAAAATTAATAAATCCAGGCAACAAAATTTTAAAATACATTTGATAATCTTGAAGAGATAATCCTTCTGGAGTTTGAGAAGATACTTATCATTGATAATCTTTATATAAGCTTGTGGATAATTTGAAATATGTTAGTTATTGCATTATTCATATTTCTAAAAAGCTCCTCCTTTCACAGTCTAATTTTTGTAGAGGAAATATATAATTCCACCAGTTTATATTTTATATATTTTATAGATGGCATGCCATTATGAAAGAGAAACAGTACAATGTTACATTTTTATTATGTTATGCTAATTATTTTTTTAGTCAATATTTATTGGATGCCCGATTGTGCATAAAGTACTCTATCCCCAGGCACATGAGAGGATGGAGTAGATGTTCTCATTTCACCATGGCTGTGGCTGATTTGCCAGAAAGATCACGTGCACAAGTGGCATACACAAGAGGCATAGAGCACCCAGCTCTGGTACATTTGTGGACGTTTCTAGTCTACTGAACAGAGATTCCTTTGTGATGAAGGTCAGGCCAGTGCTATTTTGTATTTGGCAGATGCAAAAGTCACTGGAACCAAGAGCTTCTCTGAATTTCACATGCAGAGAATCCCACGTTTCTTTGCTTTGCCATATTTACAAGATCTGTCTTCACAGAAAGAAGTCATTTATCTGCAATAACTTACTCCACAGCTAGAAGTGTTGATAGTCATTAGAGCTTTTATTTTTCTGTGGGATGGTGACAAATTTAAACTGACCAGTGTACAATTTCCAAACTTATTTTTCTCTCTTAAGAATCAGGCATTTAACATGCTCATTCCATATTTTCAGTTACATCCTTTTCTTTTCCACAACTCTTATACCAAATTTAACTTCAGATCCTGCCAATTTGAATGCTGTGCATGAAAATCCTTTAAAAACAACAATAAAAAAGCATCAACACTCCCAAAACTCCTCTGTAGTAGCATGTCCCTGAGTTAGAGCAGACAGGTGACACAGAAGGGGTTGCACTAAGAATGGAAAGATTTAGGTTTGAGGCCTGTCTTCCAGGACCTTTGACAAGTCCTATAACCTCTAGGCTTCACTCTGTGTCAGCTGTAAAGTGGGGGTGGGTGGGTATAGGTGATGAAGGAAAAAGAGCTTTGAAAAGTATAAAGCAGCAAATCAGCATGAGACTTTATATAAGTCCCTTAATCCCCTTCTTGCATGCACACACTCCAGCTATATGCAAGTTTTAGGTTTCTGTTATCTTTCATTTGTGTTCCTTTTAAAAGTCAGTCTCCCCTAACACAGTCAACTTTGTCTTTTGTCACATGAACCCATTGATCTCCCTGGCACCTGAGACCTTTAATTGATTTAGTTCTACATTTTAGGCACTACCTGTTTTTTTTTTTTCCTCCCCCAAAGAGGCATTTAGTTGAGTGTCAGAAGCACAGGATGTTCCTTTTTTGTTAACTTAACCTCTGCAGTTGTTTTTTTAAAAAATCTGATTTGAAAGAACAGGGACCCTAGAAAGCTTGTGATATGTAAATATTTAGCCAGGCAGATAGGGATAGTAAGCATTTTCTCTCTTAACACAAAACATGATTTTATTTGCTAAAGCTGTAATCTTGTTTGATAATCCATCAGTTTATTATCAGATATGTGGTGAGACATAATGCCACAGGGAGATAATCAAGAACTGTGCCTGACACTATAGGGTTGATTACAGGGACTGGAGAAGATAGAGTCTTCTGCAAAGGATTATGTTAAACATAGCCTTTCTATTTACAGTTGATTTTCTCCAAGCTCCTTAACCATTCTGCTCCCAGCCTAGGTAAATAGGTCATCTGAAAACCTTCAAGGAAGAGGTATCTTTGCAGGTATAGAACAACCAGACTTTTCTCCACCAGGCCCCATTAAGTTATTGTTTCATGCTCAATGCATCTCTGAGTTGAAGGAGAAAAGAGATATATGATGGTGTTCCATTGCAGTCAGTATTTAGAACAAAACCAAACCAAAAAAATCCTCAGAGAAGTACAGGTTAAAAACAGAACAGGAAATCTTTACACTCCATTTGGACCTTAATTCTAAGTATTAGGTCCAATAAATTGGCTTACTAAACTGAAATTTGAATATGACATTGATTTGCAGGACTATCAGGCTGTCATCAATCTGTGATTTCTGAACCAAGGGCAGAGACCCTCTAGGACAGGCATCTGGAATGCACAGTCCCATAGAGTTGCATGCACATATGTGATAAGGAGACTGGTGCCACCCGATTTCTCCAAAATGGTGGCACTACTTCCAGTCCCTAGTAGGAGGCAGGGAGGCATTTCATTCAACTCTTATCTTTGTCTACTCCATTCTTCTCTGTCTTGAAATTTATCTCCTCAAGATTACCCACTATGCAAAATGTCACCATCCACAAATCCAACCTTCATCTCACAGGCCTGTAAGGTTACTCGATTGTTTTCTGGCCACTGGAAATAAAGCCTGTGTGGTTCTGCAGTGCTCTGCCATTATCATGCTTTCGTGTTTATTATCTCACTTGAGCCTTTCCTGAGATAAGTGGATGAGACTGAGTTTCAAAGAATTTAAGTATCTTGTCCAAGTTTACACAGTTAGTGATTTCTTCTTTTGTTCCATTCCTATCTTCTTCCTTTTCTTTCTCCTCAGAAGATATTTTCTTAAGAATGTAGACTCTGAAGCCAGATGACTGGTTTTAAATCCCCAGTTCTGTATAACCTTGGGCAAATTTGCTTGGTATGCTTTGGTCCTTAGTAGTAAAATGAAGATAACAAAATTATCTACTTCATGTAGTTTTGGGGAGGACAAAGTTGGTTATGTGCACTATTGTAATACTAAGAATAGAGTCTAGCACATAGCAAACAATCAGTAAATCTGAGTCCCTATTGTTACTATTGTTGTTTTTAAAATTCCCTCATCAAATATTAATTGTCTTCTTTTTAACTGGGCATTGTGCTAGGCTTCAGGGATGCGTTGGAGACGTTCCTTTTCCATGGAACTCACTGTCAATAAAGAGACAAGCCATCTGATTAAGTGCAGACGTCATAGTCCTCATGTAACCATAGATGAACTGTGTGGGACCCCTGGTTATCTGTGCAGACCTCTTGGATGAGGAAACCTGGCATCTGAATTGAACACTAGAGATGAAGAATATGCCAGGCCAATTGTCAAGGGATGGATATACCCAGCAGAGGGGTCAGTAGGTATGAAATAAAAAGAATGAGAGATATATTACTTTTCTTGGACTGATATAATAAAATACCATTAGAGGCAATGGCTTAAAAATCAGAAGTTAATCTTCTATAGTTCTGGAAGCTAGAAGATCAAGATCATGGTGTCAGCAGCTTTGGTTTCTTCAGAACCCTGTTCCTTGGCTTATTGATGACTGCCGTATTTCTGCATCCTCACATGGTCTTTTTTCTGTATGCACACATTCCTGCTGTCCTAATCTATTCTTCTAAGGACACCAGTCAGATTGAATTAGTGCCCACCTATGTGACCTCATTCTACCTTGATTATCTCCTTAAAGGCCTTGTTGTGAAGTACTGGGTGTTAGGACTTAGCTTATGAATTTGGGGCTGGTACAATAAAACCCATAACAAAAGTATCTGTTAGGTATGGCTGGCATCAGGTGTATGTGGATGAAGTCAGAATCACGGGCAGTGCTCAGATCTTAAAAGGCTCAACCTCTCATCAAGGCTGAGGAATGGACACTGCCACATTTAGGCTCTGCTGGCCCCTGTGTGTATGTGAAGGGCAGTCTGGAAAAAGCCACATTGTGACCTGTTGGATGAGACACTGCTTTGAATTCTTGTATTCTCCCACCACGCCCCAAGGCTTATGTAGAGTTAACGGGAGGCAGTGATTCCCCAGTAGAAGGGGATCCATGAGGACAAGGATGCCTGTGGGAGTAAGGGATAGAAGATGAGGAGTTGGGACAGCCACAACCAAAAGTTTGCCTAGGAGCATTAGCTAGGCAGAAGGTGCAGCAGCTCGTACAATTGAAGAAGCACCAGACAGCAGGCAAAGCAGGCACTGGTTTTTTGTTCTACCCAGAAGCCCCGACAAGGGTTCCTAACATAATCACATATCTTGCTACCATATTTTGTAAATGAGAGAACAGCCTCCCTTCCGTTCTCCTGCCAGGTAGAAACACACAGTGGCTCATTGCTGTTGACAGTCAGAGAATGAGATAATTACCCCTCTCCATTTTTAGCTTCCTGCTCAAACTCAAGTATTTGGTGCAAAAAAAGACACAGTGTGCTAAGACACAGCTGCATGGCTCTGAGTAGTTCCATTTGCCTGGGAGGCTTGAGCCAGGGGCATCCTGCTCTAGTTCTGTTTCTGATGTAGCCATTTGGGTAGGTCACTTCATGTCTCTGAGGCTTGTACTTCTCTTTCATAAAATGAGGAGAATTATAAATAAATGACCAGCACACTAGTGAGGATTCAGTAAGAAAACATACTAAGAGCCCTTCGTAGTTGTTTAGGCATTATATAAATAATTTGTTCTTAGGAGAAAAAAAGTCAGCATTTTTGATTCTCATCCCAGCTCTGTACTTTTGTGGGGCCTTGGGCAAGGCATTCGCAAATCCTGCTTTGACTGTACCGTTTTTTGCCAAGTGGGAAGTGGTCTTTCCCTTTCTTGTTCTCCTTTGGTGGTTCTTCTTTTCTCTGATGATATAAGGTTTAATTGGATGGTGTTCTGAGCTGTTTGCCAGGAAAAGAGAAAGCGTGAAGTTATCATCTGGATGGGTTTGGTAAGCACTAGATTCTCTTTCCTCTGCTTTTGACAAACAGAGTGACAGCCCAGTGCTGTGTTTAAACAAGTTAATATGTATGTTCCTTGACATAAGGAAACGCTCTAATCATGAAATACAGCTTGCATGTCATTTGGTTTTGAGATTTTATTGAGTACTACTAATCTTGACATATTTTGGTTGGCACCACATTCTTGGTATAGTGGGTTAGCGGTTGAATAGTTTGCAGACTTTGTGAAACAAAATCCTCATTTAATGGTTTAGTTTGGCTACATTTTGAAAATATACAAAAACATAATGTGCATTCATTTTATAGGGATTTTTTTTCAACTTGTGGCTTTGCTGTTTTGTCATTTTTCCTTTTTCTCAATGCCCTTTCTTTTTTCTCTGTTTCTATCTCTCCATTGTCTCATTTTAATATTCCAGTTGCTGTAGCCTGCAAAGAAAGTGTCAGAGAAAGGCAGCTTGTGAACTGATTGAACCGCAGGCAGAAGAATCTTCTTTGTGTTGCCTGAGGTCAAGAATGTGTTTACACATTGGCCCAATGCTCTCGACTTTTGGTCTTTGGGACCTCCAAAGGCTACGGCGCCATCATACCAAGCAGTGAAAAGTCTGAAGCGCCCCAGCAGAGCACCTGAACCAGATGTGCAACAAGACTTCAGTCAACACCAGCCCCCAAGTCACCCAACTCCATGACATCATGCCAGGCTGGAAAAGTCAACAGGCCTCTGACTTCTGGCTCTGGCCCTCCTCTCTCCTCTCTCCCTCTGTTCTCCTTTCTCCTGCCTCTTGCTGTTCCTAACCCAGGGACAATATTTAGAAAGCAGAGCTGGTTCAGGCAGCCCTCTCAATTACTTTGGCTGGAACCTTCCTGAGTACATTTTGCTATCTCTTTGTGATGTAAACAGGGGCACTCACAGTTGGCCAGGGATGCTCTTTCTGCTTTAATTACACAGGCATAATTATAGTCCCAGAGTCTGGAAAAAAGCACAGAGTTCTTTGGAGAACTTCACAGAGATTTTTCTGTTATGACATAGTTTATCTGGGGGGACAAAAACAAAACAACAACAAAAAAATAGTAAGCCAAAAGGCATTTCCAAAGAGGAAATAATAAAACAATTCATGCTAGCATTCCAATCTGTACTGAATAGATGACAAAAATCAGAGGAGTCTTTTTTTGGAGGGGCAGAGAGTTGTCTCAGAATGTTGAACTCATGGATAGGGTGGGAAAATCTAGATAAATCCTACTGAATGGATGTGGGTGGAGAAGGATATAAAAACAAATATTTTTACTTGGGAAAGCAGTAATAAAGCATCCGCTGCATCCCACTGAATTTGTGAGTGCCCTAGCTCCCTCACCCCCATCCTGGGGATTATGGACAATGATCCCACCATAGTAATAGTAGTCTGGCTTCAACTTGAGTCATAAAAATTCCCCTTGCCCCCAGATGTTCAGTAAGAGGGCACTTGGTTACTCCGCTGATGTAGCGAGAAATCACAGAACTGCCAGGGTAATGGAGAGAGCAGTGACAGAGGTGGAGAGAGAGGGCTGTTTCTCTGTTATGAAACATGTTTTTATAGGTAATTCTGATGTACAGTGGATATTAAATAGAGCAACTAAAAGATGTTTTATTTTAGATTAGTGCTAGAGTGATATTTTCCCCATGGCACTAATAATCCGGCAGCTTTCAAAAGCCTATTTCCCTTCCCAGTATCTCAGACTCTCAGCTCTGTCCTGGTGTAAGGATAAACCATTGCATTGACAATTCTTTCTTAGAAAAGGAGAGAATCACCTTTATAGATAGGTGCACATGATATTTAGAAAGGAGAGACATCATGCTTTTGTTTATTTGTTTTTGGTAGGAAGTAAAATATTAAATAAACCCTACCTTTGCTATTTGGAGATACAGGGGCAACCCGCGTTAAAAGATGCCATTTCAACATGGGCTTTTTGTAATTGAGCGATCATTTAAAAAGCCCCCTTGCTGCACATGTGCCTTTTGGAATCCAGGGGCGCACCAGTTTGGCCTTACATCCTGGTTGTCGGCCACATGCAGGATGTACAATCCTTGTTTAATTGTGTTCTTCTTACATACTTCAAGGGCTGTCACAGGAACAACAGAGGCCTGTTGTTGCAACCACATCGTTTCCAATCACAGTGGGGAAAAAAAAACAAGGTCATTGTGGGCTTGCAGCGTTGTTAAGGTTTTGAGCCTGCCCCAATTATTTTATTCATGTTAAAATTTAAGGAGATGAGAAACATATTGAAGAGAGGACAGAAGTTAATTTACATCTGCCACTTCCCCCTCTGCAATATTTAAATGCCTGTCACTCTCCCACCCCTTTTAGCTGAAGGGGGAGTCCTTTCAGCCAAGCCCCCTCCTCCTCTACTGTTTTTTTCTTTTTCTTTTTTTTTTTTCAATTTGTTAAGATGCTGAAATCTGCTTTGTGTGATTTATGAAGGAACTTGAAGCGATTAGTTTCACAGTGCATGAAAATTCCTCAGGTTCAGGGGGGATGGCCAATCTGTTACACTGTTTGCCATGGACTGGATGGGAACTTGAGCAGCTCGGAGCCATAAGGAGATTGTGTTGAGTTATTAAACACTTGTGGTAAAGCTGCTTATTGTTAATTCCCCGATGTCCTGCTGAAGCGATAGGATAAAATCAGATCGGATTAGATCAAAGAGCCTGGGAGCCAGCCTTTGGAGCAGATTCATTTAGTCAATAAAGAGACCTCCTGAGAGAGGGGGAGAGAATCTGGGCAGTGCTGGTAGCCCGGGGATTAAGATGGGAGGGGGCAGGAAGTGGTGGGAAAGAAACAACAGTTTATACGTATGCATTTCCTCTTCTTATGGAGTGTAATTATCCTCTGAAACACTTTTAGCCACCCTCACGAAAGGGTAAGGGTATAACCATTTCTTTAAGATTTCATTACTCCAATATTCTATGACTCCAATAATGCCACCACAGACCAGGAGGTTATTTTAAAAAACAAACAAACAGAACAAAATAACTTCAGTTCCATGAAAGGTATTTCCACAAAAGCAATTTAGGCTTAAATGATTCCCCAAGAAACATTAATCCCTATGAGTTAATCTGCAAAATTTCCTATAGTCCCTTTGTGAGGAGAAATAATGGAGAAACACCAAAAGGCCAAAGTCTAGCTCCACCCCCTCTTTGTAATCCCCCCCATGCCCATCTTCCAACCCCCCTGCCAATAATTATAGAGCATTGTATATTAAGAGGTATGCTGTGGCTCCCTTCATCCATGATTAACACTTAAGCTGAAGCCTATTCATTCATCTCTTAGCCCTACCCAACCCTGCTAAAATGCGGACTTGCCAATAAGGAAGTGACACCCATTAGAAAGTTAACCATGGAAAATGAGGGAAAAAATGAAGGATAGAGCAAATTAAGAATGTGAGTCCCTCAATGGTTATTGACCTTAATGGCGTTATAAAAATGATGTCGGCTTTTACCAGGAATAATTTATATTCTGAATTAAATAAGGATATGTATCTATAAATCCATTCTATAAAACTTAATTTTCCATCTAGATATGCTGATTACTCCGGGCCGGCATACCTTTACCGGTTGTTAATTACTGCGGGATGGTTTAACACTATTTTCCAAATCAGCATGCATGCATAAAATGACTGCAATCCAATTTGACACATTATTAGTGATGATTATTGTCATAGATAAATTAGATTGAACAGAAAATAACCTTCATCTTTAGCATGTTTTAGCTCTCAGAATTAATGTGATTTGGTGAACACATATAAATAAAAATCTGATGAGTCCCTGCTGACTACAGGGCCTGCTGGTGCTGAAGTATATCAATTTCATGCAGATGATGAATTCCTTAAGCATTCAATGATAATCATGCTTGATTTGACAAGACTTTCTCATGCTATTTTAGGGCCTTAATTTTCTGTGAAGTTCTGTCAAGTGCTCATCAAGCACCCACTTATCTCCATATCTTAACCTGGCAGCCAATCACAAGGTTGCCTAACAGTAGAGCTACGGAGTGCCAGTCTATTAATATTCAAGTCACGTGACTGTCCAAGGAGAGAAACCAATCAATGGCTGATTAACATTCAGGTCACATGACTCCCGAGGAGAGTAAATGAGTTACACAGTAAGACATCAAACAAATTTTCATCTTGAAAGAGTGATTGCTTTTTCTGCTGCTGTGATGTTTGTCAAATTCGCTCTAGCCTTGTCCAATTAAGCTCCATGAGCTGAATTAATAATGAAGAGATGTAAGCACCGTGCCAGCATGAGAGCTGCGAGCGGTGCCACGGAATAAGAACTGCTAAAAAAAAATTCTTAGAATGATTGAAAAATCACATCTGGATAACTGGAATAATTGCTTTTGCAATCTTGATGCTGTTTTGTAATCTCTAGTGCAAAGTGTGAAACCAGAGTATGCTGGGACATGGCACTGAGTTGGCGTTAGACTTCAAAGACGAATGTGGCTTTGAGTTTAGAATGATTTTAAGGGCATTATACAAATACATGTTAATTGGATTATTGTTTTTGACTGTAGTAATGAATTTCATTTGCACACTCAATTATGTTCTGGGGCCTCCTAGAGATAGAATCTCTCAGAATTGTTTCACCTCTCAGAAGAAGGTAAGGAGATTATTCTGTATTCGTATCTCCTGGGTGAAGAAAGGACTGGACCAAGTACCTTAGAGTGAATTTGAGTGTCATTGTGAATCGGGTGTGTGGGTTTGTACTGTTCATTTTATTAATCGTCAGAGGTCAGTAAATTAAATTCACCGAATTATTTCAAAAAGCGCATGTGAGCCCAGGGAGAATTTTCAGTAAAAGGCAGATGCTATCTTGCTCTTGATAGCCAATGACAGCTTTCGTGGAGTTTTCAGAGTAAGTTCTGTTCCATCACCAAGTCGATTGCATTTCAGCACAGATGCACTACTAAATTCAGGTGACATATTTAGAATAGAGACCCTATGACTAATAAAGCTTTCATTCCTTCCCTGAAGGGAGTGAGACTCGACTAATGGTTTATTGGCATTATCAGAAAGTGTCAAATCCCACTTAATAAGTTCCAGCATGAAATTAGCTAGATTCCCAAAGGCCTTTCTGAAACAATATAGTCAAATAAAAGGTGTTGGGCGTGCTGGAAAGAGTGTTAAAACCAGTTACTTGGAAGTGAGGAGAAAATAAATCTAACTGTAGGCAGGAGGCAATGTTTATGTATACAGTTAATAACCTTCTTAATGGGACTTCTTGGCTTGGTGATTCCTGTATGCGGGAGGAAAGTGAGATGTGGAACACAGGGTAGGCGAAGGGCCATAAGTCAATTCCCAGCACTGTTAGTCAAGGATAGAAATTGCAAAGAGAGAAGCAATGGATTAAAAAACCCCAGCAAGCAGAGAGAGTGGAAGGAGAGATGAATTGTGCATTTGGACTGGGAGGAAACAGAACTGGAAGGGGAATGGTTGAGAGTCCACGCTGGACCATCCTGATGTAATTAAAACTGACTTAGTCCAAAGAACAGGGGACTCCACCACTCCCTGAGATTCGTTTTCGAAGGGAGCATGAGGCCTAAAAGAGGGCATATCATAGAAATGGTATTTGTTTGTTTGTTTTTAAAAAAGCAAAAGTTGGGATCCCAGCCACTAAGGTTCAAATCCAATTTCAGAGACTTATGAAAACTCAGCTCTGGGTTGCTCTGAAAAGACCCACGGTACCCAAGGTAATGTAAGTTTACCAGATATTCTTCTCCTGAATATTTTACCCCAAGACTTGCTTTGCAGCAAACTTGCAGCCTGGAGTTCTGCTTACATTCAGCTCACATGCAATGGAGCCCCTTCCTACAAGTACCCCCAACTTCCTGACACTTGAGAGCCATGGAATGGAATGGAAGGTGGCTCCAGTTGTCCTCAGTCAGCTTTCCTGGGCTCTGAATAAAAGACTATTCCAGTTTCTGCATAACTTTACATAATTAATAGTTTTCCATGCAAACTATTGTTTGCCTTAATTGTTGTTTCAACAGCTGTTTTCATTAAATCCTAAAGCCCGCTGTGTCTAATCCTTTGAGCCCCGCTATTGATAACAAGAACTGCTCTGAAGCTTGCTCTGGAGGAAGAGTTCCTGCCAAGCTGGAAAACCGTCCTGAAGTGACTTGAAAACTCAGGCCTACAGTGGGGCTGGTTGTGTAGCTAATCCATTAGGCTTTTCAAAAGAGCCATGCTCTGTACCCTTATGGCCAAATTGACCCAACAACCAATCAATGCCTTTATTTGCTGAGTGGCTGCCCCTGAAGGGTCTTATAGCTGGGTCCAAGTTGTAATCAAAGCCTCCATCAGTACTGGGGCCTGATGACATAAATGGCCAAACTTTCAACGCGGCTGGCCAGAGTCCAGTCACACCATTTTGAAGATACAAAGAGGCTGTGTTGCACGGTGGAATTCATTTTCTTGTTTACTTCCTCCAGCAACAAGAGCATCATCAGCACGCTCAGTGCATCGGATCAGACCGCAGAGCTGTTGACAGAAGCTTGGCGAGGTTTGCCAGCTTTCCACATGAAACGCTGGCTTTCTTCTCATACACCCCCTACCGTTTGTGTCTCTGCCAATTGTAGCACATCAGAGCGGCCATTGAGATAATGACCGTGAAGTCTCATGATACACTTTGATGAAGTGTAACATTTTTTAAAGGATTTTTGTCTGTGCCAAAATGATCGACACAGCTGACTAAAAATCGCCCCATCAAAATCAAGGCTGATGAACAGCGGGCAGAGGCATGAGTCTCCCCAGAGAAGACGGGGAGGGGGGATTTGCAGCCAGAGTGTCTTTCTTTCCTTGTCTAATGTGCACCAGAGTCCTTTGTTAAAAAGTCGTCTTTGTTTCGGATGAATATGTGTCAGTTGCTGATACTTCAGGCTCCAATATTTTTTAATTCTTTTTTTTCCCCCTTCTCGAAAACCCCAGAAGATATAGGCACAGATTCCTAACTGACAGTTCCTTACTAATACCTCAGAAAACATGTTGTTAATAACTTCATATTGGTTGAAGAAAGCATTCTGGGTACTTCCCAGGTTTTCAGTCAGAGACTGGTCCTATACTAGTTAGTGTCCATGTAACTTTGGATTAGTCTAGTTTGGCTAAGATTGAAAAAAAGTTACACAAAAGTGGTTCTGAGCCAATGAAAAATAAAATTAACCTGCTGTGAGTTTCTTTGGAAGAATAATGATGTGTTTAATTTACTGCCTGAACTGTTGTGATTATCATTCATTTCACACCTGCTGTCACTCAGGGATCGCACCAGGTGAAGTGAGTTCGTATTCACATTTGCGCCTCTGACCCTCAGAAAGGCTCCATTCACAGGTAAGGAAACCAAGACCCAAATGAGGAAGCTGAG
The DNA here is from genome assembly GCF_964194105.1 of Spermophilus citellus. NCBI lineage: Eukaryota > Metazoa > Chordata > Mammalia > Rodentia > Sciuridae > Spermophilus > Spermophilus citellus. Next base: position 85,804,317 of record NC_138183.1, read on the forward strand.
TGCTGGAGATGTTAAGTAACTTGACCAAAGCCAAAGAGTCAGGAAGTGGGAAGGCAGGGTCTGACCAGCACTCTTGCTTAAGAGATGTGTTCCCTTTCTGCCTGTGGTCACTGTTTCCATAGTACACCTGATGTGGCTTATTAAATGGGGCTTAGTGGGAGAAGAGAAAATGATTTGTGGTTGAATTGATAAAGGCAGTGAACAAAATGGATTTACAGTTTGCCATTCTTATCTCTCAAGTCTTTTCAAGGAAGACATTAGCTATGTGGTTTCCTCTCCTACAAGTTAACAATGTATGTTTACTTTCCTCATTTGTCAGAATGATGGCTGAGTTTCCTAGAATCCATCAAAGAACCAAAACTTTAAAGTTCATTAAAGTACAAATAATATCTTTCATATCCACAGAATCTAAGGTGATCAGGAAACTCACCAAACCAGACCAAATTAACAGATAAAAAGATCCATTTGTTTCTTTCCAAATATTCTCTAGCTCAAGTCTATTTCTCAAAGTGTGGTCCCAGGATCCGGGTTACCATCTGAAATATAAAACTCTCCCCTAAGACTTACTGAATTAGAAACTCTGGAATGGGACCCAGCCATCTTTTAACCAGGTTTTAACAACATTAATTTTGACTGTGAGAGAAGTTGCAGCCAGGGTTTGGCTAACCTGTCTCCATCTGCAGTTTTCCTTCTTACCTAGGGTTAAAGGTCAAGATAGTTTTCCCCCTTTGGGAGGAAGTAGGGGTTGTGAACTTTAGGACTTCTCAGAATGGCACAATTAGGGGACACCTGGGCTTAAGTAAGTTTACACAGAAACCACAAGTCCAAGGAGGTTACACTTCAATTGACTTTAGAATCTTTGCCTCTGTATAAGAATCTATACGTATTCTCAAGAGCAGCCAGTATATGTAAGAACAGGGTTGAGGGCAGTGAATTGGGGAAAAGGGAGAGTAAAGGAAGTCGGGGTAAGGGAATAATGATAAAAATGCTTGTATTTGAACTTGCAAATGAGATCCCCTTTGGGCTTTTAAAAATTCTTCATACTGTTTCTCTAAGTACAGTCAAATAAAAGGTGACAAAAGCTCAGACAACAGAACAAAGGCACCAACCTAATTTTATGCACACATTGCAGGGAATAAACTACAGGATTTCACCACCCTCTCTCCAAAGAAAGTATATTTCTGGAGTCAAGATGGGTTCGTCCCAGTTTGCACTTAGATTTAATTTTATTAATTGTTTGAATTTTAAAAGGAACAGCACCCCCAAATTCCAGTTTTGCAGAGAGATCCATGCAGATAAATTTGTGCATAAAAGCCATCCTGAAAGAAAAAGGACAAGGGAGGCCGAGAAATGGCAGGAGTGTAGCTTAGGCTTCTTATCACATGGGAGCCAGGCAGGAGTTACGGATCTCCATTTGCACAAGGAAACTTGCCTAATGGACCCAGAGGTTTTCTGAGAAATCTTTCAGCCTCCCTCTTTGTACCAAAGTATGGGCATATGCATTTTCTAAAGGATGAGTATTCTATTGGGAGTGTCATCACCAACTCCTTAGCTCATTTCAAATGGAAAGCACTTAGATGCCAAAGGAAAAGGGCTCTAGTATATTTCGTTCAGGAGCCCTTGAGTGAGGGAAACACATAAATCCATTTGATTTTAAGGTAAGCTCTTACTATCTGTAAGAGCCCATCCCTTACCTTTGCTTTCCTCATTTGTCAAATCATGGTTTACCTTCTCTAAAACCCTCAAAGAGTCACAAGTTGATTGTTTGAGGAATCATTAGGTACAGACTAACACCTTTCATTTCCACCAAATCTAAAAGGATCAGGGAACAAACTGAATTAGTCCAAATTGACAAATAAAAAGATTCTTTGGTTTCTTTCCAAATAGTCTCTACTGCTGAACCTTTGCTTACGTGTGTATTTCTCAAAGTGCTGTCCCTGGAACCAGGTCACCAGCAGCATCTGAAATGTAAATCCCTCCCATCCCCCCAGACTTAATGAATTAGATACTTTGGAAGTGAGGCCCAGCCATCTGTGTTTAACAAGCTCTCCAGTGATTTTGATGCTCCCTCAAATCTCAGACCATTTGCTCAAGTTGTCCTGGCTGCCCCAAATTCCGTTTTTTGAGGTCTATTCAAGACCTTATTTAAATTTTGATTTCTTCAGGAAGACTTCCCAGGATTTCTTGAATGAAATTAAGTTCTCCTTTTCCCACCATCTTGGAGCAACTTCCCTCTACTATTAACAACTTGTTATAGCTTCCTTGTACTTGCTGTTTTTGTCCAAGGTATGGCAGGCAGCCACTGACATGGCTCCCCATGATCCCCACTGATTGTTTCCACAGTCCCTATGTTTCCCTCCCATTGAGTGTAGGTTGCTCTTATTGACTTTTGCAGCAGATGTGGTGGGATGTCATTTTTGAGATAAGGTTATAAAAAGACTAGCTCCCAATTTGGTAATGCTCTCTTGTGGGGTGGGTTCTCTTGCTTTTATTTCCTTTTTCTTTCTCTCTGTCTCCCTACTTACCTTTTCATCACTGTCAGTCCAGCCACCAGGTAAACCATCCAGTCAACCCTGCTAGAGAAGTTCTGGGGAATGAGAGGCCTTGTGGAGGCTGTTGTCTGCAAGAGTGCATGTGAATGAATTTCTCTGTGGATCTGCTCCACAGTTAAATCTTGAAATGACCTTAGCTGGGTTGGGGATGTGACTCAGTGGTAGAGGGCATATCTAGAATGCATGAAGTCCTTGGTTTTCTCTCCAGGACTGCCTAAAATCTTACTGCTCACAAGGCACCACTGTGCCCACCTGTAATCCCACCAACTCAGGAGTCTGAGGCAGAAGGCTCTCAAGTTCGAGGTCAGCCTTAGCAACTTAGTGAGACTCTGTCTCAGAACCCAAAATAAAAGGGCCGGGGTGGTCAAGTACCCCTGGGTTTAATCCCCAATACCAAAAAGAATAAAGGAAAAGAAAAAGAAATGACCTCAGCTTTTGCCACACCTTGTTGGTGTGTGCAGTTTTGTGAGTGACCCTGAGCTAGATCCACCTGCTTCTCTGTTCCTGTGCCCCTGAAATTATAAGATACAAATGTTGGTTGCTTTAAGTTGCTAAGTTTGGGGGTGAATTTGTCATGCAGCAATAGATAACTAAACACAAAGGGCTTGCATGTTTCTGTATTCTCCAAAGCTCATCATTGGATGCTTGGCTTCTAATAGGAGATTATTATGTGATTGTTGGAGGAATTTTTCCTTAAGAAATTTTCAAGAGTAGATATTATCTAGGCTTAAAAGGGATGTATTCACTGTAGGTTCCAGGAAAAATATGCCTAATAATTATGGGAATAGATCAAAAAGGGTGGGGCCTAAGGGAACACAGGGAAAGGAAGAAGGGAGAATGTGATAAGTTTGAGGGAAACTGTCAATTAGGCTTCTAAACTTTTTCCTTTGAGTTTTCTTGCAGTTATAGATCTCAAACTTATCAAAGAAAATAATTTTTATTTTACCATTTGAAGAGGATTGAGCCTCTGCTACCCAAATAAATCTCTCCAATACGGAAAAAGCCCAGAAGTTCTAAAATGTCATTGAGAGCCTACCATTTGAAGACAAACTATAACATTGAAGAGTCTGGGTTTGGATTTTGCCAAGACCAGTATACAAATGACTCTCCCTTACTTTTATTCTTCTACCTACTACATTTTGAACTTTTTTTTTTCTTCTTCTTCTTCTTGTTATTAGGGACTGAACCTAGGGCTTTATGCATACTAAGCACATGCTTTACTACTGATATTCATCCCCAGCCAGATCTTTATTTTTAAAACTGACAAATAAAAATTGTATGTATCATAATACAATGTATTTTGAAATATGTATGCATTGTGGAATTACACATCTCTTTTTCTCAACATTCTAATAGTCATATTGTCTAATCATCGACTCTTGACGTTTCCTTGAATAAGCTCCTAAAAAGAAGAGCGGACAAATCCTCAAGGATTTGGGAGTAGCTGGAAGTCAATCTTCCTCCGTTCATGGATATACACCTCTTGCTTGGCTCAGTGTCACCTCTGATTTCTTTCCCTTTCTTGTCTGAAGGAGACGGAGAGTGCCTGAGAGAAAAGAGTGGGTGTTGAAATCAGACTAGCAGCCCACCAGCTCACAGGCCCAGCTCACATGACTTTCTGCAGAGTGATGCCAAATTATTCTTTCTGCCCTCCAGGATTAATGCTCTCTGGGAGCTTCATAATGCTGAAGTTCCTGCCACCATGCGCGCGCACACACACACACACACACACACACACACACACTCAAAAAGAGTATAATGCACACCTCTGTGAACTCCAATCTCAGAATGCAGCTGGCTACAACCAATAGTGGAATGCCTTTTCCTGGCCCCTGAGGACATAATGGAGAGTGGCTTTCTGGGAGATTGCTTGACTGGGTGGGGAGTGAAGACTTTAATTTCAAGTAATCTTGTTTGCACTTTCCTTGAGAAAAGGCTTGGCTTGGATGACACCTAATATAATATGATTTATCTGGTGTAAGTGCAAGAAGTTTTCTCTTCATTTTAATTTCCTCATTTCCTGAACATCAGGTGTTCTTTTTTGAGATTATTATTTTTTTAATTTTTTCACTCTTGTTCTGTTTGGTCTCATTTTTGAGAACAAAACAATTATTCAGGAGAAAGACTTGATTACAGTTTATAATATAGGGGTATTAAGTTGACTATTACTTATATTATTTAACCAAAGACAAGCCAAATGAAACAATATAACTCTGTGATTTCCAGGCACAGAGCTTTAGAATAAGAGCCACACAAAATTGCTTCTCGTTATGATTTGAGGAGTGCTGTAAGCAAGCTTAATTGAGTTTGCAGGAATTTTGAAGTTGTTATTTATGGAAGGCTGATCTTGCTGGAGAGATCCCCCTGGGCTCTACACTCTTCAGTTTCTTACTTCTCCTTTTCCTCCACCCGCCTGCCCCACCTTTTCCAGGAAGCATCCTTCCCTGCATAGAAATGGCCCTCTTCTCTCATCCTCTCCAGGATTCACCCCTGTCGCAGTCTGGCTGGGCACAAATCACGAGCCACTCAAGGAGGAACAAACTTTATTTCCGAACTCCACCAGCACACTCCACACACGCTCCTGGGAAGTCTCCCCAACGCCACCCATGCGGCTCCTCCAGGAACACCACACACCAACCGGAACTCCCTCCACCGGAACTTCACCAACCAACGCGAACTCTTCAGGAATCCCCGCGAGAGCTCAACCGGAACTCAACGGGAACTCCACGAGAACTCAAAAGTCATCATCTTAATGGCTTGCTGGCGTCACCTCTCAACCACTACTTCTGGCAAAAGTGCCATGCGTAATCCCAACTCAGCTGTGGCCCTCAACACACCCCAGTGAGAGGAAGAATGGCATTTCTGACTGTGAGATGACGAAAATCTCATGCCTATCAGTTCACATAGTTCAGCTGGGTAAGCAGGGTAAAGTTGATGCTCACAAGTGGCCAGTTTCTCTTCAGTTCTCAGTGGAATCCGAATCATACCACATCTTCATGACATGAGTTAGGCTAGGGAACAACAGCAGGGGATACACTGGGGGTGCATTTCCAGATCCCAGTGGATGCCTGAAACTGCAGATAGTGTCAAATCCTATACAGTATATATGATATCTTTCCTATACATTCATTCTTATAATAAAGTTTATAAATTAGACACAGAGATTAATAGCAATAAATGATAATAAAATAGAATAATTATAACAATATGACATAATAAAGGTCATGTGAATGTTCTCTCTCCTCTCTCAAAATATCTTAAATTTCTGTAGTAATATTTTTGAACCGTGGTTGGCCATAGGTTACTAAAACCAAAGAAAACAAAATCACAGATGAGTGGGGACTACTGTGCTGCTCTACAAATCTCCCTTTCCTCTTATGAGCTTATCTAAATCTACATTTGAAGGAAAGAGTAAAAATTGATATTGGCCTCTGGTCCAAGTAGTGATTTCTCAGAATATTTGCCAGATATGAATAATAATATTTTGATCCCTCTCCCACTTGTGTGTTGAGGTCCCAATTGGCTCAGGAATCAAAGCTTGGACCACAACCAACACCTCATCAACCATTCATGCTCTAAGGGCTCTTCCTAGCTCCTCAACCTGCTTGTTCTAACTCTTTCCTGCAGTTTCCAAGTCTCACTACCATTCAATCTTGGTTCATTTGGTTTTGGAAACATTGAGATAGATTCTGCTTTTCCCCATTCCAGACTTCTTCCTACTGAGGAGGAGGCTGAGCAAGTATGGGCAGAGGCCAAACAATGGCGGCTGGTAGGGATAACTTGGAGGGAGGGAATGCTGCCCCACCCTTACTGACTCCTTCTGTTTATCCTTTTGTCAACTTGGAAGACTTTGCCAGGGTAGAAAAGCCACACATTCCTGGTATAATTGATAGGGCACTGTCAAACAGATGGTATAAGTGGTTTATTTTGAAGGAGTTTATTACCAGCCACAAAACTTCGAGTCAGCTATTTGCAGGGAGCCCTTATGAAGGAAGCCCCTGTTTATGGCATCCACCCTCAAAGGCATCTGACAGAGGACTTACTGTACTTTTGCACCCAACCACATTTAATCCATTATAAGACCCCTTTGTATGAGAAGGCTTACCAGAGGAAATTAATGTAGGATTTTGCAAACAGCTCTTAAGAATGCCTTTTATATAGAACTGTGTAGTTCTAAGAGCAAAGTGGGATCCCTCCCCTCTACATTGTTATGACTTGACATCTCTAGTATGGAAAGTTTCCAGCAAGTTCTGATAAGAAAAAGCTGGACCTTTTGCTTTTGTGGAAACCACAGCCGAATAAAGCCATTATATTATCTATTCACTTAGTTTCCTCTTATAAATACAAATGCTTAAATGCATTAAGAGAGTGGGCCCAAGTTTGGGGAAGTGAGGTGGCAGCACTTAAAAGGCAGTGAGAAATTGAAAATCTAAATTACAATGGCTGGTAATGTGGACAACTGAAGGTAAACATGTGCCTTCCACAGAGGAAGGTATTCTCTGACCCAGTAGTAAATTTTAGATCTTGAATTTCTGGGAATGGAGACAGAGTTTTTTAATTAAAAGATTGACACATCAGCCAGGTGTGGTGGCTGCACTGCAGTAATCCCAGAGATCTGCAGCCTATGGTTGGAGGACTGCAAATTTGAGACCAGCCTCAGCAACTTTGTGACAGCTTATTTCAAAATAAAAAAAAACAAAAGGGCTGTGGATGTAGCTCATTGGTAGAGCACCTGGGTTCAATTCCCAGTACTGGGGGGGAAAAATTGACACATCAGCCTTTTATGTTTTTTGTTGTTGTTATTAGGGCATTGTGAATAAAGCAATTACCATTTTTTTTGGCTTCATCATCTCATAACATAAGGAATAATATGACATCAAAAATTAAGGTATAATCTCGTAAAGAATCATTTCCTTATATTTAGTGAACCTATCCCTGGGTAAAAGGTCACTACCTTGGGATTTTTTTTTTTTTCCTCATTGCATAACAGATCTGAGTGTGTCCTTGCTGCCGCTGCCTGGCCCCAGTTCAAGACCTGGCATTAGTACCTGGGCTTTGAAGTGAGATGACCTGAGGTCAAGTCTATCCCTTTGTGACTGGTTGTCTGTGTGCCTTGGGCAAGTTTGCCCAAGTCTCTGTTCTTGTATCTGTTAAGTGTGATATCTATTCTTTAATAAGCTCTTGAGGGCTGGGTTTGTAACTCAGTGGTAGAGTGCTTGCCTGGCATATGCGATGCACTGGGTTCGACTCTCAGCACCACACAAAAATAAATAAGGTATACAATTTGATGTTTAAAAAGGCTGTTGAGAGAATTGAGTGAGGTAAGGGAAAAGTGACAGGGTTGTGACATGCTTAGCACTTGGCAGCTCTGACATGCCCTCTGGAGATTACAGAAGCAGGATGTAGAGTGAAGGCAGAAATGCTCAACAGCTGACCTCAGAGGAACACAAGCTTTTTAGTTTTGTTTCTTTCTTACCTATATTCTATCACTTATATTTATAAGCAAATCATTTATAAAAAGTATAAAATTGAAAGAAAAGAAACAAAGTATAGGTAGCCCGCAGAGGCTAGCTTTGCTGTTTTGGAAGCAGAGGGACAAAGAGATAAAAGTAACAATGTGGATTCCAAGTGCTGTTCTTCTTGGCTGGTTAGAGGCAGCTTCAATCTTAGGTGCAAGAATGCTCTCCCCACCATTTATTTTCTTTCTCCTGTTTTGTGATCATTTGTCAGCTTTTTGTTAATATCCTTCCTGATACTTTTGCCTGGAACTGCATGTTCCCTCAGCCACCATACTTTGTACTGGATAAACTGTCATCCTTCAAGATGTCTTCTTCTTAAAAATTTCTTCTGGTAACCAGGCATGGTGAGGCACACCTGTAATCCCATTGACTCAGGAGGCAGGAGGATTGCAAGTTTGAGGCCAGCTTCAGTAATTTAGCCAGACCCTGTCTCAAAACAAACAAACAAACGAGCCCATAAAAAGGTCTGCGGATGTAGCTCTGAGTTCAATCCCCAGCACCACATCTGCACGCACACAAAGGGGTTTTTTCCTCTCTTTTTTTCCTCACTCTTTTACACTGAATTGTAATTTTAACAAAATATATCTTTTTTTTCCATCAAAGTGGGAGCTCTTGAAAAACAAATTTATAGTCTTACTGTGAAGAGTAACCCAGTTTTGCAGGTGCCACATTTAATATCAAGTAAATATTGAATAAATGTATCCAATGAGTGAAGATCAATATATAGTTGGACAAGTGGTACCTGGTGTGTTGGAGCAAAATATTATGCACTGATTTGTGTTTCCCTCAAATTCACATATTGAAATCCTATTAGGAATTAGTAACTAGTGATGTGACTGTGTTTGGAGATGGGGAATCTTTAAAGAGGCAATTAAGTTAAAATGAAACCACTTAGGGTGGGCCTTCATTCAGACTGACTGATGTCCTTACAAGAAGATGCACCAGAAGATTAGGACACACAAAGAGACAGCAGGGATTCTCAGCCACAGGAAGAATGCCACAGGAGGACAGTGAAAAGGTGGCCATCTGCAAGCCAAGGAGAGAGACTTCAGGAGACTCCAAAATTGCCAATACCTTGACTTGGACTTCTATCCTCCAGAAGTATGGGAAAATACATTTCTGTTGGTTAGGCCACCTTGTCTGTGGTGTTTTGTTATGGCAACCCTAGCAAACAAATACACAGAGTAATGTGAATAGTCATTTCTGGGGAAAATGGTGATGTATTTTTAAAATCACTGGTGTAAAAAGAGGACTTAAAGGGAGGAAGTAACTTTGTAACAACTAAATAGCAACAATGGCAGTATTATTGAGTGCTTACACATGCAGACACTTGTCAAAGTGGTTTGAATGCATTATCTAATTTTTACAATAAGCCTAGGAGGTAGTATTGTCATTCCTATTTTATAAATGGTGAAATTGAGGTTTGGAAAGATTGGGTAAAAAATCTCATAGATCACCCAGGTGCTGAGCAGTGGAGTCAGACCTGGACTCAGGTCTAATTCTGAAGCTTAGGATCATATTCTGCCACCTGATCGGGTTACATTCATTCTAAGTGAATAGTACCTTCAGAGCAGGCCAGAACAACACGGAATTTGAATAGTTTCTGAGGCATGTTTTCCTCAAAAACATTAAACTTCAAAGGAACATGACTTCAGAAATATATGGAAATATTATAGCTGAGGAGATTCTGAAAATTTGCTGATGGATGAAATTATGTATTTGGGAACTTGTGAAGACTTTTATGTGGAAACAAAATTGATTTTACAGTAGGTACTGAGTAAAGTCAAAAGTTACAAATGTGGGATTTGCGAAACAAAATTGTGGAAGATTCAGCCTACATCATCCCCAATTAGTAATTTGCATGTGAAGAGCTCAAACCCTTTATGAATCTAGCAACAAATGAAGCAATGCCCATTGGCAGAGATGACAAGGTGGCAGAATTCTCATATAAGTGAAATGCAGAAAGTTGGCTTAGTTGTAGTTTTTGTTTTGTTTTTTTGTTTTTCACATAAGATCTTAGTTCTTTTTTTTTTGTTGTTGTTTGTTTGTTTGTTTTCATCCCACAGAATTAAATTTAATAAACAAAAAGATTTGAAAGACATTTTTTTTTTGCTCACTAAGGATTTCTTCACCAAAGGCATATTTAAAAAAGCTTTTAAACATCTGTTTTTATTAATGAAAACACACTGCTTAATTATACCACTGATTACTATCTTTCACCGGTTGGAAAGTCGAGGAGGAGTCCATTAGCTGAAAATTCAATGCAATTTTTTAGAAAATAAACCACAGTGAAATCTTGGAAGACTTTGAACGCTTTGCCACAAAACATTTTGTTTTGACCTCTGATCACTGCTTTAACGTTCTCTAACTTTTTTTGAAGACGGTTTGTGTCAACCATTGCTTTCATATTAGCTATGTTTTCTAGCACTGGTTGACTTGGACTGAATTCTTGTCTTCTTGGAATTGGACCAAATATTGATCAGTTTCCTTTGAAGTCTGTTCTTCCTCTGCTTCTGGAATAGCAGAAGAGAATCAGGATTATTTTCCTTTTTTTTTCCCCCACCATGGCTGCTCTTGACATGTTTTAATGTATAGCACCTGCGTTAAATTCACTCCGCCAAGCCAAGAGTTGGACTGTCTTGAAATCTACATGTGCTACAGCAAAATTTGATTTTAACCTTTATAGACCAAAGAGTACCCTTTATTGTCTACTGTCCTAAATTCTTTGGGGGAAAGATTAATTAATTGCAAGGAGAAGTTTGCTGCCTGTAATTATGTGGTCTGGGTAAGGAAAGGGCAGCTCAAGCGCAAGAATACAGTTTCTTTTACAAAACAAGACCTGACTTGGGTGGATAAAAGCAACCTTGGAAATCACACTAGGGAAAGAAACCAACCTAGATGTCACTAGGTTTTATTATGAAAGTAACAATAGCATGAAATCACTTTTTTTTTTTTTTAAATTCAGGAACAACTTCCACTTATTTTTAGTTAGAGCTCATTATTGTTCCCTGGTCGAACTTTAGAAAAATTTAAGCTGAAAGAAATCAAACGTCCAAAATGCACCAGTGAAATTCTCCTTTACTTAATGACTGGAAAAGAATAGATCAGTGGGGCTGGAATTGTGGCTCAGTGGTAGAGGGCTTGCCTAGCATTTATGAAGCACTGGGTTTGAGCCTCAGCACTACATAAAAATAAATAAAATAAAGGTCTTTCAACAACTAAAAAATTAAAAAAAAGAATTGATCAGTGGAAGGTTAGATGTAGCATCAAATCTTAAAAAAGAAAAGAAACTACCAAAAGGCCACACATTGTCACACCCAGCAAGAATAGGTATAACATGGACTTCTTTCAATAGAATTGGGTAAATATTTGACCTCCAATGTCATTATGGTTAATGTACATCCCAGACCTCAGAGGATATGGAGATGGAAGTTCTGCTTTCTGATTGGTTCTCTGAGAGTCTTTGGTTGCTTGAGAAAAACTGATCATTTACTCTGTCCTTTACTTGGTACAGTTCAACTGAATTGTTCAATGGATGAAACAAAAATGATCTCATCCTTTGATCATTTAACTTCATGTGGCTTGTAAATCAGTATATAATAATAACTTCTGGGTTAATTATTAACTCTCAGAAAATATTCTCACCAATAGCCTTCAGGGCTAATAACATTCCTTTATTTAATTCTGAAAAGATTAAGATGTGGTTGGCCATGAATGTCCCATAAAATCAAAGTTGATTACAATTACACTAATATTTCTAGAATTCATGTCTCTCTTGCCTTCCCAACAAACTCCCCTATGTTAAATTACTCATTTTGATAACTATGTGAGAAAAAGATGCACAGATGGTATTTCTGAGAATGGCATCAAAGCATTTAAAATTCGGACTGGCAACATATCGAGTATTTATATGTGAGTGGAAAATCATCTTTTGGCTATATTAATACTGCAAAAATAAACACACTTTAGTCTTGATGCAAAGTTTAAAGTTCTCATGGCAGTAACTGTTTGTTCACTTTGCTTACCAGGTACAATAAAATAGTTGACATTTATTAAATGTCCACAGTTTGTTCCCATCAGGTGAGAAAGACATTCAAGGACTTTATGGTTTAATGGGGGAGAAGCAGAAGCACAAATGTGTACATGTAAACAAGCAGGGCTGGCGACGTGTAAACACGCACACATGATCTGGAGCATCTGTGCAAAGATACAGGCAGAAACTGACTGGAAGGATGAAGGGTGGGTACATGGAACAGGTATCCTGCTGAAATGAGGTGAGTGAGGTTTTGTGAAGGCTCTGCCGGGCTTAGAACAGGATTTGTTTTCTACTTCTTAAAAAAATTGAGGATTCATCTACGTACAAGAATGAAAGTTTTAATTCCAATTTTTGATGCAGCAAGGGAGGACTCTGGGGAATTTGCCCCAGAAGTGGTCCTCAAAATGGGGTTTGGACCAGCAGCTGCAGCATTCCATGGGCATTTGTTTGAAATGCAGATGATCTGGCAGGTTGCCCCCAAGCTACTGAGTCAGGCACTCTGGGAGTGAGGCCCAGGGATCTGTTTTGGTCAGCCTGCCAGGAGATTCAAGTTGAGAAGCACTGTTCTAGGTGGTTCTCAGTCTGGATCAGTGATAGCACAGCTTGACAACAGTAAGTCCAGGGGCCAACTGATGTCCATAGGAGGCGTTCTACAAGGGGAGGAGGGGACAGTTAACAAAGGCCTTAAAGCCCACCACCAGAAACTGTAAGTGGATATACTGCAGGCTGGGGTGTATTCAGTAGTAGAGGGTTTGCCTAGTTTGTGGGCATACCATTGGTTTTACCCTTGGCACTGGGGTGAGGGGAAGAGGTTACATCGAGCCCCCTGAAATGTTCACGTTAGAGCCACCATACCGAATTAATGTCTTCAGAGAACGCTAACTTTTACACTTCTTGACTTTATCAGCATGTTGTGTTATGATTCCTGAGACTTTCAAATATAATTTCCTTTGCTTTTAAGGAAAGAATGAGGCGGTGAGAAGGGGGTTTATAGGAGATGGGTAGCTGGGAAATGGCAAAAATAGGAAAAAGTAATTCCAAGAGGAATATAACACTGTAAAAAAAAAAGTTGTTTTTGTTTTTTGATGTCTGACTACGTTGCCCAGAATGATCTCAGATTTGTGGGTTCAAGTGATCTTCTGCCTCAGCCTCCCAAGCGGCAGGAACTACAGGCATGTGCCATCATGCCTGGCTAACAAAGTTATTCTTCAAAAAAAACTATTGTTATATAGCCCATATGCCTAGACTATGGAGCACAATAGAATAAAATAATAATAAGAGCTAATATTTATATAGCTCTAATGTGCCAGGCATGTTCTGAAATATTTGCATATATTAATTCATTAATCCTCACAACATCTGAGATAGGGCTTACTATTTTCCCCACATTAAATGAGAAAACTCACACAGAGAGGTTAAGAAACTTAAGAAAGTTCACACAGCTAGAGCTAAGACTCAGGCGCTCAGCTATGTATTTAATGATTATTTTATGCTCCAAGAACTGAAATACTGGAAGACAGCTATTTCTATTGTGAAAGAGTAACTCATTGTTCTAAATTGTTTGGCCTTTGAGCATTAGGCTTTAGGGCCCAATGGCTTTCTTATTTAATTTTCTGGTTGGCCAGCCTAGTATTTCCTGGGTCTACCTAGTTCTCACAAAAGGTACATAGGGCTGATTTTTGGGTGGGGTAAATCAGTTACCAAAAAAGGGTTAGGCTCAGTGCCCAGAACAAAGTTAGAAATGACTCTGGAATGATCTTCCCTCAGCCCGGAACAGTTTAGTGAAGGCTCAACAGCTCTGCAGATTTTGGGGCCCATCTAAAATGCTTGGGTTCCCCTCAGAGTCCCTGGAGAGAAAGCATGGAGGGGCAGACAAGGACAGCCTGTGGACATCTCGTCATCTGTGGGTCAGCCTCATGATAATGGTTGGAGAGCGTGGACTCTGGAGTCGGACAAGTCTGGTTTTGTCCCAGCTTTTTCTTTTCCAGATGTGGGAACTTAACTGCGATGCCTCATTTTCCTCATTTATAAAATGCACATAAGATTTACGCTTGCCTTAGTGTTGTTGAGAAAACAAAATAAACAATATACTTAAAGTCCCTAAAACAATGCTGTGTTAGTCAGCTTTGCATCACTGTGACCAAACTACCGGACAAGAACAACTTAGGGGAGGAAAGGTTTATTTCACAAGTTCAGAGGATTCAGTCTATGGTAGGCCCACTCCATTGCTCTGGGGCCAAGAGGAGGCAGAACATCATGGTGGAAGGGTGTGGAGGAGGAGAACTGCTCTGATCACCGCAGCCAGGAAGCATAGGGAAGGGGGAAGGGGCTTCAGGGAAAATGAACCCTTCCAGGGCATGCCCCAGTGACCCACCTCCTCCAGTCAGGCCCCACCCACCCATGATTACCACCCAGGAGTCCATTTAAACTAGGACGCACAGATCAGGTTACAGCTGTCATAAACCAGTCACTTCACCTCTGAACCTTCCTGCATTAACACAGGGGAGGGGCACCTCCTCTCCAAACCACAACAAATGCTTGGTACACAGTAAGCACTAAATAAATTTTAGTTCTTCCTGTTGTTTATTGACCACCAACTATGTGCCCTTCACTGTTTTATAAGCTTTCATGGATAGTGATGACCACTGGTTCTTACAAAAATGCTTGACATGGATGTTTCTCATTCCTCCTCCTCCTCCTCCTCCTCCTCCTCCTCCTCTTCCTCCTCCTCATCCTCCTCCTTCTCCTCTTCCTCCTCCTCCTCCTCCTCTTCCTCCTCCTCTTCCTTCTCCCCTCCTCCTCCTCCTCCTCCTCCTCTTCCTCCTCCTCCTCCTCCTCCTTCTCCTCTTCCTCCTCCTCCTCCTCCTCCTCTTCCTCCTCCTCTTCCTCCTCCCCTCCTCCTCCTCTTCCTCCACCTTTTTCTCCTCCTTTTCCTCCTTCATGGTTCTAGTGATAGAACCCAGAGCCTAATGTCTGCTAGGCTCTATCGCTGAGCTACATCCCCAGCACTAGGTGTCTCTCATTTTGCAGATGAAGAAGAATCTGAGTCTCTGTGGGGGTTCATTGGCCCCAAGCAGATTTAAGCAAGAAGTGGCACCACCAGGCTTCAATCAAAAGTGCCTTGAGCCCACAGCCAGCAGCATGGCTGTCCCTTCTCTCAGTTGGACATGAAACCTTATTAGAATAATTGAAATGATTGTTCATGGGGTCCTGGGAAAGCATTACTGATTTACTGCTTTGTTCACACTTTATATAGCTTGTTTTGAAGCCGCTTTTTGTCACTTCACACATCCCCTTTCACTGTGTGTGGGAGTCCTTCTAATAGGTGATGTGTCAGCACAAGAATATTTGATGGGCCCTGTAACTTGTTTATTTTCTGCCCACATGAGTGATTGATAAGTGGTTTGCATGGTGTAGATTTTCTCTTAGGAAGTAACTATAGATCAGCCATCTGTCTGATGCCCAGACAGAGGCAGGACATCGTGCATCCCCAACACTTCTTTTTATTTTTTGGCTTTAAAGCATTTATTGTATCATTTTATTGTATCATACCTGCATGATTTTCTCATGATATTTGTAGATGATTTTTATTCTAGTTATTGTATTTTTCAGTTCTATAGTTTCAAATTGGTTCTTCTATATGATCTTTTTTTTTTGATGAAACTATTTTTTTCATTTCTTTCAAGAAATTCATAATTACTTGTTGGAACAATTTTATGACTGCTTGAAAATCCTGGTCAGATAATCTCAACACCTGATTTGCCTTGGTATTGTCATCTGTTGATGGTCTTTTCTTGCTTGAACTGTGGATTACCTGGCTCTTGAGGTTGTGGGTGGTTTCTATTGTGTCTATTGTGGTTGTGAGATAGAACATTCCATATTGTAGATAGAAGGCAGTCTCCTTATTTAGGCTTAGCATGGAGCTTCTGGCCTACTTTTGTGGGCTGTGGTTCCAATGACAGCTCAATTTTCTGAGCTCTTGCACGCTCCTCTGCTGCTATATTCTTCTGCCACTGCTAGAACTTCTGAGCTATCCCTGTCTATTCCACCTATAGGGGCTGAATGCATATTCATGGGTCACAGTCTATAGGGAATAGGGAAACCCAGAGTGACTAGGCCTGGGGCTCTTTCTCCTCTTGTGGGAGGGAGACATAAGACCCTACTGACATTGTCGCTATAGTAGCACAGCCTACACTTTCAGTGCTCCAAGTGTGCAGAAGGCATTGGGTTGGCCCAGGGCTTTACTGTAGTCCATGCAATTGGGTCAGTGCCCTGGGCATGGGTATGTGTGGAATGGGCAGCCCACCAGGACTTGAAGCTGCCACTGTGGGCAGAGAGGGCCACCAGCCCATCCCCTGGTTGTGGATTGATGGTTGCCGCCCCTACTAGGTCTCTGTTGGGCTTCCCTTCTCTTTCCTAGTCCTTTGACCACAGAGTGAAGGCTTTTCTTGGGATTTATTTCTATGCTTGTTGACCATATTCAGTTGCAGGTTTCTTCAGTGTCCAGCCCAGGAGCATGTGGGAGTGCAATTTACCATGACTGTCACTTCATAGGCCACCTTCTCTTTTCCAGTTTTCAGAACTCTTTTATCATCATCTTTTGGATAATTTCCAGGTTGTTAGTTGTGTTAGAGGACAGAAACAAGGAAAAGTGAATCTATAGGATCTTGGAATCTGTATCATCTTTAATACAAACTATTTTAGATACTTCTTGAAAGCAAATCACACATATATACATATAATTATAATTTATATAATTTAATTTCATATAATTATGCATTTATTATTATATACTTACAGAGTTATAACTATATATATATATATATATATATATATATATATATATATATCTGTTATTTGTGAGTGGAATGTTTAATTTTATGATTGTTCCTGATAAATTAAAGTATGAGTTAAAATTGAAGGTGGGGATTTCAGTGGTGCAGACAGATAGTGGGCATAGAGCATTTCTCTCTTTCCCTCCATGCTAAACACAACCCCCTTCTGTAGGCAATTTAAGAAGCAACCGAAGGGAAACCCTGAAAGATAAAGTGAGCTGGCCTGGGCCCCAGGACTGATGGCCAGACAGAGACAGGGCATCTTGCATCCTTCTGTGCCCCCATGCCTAGACCCAGTGTTTCCTAGCCCCAGCCTAAGCAGCAAAGTTAGCTCAAGTAGACTTATTCTTCCTTGAGCTCCTCAAATATAAGGCAAAAAGTTGGGTGGGAGTGAGGTTTCATAGAGAACCCTGCAAAATAAACTGCCAGGGAAACACTCTCCTTCCTCCATGAGTGTGAGGCATCTCTTTCCCACCAAAAGGTACTGAGGAACGCCAGCTGATCTGTCAAGACAGACCCACCCACAGCAAGCCTCCTGGACCAGGGAGCCTCTTTGTTCTGCAGCTCAAGGTCCTCCTCCCTCCGCCAGGGGAGTGCATCAGTAGGAGGAATGCCTCCTCCATAGACCAGAAAGGAATTTTCTAATCCAGACAGGGAAGTCCTTCTGCCCTTTCAGGCAGCACCAACAGGCACCAGATAAACTCACCAGGCAGAAATAGCACCAAAAATTTGCTGAAAATTAAGCTGTTGAAATCTAAAGACAAAATAAAAACCTTGAAATCAACCTATAACAGAGATTCTGATGACAACACATCTTTTGTTGAAATCACCAAAGGAGCCAGAAGGAAGAGCACCATGGTTTCCAAAGGTTGGAAGAAAATATGTTTCAATCATGAATTCTACATCTGGATGGTAAAATTATCCTTCAGGAATGAGAGGAGATAAAGACATTCTTGGGTGAAGGAAAACAAAGAGATTTTGCCCTAGCTCACTAACCTAAAGAGAAGCTTAAGGAAGTCCTTCAAAAGAAAGGAAACAAAAACAGAAGGAAACTTAAGAGCACCAAGAAAGAAGAAACATTGAAAAGAGCAGAAGGGCCTGGTGTGGTGATACACGCCTGAAATCTCAGTGACTTGGGAGGCTGAGGCAGGAGGATCTCAAATTTGAGGCCAGCCTGGGCTAGCCACTTATCAAGGCTCTGTCTTAAAGTAAACAATGAAAGAGAGCTAGGAATGTAGCTCAGTGGTAGAGTGCTTGCCTAGCATGCCCCTGGGTTCAATTTCAGCACCGGGAAGGAAAGAAGGAAGGGAGGGAGGGAGGGAGGAAGGGGTGGGGAAGAAAGGAAGGAGAGGAGGGGAAGGAGAGGAGAGGCAGGCAGGCAGGTAGGCCCAGACACTTCTTATACCTTGTGCTCTTACTAACACACTGATATGTTAAACTTGAACCTTGTCTTTATTTGTACTTGTGAATGTACAGCTGGTCCTAATCAGCACAGGCAGAATATATGTCCAGGCCCACTATGACCTCTGACATCTAAGTGGACGAGAGTTCCCTGTCTGCATTGCTGTCAGTGTCATTCCTAGGCAAACCACTCAACCTCATTGAGGCTACAAATTTAATTTGCTATTTTCTGTTTAGTCACACAACAGGCTGGAGCCTCCTTGGTAAATTGATTTCCTTCCCTGGTGTCTTACACTGCACATGTTACACGGGGCAGGGAAGTATTGGGGACTCCAAAATAGGTGCTATAAATGTGTCATGAGTGACTACAGCCAAGGGGTATGTGAATTGGTCTTTAATTTATATCTGCATGTTCTACTGCTGTTTGCACAGTAAATCTTTGTGACTTTATAATATTTACTCTGAAGTATACTGTTCACCAAGAAAACAAAGAATTATCAGAACTCACAGTATCAATGACTACAAAAACCTAGAAAGAGACTGTCTTTGACTTTTAGTTATCTAGTGGAAACATATAAAATTGAGAATCTAATATTTTTGACTTGTACACAGAGTACCACTTGGGTAACAGTGGAATTAAAATAAAATGAAAAAAAAATTCAAAGATATCAAAATGGAAGCTCCCTCCTGCCCTTCACATGTTATCAAGAAAGTTATCAAGAAGGTATTAGAGGAGACTTAGCCAGCACATTTAGCACTCTCTGAATTGTACAGAGATGGCAAATCTTTTTTTTTTTTTTTTTTTTTACTTGTAGATGGAAACAAGACCTTTATTTTATTTATTTATTTTTATGTGGGGTTGAGAAGTGAACCCAGTGCCTCACACACGCTAGGCAAGCACTCTACCACTGAGCCACATCCCCAGCCCAAGAGATGGCAAATCTTTAAAAATCAGGAAAAATAGATTTGTTGAGACAAAATATCAGCAGGAGCACTGACCTAACCCATACAGGACTCTGTTCTCTCATCTGTAGAACTGGGGCATCACGATTGATGATTGTTTTGAGATCTTTAGATGTGAAGAGTCTGAGACATTTTAATCTGTTCTTGAAATGGGATTGGATATGGACTTTCCATGAGTTGAGACCCTACAAACTAGATAGAAAGTCTTGTTTGAGGATTTGTAGAAAAGGCAGACCAATTTGGAATTGTTATCTTTATATATGTTTTTAAGGTCTATTTAGATTTAATATTAAACAGGAACATTTATGAGTTGCTGCATTCCAGGAACTGTAGTAGACATCCACAGGAGATCTTGTGTCCGTCGTGGTACTGCCTGGTTAAAAAAAAAAAAAAGAAATGCTCATTTGTAGTTGGATAATAAACAGGAGTTGATTTTGTTACCATCAGCCTTGAAAATATCTTTGGCCCTGCAGCATGGCAAAAGGGAATAGAATCCCTTCTCCCCCAGGATGCCAAAGACCTACAGTGGGCTATGGTCAGGGAGAGAAAGTTTTCTCGGTAGTTACTAAGCAAGTTAGGTCAGAGTATTCCACAGAATTCATTGGTGAGAAGCAGAGACTTCTGGACAATATCATGATAGTGCCTATTTGCAAGCAAATCCATCCACAAAGACTAAAGTCACTTCAGATGGTAATGTGACCCCCTGTTCAAAGAAGTATTATGATGCAAAGAATGCAAGTGTCAGACACACTACCAAGTACTTTAAATGTATGTCTTAATCTTGAAAATACTCAGTATAGTACCTCTTATAGGGGTGGTAAAACTGAGGCACAGGTGGAGGTAAAGCTTGTTGGTCCACCTAGAAATGGGTTGGGAAAAGCTGGGTGACACAAGGAGAAGAGAAACCTAACCAGTGAAACGAGTAGCATTCTTTTAGTTGAGAATAGTGAGAGGAACTAGATGCTGTTTCCATTTTAGTTCCATGATGGTACATTTAATAGAACAATGACACTACATGTCATTTAATTAGATAGCAGGTAATACTCATGCTCAGCTGTTCATTGCCATTGTAGATTCCAAGATAATTAGTCCTTCTGAGTACTGTTACAAGTACATAACTGCACTGACTGGGCTGCACTTGATACTGCAGTATATGTGCAGAGTTTGTTGTGATTCCCATCTAGGTTAAAATCCCAACTCCAAGCCAGACATGGTGGTGCATGCCTGTAATCTCAGCTATTGAGGAGGCCAAGGCAGGAGGATCACAAACTCTAGGCCAGCCTCAGCAACTTTGCAAGACCTTGTCTCAAAATGAGAGATAAAAAGGACTGGGTATGTAACCCAGTGATAGAGTACCCTGTGTTCAACCCCCAGTAACAAACAAATAAATAAATAAATAAAATAGAAACCGAAATCCCGTCACCACTCATAAGCTTTATGCCCTAAGTATACTGCCTGCTGTCGCTCACATGCAAAATAAGTTTAACAATACCTACTTCACAGAGCTTCTGGGAGATTTAAATGAGATCATATGTCTAAAGCAGTTAGCACAGTACCTAGCACATAGTAAATGCTTAATAAACAGTGACTAAAATAGCTGTTCCTACAGTCACCCAACAAGGTAAACCACATCCCTTCACAATGCTCACTTTACCAGGTTTAATTGGGGTGTGACACTCTATAAATTTGTTCCCCAAGGCTCTGCAGTAGACTCAACAAATAGAAAGATATTTAAAGTAATGAACTTGTTCATTATCTTGCCAATTTTATGAGCCAGTCTAACAGGATCTGCCCTAGTCATAGGAGTAAAGTGGCAGAGGCAGCACCCCTACGCTTAGATTTCTGGTGGGAGCATTCTTCCCATCAGACTCCTCCAATAGACTCCTCTTTGCCCCAATTGCTTTTCCACTTCTGTGCGTGAAGCCGGAGCTATGTGTATTTTTATTGCCAGTGTTCTCATATGTTGATTTTTTTCATCCACTAAAAAGTAATGAGCTTAAGAAAAGTTCAATTAAAATGAGACATAAATATTTTCTTTCTTACTGTGTCATTAAAAACTCTCCCCCTGCTCCCCAAGGTTGCTTGGCACCCACCCAAAGGAAACATTTTCCCCATTTGGCCCACAGCATTTAAAGCAGAGAGGAAACAGATCTGCTTAGTCTGTCTCGGCAGGATCCTTACATGGGGAGAAGAGCCGAGGTTTCAAAGGACCGGAAAACAGTGCAAAGTAGACAAGAAAGCGAAGTGGGAAAGGATGGAGAAGGAGAGCTCGGGGAGAGAGAGAGCAAAACGATGTCACAGAACAAGCCTAGAATAGACAGGTCCTGGAGGGTGGTGTTTGGCCCTGGGTTTTGGCATTGAAGGTGTAAAACTCACCATTAAACTCTCGCCTCCTCCAGCAGAGAGTCCATGACCACACTAGTCCTGGCAAATTTATAGTCAATTCCAACATGTTTCAACACAGCCCACACTTGAGATTTGTTATCAAATGCTAAGTCATCTTCATCAGCAACTAGTATTGAGTACGTGCTGTACAGTTGGTTAATTTCCTTACTCCTTAAAAACATCATATGGGTTACATACAGATATAATCCTAATTTTAAAGATAGGAAACCTGAATTTTAGGGAGATTCCATCTGGTAGATAATTGAGCCTGGATTCCAACCCCAGCAATTGGACCCAAGCATGCTCTCTGATGTTCTCTACAGTACGCTCCGAGTTATTAGACAACTTTTCATATTTTTCCCTCTTTCCCTTCTTTTCTCTCTCTTCTTCCTCTTGCTCCTCATCTTCCTCATTCTCTTTCTCTTCTTCCTTCCTTTGTTTATTTACATGGATCTCACTCAGAGTCCACTTCTATTTTGTAAATGGAGTTGATAGTAGTTTTTTTTTTTTCTTTCTCCTACTCTCTCTTTTCAGTATTGAGGCTCGAACCCAGGATCTCACCCCGGCTAGGCAAATGCTCTACCACTGAGCTATATCCCCAGCACTTTATTTAATTTAATTTAAAAAAAATTTAATTTTTGCTTTGAGATAGAATCACGTAGGTTGCTCTGGCTGATCTCAAATTTGCCATCCTCCTGCCTCAGCCTCCTGAGTCGCTGGGTGTACAGGCATGTACCACCACACCTGGCAATAACAGGTAGCTTTTGCCTCATCCTTTTCTGTCTCCTATCACAGAGCGAATGTATTCTGACCGTCATTTTCCCAGGAGTTGTTAATCCAGCGAAATCAGTAACAGTCACCACAGGAAATTCAAGTAGAGGGAACTGCTCCATCTAGAGTTCCTTTTTGCAAATAAGTTATTTGCTACTTCCAGTGAGTGTCCTTCTTTCCTTCCAGGCTTTCTCAGAAGATTTTGTCTTGACTGAACATTAAGCTTTCTCTTTCGGCCCCAAATAATGCCATCTGCAGTGGTGTGCTCAGTGAGTGGCTTCCTGTAGCTTTTTGGAGAGCAGGACATTCCTTTTCATCTTCTCTTTTCTAAACAAAAAATACATTTCTATTTGAGTCTTTCTTCCCAGGGAAATTGTCTTCTTCCTGTATTCTGAGCTCTTTTTCCTCTGTTTGCTTTATCTGGTCAATTAGCTTCTTCTGTATCTGTTCTGCTTATTTTAAAACAATATAGTAAAAAACCAAGGCAGAGATGGACTACTATTTTACATTGTGCTTTTTTTTTTTTTTTTAAAGAGAGAGTGAGAAGAGAGAGAGAGAATTTTTAATATTTATTTTTAGTTCTCGGCGGACACAACATCTTTGTTGGTATGTGGTGCTGAGGATCGAACCCTGGCCGCACGCATGCCAGGCGAGCGCGCTACCGCTTGAGCCACATCCCCAGCCCACATTGTGCTTGTTTTAATCAGCCCATCCTTATATTCATGTAGAAAAATTCCATACTGAGAAGTGACACCAAAGCAGCTGAAATCCAGGTGAGAATTTCTCTGATCTTCATCTCTTGAGGTGATTAAGACACTGCCACATTTGTCAAGAGGTCACACCGTTTTCAGTTTGCAATGTCCAATTCTGAATAAGAAAATCTCTGACTCTTAAAAAGAGTAGTGGCTGATATCCTTAAAAGTGGTTGGGCAAAAAGTCCCCAGAGCAGACTGGCTTCCTGTGGTCTATAGAGTCATAGTATCTCTCCAATTATAGGCACTTTACATGTGTAACTGTGTGATTTTGAGTAGTGAATCTCTGGTGGTTCAGTTTCTTCTTCTATAAAGTGGGATAATAAAATCAACTATCTCATAGAGTTGTTGTGAAAAATAAATTAGTATGTCTATATCTATTTATCATCTACTTACCTATCTTAGACAATACCTAATACTGGAATGTAACTATGTGTTATCTATTGTTATCATTCATCTAATATTCTAGATCTCTTCATTTATTTTAGATTTTTATTTAAAAATTTTATTAATATAATACAGTTATACAAAATGGTGGGATTTTTTGTTACATATTCATGGACATTTAGACCTCTTCATTCTTATTTTGGTAGTATCAGTTTGCCACTCATTCTTTCATTTATTTTTCATTTGAATATATTTTATTACCTAATATCTGCCAGACACTGTACTGGGCTCTGGTATATAGTGGTAAGCAAAAATACAATCCCTGACTTCAAGGAGCTTATGTTTATTAAGGAGACCAGGCAGAAATCAAAAAAATCACATGAGATTGTGCAAACATTCTGTGACCCATTCTAGGAAGGATTTATGTTCATGAGCTGTTGATAGTGTCAAATGAGGATTGGACCCAACGAGGTAGCAGAGGTCCTTCCTCAAGCATCCCTCAGGAGGTGATAGGGGTTAGGATCTGAAGGGTGAGGACGAGGTGACTTGGCAAAGCCAATCCTAGATTATTCCAAGCTGGAGAGTCTGCATGGTGAGAACAGAGAGTGATCAAAATGCATCAGGAAGAGGCACAGGTGGGTAACACTGGTGGTGCAAAACTCTCAGGGCCAGTTCAACTAGTTAAGGTCCTTGGAGCAATGGGAAGTAAGAGAACAACTTAAAGTTAGGGTTTTTGTTTTTTTGTTTTGTTTTGTTTTAATTGTTGATAGATCTTTATTTTATATATTTATTTATATGTGGTTCTGAGAATCAAACCCAGTGCCTTACACTTGCCAGACAAGTGTGCTACTGCTGAGCCCCAGCCCCAGCCCCAGCCCCAGCCCTTTGAAGTTAGGTTTTCTGTTTCTGTTAGGGGTATTCAGATTTTAGTAGAATTTGAATTTGAATTTCTGAGACATTACTGTGGCTACAATATGAAGACTGGTTTGGTGGGTCTACGGGATGCAGAGCGATGGGTGACACACAGTGATCTGTGGGGGAGATGACAACAGCATGGATGGTGCTACAGGGGCCAAGGCAGACTGGTGTGGATGGATGGAAGGGCATTTGGAGATGGATAAATTTGAGGATGGTACAAGGAGCTCTGGGTGCCATGAATGATTTTGTGTTACTCAGCCTTTCATTGCTGTGACCAAAATGCTGACAAGAACAACTTAGAGGAGGAAAAGTTTATTTGGGCTCGTGGTTTCAGAGGTATTAGTTCATGATCAGCTGATTCCACTGCTCTGGGCCTAAGGTGAGGCAGAACATCATGGTGGAAGAATGTTGCAGAGGACAGCTGATCAGCTCTGGAAGTTAGGACAGAGATAAAGAGAGAGAGAGAGAGAGAGAGAGAGAGAGAGAGAGAGAGAGAGAGAGAGAGAGAGAGAGAGACACAAAGGGAGGGAGGAGGTCAGTGACAGATATAGTCCAAAGGCACACCTCCTGTGACTTATTTCTTCTGACCTAACCCCACCTGTATAGTTACTCTTCCATAGTCCATTCAAATTAGTATTCATCTATAAGTGGATTAATCTACCAAAGAGGTTACCGTTCTCATAATCCAGTCTTTTCTCCTCTGAACATTGCTACATTGCCTAACATATGAGTTCTTCAGGGGACATTTTTAGATGCAAACCATAACAATCTCATTAATTCTAATGAGATTGAATGCATGTTGTTTTGTGTCCCTCATCTGTCCAAGGGTATAAGTTGCTAAGTTGAGATGTGGGGTCTTTTACAGAGTTGAAACAGTTAGGGTCGCCTGAAACGTTTGAGCTACACTGCTTAGGCGTGCTGATTAGCCCAAATTAAAGAATGAAGTTGACCTTCAACCCAGTCTTTGTTTTGTTCCAGCTGCAGAAATCCTTTTCAGTTGCTCTCTGGTTTGAGTAAACACAGTCCCTGTCACCTTATCCCTTTGACGACTGGTTCCACTTCTATATTTTCACTTGGGCATGATTCTCACTGACAGTAGAAAGTTCAGCCCCAAGACCGGCAGCTGTGAAAATACTTGCTCCTCTCCAGAACTATTAGTACTCCTGGGAATCACGTCACTGTGCCAACTGCTTGCCAGTCCTGAAGTGACCTTGTTATTTTAGGAAGTAGTAAAGGAAATGATATTTTAAAAGCCTGAAGTGGCATTTTCCTTGGGCACTGAAAGGTGTAAGTGATAAAATACTCGCTATGTTTAAGAATCAGGGGAACAGACAGGTTACTGGACACACAGAGATACAAAGGCTTTCTCTGTTTGTCAGCAAAGTACATTTGAGCTCAGTGAAATACCCCAGGACCTAAGTGGTCTTTTCACTTGTATAACTAGACAATAGAAGGGGTCAGGTTATTATTCGTTTATTTATTTTTGTGGGGATTGAACCCAGGTGTGCTCTACCATTGAACTACATCCCTAGCCCCTTTCATTTTTTTTTTTTTAATTTAGAAACAGAGTCTCACTAAGTTGCTGAAACTGGCCTTGAGCTTGCAATCCTCCTGCTTCGGCCTCCAGAGTCAATGGGGTTACAAGAATATGCCACTGTGCCCAGCTCACAAGTGGTCAGTGTAAAAAAGCTATTCTTCTGTCCAACTTTTGGATTTTTATTACAAACCAAACATAATCCTCAGGTGAAATGAAGAGTACAGAAAAGAGGCTGCTGGATTTTGAGCTGCTGTGAGCAGAAGCAGTCCATGTTTTATTCATGTTTGTCCCCTAACCACGTCCACCATATTTGTCATGTAGTTGGTACTCAGCAAATATTGGTTGGTAAAAGATTCATCTGTGTTTCCATGGGTATTTATATTTTATGGTGAGTTAAGCATTTTTTGCTTAACTCATTGAAGATGGACATATCCTATGATCCTTATTTATTTTGACCTTTATTTGGTCTACAAGGGTTTTAAAAAATGAGATAATAAGGAAAATCATTTTTAGTACCATTTTACATAAATAGATAGATACACTTGCTGACTGAGTGTAGATAAAGATGTTCTCTCCTGAAGATGCTTTTGCAAATCTAAATTGCAAAAAGAAAGAGGTTATTGGTGTGGGAGGAAGGGAAATTCAGATAAAACTCATAGCTTAATTTCTAGACAGGATTGCTATTTTAAAAATGGATTTCAAGTGTATCTTGTGAGCCTGGCACAGGTACTGAGGGATTTACCAATGATTTGTGATTTGTAATTATCCAGAATATGGTCCAATGATCCACTGTCCTTTGAAACAGTCAGTCTGTTCTCTTGATGGCTCTTGTGTACTTTCTTTGCATCAGCTCTCTAGTCAGGGCTCTGTTCCTTCTGATCTGTCTTGTTGGAACAGTTTCTTTATCTTTCACTCTTAAGCATGCCAGTCCCTACTTCTTGCTAAATTATTCTTTGTTAGTGGTTTCTTCAGGGTCACTAGCCCTGCCGCATTAGTATCACTTGGGAACTTCCTACAAATGCAAGTCCTTGAGCCCCACCCTGGATCTACAGAAGAAGTAACATTGTGAGGGCCCTACAATTATGTTTTCATAAGCATGGTATGTTGACTCAATTTCCAATTTGAGAACCATTGCTGTATGTAAATAAAGCTCAGTAATAAGCATATCATAACCTCTTTGTTTAACATCCTTTATTTTCTTCCTTGCCAACCATAGCCTAAGTATGTATTTTTTATATCCTTCTATTTGATGCTTTGTACAATTAAGCACTAGCTTCTACTCCCCTATGCGTGTAATCGTAACCCACACTGCAATCCAAATGCATCATTTGCACTTCCCTCTCCTCTCTCTTCTTGTAGAAGCCATATTTATTCTTTAGAGTCTATTAAAAAATAATATTTGTCTACATAATCCACATACACAGATTTAAAATCTTCTGGTCATGAAGGATTTATAAAGAAACACAACAGACCCTACACCTCTCCCCTTAATCTTTCCTGTCCCCTGAGTTTCATTCCCCAAGAGAAATCATTTTCACCATTCCTGCTTAAGATCTTCTTGGAGAGCCAGGTGTGGTGGCACTTACCTATAATCCCAGTAACCCAGGAGTCTGAGGCAGGAGGATCACAAGTTTGAGGCCAGCTTCAGCAACTTCTATGAGACCCTCAGCAACTTAGTGAGATACTATACCAAAATAAAATAAAATAAAATAAAATAATAAAAAGCACTTGAGATGTAACTCAGTGGTAGAGTGTCCTGGGTTCAATCTCTAATACAAACAAACAAGCAAACAAATAAATAAACAAAAATAAAAAATAAAAATAGTTTTCTTGGAATTATGACTATTTTGAAATTATTTATAAGTTTATCTACTAACTTTTATGTTTTGCATCTATGAAGTTTTGTGTTGGTAGGTAAAATGAGAATAGAAAAAATTTTAGGTAGATAAAATTTGGTGGGCACCCCATTTCCCTCTTCACTCTCCCCAGTATATCCTGAGTTAAATCTTAACCTTGGCCAAGTTCGTCTTTTGTTTTCAGAGTCTGCTTTCTTCTTGGCTGTATACTGTTTGCATTTCTCTGTGAGTATATGCCCCTTCTTCTCATGTTATAACAATGTTGGTCTGTGTACAACTCCCAACCAAAGGAGGGGGTAAGAGCCCAAGGAATGGAGCCTGTGTTTTACTTTCTTTGCATCCCATCCTCCCTGCTTCAAGCAGAGTAGTGCCTCTAAGTCAATGTGGTGAATTTAATAAAGTAAAATGTTTTCTCATCCTTGAAGCTTGCAGCTGTTACGTCAGCATCAGGAATTTGTCTTCTCTTTCTAATGTGGTTTTCCAACATTATTGTGGAGAATGGTAAGCCTAGACAAAGGGGGCTTGTGCCAGACCAGTTCCTTGGTAACCTCTCCTAAGATCTTCAGTAAGGTGCCTAATGCTTTGCTTCTGTTTTTTTTTTTTTTCCCACCAATAAAAGGATGACAATAATTATCTATGAACAGGATTGAAGTGAGAATCAAATGCAACAACACATGTTATGAAGTATTATGTTGATTATTATATTTAAAACAAAAAGCAGCCTATTTTCTAGTTGTAATAGGGTTATAAAAAATTAAATACAAAAATAGAAAAAAATAGTTTATTTTTAGACCCAAGAGATCTTTTCCCCAAGATTAGCCATGGATTTTTTTTTTTTCAGAGAAAGTATATTCTCATTGCCTGAAATTTGAAGAAAGAAAAGTCAGACGTGAAGTACCATTTGCCTATTCTTGCTTTTTTTTTTCTGATTTGTAAACAGGTAATTTTATTTTATTTATTTTTTATTTTTTTTATTGGTTGTTCACAACATTACAAAGCTCTTGACATATCATATTTCATACATTAGATTGAAGTGGGTTATGAACCCCCAATTTTACCCCAAATGCAGATTGCAGAATCACGTCAGTTACACATCCACATTTTTACATAATGCCCTATTAGTAATTGTTGTATTCTGCTACCTTTCCTATCCCCTACTATCCCCCCTCCCCTCCCCTCCCATCTTCTCTCTCTATCCCATCTACTGTAATTCATTTCTCTCCTTGTTTATTTTCCCATTCCCCTCACAACCTCTTATATGTAATTTTGTATAGCAATGAGGGTCTCCCTTCATTTCCATGCAATTTCCCTTTTCTCTCCCTTTCCCTCCCATCTCATGTCTCTGTTTAATGTTAATCTTTTCTTCCTGCTCTTCCTCCCTGCTCTGTTCATAGTTGCTCTCATTATATCAAAGAAGACATTTGGTATTTGTTTTTTAGGGATTGGCTAGCTTCACTAAGCATAATCTGCTCTAGTGCCATCCATTTCCCTGCAAATTCTATGATTTTGTCATTTTTTATTGCTGCATAGCACTCCATTGTGTATAGATGCCACTTTTTTTATCCATTCATCTATTGAAGGGCATCTGGGTTGGTTCCACAGTCTAGCTATTGTGAATTGTGCTGCTATGAACATCGATGTGGCAGTATCCCTGTAGCATGCTCTTTTAAGGTCTTCAGGGAATAGTCCGAGAAGGGCAATAGCAGGGTCAGATGGTGGTTCCATTCCCAGCTTTCCCAGGAATCTCCAAACTGCTTTCCAAATTGGCCGCACCAATTTGCAGTCCCACCAGCAATGTACAAGTGTACCCTTTTCTCCACATCCTCGCCAGCACTTGTTGTTGTTTGACTTCATACTGGCTGCCAATCTTAATGGAGTGAGATGGTATCTTAGGTGGTTTTGATTTGCATTTCTCTGACTGCTAGAGATGGTGAGCATTTTTTCATGTACTTGTTGATTGATTGTATATCCTCCTCTGAGAAGTGTCTGTTCAGGTCCTTGGCCCATTTGTTGATTGGGTTATTTGTTATCTTATTGTCTAATTTTTTGAGTTCTTTGTATACTCTGGATATTAGGGCTCTATCTGAAGTGTGAGGAGTAAAAATTTGTTCCCAGGATGTAGGCTCCCTATTTACCTCTCTTATTGTTTCTCTTGCTGAGAAAAAACTTTTTAGTTTAAGTAAGTCCCATTTGTTGATTCTTGTTATTAACTCTTGTGCTATGGGTGTCCTATTAAGGAATTTGGAGCCCGACCCCACAATATGTAGATCGGAGCCAACATTTTCTTCTATCAGACGCAGAGTCTCTGATTTGATATCAAGCTCCTTGATCCATTTTGAGTTAACTTTTGTGCATGGCGAGAGAAAGGGATTCAGTTTCATTTTGTTGCATATGGATTTCCAGTTTTCCCAACACCATTTGTTGAAGATGCTATCCTTCCTCCATTGCATGCTTTTAGCCCCTTTATCAAATACAAGATAGTTGTAACTTTGTGGATTAGTCTCTGTGTCCTCTATTCTATACCATTGGTCCACCCGCCTGTTTTGGTACCAGTACCATGCTGTTTTTGTCACTATTGCTCTGTAATATAGTTTGAAATCTGGCATCGCTATACCACCTGATTCACACTTCCTGCTTAGAATTGCTTTTGCTATTCTGGGTCTTTTATTTTTCCATATGAATTTCATGATTGCTTTATCTATTTCTACAAGAAATGCCATTGGGATTTTGATTGGCATTGCATTAAACCTATAGAGAACTTTTGGTAATATCGCCATTTTGATGATGTTAGTTCTGCCTATCCATGAACAGGGTATATTTTTCCATCTTCTAAGATCTTCTTCTACTTCTCTCTTTAGGGTTCTGTAGTTTTCATTGTATAAATCTTTCACCTCTTTTGTTAGGTTGATTCCCAAGTATTTTATTTTCTTTTTGAGGATATTGTGAATGGAGTGTTTTTCCTCATTTCCGTTTCAGAAGTTTTGTCACTGATATACAGAAATGCCTTTGATTTATGCGTGTTGATTTTATATCCTGCCACTTTGCTGAATTCACTTATTAGTTCGAGTAGTTTCTTTGTAGACCCTTTTGGGTCTTCTAGGTATAGAATCATGTCATCTGCAAATAGTGATAATTTAAGTTCTTCTTTTCCTATTTTTATGCCTTTAATTTCTTTCGTCTAATTGCTCTGGCCAGTGTTTCGAGAACTATATTGAATAGAAGTGGTGATAGAGGGCATCCCTGTCTTGTTCCAGATTTTAGAGGGAATGCCTTTAACTTTTGTCCATTCAGAATGATGCTAGCCTGAGGCTTAGCATAGATAGCTTTTACAATGTCAAGGTAAGTTCCTGTTATCCCTAGTTTTTCTAATGTTTTGAACATAAAGGGATGCTGTACTTTGTCGAATGCTTTCTCTGCGTCTATCGAGATGATCATATGGTTCTTATCTTTAAGTCTATTGATGTGGTGAATAACATTTATTGATTTCCGTATATTGAACCATCCTTGCATCCCAGGGATGAATCCTACTTGATCATGGTGCACAATTTTTTTGATGTGTTTTTATATTCGATTCACCAAAATTTTATTGAGGATTTTTGCATCTAGGTTCATTAGAGATATTGGTCTGTAGTTTTCTTTCTTTGAGGTGTCTTTGTCTGGTTTTGGAATCAGGGTGATGTTGGCCTCATAGAATGAATTTGGAAGAGCTCCCTCTTTTTCTATTTCCTGAAATAACTTGAAAAGTATTGGTATTAATTCTTCTTTAAAGGTTTTGTAAAACTCCGCTGTATACCCATCCGGTCCTGGGCTTTTCTTGGTTGGTAGTCTTTTGATGGCTTCTTCAATTTCATCCATTGATATTGGTCTGTTCAAATTGTGTGTATCCTCCTGACTCAGTCTGGGCAAATCATATGACTTAAGAAATTTATCTATCTTCTATTTTATTGGAATATAGGTTTTCAAAATAATTTCTAATTGTCTTCTGTATTTCTGCAGCATCTGTTGTGATATTGCCTTTGTCATCCCGTATGTTAGTAATTTGAGTTCTCTCTCTTCTTCTCTTCGTTAGCATGGCTAAATGTCTGTCGATCTTATTTATTTTTTCGAAGAACCAACTTTTAGTTTTGTTAATTTTTTCAATAGTTTCTTTTGTTTCAATTTCATTGATTTCCACTCTGATTTTAATTATTTTTTGCCTTCTGCTACATTTGCTGTTGTTTTGCTCTTCCTTTTCTAGGGCTTTGAGATGAAGTGTGAGCTCATTTATTTGTTGGTTTTTTTTTTTTTTTTTTGAGGAATGACCACCAGGCGATGAATTTTCCTCTTAAAACTGCTTTCATTGTGTCCCATAGATTCCGATATGTTGTGTCTGTATTTTCATTTATCTCTAAGAATTTTTTGATTTCCTCCTTTATGTCTTCTGTAACCCATTGATCATTCAGTAACATATTGTTCATTTTCCATGTGATGTAGGATTTTTCCTTCCTTCTTTTATCATTGATTTCCAGTTTCATTCCATTATGATCAGATAAAATGCAAGGTATTATCTCCACCCCTTTATATTTACTGAGGGTTGCCCTATGGCATAATATATGGTCTATTTTTGAGAAGGATCCATGTGCTGCTGAGAAAAAAGTATATCCATTTGATGATGGTTGATATATTCTATATATGTCAGTTAAGTCTAGGTTATTGATTGTGATATTGAGTTCTATAGTTTCTTTATTCAACTTTGGTTTGGAGGGTCTGTCCAATGGTGAGAGAGGTGTGTTGAAGTCACCCATAATTATTGTGTTGTGGTCTATTTGATTCTTGAACTTGAGGAGAATTTGTTTTATGAATGTCGCAGCACCATTATTTGGTGCATAAATATTGATAATTGTTATGTCTTGTTGGTGAATGGTTCCTTTTAACAGTATATAATGTCCTTATTTATCCCTTTTGATTAACTTAGTCTTGAAGTCGATTTTATTCGATATGAGGATGGCCACCCCTGCTTGCTTACGAGGACCCGTGTGTGTGTGGTATATTTTTTCCCATCCTTTCACCTTCAGGCTGTGTATGACTTTTTCAATCAGATGTGTCTCCTGGAGGCAGCATATTGTTGGATTTGTTTTTTTTAATCCATGATACCAGCCTATGTCGCTTTATTGGAGAGTTTAAGACATTAACATTCAGAGTTACAATTGATATATGGTTTGTACTTCCATCCATGTTTGATTATTTATCCTTTTTTAAAAAAATTTAGTTTGTTTCTCCATGATTATCTTTCCCCTCTCCCTCTGTCTTTACTGAGGCACTTCCCACTGATGGTTTTGGTTATTGCTTTTCATTTCTTCCTCGTGTAGTGTTTTGCTCAAAATGCTTTGCAATGCTGGTTTTCTGGCTGCAAATTCTTTTAACTTTTGTTTATCATGAAAGATTTTTATTTCGTTGTCATACCTGAAGCTTAATTTTGCTGGATACAGAATTCTTGGTTGGCATCCCTTGTCTTTCAGTGTTTGAAATACATTGTTCCATGACCTTCTTGCTTTCAGTGTCTGTGATGAAAAATCCGTTGTTAACCTTATTGGTTTACCCCTGAATGTAATCTGTCTCCTTTCTCTTGTAGCTTTTAATATTTTCTCTTTGTTCTGTATATTGGATATCTTCATAACAATGTGTCTTGGCATTGGTCTACTGTGATTTTGTGTGCTCGGTGTCCTGTATGCATCTTCAATTTGTATATCTGTTTCCTTTTTTATTTCTGGAAAGTTTTCTGTAATTATTTCATTCAGCAGGTTACTCATTCCCTTGGTTTGAATCTCTGTATCTTCTTCTATCCCGATGACTCGTAAGTTTGGTTTTTTTATGTTATCCCATAACTCTTGGATGTTTTTCTCGTGATTTTTTACCAGCCTTTCTGAGTTGGCTAGACTCTTTTCAAGATGATATATTTTGTCTTCATTATCTGACGTTCTGGCTTCTACTTGCTCCACTCTGTTAGTGATACTCTCAATTGAGTTTTTAATTTGGTTTATCGTTTCCTTCATTTCTAGAATTATTGTTTGATTATTTTTTATAATCTCTATCTCCTGATAAAGATGCTTAACTTCTTCTTTTATCTGTTTATGTAATTCATTCTCAATGTGTTCTTTCGCTGCTTGAATTTGCTGTCTTGTATCCTCTTTAAGGTTCCATTCCATCTGTCTAAGGTGTTCCTTGAGTTCTTTATATGACCATTTTTCTGATGACTCTATGTCCTCCTGAATATTTAGGCTGTCCTGCATTGTTTGTACTCCTTTTCTCCCTTGCTTTTTGAAGCTGCTCATGTTACTTCTTGTTCTGTTTGACTGATGAGTTACTGTTTACTCCTATAAATTTATTAGATGCTTGGGAGGAAAGGTATTAGAAGGGAAGGGAAGAAGTCACTAAAGAGAATGAGAGTAAGCAGGTAGAATTCAAGGAAGGGGGGATAAGATAATTGAAAAGAAATGAAAAGAGAAAAGATGAAAAAAATAGGAAAGAAAAAAAAATTTAAAAAAATAATAAAAAAATTAAAATTAAAATTAGAAGAAAAAAAATTTTAAAAAATTGTAAAAAAAATTTAAAAAACAACAAGAAAAATGAAAATAAAAGAAAAACCCAAATCAAAAAAAAAAAAGAGAAAAAAAAAACTAATAAATGCAGTCTTAGAGTTTTATTAACTTCTCTTCCAGTAGGTGGCCACCAGGCCAAGTTTCTCCTGTCAATACGCGGGAACCAATCACTGTGCAGCAGCTCCTCCCAGACTGGGCGAGTCTCCAATCCTGAGTGCCTAGGGCCTCCTCTTGTGTCTAGTCATTTCCCACTTTTCCTCTAGCCAGGCCCCTCTCACGGGTGCCGCTCACCACAATACTGGCTACACGCCAGGTCTGCTGCTCCCGGGAGCCCTGTTTTCATGAATGACTGGGCACACTCTTCCAGTTTGCCATTCCCTCAGACCCTAAGTTTGTAGAGCTTGGGGCTGAGAATCCTCAGCGAATTTTACTTGCCCTCCGGTAGCCACTCCCCCAGTAGCTGGTGCAAGAGACCTCAGCTGTCAGCACTGGTGGGAGCGGTAGTTCTGGGCCGCGGGTCCTGCGCCACCTCTGATTCCCTGGGTCTGGCTATCGTGCTCACGGGAGAGCTGGGAGGGGCCCTTAAGGTTTCCCCGTTGTGTGGAGAGGGAAGGCTAGGGAATTACACACCTGTAGCCGCAGGTTTCAATGAAGTTATCTCCTCCGCCGCAGTCTGATGACGTCAGTTCTCTGCCATGGTGGTATCTCTTGCAAATGGCGACAGTTCGTTTCCCTTTGCCGGACGACCAATGCAACGGGTGGGTCCTTACTGTCTCTCCCAAGCCCCGTTTCAAACCTGTGGCCACTACCTATGAAGGCTCGGTAGGCATTTACCTCCGTAGGATGAGAAGGGCTGACCAGTTGTTTCAGCCGGATGGATTAGTGCTGAGTCACAGCTGTTTGTCTGCGGGAAGCAGGCAAAGGGGAGCTTGAATTCAGCCGATCCGGGCTCAGAGTGTGTTCTGAGAGGCCCAGACTGTTCGCCCCAGATCCACGTCAGCTCAGCATTGCTTAGTGATCCTGAGCAAACAGATTTAGGTTATTTACGACTCCCTATGCCTGCACAGCTGAAGAGGTCAGAGACTTGATCTCTCTGCGCCTGCCGCCATGTTGGAATCTCCCTTTGCATACTTTTCAATTACTCTCTGCACTCTTATCTTTGCTAACTTTTAACAGATCATCAAAATTTTCTGCATCTCTGTTTCCTCTCTCTGATGAAATAGGGAAGTGAGTTCTGTACAATGGAACTGTCTTTCTACTCTCCCATTTGGTTCCCACATCTAAACATGCAAGACTTTTTCTCTTTCTACACTCAACTAAGCTCAGACTTCTGTGTTCTATTGCTCTAGAAAACTTTCTGCCCTGACTATACCACCCCCTTACTTTCCGAGGAAATCCTTCAAGATTCTATTTTAATGTCTTCTCTCAAACCCTCACTAATCTCACCCCATTCTGTCCTCTACATCCAGCCTGGTCAACAGAATTAAACATCCCATCTCCTCTGCTCACCTGGTCCTTAGTCCACAAACTTTAGAACAGTCCTTGTCATCTGTCTTACAGTTGGCTGTTTGTGTGACTATCTTCCCCAATAGACTTTTAGTTCTGGAGACAGAAACTGTGCCATTTGTCTTTATATCTGCAGAGCCAGAAGGCTCATAATTTATGCATAAAGAAAGAAAAGACCATCTGAAAAGGCTTGTGCAATATCTTCAAGGTTTTGTTAGCAACACGGTAACCCTTGAGTCCTCCCCTTTGCTCCACTGGTACCTCAGAGCCAGGGCTACAAGGCACTAGCAGACTTCTGGACTTTCCACTGTGACACTGGCAAAGATCCAGAAATCAGGTCAGGACCGCCTCAGAATCACTTTAAAACATTTACATGGTACAACATGTAATAGATTAAAAGGTCCTTTTACAACTTAATTTGTAACTAAACTCTATATGCCAAGTTGTCTTAAAATGAAAGGTGGTTGTTTATTAATAATCTTCCTGTTTATTAATGAGCAATGAGGTGGCTGTGTTTACGAACTAGGTTGTTGCTACAACACATTTACAGTTATAAATAAAACAAACTGCAAAGAGATTAGCAGTGGAAGATCTGAGGTTTTATTTGCTTTCACGAGGACTCTCCCAGTTGCTTCCCGCTATACCCTAAGGTCTGTTTAGCCTAGACTAAGCAACCCTCTCCAGTCCCATAAACACTTCAGCAAGCTCAGTGGCATGGTTTGCAGACCAGGGAGGCGACTGGTGTCATTTTGCTTTTAATAAACCCAGTTCTGAAGTCTTTGAGTTTCCTTTGCAGTCAAATAAAAACAGAACCAAAGTGTAAGAGGAGATGTTGCTACCTATCAGCTTTCAAGAATTCCCTTCTGGCCCCACCCCTCCCCTTGAGTCATGTTTACTAGACACATTACACAGGTCACCGAGCATATAGTAAGTTACTTTTCTGTGCAGCCCGTTCTTCTCTCAAACTGCTTTGTCAAGTATAAAGTGCTTTTGAAAAAAATCCTCTTGTTCTCCTGCCTGAGATAGGGACACCACTCCTCCATCAGCAATTGTTGACACACTTATACAACTACCCACCATCAAGAAAGAATTTTCCTTGATTTCTAAAGTAACATTAAAGTAAAAAGAGCATTCTATTTAAAGGACCAAAGGCTTAGATCACAAACTTGGCTACCATACCAGAGCTGGGACTAGGTAAGATAATGAAGGAGTCTAGAGTGCAAACATTAGGCAGCCCTCATTTCCAGGGTCTCCACAATCCTGCTCAAGCCATTATAATACATATGGCTTTTTCTCTTTTTCATTGAAATGAAATTCATATAACATAAAATAAACTATTTTGAAGTATACAACTCAGGGTAACTTAGCACAATCATATTGTTGTACGACCATCATATCTAGCTCCAAAAAGATTTCCATCACCCCAAAAGAAAACTTCATACTTGTTAAGCAGGTACTTCCTGTTATGCCACCTCTCTAGCCCTGGCAACTTCATCCTTTCTGTCTCAATGGATTTGCCCATAACTTGTTTGCTCTGAATAGTAGTAATAATAGCTAATTCACCTGTGCCAAGACACCATTTGAAAAGTTTTATGTGTATTAATTCAATTAATCCTCACAAAAACTCAAAAAGTTGACCACTAATATTTAAAATAATGTCTTATTTTAATATAATATTATTGTCTAATCATTATTTCTTCATCTACAAAATGGAGAAAATAGCAACACACTAACAATTTGCCAACTACATTTGTGTTAGAGGCACTGTTTTTGGCCAGGAATGGTAGATAGGATTTCCCTCTAACCAACAGGGAGTGACTTCCTGTACCACAGGGGAGATGGATTCTTGGATAGATCCCTGGAACAGAGTATAATTGTTAACTACTGATGTCTCAGTATGCAGAGGAATGGCTAAAGTGGCATAAATAACATTTATTTTCCTTCCTTCCTATATAATTGAGGAAAGAAAAAAAATAAATATAGACCCTGCCTCAGTCCAGTAAAAGAGGAAAACAGTGTGTAGAGTGTTAGGAACAGAGGCATTGTAGTCAAAAACAAAATGAAACATGTTCAGATCTCAACACTGCAACTTGTGGATGTGCCTCGAGAAAGTTCTTAACCTTTCTTGTTCTCATTCCCTCTTTTGTAAAATAGATAAGAAATATAAGACATCAAGTTTTAGTGGGAATGGCATGAGATAATGTAAATAAACTGCTAAACACAGTATCTGATACACAGGAAGAACTTAATAAGAGATAAGGAAATAAAATTGTAAATATAATCTATTTATATGCTTATAATATGTTATCTTATACCTTATGTATTATACATCTTATCATATATATTAATATATCTTATATAATATATGGCATCTTATATTTTATACACTATCATATATACATAAATAAATATATGTATATACTGTATAAAATATTTTATACGTTAAGATATCACCTCTCTTATTATCTATATACATATATGTATATACACACACACATCTTTATAGAGAAATATAGATTCCTTTCCTCCTGTTTAGATAACACAAAATGCACACAAAAGAATCAAGTCTACTTGTCAGAGAGAGTTGGTAAGAAAAGTCCTCACAGAAACAGCCCTTGGGTTGAATCTTAAAAGAATAATCCCACATGAGAATAAGCCCATATGCCTACCCTGTTTTAATAATTGGGTGCCATCCCTTATTTAAAGCATTTAGCACAATATCTATAATCCAAGACTTTCAGGTAATATTTAGGAATTTCATGCCAAACATCTACTAAA
This sequence comes from Spermophilus citellus, assembly GCF_964194105.1. Lineage (NCBI taxonomy): Eukaryota > Metazoa > Chordata > Mammalia > Rodentia > Sciuridae > Spermophilus > Spermophilus citellus. The sequence continues at coordinate 85,843,091 of NC_138183.1, forward strand.
TAGTAAGTAATTGATAAATAACTGTGAATGAAATAGTTGCTAATGTGTGATTAATGTAAATCAAAAATGAGTTTTTGAAAAAAAAAAAAACCTTTTTAATGTCTAAAATGTTGATTTCCCAGTTTGAATTCACATAGATACCAGTTTTGGAATGTGGGGCTTGATTTTGTTCTCTTTAACCTTGCTAAGGAATTCAAGAGATGTTCTTCTAATTGAGTGTGCATATCAAGGAGTTCAAGGGAAATGTGGGCTTATGGATCGGTAACAAAAGCTGTTTATTAAGTGTCAGTTAATAGTAGATCTGCAAGGGATAATTTAGATGCTCCCAAAATATCTACTCCTTGATTCCCAGGAACTACAGAGACTTGTAGACAGAAGATAGGAGTCAGAAAAGAAAAAAAATTATTTCAACAGAAAAAGTGGTCCTTGCCCATCAGCACTTGAACATGCCAATTCTCTCCTATATACATAAAACCAGCCCTCTCTGTCTTCTCCTGCAGGTCCTAACCTACTCTCCCCTTCCCCTGACTGTCCCACACTTTTTGATTGTTATTTATATTCACTTTTCTACTTCCTGAGCTCTGCTCATTTCTTGGTTCACTGCAGTCTGGCTTCTAGCTCCACCACTCCATTAAAACGTCATTTGCCAAGTTACCAAGCTTCCTTATAGCCAAACCTAACGGACACTTTTCCATCTTTATCTTACTTGGCTTCGCACAGGCTATAGATGATAATTACTTCCCCTTCGAAATACTCTTTACTAAGCTGTCATGACTTAGTACTCCCGTGGTTTTCCTCCTATGTGTATTCAGCTGTAACACATCATCTTGGATTTCCAAAGGCATGCACACGCAATATTCCCAGGGTAAACTCACAAGCTTTTTCCACTTTTCCTCCAGTGTCCTCTTCCAAAATGAATACCTTTCACTTGCACACAAGAAAAGCGCGCGCGCACACACACACACACACACACACACACACAAGCTGAAGGTCCACACAGCATCTTTGTTCTTCCCTCTTCCTCAGTACCCAACCCCTAGGCTCATCACCAACCAATCAGCATGGACTATTATGGTTACTAAATATCTGAGACTTCTATTTTCCTGCATTTCTTCTGAAACCACTGTCATTCAAATAGCCTACTAAGTAATTGGATAATCTTAATGACCTCCTGTCTCTGAGATGCAATTTTCTGATATATAAAATGAAAGAGGCAGAATTAACACAAAATTTCCTCCTTGTCTATATCCTGTAATATGGTTTTACAACCGAAGAAGTGCTTAGGACAAAATCAGTTTGAGTGTGTTAGGTAACCATTTCACTTCTCCCATTTAAATTAAATTCTGGGTGATCAAAATTGTGCCGCATATACTCACTATCACACTGTTCTTAAGAAAAATCAAAGATTATTCAAGACAATTTTAGACAATTATCTAAAATTCTTCTTATTTGTAATAAGGGCTTTCCTCTTAAAAAGGGATTTTCTGGGGCTGGGGTTATGGCTCAGTGGTAGACTGCTCACCTCGTGCGTGCCTGGGTTCAATACTCAGCACCACATATAAATAAATAAAACAAAGTTATTGTGTCCAACTACAACTACAAAAAATAAATATTTGGAAAAAAAAGAGATTTGCCTTATGCAATGATTCAAGCTACAGAAAATATCTGAGAATGAGCTGGGTATAGTGCTCACTCCTGTAATTCCAGCTACTTGGGAGGTTGAGGCAGCAGGATTCTCAAACTCAAGGCCAGCCTGGGAAACTTAAAATTTTTAAAAAAGATTGGGTGTGTAGATCAGTGGTAGAACATCCCTTGGTTCAATCCTCAGTACCACAAAATATTTTTTTTTGAGAATAAAATTCTACTATCATTAATAAATTTACCTGTTTTGTTTCCTTAATTTGCCTAAAAGTTTCTTAAGAAAAGAGGTTATAGCTACCCTTGAAAATGTTCCATTTCGGAATCTTCCTGTAAAGATTCCATCAATCTTTATTGACTACTATCTTGAGTGCAAACAGGTAACAGGAAAAGGTTGATGGAGACTTGGGAGAAGGAGCCTTGAGAAAAGTCTTGTTGATTTTTAACTAATAATAAGTCAAAATAAGAGCTTTATTTAAAAATAAGGATGTAAGTCAGAGCTGTTCTATGAAAAATTAGAAACTATAGGCAGATGGAAAATATTAAGTGATGCAATATGGCATATTCCACTGAGTTCATAGATAGCCTTTTGAACAATAGAGAAAGTAGATTGCAAATTTAAATATATCTAGGAAACTTACAGGGACAAGAGCCAGAAAAGTAAAGGGCCACTTTCTGCTATAAAGATTCTTATGGTTCTGAAATGTGTTGGCCCATCTGCTATAGTTCATATCTGGAATGTTCTCCAAAAGTCTGTGTGTTTAAGATTTATTCCCCCATCCCTAGTGCTATTGGGAGTTGAGAGAAACTTTAATAGGCAGGTCCCAGAGGGAAGACTTCAAGTTACTGGGGTGGTGCCTCAGAGGGGACTATAGGACCCTGATCTCTTCCTTTCTCTCTCTTCTTCTCTTTGGCATCCTAGTCATGAGGTGAGGGGTTTTGCTTCATTTGCTTCCACCATGACGTTCTGCCTCCCCACCAAGCCAACTGATCATTGCCTGAAACTTCCACAACTGTGAGTCAAAATAAACCTTTTGTCTTACTAAACTGATTATCTTAGGTGCCTTTTGTAGTAATGAAAGCTAACACATCATCTGAGCAAAGGTCTGATGAGGATATCAGATAGAGTCTCAAAAGAACATCCATCAAGTGGAGGAGGATGTGTCATTTTTCTCCTTAACTCATTAGCAAACTAAAAGTATGCTTACTCTGATTAAAAGTTAATTTTCTAATTCTGGGGATGAAAATTTCCTCTAAATGAGTAGCCTTTACACAAAAGCACAGACTCATATGACATGAATCAAACAATTATAGCTTTTAATGCTGCCTCTCTTCTTCCTAAGATCCAGTGGGAAAGAAAGGGGAGGTTCTTCAGCAAAGAGGGGAGCTAAGGGGGCTGGGGATATAGCTCAGTTGGTAGTGCTTGTCTTGCATGCACAAGGCCCTGGATTCAATCCCCAGCACCACCAAAAAAAAAAGAGGAGAGCTAAGAATTAGGCCTTCCAGGCCCTACCAGCACTGTACAAGTCCCACTAGTAGAGGAGAAGTGTGATGCCATCTTTCTGGCAGACCAAGACCTCAGAAAACCTGGTCTTTTGATCTAGTTAGGACACAGCACTGTCCAATGCCAATCTTCTTAGCAGGGTGACAGTAACATCACAAACTAGATGAGAAGGGGGTGGCCTCAGACTCTGCCTGAGAGACAGGATGTGGGCTCCTACCAATTATGGGGATAACTGGGTTCTGGCCCTTGGAGAAATGCCTCCTCATGCTAGGCCTAAGTTTCTCAGGTAAAAGCAACCAAAGATTCTTTTAAAACATATAGTTATCTATACTTTTATATTTCAAACTGCTATATTGTCAAGTTACATCAGACAGCTTTTTAAATCCAAGGCAGTGGTTTTCAAATGCTGGAAAGCAACTCACAAAAATATATAAAATAATTTTTATAATAAACCAGTGCTTGTGTATACACGCATACACACACACACACACACACACAAATGCAAAAGTTCTATTAAGCTTCATTCACCCTCATTACATGTAATATACTCTAGCAGAATCTTCTCCAGTTTTTCTCAGTATTCTTTAAGTTTTTGTCACACTCCCAGAATTATTTCAGGGTCAGAACCTGAAGTTTAAAAAATACAATTTTATGATTCTATAGGTTCCAACTACTCTAGCTGTTAATATAGTGTCCAGGTTTTTAAAAGACTCATTAAATTCATCATCAAAAAGCAACATTTTCTGACAGAACCTCAGTTCCCATCAAGAACTTCTTCCATGACTCGATGATTAATCAGACTTCCCTTTGTAGAGTGAGATGTGTGCTAAATGCTGAGTAAAAATGGCACAGAATCAGAACAGGGTTGAAAGAGGAGGGTACTCCATCCCCAAATGCAAAGTGTGGTTCTTCTGGAGGCTAGAGAGGAAAAGGGAATAAAACAAAGCAGGAAAAAAAGATATTAATGGAGAAAGGATCAAGCTTGTGGCTTCTATATCCAAGCTTCACTGTTTGTACTTTAGTACTTTCTAACCCTGTGAGAACAGAAAAATATGCAGGATGACTCCACTAATCATGTGGCCTTGAATATCTCAGTAGACATCATTTAAGTCATTTAAAAGGATAACTGCAAATTAAATTAGTTCATCCTAATTATGCAAAAATGATAAATTCAAATAAGCAAGGTAATTCGCTTCTAAATTAAATTTTTTTTCAATCATTTGGCATCTCAAATCAAAGCAAATGGGTAATGTTACCAATTATATCAATTTGACTCAAATTTAAATACATAAACATATGATGAACTGAATTAAAATTCTTATTTGATATGCACTTAACTTATTAACATTTGCACTAGGGTAGGGAACCAGATTCAAGAAGAAAAACAGGGCCATGACCTTGAAAACCAAAGAAGGTTGCCACAAAAGTGCCTTTGTGAGATTCTAGCAACAGAATGAGTCCCCCAAATGTATTAAACAAGTCATCCCCATTGGAAAACTAAGGTAGATCACAGTGCTAAAGGCGACACTATGAAAGCTCATAAAATATTTATCAAGGGAAATATTTTTAAAATAACAAAAATATTCAATTTCAGGAAGCTGTATGATAGCAGGTTAAGCTTCAGCATGGTTGCATTCAGGATCATGGGATTCGTTGGAAGGAAAAAATTAACATTTATTGAATATCTGTGTTTTGCCAGGCGTTACTTACTTAATACTTTGAAATATATTATAGCATTGGAAACCAGGAATCAGAAGATGTTAAATAACTTGCCTAGGTCACTCAATGACAAATGTCAGAACTAGGATTTAAATCCATCTTCTGATTACCTATCAATTGTTTTTGTTACATCTACATCACTTTGTCCAGTACTCAAAATATTATAGTGCTTAAAATATTTGCTTTAATCCTTCCTAAATTCAGATTTCAAGGCTAATGGGTAATACAGTGATCTTTTGGGGGGAGAGGGAGGTCTCACTATATTGCCCAGGCTGGTCTCTAACTCCTGGACTCAAGTGATCCTCCTGCCTCAGCCTCCTCAGTAGCTGCAACTAATAGCATGTGCCACAGCACCCAGGTCAGTGAAATAATCTTTAAAAGGAAAAAAAAATACACAGAGAAAAAGTACATATGCATTCTGGGTAGCATTATAAGTCTTTCCAACATTTGATAAAGTATATTATTTGTGTCTTATATAAGGATAAAAAAGATACAACATTCTAGTTTTTACTATATAACAAACCTCACCAAAGATAAGTAGCTTGAAACATCAATTTATTCTTATCGCTTATTATCTGGGGTTGACTGGAACTGGCTGGGCAGTTCTTTCTGGATTTGCAACCATCCAAACAAAGCCTTGACTGGGCTGGACATCAAGAGGGCCCACTCATGTGGCTGGCAGAGGATGCTGGCTCTTACCCTTGTGTGGGGCTGCCAACCAGAGCACCTACATGTGGCCTCTCCCCATGGCTTGGCTTCTCACAGAGTGGTAACTGGATTCCAAAAGGGACATCCCAAGAATAAAGGTTCCAAAACACCCAAGCTTCTTCCAGTGTAGCCTGAAAAGTCCCTGTCACCTCCACAACATTCTACTGGTTGAGCCACACAGAGGGGTCAGTCAAATTTCAAGGGGTTTAGACACTACCTTTTATATGAAAAATAGTATATTCATAGAGAAAGAAGGAAGGAGACTCTCCATCACATCTTAGTTCTTTTGTCTCCTATCCTGGTGACTCCATTCTACCAAACTGTTTTAGAAGAAAAAATATATAATAAGATTGCAATATAATAAGCTATTTTGTTTTATTTTCTTTGTATCTTTAGTTCTATCTTTTCTCTAGGAGTTCAGCATTTCTTCTTCTTCTTTTGTAGTACAGTAAAATTTTTTATTGGGTCTTTTAAGTTATACATGATAGCAGAATCCATTTTGATATAATTATATAAGCATGGAATATATGTTTTTCTAGTCAGGATCCCATTCTTATGGATATACATGATTGTGGTATTCACTGTGGTGTCTTCATATACACACATGGAAAAATTATGTCGGATTCATTCTATTGTCTTTCCTTTCCTATCCCCCCTCCCTACCCTCATATAAGTTCGGCATTTCTTGAATGAATGACCAAATGAAAGTCTCTCTCTCTCTCTCTCTTTCCCATTCTATTCTTTTTTTTTCTCCCATCATTTTTTCACTTTTTTTTTGCTACTGAAAACAAAGGATTTTTTAATGCAGCAACATCATGTATTGAAACATAAATTGCATTCCATAAATACATATAATTGTCAATTTTAAAGAGCAGCAACATATCCTAATAAGTTAGCAGATCTTATAGTTAATGAATTTCCACCCAAATCTCCCATTCCATACCTGACTGGCTGATTCAGTCATCATTCTATATAGAAAAGGAATAAGAAAATTTTTCTTTAATGCAGGCAAAGAAAAAAAGAGAGATAGAAAAGGCAGGTTATTGCGGGAAGAAAACATAAATGGAAAGAGAAATAAGCCAGGGAATTTAAGCAGCGTCAAGTCCAAGTGACTGAAATGACAACAAGAAAGAAGCCAAATTCTCCCCTGTGATCTGTGCTGTGTCCATCCCTTTCTTTCCAGTTCAGTGCCACCACTGCCAGCCTAATCCAACCTTATTTCCTAAAGCCCAAATCATTGCTGTATCATCTCACCTGTTCTTGCTGCCAGTCTTTATCCCCTTGGAAACCATCAGGACAGTTTTCCTCATGGTGACCCCAATTATAAATAAATAAATAGCCAACCACTGAACAACTTCTGAAAGATAAAGTTCAATATAAGCACTTGAAGGATTTTCATAATCCAACTAAATATTTCTTGCCAGTTTTGTTTCTTAAGACCCCCACATGAAACAATTGATTCTGCCAGAGCACTCCACTGACTGTTCCCAAATAACATAGAAGATTTAGAATACAGCTCATTATTTAATTTATTATGAACTATAGCCTGTATGAATCAAGTAAAAAAAATCTAGGCAACAAAATGTTATGATTCACAAAACAGTGTGGCGATGTTGTGAGCATTAGACTGATAGCATTTAGGATCCAGAATACTTTTCTCAAATACAGAATTTTCATTTTAGTCTTCTGTCCTTTTCTCCAATGGAATCTGTCACCAGGTGCTATCCAAAACCTATCACAAAGGACCCACAAGGAGGTCCCTTTATTATGGAAAGTGATATTACCTGGGTAATTTGAAAGGTGACATGATTAGCAGGATTATTATGGACCCAAATTTCCTTTTTACATTGCATCATCTGATTTAATTCTGTATGCAGATCATGGCCCAAGTTCCACCTCAACTCCGCACCCCTGTACCAGTACAGACCACTTTACCCAAGGATACTCTACCACTGAGCTTCCTCTCCAGAACTTTTTATTTTTTATTTTGAGGCAGGTTCTCAGTAAATTGCCCAAACTGGCTGCAAACTTTCAGTTCTCTTGTCTCAGCCTCCTGAGCCTCTGGGATTACAGACGTGTGCCATCACACCCAGATCCACTAAAGACTTTACTTGGTAGACTCATTTGGTATATAGTAGTTGAAAAGTTCATCTTACCCCAGTTTAATAAATAATACAACAACTATTCAATCATTTGTCACAAGTTTTATTATAAAAATAATTACAGGAACAGTTAAGAACAGCATTGCTAAGATTAACTCATTAAGAGCCTAATATTAGTGGGATATTTAAAAATAAAATATTTAAAGGTGATGTCAGATTCTGTAATCTGGGTGTGGTACATGATCAAACAGATTTTGTGGTTAGAGCAGTTTATTGTCAGGTATAATTAAAGCTGTAGATACCATTTGGAAAGTACAGACTTTAGGAGGTAGGGGAAGAGACTTTTTGAAGCAAAGTACAAATTAGGAATAATTATAATGATGATCATGGAATGTAAACATTCATTTCATCATGATGAGCTCAGTATCCTTCAAAGTTCCACTGAATCTGGAAAAGCATTAGTATAAGACCAAAGGCAGTTTGGGGAAGGATACCTTTGAAGTATTAAGGAGACTAGCAGTCAGCAAACATAAAAGTAGACTAGAGAATAAATGTCTTGATCTTCAACAGAAATCAGTACAATTCAAAATATCTTAGTAAAACACAACAACTAGTTTCCTTTTTCAAGACCAAAATGAAAAGTGCACGTGGTTGCCCCCCCCCCACTTATTACATTTAAAATTGGGTAGAAGTAATTATGTAGGGGATTTCATAAATGTGGCAAAAGTAAATAAAGGATTGCTATGGTCAGGTTGGTTTGGATGTCCCCCAAGGGCTCATGGAGTTTAGTCCTCAGGGTGGTGATGCTAAGAAGTGGTGGGGCTTTTACAAGGTGGAGGCACCTAATGGGAGGTCTTAAGACTGCCTGTCCACTCTACCTGGCTTCCTGTTTAATGATTTGATCTTTTCCTCTCACATGGGCTCCAGCCATTGCCATGTCTCCCACCATGAAGTCCTCATCGAACTCTACCCAACATCTGTAACATGTTCCTAAACTACCAGAACTGAAAACTAAATAAGCTTTTCTTTATAGTTAAAGCCTCAAGCACTTCATTATAGTATAAAGATGGGCTGATACAAATATTATTATAACAGACAGGAGAGTGGAGTCTTCTGAGAAGATGTCAAAATTGTATTTCGCCATGGATGGAGAGTCTAGGGTGTTTACTGCATGCTATTCATTTTGTTTTGTACATTTTGCTATTTATGGAGATGTTAGGTAGAAAACCCTTGGATAGCAATCAAGTGTTCAACTCCCATAATGCATTAGCTTGTGTTTGTTACTGCTAATCATTGCTTTGCTGATATTCTATTTTAAGAGATGACATCTTATTTTCCATAAGAAATAGTGAAAATGGTCTAATGCTCTGTGCCACTTCAAAACAGTCTTTGGTGGATAGGTACAAAAAGATGCCAAGAACTAAGCCTTGCATTCCGTATTATTTAAAGTACCTGATACAATCCTACAGAACTAGAACACATTTAAGAGTGCATTCATTCATTTATTCATTTGACAAACATTTATTGACTTTCCTATCAACAGACTCTGGCAAGGCAGCCCAGTTTGCCAACTAAGATGACTAAATGGCATTTGATAAGTGCAATAAATGGTAGCTATTCAACAGTAACTTCCAGCTACTTTGGCTAATGCACTAACTCTCACTCCTACTTAAGTCGTACAAAGGATGCTTAAAGAAGACAGACTAATTAGAAGACCGAGACTCAAAAATTGGGGAGAGGAAGAGTCAGAAACAAAAGGGTAAGAAAAAGAACAAGAAATGAGGAGACATAGAATGTGCAACAGACAAAGTCTCAGTTCCCTGAATAATTTAAGTGGAACCAGATACCCTTCCTGCTCCTCCCTTGATTCTTCTGCTGTCCCTTTCCCAACCCTCCCCAATCTGGGGGAGTCAAGCCTCACACTGTGTGCCACTGAGGCAGGTCAAAGCCACAAGGATTTGGGGATAAAAACTTGTCTGGGTATGGTCACATCTCTATGCAACCAGAACTAGAGAGAGCTAGAAGATAACCAGGAGCCATTTTCAAGAGAATGTCAAAAATGAAAAGAAGAAAGGTCAAAAACAATTCCAAAGCAGTCAGCAACAGAGCTAGACACTAAGGAAAGAAAGGGAGTCAGGTAAGAACAGACACAGAGACAGGAGGAGTGAGAGGGAAAAGAGAAGAGGAAAAATCAAGATGAAATCAATGATCTGAAACAATAACTGGGAATAATTGCTTGGGCTTCAATACTATATTTTGTTGGGTATTGGTTATCTTAATTTAAAAGCATGCAATATAAGCCGATACATTCTCTCTTTATAGGTTTTTCTTCTGCTTTATTGGCAGTTCAGAGCATTAAAAACACCAGACAAAAATCTGAAGGCCATTTTGGCATGCCTGCTAAGAACCAACCTATTTCAGACTGATTTGGTCTCAAACATAATTCTGTCTCCTGACAACAATTTTCCTCAGATTCCTCCTTTAACTACATGGGGAACAAAACACCTGAATAAATGGTACACTTGAACCAATAAGTTCAGGAACAAATAGCCTGAGATGCTGGGAGACTGACATTAATACCATGCCTGACTTACCAGCAGAAGGCTTACTGAGCACTCCCTGTGTTCTGGGATAGCCCAAAGAATTTTAAATACAGTTATCATAAATATTAAAAATATTTGAATTATTTCATTTGGTTAAAATCAACTACATATTTTTTTAGGATCTTAATCCTCCCCTACTCCAATTTAAACCATAATTTCCTAAAGGCTAGGATTATCTAGCCATATTCTTTTTAAACCCCCTCTCTAATTTTTAGCCAAACTTCAAGATGTGAAGTATGCCCTAGGGGATCTGAGCAATTCAGAGAACATCTCTATTTTACCCATCCTACACAGGAAAGTGATTTGCTCAGTCAATATGGAGCCAAGTGTCAAGTGTCAGGAATCAACCTTAAGATATGCGTGTTTTTTTTTTTTTTAATTCTCCTCTTCCTTTCTCTTTTTCAGAGAAGATGGAACAATAACTTAAAATTTTCTGCTATCTGGCCCACACTGTATAGGCACTTTGCAGTAGCTGAGCTAGGGCTTAACACATGACTGACTGTGTGTTGGGGGGGGGGTGTGAAGGGGTGTCTGACTGTCTGTCTATATGGCCATACCATGTGATTGCCAGCATGGAATGGGAGACAGGAAGGAAGGAATGTTTGGGCACATGAATTTTAATCTCAAAGTAATGGCAGGACCCACAAAAAAATAATTTGTAATTTTGTTAGTGTAATATTTGGGTGGAGCATTTTGAGGGCAGGAAGAGAAACAACTAGTGGGGATGATTATTTGGTCCAATCCTGTAGGAAGGCTCAGTTATGAAGTCTCTCGAGGCACTGGAATAATTTATTCCAGAAAGGAAAAATGTGTAGTGCTCAAGTGCTCATTTCCCTCTTTTCTCCTTCCCTCCCTCCCCACTTCCTTGGTGCCCTTCCAAGGAAGGGCTCTTGGTACTGGCTTCTCAGTCCTCCTCACCCTCAGGGGAGGCTTACCAAGGCCAAGAGGGCCAGATGGGGCTGCTGGCAGAGATGTTGCTTATCCAGCTCTTTCTCATCCCACTTTCCGTCTGTCAGTGCTTTTGGTGGTGGCAGTGCCTGGTCCCCAAGCCCACAGAATTCCTGCCCTGTGGCAGGGGTATGTGTACCAGCAAGCATCCAGCTATGCTTACCAGTTGTCCTCTATGTGCTCCATTCTGCACTGTGCCATTACCTTGCAACTCCCATTTTACACTTCGCACACCGGCTTTCGCTCAAGACAGCTATTTGATCACTAACCACTTTGAATATCTTGATGATCGGCTCATTTATTTTTTTCTATTTTAAAGGATGGTGCTGATGTATGCAGGAGCTGCGGTATCGATTTCCACATTTGCTAAGGCATCCGAGTGTGAGCTGCCCATCACAGTGCCGACTTGAATAAAAGGTTATTACTGTAATCATCATTCAGCATTTATATCACTCTTTACATTTATTTACTTATTATTACCCTGAGTATCCCTGTCAAGGGATTGGTATTAGCAATGCCCATCATAGAAGCAAATAAATCAAGAGTCCTGAAGAGATGTTTGGAATATTAACAAAGGGACACAAAATGAGAAACCACAAATCCAGGGTCTCCAGCAGACTTGCCCATTGTATTAATTCCATCATTCTGGCTATCAGAACTTCTCAGGTGGGCTCTTTCTCCTTTTGCAGGTTGCATCTTAGATATCAACTACTTACAGAAGCCTTCTTGGGCCCCCCTATCTAAAATAGCAGTCCCTCTCCAAGGCACTCTCTCACACATCCCTGTGTTTTCTGGAATTTACAGTGCTTCACACTACCTGGAATCACCTTATTTGTGTACTTGCTCATTTGCTGTCTGCCTAGTTCAAGGTTATCTCCATGGTAGTAGTGGCCTTGCCTGAATTGCTCAGTGATGTACCTGTCCTCTGTTGGAAATGATGCCTGGCACACAGTAGGTACTTACTGAATGAATGACAATGATGAGAGCCCTGTAAATACTGTTACACATCATTTCCTATGGCTTGTCATCTCTTTCTGGCCTTCCCAGATAGAGTCACCACATACAGACAATTATTTTTAATGACCCACAGCTAATGATCTTGTTTGTGGAAGGTCCAGGTTCTTGACTTCTCTTTTTCTTGATCTAGACCTTTCAGTCATTTCTTGTCTTTGCTTGAGAGGGATTAGAAACAGAGTAAAGTGATAAATATCCTACTGGGCTATAATAGCTCTAATAGCTTTGGAAAATTACAAAGCTAAAATTATTGATTCCAAAATTCCTTTTTTACCTTACTTGTGGGTTTCAAAAAAAAATTCTGTTTCATATATGCAATACAGTGAAAAGTGCTTTGAAGAAGTTAAAAGCACTGTATAAATGTAAGATTTAATTATGTATGCATGTAGTCCCATTAACCTTGGTAATTGAGAGTTGGTTATACATTTAAGGTTTAATTAGTTTCGATAGAACAGTAGCTCACACTTTTCTAATGGGTAAGGCCAGACACGGGCTTAGAAAACGTGCCTTTGGTTAATTTTTTTTTAACCATCAAATCAAGATAAAGTTTGAAATCCCTTCAAAGCCCGAAAGGTTGGCAGTAATGCTATTTTCTCATCAACAAGCAAGAATAGACACACTGAGCCCAGATCGGCTGAATTCAAGCTCCCGTTCGCCTGAATCCCGCAGACAAACAGCTGTGACTCAGCACTAATCCATCCAACTGAAACAACTGGTCAGCCCTTCTGATCCTACGGAGGTAAATGCCTACCGAGCCTTCATAGGTAGTGGCCACAGGTTTGAAATGGGGCTTAGGAGAGACAGTAAGGACCCACCCGTTGCATTGGTCGCCCGGCAAAGGGAAACGAACTGTCGCCATTTGCAAGAGACACCACCATGGCAGAGAACTGATGTCATCAGACTGCGGTGGAGGAGATAACTTAATTGAAACCTATGGCTACAGCATCAAATAAATTTATAGGAGTAAACAGTAACTCATCAGTCAAACAGAACAAGAAGTAACATGAGCAGCTTCAAAAAGCAAGGGAGAAAAGGAGTACAAACAATGCAGGACAGCCTAAATATTCAGGAGGACCTAGAGTCATCAGAAAAATGGTCATATAAAGAACTCAAGGAACACCTTAGACAGATGGAATGGAACCTTAAAGAGGATACAAGACAGCAAATTCAAGCAGCGAAAGAACACATTGAGAATGAATTACATAAACAGATAAAAGAAGAAGTTAAGCATCTTTATCAGGAGATAGAGATTATAAAAAACAATCAAACAATAATTCTAGAAATGAAGGAAACGATAAACCAAATTAAAAACTCAATTGAGAGTATCACTAACAGAGTGGAGCAAGTAGAAGCCAGAACGTCAGATAATGAAGACAAAATATATCATCTTGAAAAGAGTCTAGCCAACTCAGAAAGGCTGGTAAAAAATCACGAGAAAAACATCCAAGAGTTATGGGATAACATAAAAAAACCAAACTTACGAGTCATCGGGATAGAAGAAGGTACAGAGATTCAAACCAAGGGAATGAGTAACTTGCTGAATGAAATAATTACAGAAAACTTTCCAGAAATAAAAAAGGAAACAGATATACAAATTGAAGATGCATACAGGACACCGAGCACACAAAATCACAGTAGACCAATGCCAAGACACATTGTTATGAAGATATCCAATATACAGAACAAAGAGAAAATATTAAAAGCTACAAGAGAAAGGAGACAGATTACATTCAGGGGTAAACCAATAAGGTTAACAACAGATTTTTCATCACAGACACTGAAAGCAAGAAGGTCATGGAACAATGTATTTCAAACACTGAAAGACAAGGGATGCCAACCAAGAATTCTGTATCCAGCAAAATTAAGCTTCAGGTATGACAACGAAATAAAAATCTTTCATGATAAACAAAAGTTAAAAGAATTTGCAGCCAGAAAACCAGCATTGCAAAGCATTTTGAGCAAAACACTACACGAGGAAGAAATGAAAAGCAATAACCAAAACCATCAGTGGGAAGTGCCTCAGTAAAGACAGAGGGAGAGGGGAAAGATAATCATGGAGAAACAAACTAAATTTTTTTAAAAAAGGATAAATAATCAAACATGGATGGAAGTACAAACCATATATCAATTGTAACTCTGAATGTTAATGTCTTAAACTCTCCAATAAAGCGACATAGGCTGGTATCATGGATTAAAAAAAACAAATCCAACAATATGCTGCCTCCAGGAGACACATCTGATTGAAAAAGTCATACACAGCCTGAAGGTGAAAGGATGGGAAAAAATATACCACACACACACGGGTCCTCGTAAGCAAGCAGGGGTGGCCATCCTCATATCGAATAAAATCGACTTCAAGACTAAGTTAATCAAAAGGGATAAATAAGGACATTATATACTGTTAAAAGGAACCATTCACCAACAAGACATAACAATTATCAATATTTATGCACCAAATAATGGTGCTGCGACATTCATAAAACAAATTCTCCTCAAGTTCAAGAATCAAATAGACCACAACACAATAATTATGGGTGACTTCAACACACCTCTCTCACCATTGGACAGACCCTCCAAACCAAAGTTGAATAAAGAAACTATAGAACTCAATATCACAATCAATAACCTAGACTTAACTGACATATATAGAATATATCAACCATCATCAAATGGATATACTTTTTTCTCAGCAGCACATGGATCCTTCTCAAAAATAGACCATATATTATGCCATAGGGCAACCCTCAGTAAATATAAAGGGGTGGAGATAATACCTTGCATTTTATCTGATCATAATGGAATGAAACTGGAAATCAATGATAAAAGAAGGAAGGAAAAATCCTACATCACATGGAAAATGAACAATATGTTACTGAATGATCAATGGGTTACAGAAGACATAAAGGAGGAAATCAAAAAATTCTTAGAGATAAATGAAAATACAGACACAACATATCGGAATCTATGGGACACAATGAAAGCAGTTTTAAGAGGAAAATTCATCGCCTGGTGGTCATTCCTCAAAAAAAAAAAAAAAAAACCAACAAATAAATGAGCTCACACTTCATCTCAAAGCCCTAGAAAAGGAAGAGCAAAACAACAGCAAATGTAGCAGAAGGCAAAAAATAATTAAAATCAGAGTGGAAATCAATGAAATTGAAACAAAAGAAACTATTGAAAAAATTAACAAAACTAAAAGTTGGTTCTTCGAAAAAATAAATAAGATCGACAGACATTTAGCCATGCTAACGAAGAGAAGAAGAGAGAGAACTCAAATTACTAACATACGGGATGACAAAGGCAATATCACAACAGATGCTGCAGAAATACAGAAGACAATTAGAAATTATTTTGAAAACCTATATTCCAATAAAATAGAAGATAGATAAATTTCTTAAGTCATATGATTTGCCCAGACTGAGTCAGGAGGATACACACAATTTGAACAGACCAATATCAATGGATGAAATTGAAGAAGCCATCAAAAGACTACCAACCAAGAAAAGCCCAGGACCGGATGGGTATACAGCGGAGTTTTACAAAACCTTTAAAGAAGAATTAATACCAATACTTTTCAAGTTATTTCAGGAAATAGAAAAAGAGGGAGCTCTTCCGAATTCATTCTATGAGGCCAACATCACCCTGATTCCAAAACCAGACAAAGACACCTCAAAGAAAGAAAACTACAGACCAATATCTCTAATGAACCTAGATGCAAAAATCCTCAATAAAATTTTGGTGAATCGAATATAAAAACACATCAAAAAAATTGTGCACCATGATCAAGTAGGATTCATCCCTGGGATGCAAGGATGGTTCAATATACGGAAATCAATAAATGTTATTCACCACATCAATAGACTTAAAGATAAGAACCATATGATCATCTCGATAGACGCAGAGAAAGCATTCGACAAAGTACAGCATCCCTTTATGTTCAAAACATTAGAAAAACTAGGGATAACAGGAACTTACCTTGACATTGTAAAAGCTATCTATGCTAAGCCTCAGGCTAGCATCATTCTGAATGGACAAAAGTTAAAGGCATTCCCTCTAAAATCTGGAACAAGACAGGGATGCCCTCTATCACCACTTCTATTCAATATAGTTCTCGAAACACTGGCCAGAGCAATTAGACGAAAGAAATTAAAGGCATAAAAATAGGAAAAGAAGAACTTAAATTATCACTATTTGCAGATGACATGATTCTATACCTAGAAGACCCAAAAGGGTCTACAAAGAAACTACTCGAACTAATAAGTGAATTCAGCAAAGTGGCAGGATATAAAATCAACACGCATAAATCAAAGGCATTTCTGTATATCAGTGACAAAACTTCTGAAACGGAAATGAGGAAAAACACTCCATTCACAATATCCTCAAAAAGAAAATAAAATACTTGGGAATCAACCTAACAAAAGAGGTGAAAGATTTATACAATGAAAACTACAGAACCCTAAAGAGAGAAGTAGAAGAAGATCTTAGAAGATGGAAAAATATACCCTGTTCATGGATAGGCAGAACTAACATCATCAAAATGGCGATATTACCAAAAGTTCTCTATAGGTTTAATGCAATGCCAATCAAAATCCCAATGGCATTTCTTGTAGAAATAGATAAAGCAATCATGAAATTCATATGGAAAAATAAAAGACCCAGAATAGCAAAAGCAATTCTAAGCAGGAAGTGTGAATCAGGTGGTATAGCGATGCCAGATTTCAAACTATATTACAGAGCAATAGTGACAAAAACAGCATGGTACTGGTACCAAAACAGGCGGGTGGACCAATGGTATAGAATAGAGGACACAGAGACTAATCCACAAAGTTACAACTATCTTGTATTTGATAAAGGGGCTAAAAGCATGCAATGGAGGAAGGATAGCATCTTCAACAAATGGTGTTGGGAAAACTGGAAATCCATATGCAACAAAATGAAACTGAATCCCTTTCTCTCGCCATGCACAAAAGTTAACTCAAAATGGATCAAGGAGCTTGATATCAAATCAGAGACTCTGCGTCTGATAGAAGAAAATGTTGGCTCCGATCTACATATTGTGGGGTCGGGCTCCAAATTCCTTAATAGGACACCCATAGCACAAGAGTTAATAACAAGAATCAACAAATGGGACTTACTTAAACTAAAAAGTTTTTTCTCAGCAAGAGAAACAATAAGAGAGGTAAATAGGGAGCCTACATCCTGGGAACAAATTTTTACTCCTCACACTTCAGATAGAGCCCTAATATCCAGAGTATACAAAGAACTCAAAAAATTAGACAATAAGATAACAAATAACCCAATCAACAAATGGGCCAAGGACCTGAACAGACACTTCTCAGAGGAGGATATACAATCAATCAACAAGTACATGAAAAAATGCTCACCATCTCTAGCAGTCAGAGAAATGCAAATCAAAACCACCTAAGATACCATCTCACTCCATTAAGATTGGCAGCCAGTATGAAGTCAAACAACAACAAGTGCTGGCGAGGATGTGGAGAAAAGGGTACACTTGTACATTGCTGGTGGGACTGCAAATTGGTGCGGCCAATTTGGAAAGCAGTTTGGAGATTCCTGGGAAAGCTGGGAATGGAACCACCATCTGACCCTGCTATTGCCCTTCTCGGACTATTCCCTGAAGACCTTAAAAGAGCATGCTACAGGGATACTGCCACATCGATGTTCATAGCAGCACAATTCACAATAGCTAGACTGTGGAACCAACCCAGATGCCCTTCAATAGATGAATGGATAAAAAAAGTGGCATCTATACACAATGGAGTGCTATGCAGCAATAAAAAATGACAAAATCATAGAATTTGCAGGGAAATGGATGGCACTAGAGCAGATTATGCTTAGTGAAGCTAGCCAATCCCTAAAAAACAAATACCAAATGTCTTCTTTGATATAATGAGAGCAACTATGAACAGAGCAGGGAGGAAGAGCAGGAAGAAAAGATTAACATTAAACAGAGACATGAGATGGGAGGGAAAGGGAGAGAAAAGGGAAATTGCATGGAAATGAAGGGAGACCCTCATTGCTATACAAAATTACATATAAGAGGTTGTGAGGGGAATGGGAAAATAAACAAGGAGAGAAATGAATTACAGTAGATGGGATAGAGAGAGAAGATGGGAGGGGAGGGGAGGGGGGATAGTAGGGGATAGGAAAGGTAGCAGAATACAACAATTACTAATAGGGCATTATGTAAAAATGTGGATGTGTAACTGACGTGATTCTGCAATCTGCATTTGGGGTAAAATTGGGGGTTCATAACCCACTTCAATCTAATGTATGAAATATGATATGTCAAGAGCTTTGTAATGTTGTGAACAACCAATAAAAAAAAAAAAAACGATTACAAAAAAAGAAGATAAAGTAAAAAAAAAAAAAAGAAAAGTATGCAAAGGGAGAAAATGATTTTAGGGGGTACAAAGAAGGACAAAACTTCATGTTTCCTGGGAGTATGAATGATTTTAGCCTGCAGGTGTCAGAAAATATATGAATGAGGGCCTGTCATTGCAAAAATGTTGAAAAAAGTGGGACTTTAATGGGAGACACTGACGTGTTGATGTGGATGAAATGGGCCTGGGGTTGTGGCCTCCTTTTGTGGTCTTACACAGGATTGCTATTTTTCAGTTCCCATTTTCGGCATTTTTGTTTTGAGATTTGTTTTAGTGATTCTTTTCTAGCACATGTTCAGACATAGTCATTTTAGATGAATAATGTTTGTGTTACAATACATTTTCTACACTCTTAAGGTTTATTTCATTGACCTGAGGTTTTTTTTTTTTTTTTCTTTTAGGAATAGAATTCCAGGTTTGTCAAGAGACTCAATGGGAAAATTCTGCTTTATTTTATTTTATTTATTTTTTTATTTTTTTTTTATTGGTTGTTCACAACATTACAAAGCTCTTGACATAACATACTTCATACATTGGACTGAAGTGGGTTATGAACCCACTTCATTTTATTTATTTTTTATAAATTTATTTTATAAAATTCTACCCGATTTAAGTGATTTGGGTATCATATGTCCCAATTGTAATTACATTTGCCAGAATTCAGAACTTTGGAATATGTTGTACTTTCTGAATATTTGCCATTTGCCAACTCCAGTTGGAGCTTCTTGGGTCTCTGTCCTGCTCTGTGCTCAGCACTGCCTGGGCTCCCTGTCTGCCAGTGTATAAAGCACACACAAGAGAAATTCACGTCTGTCCTTTCTAGGTGGTTTGCAACTGCTTCCTCCCTTTCTGTCTGAAGGCCTAAGGAATGTCACAGTGAATATGTGGTGTCCCCAGAAGGCTCATTTGTAAGTCAATGAAAGACTGTTCAGAGGTGAAATGATTAGATTATGAGAGTTGTAACCTAATCACTGATAGGGATTAACTGGGTGGTAACCAGTGGTAGGCAGGTAGGGTGTGGTTGGAGGAAGTAGGTCACTGGGAGTGTGCCTTTGGGGTTTACATTTTGTCTCTGGTGAGTAGAGCTCTCTCTCTACTTCCTATATCACCATATCTTGAATTTCTTTTCTCCTCCCCATGCTTCTGCCATAATGTTCTGCTTCACCTTGGGACCAGAGTTATGGAGTTGGCCATCTACGGACTGAAACTTCTGAGACCATGTACCAAATAAATTTTTCCTCCTCTAATTGCTCTTGTCAGATCTTTTGGTCACAGCCACAAAAAAAGCTGACTTAAACAGCATGCTTAGGGGTCCCAGGTGTTGCTAGTTCAGCCATCTCTGGTTGTATGAATATCCCTTAGCGCTGTCCACATCTTTGTAGACAGTCTCTTCATTTAGCTCTCAACTGTTCCCTTGGAGCACTGAGATTATTGTAGACCCAACTGAGGCATACGTAGGCATGTTCACAGAAAGCATGTTACATATATGATACATATGATTGTTTGCATTTGCACACTGAATTTATGAAACAATGAAATAGCCTATAATTAGGAAATTAAAATGCACACTGAATTTATGAAACAATGAAATAGCCTATAATTAGGAAATTGCTTCTTAAATTCACATTAAAAATGTAAAGCTTTCAAAAAATGATTCCATGACTAATTTCAAATGAAGATCTTTTTTTTTTTCTTTCTGCACTGATGATTTGTTCTTCACTTCTTGAAAATGGCTTACACGAGTGTTCATTTTTGGGTAGTACTAAAAATTGTTTCCATGTATTAGGAGGCACAGTTCAATCTAAAAATCTTTTCATGCTGTATACACATTAAAAGTTTACTCTAATCCCTCCCTAATGGACAGCTTGATTCTGACCCCAAATTTGGGTTCATCAGTGCAAAGTTAGGCAATATTTATTTGTTCACTCTTTCCTTTCCTCCATGTACTTCCCAAGCTCCAAGGTTGTGGACCTTGGTAACTATTCAGCATGGAAATAAGATACCAGCTTCCCCTTCTGCCAAGTGGATTTCTGAGTCAGTCATTTGGAAGCCTTCCCCAGTGACTCTGAGTGGGTGAGAACATTGCTGTCATCTCTACACATAAATTCACCATTGGAGAACTTTCTGTTCAACAAATGTTCCTTTTTTTTTTGTTGTTAGTACTAGGAATTGAATCTAGGAGTACTCTATCCACTGAACTACATTCCCAGCCTTTTCTATTCTAAGAAGGTCTTGAGAAGATGCCAAGGCTGGCCTTGAACTTATGATCCTCCTGCCTCAGCTTCACAGGTACCTGGAATTGTAGCTTTATTGTCTACTAGGGAAATGAGCAATGGATGAGCGCTGGCTACCTCTTACTATCCTGAGAGGATAAATTTCTGCCATCATAGGAGAGAACTATCACCTGTGCCAACAGTTTTGAGGCTTTAGCTAAAATTGGGAGATGTCAGAAGTGTGTAACCTAACATCCTTTATGTTTGCATGCATTAAAAACTATACTGAGAAAAGAAAAACAGGACTATATATGGGAATAAGAAAGTGAGAAAAAAAGAAAAGTTTATTGGGAAAATTGAGCAAGAAAAAAAATGAGAGGAACTGGGGTGGGGGGAGGGGGGGAGGGGAACAAGATGTTCTGAAATTCTTGCTATTGTCCTGCCTTATATTAGTTGACTCTCAGTCTGTTGTTGCCCTTGGATGATGAAGTGTGAGTGTGTGATATTTTATTTGGAAAGAATCTAATGTAGCAAAATAAGTGATAATTTAAAAATAAAAAGAAGCATTTAAGAAACTGCACTAACTTGCTAAAATTATTTTTTAAAATTTTGTAGACATTCAAATTGTGTCTTTCACATCCACTTCAGGTTCATTAAGAGTGAACCATGAGGGGCTGGGGATGTGGCTCAAGCAGTAGCGCGCTCACCTGGCATGTGTGCGGCCCAGGTTCGATCCTCAGCACCACATACAAACAAAGATGTTGTGTCTGCTGAAAACTAAAAAATAAATATTAAAAAAATTCTCTCTCTCTTTCTCTCTCTCTTTAAAAAAAAAGAGTGAACCATGATATTTGGGATGAATGGAACTTTTCTTCAGAACCAGAGGAGGGTCCTGATTGCTCTAAACCACATAAAATAATTCTATTTCCTTGTTATAAGATTGATATAAATTTAAGTCAATCAGAGAATGGCATTTCCCCAGCTACAGAAATTGGATCCAGGATGGCCCAATCAGAGTGAAGCTTGGAACAGTGGTTCTTGATGTTTAATGTGCCATTTGATGTGAATGAGAAAATATCACGTTGCTAGCACTTACTTTATGAGCCTAGCTCCAAAACAAACCCAATGTGTAGAGGCAGACAGAACTGAGAGAACTGCAGGACATATTTAGCCAGAACCTGGACAAAACTATACTTGGATCAATTATAAAAAGTCTAATAGACTTTTCAGTTACAGGAACCTATAAATTCCCTTAATTGTTTAGGCCGGTTGGGTAGCTCTTCTATTATTTGCTACAGAAATAATCACAACCAATAACACCTTCATTGTCCCTGAGTGATTTAGATTTAGTTAAAACAAACAGGCCTTATTAAGTGATGATATACTTGTAACTTCAGAATATCAGATGGTACTTGGCTTAGGATGGCTTGGTTTATAATTTTTGACTTTACAATGGTTTGAAAGCATACCTATATAACCATTCTCTTTTCACTTTCAGTATAACATTCAATAAATTACACGAGACACTCAATATTTTATTATGAAATAGGCTTTGTGTTAAAAGTAGGCTAAGGAAAGTGTTCTGAGCACATTTGAGGTAGACTAGGCTAAGCTCTGGTGTTTGGTAGGTTAGGTATATAAAATGCATTTTTTATTTATGGTACTTTCAATTTATGATGGATTTATCAGGATATAACTCCAAGGAGATTAAGTAAGTAAGTAGGTAAGTCAGGGTATACCTCTACCTTTATAGTTTCTAATTGTGTGTGTGTGTGTGTGTGTGTGTGTGTGTGTGTGTGTGTATACATATATGATCTAAAAATCTCAAAAAGCCAAGCCTGACTGCCTCATTCACACAGAAAAAAGCCTATGGAATTTCAAGGAAAATAAACTTTTATGATTGAAGTTGAAGATAAAGGAAAATTTATGGATGAACCAAAGGTAAAGCAGTTTGAAATAGCTGACAGTTATTTTGATGAACTTCTGTCAAGCTAGTCAGGATAGAAGTGAAGAAAAACTGATACCAGTTTATCTGCTAGTTGCCAGTTACTTTCATGTACATGATCACAGGAAATTCTTACAATATCCTTTGAGATGGCTATTATGCCCTGCCCCCCTGCCATGCTCACTTCAGAGGCTCAGAGAGGAAAAAAAACATTTGTTCCAGATCAAATAGTATTTAGTACCAGAAGCAAGATTTGAGCCCAGATTATGTCCTTTCTACAACCTTGCTCTGTCTTTATGATATATTGCTGGGAACTAGAGGGGTCTTAAATGCCAACCAGAGTTGGAGCAGCTTAGTGGACACTACTATTCACTGGTTTCAGAATACATTAGGGCAGCTGCTTCATGTGCTGGAAGTTCCTTTTATTGCAGACCCTATTCTTTAGATTTTTAAGAATTTTTATTTAATATCCCCAAACCATGCCTCTTTGTCTTGGTACTACCAAACACAAGGAAAGAATTGGACTCAGTAGTGTTTGCCTTTACCTACCCTAAACAAACTGAATTCCTCATTCCGACTCACTGCCTCCTTCTTTTCCTGAAAGGATTTGCTAACTCTCTGCCAACACGATACGTGTTGGGGAAATAAGTTTCTGAATTGTCATTCTAGGAAGTGCCTTTTACAGCTGAAACTTCACCACTTGGTTCATCCCTCGCCTGCCATCTGCTCAGCTCCCAAACTGCTGCAAAGGTTGAGAGGAACTGCTAAAATTGCAAAGAACCATATCTGTGATAGAAATTCCATGGCATGAAATCTTCTCTAATTTTTACAGCTTGTTGAACGCTGCCTTCAGAGGACCGTATTCTTTAGATCTCCAGGGTACTGTCATAAGGTGTCAGGTCTTCAAAGGCAGCCTTTCCATCAGTAGATGATTTTTCACCATAATTCCTTTGAACCAAACTTGTAATTCAAGCTTTCAAAGTCATCTGGACCTGAACTCTGTGGCCAGTCAAGTCGGAGAGAATCGAAGGAAACCTGTTCCCAGTTGTGAGGGCTTAATATCAACTTAGCTTGTTGGTGCCTATGAAAGTGACTTACACAGTGCTGGGCACACAGTAGGCATCTTTTCTCAGTTCTAATTGTTAAGCTTATCCTTCATTTTCATGAGCAATCCCCCTGTGTTGTGCCTCTCTTCTAGAATGTACATCCCTATCTTTTCTCCATGCCAAGTGGAGAAGTTGGCCCTGTTAGTGAAGGTAGGATCAGGTGGGAAGGCAACCCTGTGAATTGCTTTCCCTTTGCTACATCCCTGACTACCTGGATTTTGTAACTAACCATCTCCTCGTAAGTCTGTGCTCTTCTGAGACTGTGCTGGATCTGCCCGCAAAATTTTATGTCCGCCAGAATCCTCATTGAGTGATCTTATTTAGAAATAGAATCTTTGCTGAAGTACTTGGTTAAGGTTTAGGTAATCATCCTGGATTAGGATGGACCTGAAATCCAATAACTGGTGCCCTTAGAAGAGGATAGAGCATGGAACATAGTCACATCCATGTGACTATGGAAGCAGAGATTAGAGTGATGAAGCCACTAGCCAAGGAATGTCAAGGTTTGCCAGGAGAGACATACAGACAGGTTCTTCCCTAGAACCTTCAGATGGAGCATGGCCCTCTTGACACCTTTGACACTGGATTTTTCTCTTTATTTTTCTCTTTCTTTCTTTCTTTTTTTTTTTTTTTTGGTTCAGTATCAGGGATTGAACCCAGGGGAGCTCAACCACTGAGCCACATCCCCGGCCCTTTTTATGTTTTATTTTGAGACAGAATCTTGCTAAATTGCTGAGGCTGGCTTTGAACTTGTGATCCTCCTGCCTCAACCTCCCAGGCCACTGGGATCACAGGTGTTCACCACTGTACCTAGCCTCCAGAACTGTGAGGGAGTAAATTTTTGTGATGTTAAGCCACCTTATTTGTGGAACTTGGTTATGGCGGCCCTAGGAACAAATATAGACAGTATGCAAAATACTTTTGAATCTCAGGGCTCCTGGATTTGGCTATTTTGGCACAGTTGGGCACTAAATCCTTTGCCCATTACTTTCTGAAGTTTGCTGTTCACTTCCCAGTGTAGATATTTAGTTCCTTAGTACTAAAAAGCAAGCATTGTTCAGACCAGAGAAGCTACTAAGGTAGCTTGGGCCCTACCAGAGTGCTTTTATTTTTCCATTCATTGTATCACAGTTATTATCAGCAGTGCTGGATGCCAGGGAACAATGTAGCAATATCTGCAAACTTCCAAAGTGTTGGCTTTTCAGAACAGGAAGGGAAAGGAAGTCAAGTGCACGTACTGTTTCATACCTTTCTTTTATCTCTGATTCGGAAAGAATAGCCATAAATAAATATCCTGTACTGGCTTTTCCAGTTTTCCAGCTTTTTAGCAACAACAAAAATTAAAAAATCAGTTGAGGAATGCTGTATAATATATGCAGATATGAGGATGACATGCCGCGATATCCCATAGACCGAATGCTCCTTGTAGAGAAAGGCAGTATCTTTTTCTTCTCAAAGCTCAGCATCCAGTACACTCTCTGGAACTTTGCTGTCTTCCAGGAAATGTTTGCTGATTATTGAATCTGCTGTTGCACTTATTACCAAGTTTTTTTTTTTTTTAGCTTATGCATGCCATTGGGCAGATGTTTCTTACTGTATCACACACATAGACCCTAAAGCTGTACCTTTGAATGTGACTGGCTTGAATAGGATGTACAAATGAATAGTTATTGTCTCCAAACAAATACTCTGTGCTTCTCTGGCCATGTATTTGATATAGGTGCTACCCTTTAGATACAGTAATAATACTGCAATATCTTTACAGAGTTAATATTTTGACAATTGAAAAATTTTTATAAGTGATTAAAAATAATTTCCAATAATTTTATTTGGATATGATGGATAATTTTAATATTTACTGAGTGCCTAATATGAGCCAAAATTATACCAAGCACTGTAATACAATATCTCATTTAGCCATCAAAAATAATCCATGAGATTATTATCATCACCATTTTACTCTCGAAAAGACAAAATAAAGGTGGATTACCTAATTTGCCCATAAGTGGCAAAACTGGAATTCAGATAGTTGTTTTCCTAATTGCCAAATACTACACAGATGAAATTTAAGTTTTAGTGAACTGAAAAACATCTAAGGGAATTGATAAAACATGGATTTGTATTCTTCATTTACAGAGAATTAATGAAACTAAGGTAGGTTCAGAAATCTATATCTTTAAGTATCACACAGGCAATTTGGATGCAAGTGGTCCATGACCTACATTTTAAGAAACACTTCTTTATGTTGAAATGCCATACACATAGTGTGAATTATTTTGCATGTTTTTTTTTCCATTTGATATTCTTTTCTCCCTTGTGGATATCCAGCTGTTCCAGTATCATTTATTAGAATGACCATTCTTTCCCCACTGTCTGTAGTTTCATTTTTTTTTGTAATAAATTGAGTGTTCATATGTATATGGGCTCTGGACATAACCCTCTGGTTTTATCTTCTCCATATAATTCCTATCATCATCTGTTGTAAACACACTTTGAGAAATTATGTTGCGGACCAAAGGACAAAAACCTTGGAAAACCCCACGAATCATGAGTGGCTATACCATCAGCCAAATGTAAGAACAGACATTTAAAAAGCAGTGCTCAGCATTTCCTGAAATCCTCACTTAAATTAATCTCTGTGGCCCAATAATTACAATATATGGTGTTTTTAGAAATCTCTGTGCAGTTCAGTAACAGCCAGTTACCATTCCTTTTTCTCTTTCTATTTTCACTGCTTTTCTTTTTCCAAACCTCTTTTGCCAAATCAGTCCAACATTTTTGCAAACAAGTCATATTTTATTAAGAGCATCTTTTCTGACATTCAAATATCTTTAGAAAAGAAAGATGAAATACAGACAAGGTAGTATTTACCTCTCCAGTGTTCTACTTCAGATGGAGCTTTCTCCTCCCAGCAATTTGCTCCCGCCTCAATTGTGTGCCTGTTGTAAATTTAGCCTGAGTTCATCTGATTTTAAAATGGGGGGGGGGAATCCCAGATTATACCTATTTTCCCACTGGAATAAGAGCCTTCTATTTAAATACGGTTTGATACCAACAAAGAAATTTGATATCCTGTTATGCAAGCTCTTACAAATTTCTTTTTATTGTATTATATGAAACAGGTTAAAAAGATACTTGTAGTAAATTGCAGGTGAGGAACCTGAGGCACAGAGAAGTGAAACTGTCTCTAACTATGAATTGAAATTGTATAAATAACTGGAGATTCCACTGCATTGCTTTTTCACTGAATTCTGCAGTTGGAGACTATTACTGGACTGGATTCCCAGGAAGATTAAAATCGAATAGAAATGGTTCAGGCTTTCAATATCCACATTTTAATTTATATCTGCATTCATGCATAGTGATATGCTGACCCAGATGGTCTCCAGAAAAGTGTGTGGGCTGAATGAAGTGTTGCTATGCAAATGTCACAGTATGGCTATGTTAGACACAGAAAACTCAATAGCACAGAAAGGGTTATTGTTTTTGTTTTCCAGTACAGGGATGTGATGGACTCAGAGGGGATTGAGTTATGTATCTTTTATCCCTTTTTTTTTAATCTTCATCTGCCAAAAGTCCCAAAAGAAGTGTTGAAAGAAGTTTAGATGTTCTACAGTTGGTTACATGGCTCTTGGGACCTCAACTAATAATTTGATTGATAGTCAATTGGGAGAAGCCAATGAGTTTAGAGACATAAGGAATCACCTGTAGCCACTGTGCTAATGGAAGAAGTATACAGACATTCTTCCTTCTGTATAGACAGTCCAGTTTCCCTACCTTTTGAGCATAATTAGCTGGGGTTTTCCTTTAGTAGTGTACATAGTTCTTCCAGTGATCTGCTGACTACACTGGTACTTTCTCTGGGCTAACCCAGTCACATTTTATTGTTATATTGGAAATAAAGGTCATCATGTAAACTATTTATTTGAAGCTGATGTTTTCTTGGGCAACTGTCATCTTTGCGGTTGAATGTTCAGTGCTTCGGAGAAGGATGATGTGTCTTATCTGAAGGTGGAGTGGGAGTTCCCTTTGGGAAGATTTTTCAAATTCCCCTGATATAAGATTTATTTGGGGTGTTGGTGAAACACACAGATCCAGGCACGTCTTTTGGGGTTACCAATTCAGTGGGGTTAAACCATGTCCCTGAAATATGTATTTTTGACAGCCATGTGTTTGGTGTCATGTGGAAGTGAGGGAAACACTACCCTATGAAGGGCGACTTTGATGGTGGTCCCTGATGCCTAAACAACCCCCATCATTGCCTGGAGGGTATTTCCTACTTTCTTCTCACTTCTTCCACATCTCTTTTCTGCATTCAGTCCCAGTTCTTACCTCAAATTCATCACCTCCTCGTCATTTCACTTCAGCCTACAATTTCCATTCTATTTCAAGTTACTCCCGTTCCACGCACCCTGAGCCACAGTGGTAAACAATCTGCTATTGCAGGCTCTACCAAGATCTTCAGAGCTTTTTACTTTTTCACATTCTACTTTCTGCTTCAAATCTTTCTTTCAATATTTTGCCTATTGCACTTCCAGTTCTTCTTCTTCAAGAGTTCACATGTCATTTCCTTCAGAAGTTGGCTTCAGCTCCCCCAGACACTGTTCCTTCTTCTCCTGTAGCACTTTGGATTTATCTTATCTAGAATGCACGTCACGTTGTAATTACTTGTTAACTTGTCTCTCTCTTGGTAGGCAACATAGTAGAGACGGTGTCTTCACTCTATTTTGAAGTGTCGAGCAGTGAATTGTAGACACATTTGCACAGACAGCTTCAGACTTTTAATAATTTTATTAAATTACAATTATCAAAATGAAGGTATGGGTTTGTTTATTTATGTAGCTCCATGTATTTATTTATTCATTCATTCATTGATATACTTACTTAGACAAATATCTATTGAACTCCTTTCATAAAGACTAAACATATAAGTGGACAGAAACATTTATTTTTTTTATGAAACAAAGTTTTAATTTTATTTTACATATTTATACATAAAACTTCCAAGAAACCTTCTGAAGCCAACAGAATGTTAATAGCATATCTGAAAATGAACTTCAGGTAGTCAACATTCACAAAATGTTGAGAACTGATTAAGATACACGTTAAGGAGAGCTACGACTTCACTAGGAGGCAGGCATGTATTTTGACTTGTATAGCACCGTCATTTACAGTTCTTAAAACTACAGCGAAGGATGAAGTAGTCAATGCAAAATACTGCTCCAACTGAAAACCTCTAAACAAGTAAAAATAAAGTTAAAACCACCCTCAGATCAACCATGGTTTGTGATGGTGTAAGTACTGTACATTTTTTTTTGTAACAACATTTTATTAAAATGCCTGATATTAAGTGGCACAAGTAAAAAATTAAAATAAATTAAGAAGCAAAGGCCGATCACTGGACATGAAGCTTCAGACACCATCCATGAATGACAAGGCTGTTGGTCTATCTCTGCGACACCTTCAGCAACAGCACTGCAAACCACAGAGGCAAAGTCAGCTCCGCCGGGCTGTGGCGGGTGGCTCTCATTTGGCAGGCATCTTCTCTGCCATGTGCTTCTGCTGACTCTCAGCATGTCTGGTCAGGTCCTCGATGTCCACCAACATGGCATCTTGCTCTGTGTGCAGCTCGTCTCGGATGAGGAGCAGCTGCACCAGCTCTTCATTCAAGCTTTCGATCTGGGAGTGGAGGTCATTGACGATAACCTGCAGCTGGCCCAGCGTCATGCCGCGCAGGTCGGCTGGCTTCAGGCTCCTCTTCATCAAGCACTCGCTGATATGGGGCAGATGAGGCAGCAGATCCGCCACGGGAGACTTCTTCCTGTTCTGCTTCTCCACCTCCACTTGCATCTTGGCCATGGGCTTGGCCATGGCAAGGGCCATCTTGGCTTCAGCCTGCAGTTTCTTCTGCCTTGTGAGGAAGTCCATGTCGTCCAAGGACTCGGACTCCTCCTCAGTAGTGTCTCTATCGGAATAGGAAGAGCTCTGTTTGCTCACGGGGGACGAGGGTGTGTCCAGGCTGGTCTCGGTCTTGCTGTCGTCAGCATCACTGTCCTTATCGCTGCCGTTGTCATTGACAAAGCAAATCTGCAGGTTCATCCCACTCTGGAGTCGGGAGGAGAGGCTGGGCTTGCCGCTCCTGCTGCAGCTGGTGTAAATTCCTGGGCCGTCATCGAAGCAGCTTCTGAGCGCCAGCTTCTGTCTGATAGACTCTCATTTTTCTGTGCCTGGTACGGCGCATCCTAGGGCGCAGCCCCACAGCAGCGCGGCGCGGCGAGGCTGCGGGCAGGCGCGGGGCAGCGCGGGCAGCGCCCGGGAAGATGGATGCTGCCGCTGGACAGAAACATTTATAAAATAATTATATAATCAATAAGAGATTTGCTACTGTGAAAAGTATCAAGAATGACAGGCATATGGGGGCAGTGAAAGCATAAAGGTGGTGGTAACAATTGATGCTGCTGATGAAAAGGAATTATCTAGGGCAAGAAGCCCGGAGATGGCTAGTCTTCAAGGCTCAGGAAAGAGACTGTTCAAAGGCCCTGGGGTGGGAGGGAAAGAGTCAGATAAAGACCTGAAAGACAGTGTAGGGAGAACAAAATGAATTAGGGCCAGATAAAAGGCTGTGTTCCAAAGCACACAAAGTCTCACAGGCTCTTTTAGGAAGTTTGTCTTTGTCCTAAATGCAATGGGAAATCGGTGAAATGTTGATTTTGGTGGTTGGGCTATTATGTTTTTGTGGGGATTTATACTGGCCAAATGATAATTTGCTTTACTGTTTATTTTTGTTTAGATCATGCATGTACCTTCATAAGACAGGAAGCATGTCTTATATTTCTTAGAGTTCTCAGCATCTAGCCCTAGAAAATAAATAGAGTGGGTGACCCAGAGAGATGTGCTGCTTCTATCATTTCAGATTCTTGAGGTTGAGGCTTTATGTAAGGACATTTACACAGAAACTGAGTTAACCAAATTCTTGGAAGAGCTTACATTGATTCATGATTTGTATTAAAAAATTATGAGAAATATACAAGGTGAATGGGCAGCTGATTATCCACACTGTCTGAATTGAAAAAGACTGTGGGAAGTTAGTTGTCAGAGGTAGTTTCGAAAAGCCTGCTTCTTTGTGTAATAAAGTTGTTTCATTACTCATGATGTTTGAAGTTTTACAGAATCATTACTTAGGCCTTCAAGGACTCTTTAGTCTCTAAAAGTCCTCTTTGAAAATATCGATATCTAATAGAGGTTAAAAGATATATTAAATTTGTCCACTGACACCTTTGGGATATATTGATGGGCTCCAACTATTAGAAAATTCATACACTTGGGTCAGAGCCTCTGCATTTGTGATATGGAAGCAAGTTTCAGGGGACCAGTCTCTCAGTTTTCCCCCTGTGCTCTCTCAGCAATGAGCACCACTTTGTGAGTATTGGCAATGACAGTGCCATCGGCTCACACTGAATCTGTGTGGACTTTGGTTTCACAATAAACCTGACAGTACTTTTTCTCCCTAACCTCTAGGACACTATGAAATTAGTGATATGGGAAAAGTGCAGTGAACTTTGGGAGACGAGTTGCTCTGTCCTGTAAATCAAGCTGTGGGTACTGTCCACCAAAGCCTTCAAGATTATTCCCCCCCCCCCCCCATTACTGGAGATTGAACCCAGAGCACTCCATCACTCAGCTACCTCCCCAGCCTTTTCTAAAATTTTAATTTTGAGACAGGGTCTCACTAAGTTGCCCAGGCTGGCTTTAAACTTGTGATCCTCCTGCCTCAGGCTCCCGAGTGCTGGGATTATAGGCATGCGCCACTGTGCCTGATCAAAGCATTTGGGTTTCATTGGATTTCTCAAATCAACTTCTCAGAAACGAATTCTGTTTTGAAAGACCCTGATTTCATTAGAACACCAGTAGAGCTGATATTAAAATTGTGCTTTCTGGGGCTAGGGCTGTAGCTAAGTGATAGAGCATATGTCTAGCATGCATGAGTTCAATCTCCAGCACAAAAACAAAAACAAAAGCAAATATTCCAGACTTCTAATTTAATAACTAGTCTATACAAAAATAGAGAAATAAAGTCCTCTACAGGAAATGCCATCAGAATTTCCAGAATTCTTTTTTTGTCCTGCTGCCTAAAAAATTGCTAATTGTTGGAGGGCAGATGAACAGGAAGTAGAGTCCTGGTTGAGGTTTTGTTGTGATAGTGGTTTTTCTAGAGTATTCCATGATGATGTGAAACATTATGAACTCTAAGGGCACATTTCCACAGCATATTTTCTAAGACTTTATAGTTACTTCTAGAGATTTCTCCACTCTTTCCTGTGGATTTCTACAACATCATTTTCAGATGTAGCAATTTTCTTACTGAATGAATTGGTGATTGTGGCGAATTTCGTATTACAATTTTTTTTTAAAAGAAATAAAACCATTCTGTTGGAATTGAAAATGCTTTATTTCCTTATATCTTCAAAGTGATATCATAGCTTTTCTTCAGAATTTCAACAAATTAAAAAATTGCACCTGGATGATAAGGACCTGATTGATTATTCAAGTCATGACACAAGCCAAAGACTGACTGCTCACGATTTACCCCTTTCTCAGAGATGCTTATCTGATATCCTATGATCTGTCTCACAGAGTCTATGTCAGGGGTCGGCAAACTATAGGCCAAATCTGTCCAGCAAGCCTTTCTGTAAACAGGTTTTTATTGGAGCTTTACCAGGCCATTTAAGTGCTATCTGTAGCTGCCTATTGTCAGGATCTGGGAGGCACAACCAATAAATGGCTAAGCCAGCATGCTGGGGATGTTCTCATACTTTACTCACTCATCCCAGCAGGCAAATTTTGTTTTGCAATTTGATATTACATGAAAAAGGGAAGCATTTGGGAAGCAAATGTAGCCTGTAGCCTGTATTCGGTGCTCTTTCTACCCTCATTTGCATGCTTTTGGTTGAGATTATGTAGGGAACTACATAATCTGTGAAATGACTAAAATGTAAATTTGTTTTTGTGCATATTTGTTTTATACACACACGTATACACTTGTTTTTTATACATACATACATATATCCATATACCTTGTTTGAGTTGCTATTGGAAAAGGCTCAGAAAACACAATCTTGGCTTATTTCCTAAGTATCCAAGCCAGAGGTAACAAATATATAGCAAGTTTATTATCACTCTACCTCCCCTCTTCTGTCAGTCACCACTAATATATTCTTTAATTCTTTCAGTCAGAACCTCAGAATCCTTAAAATATTTTGCGTAGCCATTCCCAATTAGCTGACTAATTGGCACATGAGATGCCATAATATCTTCCAAAGCTGGAAGAGCCTTGCATATTTCTAATTGTGAGAATCTTATTCCACCTTTTATTTTTTCCTTTTCTCCTCCTATGATGAGTGATCTAGACCTTTAAGGCAGGAACCGGGGAAGTCAGACAGACCAAGGCTTTCTTAGGAGAATGCAGAGCACAGGCAAAGATGTAGAACTGAATAGTTTAGAGCAGGCTTGGAAAGTCACAGGAAATGAATTTGGTATTGCTATAATTATAAAGTATGCATTTTATAAAGATATTAACCTTTTACTGTATTTTCTTTTTAATCTTATTTTTTATTTATTTATTTTTTTTTTGTTTGGCTTTTTTGGAACTGGGGGTTAAACCTAAGGCTTTGAGAATGCAAGGCAGCTGCTTTGCCACTGAGCTACATCCCAGCCCTTTTACCATATTTTCTGACTATCATTTTTGCAATCCACTTTTCCTTTTTTTTCAAAAATATTGTGTATGTTACTTAAAAAATAGAAATATTTAAATTTTATGTTCTTTGAGCAATTAGTCCTTTGCTATATGATGTTTTAGATAGATTTTAAGCTCAGAAACTCATCTTGTTTTTTAATTCAAATATGAAATGTCTTGTTTGAGTGAGGATTTAGAAAGGACATTTAAAATCTTTAGAAAGGACATTTAAAATCTTTACACACACATATGCTATACATATTTATATATTTCTAGCACCTGTGTGTGTGTGTGAGAGAGAGAGCTATTATCAGACATTGGCTCACAATTGAAAGGGGCTGAAAAGCTCTAGAATCCATCGTCTGTACTGGAGACCCAGGGAAGCCAGTGGTGT
The DNA here is from genome assembly GCF_964194105.1 of Spermophilus citellus. Taxonomy (NCBI): domain Eukaryota; kingdom Metazoa; phylum Chordata; class Mammalia; order Rodentia; family Sciuridae; genus Spermophilus; species Spermophilus citellus. Next base: position 85,877,122 of record NC_138183.1, read on the forward strand.
AGTTCGAAGGCTTGAGAGCTAGAGGGACCATGGTATAGATTCTCCTTTGAGTCTGAAGATCCAACAACCAGGAGTGCTAAGAGCAGAAGACCAGTGTCTCAGTTCCAGCAGTCAGGTAGAGCTCATTTAAGCTTCCTCTACCTTTTTGTTCTATTCAGATCCTTAATGGATTGGATGATGTCCACCCTCAACAGAGATCTTCTGCTTTAAGCAACCCACCAATTCAAATGTTAATCTCTTCCAGGAATGAGCTCACAGACACACCCAGATATAGGTTTAACCAGATATCTGGGCACCCTGTTGTCCAACTATCACAAGATTGAATTTACGTATACACTGTGCATTCAGCAAATTTTCTGACTGTAGCACAGAGACAGCAGCAAAGTCAATTAATTCATCTAAATAATAATGGAAACATTCTTAGGTGCCTTTCACTTAAGCAATTTAGATGTATAAACAGTCAAACTGATTATAATTCTTTTCCATTTTATCACCTAAATGTCTGGTAAAGATGTAATTCAGTAATCTAGGATCAAATGATTGGCCTCAGGGAACAGAATAAAAGATACAATGACATCCATAACCAGTGAATAGACTTAGAAACTCTTGAAGGGTAAGTGGCATTTCAATTTTTAACTTTCATTTTAATTCTGTAGTATTCAAAACGGAAGACCATGATACCTTTCTGCAAGGATCTTTACCAGGACTTTCATAATTTCTTTTTTTCCCCTCCTTTCCTGATAGAGGTATCTGTACTCCTCGTTCTCCTGGACCTGGATAATTCTTGGCACTATTGAATCTCTTCTGACAGCAGAAAACAGTGATGAGGAGGTTGAATGATTCAATGGCAATTTAATCTGGTCTTATTTTATTTGGCCTTGTGCAAGAAGAAACCTGATGTGGCTTGTAATTGTAATGCCAGGTATTACCTGATTCCTGCAGATTTCTCCCATTTCTCTGCCTGGTAAATGACTTCTATGGGAATTTAAAGCATGTACAACATGGTAAATGTAGATTTGTTACTTCAGCTCCTGAACTGGGTATCTTATTTTATTGCATTTAAAATTAAAGGAGGGAAATAATAGATTTTAGGTTTTATTTATAGGGACAAGGCATTTGAGTGTATTCATATGAGTTGCTCTTTGATGCAGTACTGTCTTGTTTTCCTTTCAATCAGACTCCTGGATTTAAATGAAGGAAAAAATAACAACCGAAATAAAAGAATTTCTATAAATAAAATGTCATAACTATAAAGATCGACAACCTAAAGAATAAAATTAATATGCTGTGATTAGTCTGAAAAAAGGGAGTCCAATGTTTATGTCTGGCTATGGAAGACCAGTTATGATTCAGAGAAGCTGAGACATGGTAGGAGAAGGTAGAGTAATGATTAGTAGAGAAGAGCTGGACGTAAGCATAGGCAGTAGAAGAAATAGCAGGAGTTGGTGGTGCTAATGTGGAAGAAAATTATTGTAGCAATTGTTGCATTGTGGCCCCATTGGTCCATATAAGAACTTTGTTTTCTTGCAGGAGGGGCTTTATGAAGAGGCCATCGGTGAAGCAACATAAGGAGAAGAGCCCCTGAGGTGACAGAAAGAGAAGAGAACCAGACCATCTCAATGTCCTAGTCAAGTCTAGGACCTTGGGGACCTCTCAAATGGATGAATTCACATGAATGACCATTGGCAAATCAACAGAGGAATTACCCAGCTAAGCCCCAACCAGATGATAGCTGTAAGCAAATGATGTGGTCATTGTGTTAAGCCACTAAGTACTGGAGGTAGTTTGTAATATAGCAAAAGATAACTGTTAGTATGATAATTGACAAGTCAAGTATGTCTCTTTCTTCTCTGGCATATTGTGGTGTTAAGTGGAGAAGAAGGCTTGAGACCACAGCAAAATTGGGTCATATCCTCAATTTGTCAATTTTTATCTCTATGGTATTATTTGCTATTTCTGAGTTTCAGTCTTTCTTTTTAGTTTTAAAATGAGACAAATATTTCTCCTCACTCAATATAGTTAAGACATTATGTGCGTGAAGGTTTAGGGCTATATGAAGTACACACCAAACAGTAGTTCTACTTCATATCCTCCCTACAGTTCCTTTTATCTTGAGGGGACATATAGTTATCTAAAGCCTTTTATTTCCTAAAACTAGTCCTATGACCTACTAAAGGCAGTTTTGTCACAGGTCAATGGACTTTGTGCATGAGTATATTTGATCAACAATCACTGTGTCTATATGAAGAAGAGATAAATTATCAAACCACAAGTGACAGATTTTTTTTAACAACAATGGCAGATTTTAGGGGTCATTACTGGAGTCCATGCACATTTGTTTCTTTGTCCCAGACTATCTGCCCTTTCCCCTCTGGAACACCACTCTTGCATGTTACAAAAACCTTGGGTTCTCAAGGAATGTTGAAGTTACATTCATCTTATTTTATTTCAGAAGGCACATACTATATTTCAGTTAGATTTTCACAAAAAAGCATTACTTTCTCAATTGTTTGTGAAATTCATTCATTTAGGTAAAAACTAAACATTTCAAGGCAACACTAGATGAAATTTGGCACTCATTGAGCCTCTGCCTTAGTACCAGAAGGTGATTTAGGATTTTGGAAAGGAAGTCTTATATTGTTTGTGTAATTTATGTTAAAATTTTGCAAACATCCAGTTTCCCAGCTCCCTGAGACAAAACAAAGCGTGCACACGCATACATACACATAAACCAAAGGATTAAGGAGAAAAGAAATAACCTGCCTGGGCCTCAATTTCCAAATTGGGAAAAGAGAAAGTCAGGGTAGCTTTCTCAGACTGGAAGGTTTTCCAAGACTATTTCTAGCTCTGAGTGTAGTGGAAGTCTCATCTCCTAGTACCTGCACTAGCCCTTCATAGAGAATAAGATTAGAAACACAGGTTGCTCCCCAGCAAAACTTTAATTGCAAAGCTTTAATTACAAAAAGAATCAAAATACACACTTAGGTTATGTTTTTTTTAAATTGTATTTTTAATTGTGTTTTGTCTCCATTTTCTTTTAAAAGAGAAACGAAAACTTCAATTTGCCAAATTGCTGTACATGTTTCCTTGCTGGGTAGTTGCCCTAGCAAGTTAACCTAAAATGATTTTCTAAAATGTATTTTTAATGAGAAAATTTGATCCCTGAAATTTGTCTTAAACATTTTTTTTTCTTCAAACCTCTTATAGGACTCTAGAGTTTCCATACCTTAGTGCCAAGAGCATAGCAAAGGAATCCAGCTCAGTTTAGTAATTACTTGTATTACTCTAGCTCAAAGTTGTTTTGCTCTTAATGGCTTAGGAGAGCCATTTGAATACTTTGATTCTTGTAATAAAAGTTCTAATGGGGAAAGTAGGTGAATGCCCATGTAATGTTTAGCCTATTAAAACAGTGATATTCAAAGCTTTTGCAGATAAAATTCTTACCAGGGACTATGAATAAGGACAGGTCAGTTGTAAGGAAAGCAAGAAAAAAAATAAGAAAGTCAAAGTCAATCGGGAGAGTCTTTTCCTTCTTCAAAATAGGGCCCACAATATAAGGGAATTTATTTTTCTCCCTTCTTATTGGAAGAGGGAAGATTCTCCCCAGTAATCTGCTGATTTCATCCCAAGCATATTAGTTAGGCTTCCCCAGAGAAACAGAACCAATAGGACACACACACACACACACACACACACACACACACACACACACACACACATTATATATATGAAGAGATTCATTAAGAAGAATTGGCTCACCCAATTATGGAGATATGGAAGTCCCATGGACTGCAACCTGGAGACCCAGAAAGCTGGTGGTGTCATTCAATCCAAGTCCAGAGGCCTGAGAAAAAGGGAAGCCACTGGTGTAAGTCTCAGTCTGATGGCAGACTCAGACTGCTCATGCAGGCAGGTAGAAAAAAGGGACAAAGTCTCCCTTCCTTATTTTCTTGTTCTAGTCAGCCCATCAGTATTGGGAAAGGCCATCTGCTTTCCTGAGCCAAATAATTCAAATGCTTACCTCATTTAGAAACACATGCACACACACAACTAGAAGTAATGTTTGAAAAATATCTGGATGCTCCATGGTCCAGTCAAGTTTACACATAAAATTAACCCTCATACCAATGCTTCTCAGAGCATGTTTGTTTAACTATAGTTTCTCAAACTATCTGTGGTGAACAAAAGTTGCCTCCTCCCCAACCACTGGGTACTGACGCTTGTGTGAAATACAACCAAAATGAACTATAAATGTGGTACATCCACACAATGAAATATTATTTAAACATAAGAACATACAAAGTAAAAGAAGCCAGGTGAACCTACGAAGTAAAAGAAGCCAGACACAAAGGGCATAAAGTGTATGATTCCATGTATGTGAAATGTCTGGAGTGAATGCCCATGTAATGTTTAGCCTATTAAAATATTCGGGCTGGGGATGTGGCTCAAGTGGTAGCACGGTTGCCTGGCATGCACAGGGCGCTGAGTTTGATCCTCAGCACCACATAAAAATAAAAAAATAAAGATGTTGTGTCCACTGAAAACTAAAAAATAAATATAAAAAAATTTTCTCTCTCTCCCTCCCTCTCTCTCTCTCTCTCTCTTAAAAAAAACAGTGATATTCAAAGCAAGAATATGTAGAGTAAGAAAGTTGATAAGGGCGGGGGTTAGAGTGCAAATATTGAAGAGTGAAAATTAAGTAGAGTCAGTTGTATTCTGACTCTAGTATTGCAGTATGTGTATACATGGCTGTATCACCAATGTGATCCTGCAATCTGTACACGTGGAAAAATGAGAATTCATACCCTATTTGAATCAAATATATGAGATGTCAAGATCATTGTATTGTCTTGAGCAACTAATAAAAAAAGAAAATTAAGTAGAAGTGATGAAATATTTTAAAATTGACTGTGGTTGTGGATAAATGTTATTAAATTGTATAATTTTAATGTGTAAATTGTATGGTTATTATTTAATACTAAGAAGAAATGAGCTATTAAACCATGAAAAAAATATGTAGGAAATTTAATGATCATTACCAAGTAAAATATTGCAATTTGAAAAAGCTATAGAACACAAAATTCCAACTATGTGACATTCTAGAAAAGGCAAAACTGTGGAGACAGTGAAAACATCAGTGGCTTTCAGGACTAGTGGGAAGGGAGAGAGGGATGAATAGGTGGAGCACAGAATTTTTAGGGCAGTTAAACCATATTTTATGAAAATAGAGTAGTGGATACATATCATACATTTGTCAAAACCTATAGGTTGTACAATATAAAAATTGAGGCTTAATGTGAACTATGGCTTGAGGTGATTATAATGTGTCAGTGTAGGTGCATCAATTTGCAACAAATGTACACTCTAATTTGGGATGCTGATAGTTGGGGAGGCTGTGACTGCATGGGAATAGAGGGCTATGAGAATCATCTGTACTTTCCACTTAATTTTTCTAGGAATCTAAAACTGCTCTAAAAATAGAGTCTATTAAAAAAAGAAGAAAACAAGCATGGTGGCACATTCTTGTAATTCTGACTCTTCAGGAGGGTGAAACAGGAGGATCACAAGTTCATGGACAACTTACTGAGATCCTGTCTCAAAGAGAACTTTCTTAGCACATTCAATCTCAAGTATAGAAGAAAGAGGAGGAGGAGGAGGAAGAAGAAGACAAGGATGAGGGAGGAAGCATGACTATCTCATAAGGCCCAACTTGAGGGAGTATTCCCTGATTCCCTGACCCATCTCTCCCCACTCAATCCTGGCAGAAAAACTACTTGTTCCTTTATATAAGTTCCCACTGTGTATTATTCCTACTTCTTTTATAGTTTGCATCACATTGTTTTATACTTGTTTTGGGATCTCACTTCTTGAACTACAATCTACTTGAGGGCAGAGGCAATGTCATATTTTGTTGACATTTATACAGTACTGGAAGCATCACATAGTAGAGATAGATGTACATTGTGTGAATGTATGAAGAACCTCCTATAATGACTCTTTTTTCAATGCAGTTTTAAAATAAACTGCAACAAATGATTCTCTTCAGGCTTTGGGGTATCCTGAAAACAGGCGCCTTTAAGAGGTTTCTCCAAGGGACAGTGGTCAGGACGACAATGAGAGAGAATCGAGGAAAGTTCCTAGGAAATTGAGAATATAGAAAAGTCCTAAACTAAGAACTTATCCATACTAAGAATCCTCACAGAGTAGCATATTACTCTAGTAGAGCTTTGGGAAAGTACTCCTCCTTGGAGACAATATAAGCAATTGAGAAATTTGGGATAAGACTTCTGTATCTTTGTACCTTTCTGTATCTTATGTACCTTTGTAGGTAAATGGGGAGATGTTAGGGGACAACAAAGGGATGACTTCATTGTAGAGGAAGCTATCTCAGCCACCACCCAATGTCTCCCTGAAGTGCTCATATAGAAGTCTTACAGTTTAGATAAATGTAAATGTGTGAGTGTTTTTCCTGAGAATATATCCCCAGGAGGGATGAAGCTTTACTGTTATTCATTTTTAGCTCAGTGGGGATCATGGTATGTAGTTAATATTTCTTAAAAACAGACTTTACATAAAGAAAAATGAAATTATGTAATTTTCAGGAAAATGGATGGAACCAGAGACTATTATGTTAAGTGAAATAAGCCAAACTCAGAATGTCAGGGTTCATATGTTCTCTCTTAGATGCAGAAGTTAGAGGGGAAAAAGGAAAAGAAAGATGGGGGACGACATCATAAAAAGCAAAGGGAGATTAGTAGAGGAAAGAGACCAAAGAATAGGAGGTGGGGAGGAAGGGAGAAAGTGTTGGGGATTGATATTGGCCAAGTTCTATTGTTACATCGTGTGTATTTATGAATATGTAACAACAAATTCCATCATTATGTACAACTATAATGCACCCATAAATACATGTTTTTTTATATAATTTAATATGATTTAATAAAATACCCTAGACTTTAAGAAGACAATTGAGAAAACAAACTAGAGACACTGCTCAGGGCAGAAAGGAAGTTACCTGAGAGGTGACAGGGCACCCAAAATAGCTTTCTTAACTTCCCAAATTTGCCAGCATTTAATGGACAGATGCACATTTTTAGCCACACAACTTCTTTACTTTTGGGACTAGGGCCTATGTCTTTTTCTAAGAAATCACTTATTAATATTGTTTTAAATAGAAGCATTGAGACTGTAGGGGATTTATTAGTCAGGGCTCTGCTCCTCCTTTGCTGTGTAATCTATAGAAGTCACCACTCTCAGTGTCTTACCCTCTTTGATCTTGGTTTTATTCACTGAGAAAATGGGCTCACTAATACCTGTCCTGCTTACCTTGCAGAATAGTTGTGAAAAATCCACTGAGATTGCTGGAAGTAAAGGTTATGTGAATTGGACAAACAAATGATTCTGTACAGTTGATGTTAGTATAGGAAGGGTAAGTGTTAAGAAGCTGCATCGCTTAATATCAATGGAGTTTATTGGTGGCACCAAACAATTGATGCATTTAGTCTCTGACTCTTTTAAGTTGTGAAGGACCTTCTATCATATTCTGGAAAGAATCTTATTAGCATTTGGGAAAAGCATTATTATAAAAACTTCTTGCAGGTTTTAACTCTAGGCACATATGTGTATTTAGGAATATGTAGCCATACTGGCCATAGGATTCAAGATGGCAGATTAGAGGAAGCCTGCATTTTCAGTTGCTTTATGACTCAGGATTTAAGCAGCAGCAGAACTGCTTCTCAGTGAACTCGGTAAAAGACAGAATTCACTGGAGTTCAAGATGAGACAGTCAGAATCTCTTAGAGTCTCAGAGATTTGGGTGCATTGAATTAAGAACAAGAAAGAGGACCTTGGTGTTAGCATTAGGGGTACTGGTTCACCTCAGAGAAGAGGGTTCACAGAGACAGAGAAAGAAACACAATGAACAAATTTTGCCTAAAAACCGTGCAGATCAGGGACTGGGGTTGTGGCTTAAGCGGTAGCGAGCTCCTCTGGCATGTGCGCGGCACTGGGTTCGATCCTCAGTACTACATAAAAATAAAATAAAGATATGCAGATCCCAAGGCTGCACCACGAAGCAGTGTTTGAAAAGCGCTCTGTGATTCTCAACTGGCCAGCGCAGAGCTGAGGTGAGAGCCACCTTGAGGAGGCCATGCTGCAGCTGGTGGTGCTGAGCAGGCTGGGAGTGAGCCTGCTCTCAGGGACTGAGCCTGGGAAGGCTGTATTAGTGTGCAGAGGAATGTGTAAGACCAGCGCAGGGTTGGCTCCCCTGCCCTGTGAATAGAATTCTTGGGAGGCTCCTGAGATCCAGACTCCCAGCAGAGACCAGCATCTGCCTGGCCTAAGGAATGAGTTGGTCTAATCTTTCCAGAACAGGTATCCACCAACAAAATCCTTCAGGCCTGAGTAGAGCTAAACCCCAGCCACTGTAACTTCCCTTTTAAAACTTTGCTGCAGCCCTTCCCTGACAGTGCATCCTTCTGGTCTGTTCAGACTGAACCTCGATCGACAGTACCACCCGTGCCATCCTGCCTTATACTGCTGAGGAGGGAAGGCGAGAGCTATTCCAACCAGTTTCGGTTTAAGGCTTCCAACTGGAAGCTTAGTGAGCAACACAGAAAAAGAAAGGGGTCAGAAACATCCAAACCTTGCTCTTTCTCTTTCTCTTGGCACACAACTCAAGAAAAATGGAAATGAGGACAGTCCAGCACCAGTAGTGACCATTCATGCTCATCAACAGTTTTGACCACCTCAGTGAAGATAATTCTTTCATTTTTCATTATGAATCTGTTTTCCTCCCATGTGTGTATGTGTGTGTGTGTGTGCACGCGTATGTGTGTGTGGTGTCTGTGTACCTGTTGTATTGTCATATGTATATATATGTGTGTGTGTGTGTGTGCATCTATCTATCTATCTGTATGTATATATATATATATATATTATACATACATGGGGTATGACTTCCCATTCTTGTGGTTATACACAATGTGGAGTTACATTGTGTATTCATATTTGAACATAGAAAAGTTATGTCTGATTCATTCTATGGTCTTTCCTATTCCCATTCCCCCTCCCTTCCCTTCATTCCTCTTTGTTTAATCCAATGAACTTCTATTCTTCCTACCAACCCCCCACCCCTTATTGTGTGCTGGCATCCACATATCAGAGAGAACATTCGGCTTTTGTATTTTGGGAATTGGCTTATTTCACTTAGCATGATAGTTTCCAGTTCCATCCATTTGCTGGAAAATGCCATTAGTTTTCTTCATGACTGAGTAATATTCCATTGTGTATATATACCACATTTTTCTTTTCTTTTTTATAGTTTTACATGGACAGCATTCCTTCATTTATTTATTTAGTGTTTATGTGGTGCTAAGGATCAAACCCAGTGCTTCACACATGCAAGGCAAGTGCTCTGCCACTCAGCCACATCCTCACCCTTACCACATTTTCTTTATCCTTTCATTTGTTGAAGGGTACCTAGGTTGGTTCCATAGCTTAGCTATTGTGAAATAAGCTTCTATAAACATTGATGTGGCTGTGTCACTGTAGCATTCTGATTTTAAGTCCTTTTGGTGGGATGAGTGGGTCAAATGGTGGTTCCATTCCAAGTTTTCTGAGGAATCTCCATACTGCTTTCCAGAGTGGTTGCAACAATTTGCAGTACCTTTCCCCCCACATCCTCCCCAACATTTGTTACTTGATTGTTGATAATTGACTGGAGTGAGATGAAAATCTTAATGTAGTCTTAATTTGCATTTCTTTAAATGCTAGAGATGTTGAAAATTTTTTTTTGCCCATTTATTGATGGGTTATTTGTGGTTTTGGTGTTAAGTTTTTGAGTTCTTTATATATCCTGGAGGTGTGTGTGTGTGTGTGTGTGTGTGTGTGTGTGTGTGTATGTTGCAGGAGGCAAAGATTTTTCTCTCATTCCATAGGCTCTCTCTTCACATTCTTATTTCCTTTGCTGTGAAAAAGTATTTAGTTTGATACCATCCTATTTATTGATTCTTAATTTTACTTCTTGTGTTTTAGGAGTCTTATTGAGGAAGTTGGTTCCTAAGCTGAATGATGGAGATTTGGACCTGCTTTTTCTTCTAGTAGGTTCAGGGTCTCAGGTCTAATGCCTAGGTCCTTGATCTACTTCAGGTTAAGTTTTGTGCAGGGTGAGAGATAGGGGTTTAATTTCATTTTGATATGCACGGACTTTCAGTTTTCCCAGCACCATTTGTTGGAGAGGCTATCTTTTCTCCAATGTATGCTTATAGTGCCTTTGTCTAGTGTGAGGAGACTGTTTTTATGTGGGTTTGTCTGTGTACCATTGGTCTTCATGTCTGTTTTGGTGCCAGTACCATGCCATTTCTGTTACTATGGCTCTGCAGTATAATGTAAAATCTGGTGTTGTGATGCCTCCTGCATCACTTTTCTCACTAAGGATTGCTTTGGCTATTCTGGGCTTCTTGTTTCTCCAAATAAATTTCATAACTGCTTTCTCCATTTCTATGAAGAACATCATTGTAATTATATTAAATCTGTATAGTGCTTTGGGAGCATGACCATTTTGATATTAATTTTGCTTATCCACGAACATGGGGGATAAGCAAAATTAATTAACACCTCTACTGTTAGATTGATTTCCAAGTACTTCTTTTTTTTTTGAGGCTATTATGAATGGGACAGCTTTCCTAATTATTTTTTAACTAATTTATCATTGGTGTATAGGAACACAATTTGTTGAATTTGTTTATGAGTTCTAAAAGTTTTTGGTAGAGTTTTTTTTTTTTCCTAAATAGAGAATCATGAGTCATGTCATTGGCAAATAGGGATAGTTTGAACTCTTCTTTTCCTATTCATGTCCCTTTAATTTTTCTTTAGCCTAGGATAGAATGATCTTATGTTGACATCATAAAGGCTATGCATGACAAATCTAAAACCAACATCTTTGTGAATAGAGGAAAGTTGAAAGTATTTCCTTTAAGATTTGGGACAAGGGTGACTGCTCTTACCACTTTAATCCAATATAGTGCTAGGAATTTTAGTCAGAGCAATTAGGCAAGAGAAGGAAAAAAAGGATAAAAATAAGAGAGGAAGAAGTCAAATTATCAGATACTTTATATGTTTGCAGATATGAACCTATACTTACAAGATCCACAAATATTTACCAGAAGACTGCTAGAATTAATAAATTCAACTAAGTAACAGGTTAAAAAAATCAACATACAAAAGAAATAATTTTCTTCTATATCAATAATGAATCTGAGAAATCTTATCCAATATAGCTAAAAAACCCCTCAAACAAACAAAAAATAAACCAAAAAATCTCAAAACCCAATGACCTTAGGAATAAATCTAACCAAGGAGGTGAAAGACCTCTACAATGCCATAATTCTTCTTTATGGCTGAGTAAAATTACATTGTGTATATGTACCACATTTTCTTTATCCATTCATTTGTTGAAGTACACCTAGGTTGGTTCCGCCAACAATGGATGATTACATATTTTCCCCTCACATCCTTGCCAACATTTATTTTTTAAAAGAAATAATTTTATCCTGCTTGTAGGCTTGTAAATTAGTACAACCTTTATGAAAATCAGTATGGAGGTTCCTCTAAAGACTAGGCATGGGAACACCTTATGATCCAGCTATACCACTCCTTGGCATTTATCCTAAGAAATATACTATAGCAGCACAATTCACAATAGTCAAACTATTGACCCAGCCTAGGTGTCCAACATGGATGAATGGATCTGTGAATCTGTGAAAGGAATCTGTGGCGTACATACACAGAGGAGTTTTAAATTATGTCATTTTCAGGAAAATGGATGGAACTTGAGAATATTATGTTAACTAAAATAAGCCAAACTCAGAAAGTCAAGGGTTGTGTGCTTTTTTCCTCTCATGTAGAAACTATAGAGGAAAGAGGAAAAGAATGATTGAGGAGAACCTCATGAAAATCGAAGGAAGATCAGAAGAGTAGAGGAAAGGGACCAGTGGAAAGAGAAAGTGAGGAAAAGGGGAAATCTTGGGGAATGATATTGACCAAGTTATATTGTTATATTGCGTGCATGTATGAATATGTAACAATGAATTATGTATAACTATATTGTAACAATAAAATATGGAAAAATAAAATTAAATATATCTTCTTCTGAAAAAAAAAAAGAATACATAGCCAACAATGCCATTTTAAAGAGAACAGGTGCTGGGCACTATGGCACATGCTTGTGATCCCCAGCAGCTTGGGAGGCTGAGACAGGAGGATCATGAGTTCTAAGTCAGCCTCAGCAATGGGGAGGTGCTAAGAAACTCAATGAGATCCTATCTCAAATACAAAATAAGTCTGGGGATGGGGCTTAGTGGTCGAGTGCCCCTGAGTTCAATCCCCAGTACCCACCCCCTGCCGAGAGAGAGAGAGAGAGAGAGAGAGAGAGAGAGAGAGAGAGAGAGGAAAGATTTTCTTTATCTTGCCAAAGGATTGTGATTTTGTTTCAGAAAACTGGGGAGACAGGCAGGGAAGCCTTGGTACAGAGCATGATGTGTTCTAGCTGTTAACACCCACAGTCTCTGATCTACTCCACAAATCTCTTGGGAATTAACAAATGCTAAGGGGTTCTGGACCTTTGCTCTGCCTTTGTACAGCTTTTCAACTGTGTAGGATTTATCTCTACAGTGTCAACATGAGCTCCTTAAGGATAAGGGCAGAGCCTGTGACTTACAGCTGTCCATGTCTCCTAGTCTTCACTAGTAAATATTTGTTAAATGGAAACCTGACTGAGGCTGCATATCAAAAGGATGGGGGATCTTCAAGGCAGGGTACCTGCTCCTGCCTAACTGAATAGAGACTGGTTGTCTTGGAGGCTGCCTTATCCTGTCAAAGAGATCAATAATGCTGCTGGGTTATGGGCATCAGAGAAGAGGTTTCAGGGTTTAAAAAAGTCATGACAAGTTAGGGGACAGTTAGGAGGATAGCTGACATGATGATAAAGGGTTTTAAAAAGCAGGTGTAAGAAGAAGGCTGGGGCAATATTGGGGCTATTTAAAAATCAAAAGTTTTGCTTGAATCATGTATGATAGGCAGTTGATTTTCCATTAGTAGTAGGGTGCTTATATAGCCCAGATCTTAATAGCTTTTTTCATGGCAAGACACTCGTATTTTCTTAGGAAAATATCAAAATTATGTGTCCCACAAGGGTAATGCTCTTCAAGACTAGAATCTGCCCTAAGGTTCTGACATTTTAGGTGGCTTCCTGCCACCAAGGACTGAGGGTTCAATTCCTTAGCACACCATAACCTCTTCCTGGTTTGAGAAAGTCATATAAGCATTATGAAATTGATGTGGAGGCAGGGACCATTTGAATTTTAGGTAGCTAGAAGCAAGTTAGATCAAAATAATGAATGAAGAATTGAAAAAAAATGAGATGGTTGATTATCAGATTTGAAAACACTGGATCAATTTGTCAGGGGGCGGGAAATAGAGCACATCCAATAGTCTTTGTTATGTTTAATCTTCACTACTTCTGAAAAAAACAAACGTTATAAACTTATCTCCAAGATCACTTGAAGTTTCAATTTTATTTAGATTCTTTTTATGTTTATTTTTGTTTCAAGAGTGTTGACTAACAAATTATTAGTTTTAATGAGAGTCAGCCACTGTGATCAAAGATACTACAGGCTGATTGAAACAAAAATCTGCTATTGAAACTTATAAAACTATGAAAGAACGTTAAGTTTTACATGTGAGTTAGAGTAAAGCAAAAGCTTTCTGTAGATAAGATAGATTTAAGGATGTAGGTGACCCAAGAGTGTAAATGTCTTGGTAGAAGCAAAAATTCCAGGCAGTGTATGTCAGATTTTCAAGGCAGTGGAATTGGTGGGGTGTAAGTCAAGGGATCCAAACAGTGAAAAGGGGACTCATGTAAAACATCTTGGTTACACATGAAACAAACAGGAATGCTCCCTGAGGTAATGAAGGCATGACATGAGGAAAGAGTGGACTGGGAAATGGAGCAACAGACCTGAGCAAAGGGATCTGCTGGCTGGTGGGCAGGTGGAGGAGGGGAACAACCTCCTCAAGTCTTCTCTCCCCGCCCTCAGAACCCTTTCCCTTTGTGACTCCTCAATGGTGTGTGATGCAAGCCCGGGCACCCTCAGAACTCATTTGCCTTAGGCAACCGAGCGATTCAGACAATGAAGAATGTTCTCTTTGCTGAATAGCCATACCGAACCATGGTTGATCTTGGTTCAATTCTTTGGGCTATTGATCCCCAAAGTACCATTTTGAGTGGGTTGGTATTGCTTTTTCTATACCTGTCCTTTCAGGTATTGAAACTATTTTCACCAACACTCAAGAAAAATAAAGCCACCCAAAAGGTAAGGAAGCAGAGAGAACTCCCTTGGGAGTTTCTTGATTTTTGTCAAATGTGAAATGTTTTGTGAAATGTCAGATGGGATTTGTTATTTCCATGCTCACATTACTAAATGTTTGGTTGGCTCAGAAAAGATGTGACTTGGGAAGTCTGAGGACAAGATAGAACTTCACTCTTTAGGGAAAGAAGTCAGAGGTTCAGGAAGGACTAAGGTTTCCATCTGAAGCTCACAGACTATCTTTTGGGGTGTGGTGGAGGGTTCCAGATTGGTCTGGATACAGAGTGAAGGAGACGGGTCTCTTCTGACTGGATTCTGAGTCTCATTCCCATGTCAGATGCTCTTCACCCAGCCTTCATATTGGGCTGGTCAGGAGAGCAGTGCTGACCTCTGAGTAGAGCCTGTAGCCTGAGCTCTGCCCCAGGACGCAGGGTTCCCTGGGGGAGCACAGATGAGACGGTTGGCCTCAGATTCTATGCCCTCCTTCAGCAGAGGGTTTAAGACCATCAAATGTGGAATCTCACAGACAAAAATGTCCTTTGAAATTATCAAAGAAGTAAAAAATTGAAAATATTTCATTGCCCTTCAAGATTAATAAAAGGAAGGAATACAATTTCTACTAATTAAAAATGAAGAGTTGTCCGATTCTTGCCTAATGAATGTCTAAGCTTGTTAACGAAAGGAGTAAAAGAAATGGGCCCCAGCCCCTCATTCTTTTCTTTTTTTGTTTTCAGCGTCAGGGAACAAAGAGAAGGAAAAATGGAGCATTTAAAGGTAAGGTTCTGCCTGTTCAACCTGAGCTCTATAAGGGTGAACTTTCCTATCTCTCTACAGCTCCATGATCTTGGAGGATGTCAGTTTCTAGGTGCAGTCTCTCTCAGGAAACAGGGTCTCAGAGGAGAGGCTCAGGAGAAGGCAGTGAGACCTGAGAGATTCCTCAGAGTCCCTGCCCTGCCCACCCTTCCTTGGGTGTGAATCAAGTAGTGATGGACCTGGGCCTTGGACATTTACTGCCAAGTAGGTGGCCCTGTGAGAGGTCCAAAGACCCCTGATTGCCTTGGAGTCAGAATTTCTGTCTGGAGACATGGTGTAAACTACTTTAATTCTTGGCTGATTAGATTCATCTCTGAGTTAGCTACTGACTCTTGTGCTTCAGGTGGTGGTTTTGAGCAGCATGTAGGATGGTACAGGTGAAAGTACTTTCTAAATGGAACCACATATACCTGTGAACCTTCTTACTATTATCCCTGACACTTATGACCTTATCTGCAGGTTTTTAGGGCTTTCTGACTTTAATATCCTGTTTCCTGTAAAAACTCCTGAATGATAACCTGTGTTTTTTACCTTTACTATATATAACCAACTGTCCTGGTTTTCCAGGTCGGAGAACTTGCCAGAGAGAAGCAGAGGAGGGGAGGAAGCTGCTTTCTATTCTGAGAAGGTGATCAGTCATTTCCCTTCTTTACTGATTCCTTTCCTGGCATGTTTTACTCAGTCCCCCAGGAATTCTTTGCAATATGCCCTAATCACAGGAGGGGTAGCCATAGCCATGGGTATGTGAATAAAGAACTTGGGAGGGGAGGGTATTGTGAGGTCATAGATGTGTGGAATGTAGAGCAGGTAGCGGGTTCCCCCCCACCCATAGAACTGCAGATCTTGCTTCCCTTGTAGTGGTTCTGGTTACAGCTTTGGCTTTCTGTCTCTTGCAGTTCCATGAGCCAGAATAATGATTTCCTCCACTTTCGGCAACTGTTATGTCCAGACCCGCTCTGTCGGGTGTGTAATAGAACAACAGCTAAGGTCAGTCAACTGATCTATAAGGCGTCCTTGGAAGATGCTGTTAATTCTGTGTCCCGTGTGTCTTCCGTGACGTCCTTGAGAGAGTCATCAGTTTTTCTGTCCGCTGTTCTTTCTGCAATCCCTCCGGGAGCTTCAGTTTCAACTCCTTTAACTGAGCCAACTCTATTTCCTTCCTCTATTGGTTCACCTGACCAAATTAACCCTTTAATTGACCTACCTGGACCCTCATTACGGGGTGACTCTCTGCCACCAGAGTCTTCTCCCTTGAGTTCCAAATTGCCAGTGGATCATATCCCACCTCAACCATCTGTTCCAACCCCTTCCCCACCTGTTCCAACCCCTCCCCCACCTGTTACAACCCCTCCCCCACCTGTTCCAACCCTTCCCCCACCAACTGACAGTCAAGAAGCAAAACCTGTTGCCCAACCTGAAGCTACTTTGTCTCTGGTGGATAGCCCTGATGGGTTGTCTACTAATGTCCCAACAACCTCATGCACTGACAGTGCAAGCCTTCCAGTGGCAGAGTTCTCTGGAAACCAGTCTCATGCCGAACACTTGTCTCCCTCTCAATTGGAGCCCTCTGATGATGACAAAAACCTCCTCGACCTCCATCCTCCTGAGGCCTCTTCTGAGAGGGATACTGCAGCCATCCTTGTAGAGCCCGGAAACCTCTCATTTCTATGCCCTGATGTCTTGGCCCTTCTGGAGAGACATATAAAAAAGAAGGGTGATTTCCTGATGCAGAACAAAAAGGAAAAGGAAACAAAATCCTTTCCAAAAGAACTTAAGCCAGACGGCCAATTGAATTCTTCAGGGAAAAGGTTAGAGTCAGTTGCTGAGCAACAGGACTCACCTGTCTCCCTTCCTTCACAGAGCAGTAAAGGCAAATCAGAGGAATTGCAGGTAGACCACCAGTCCTCAGACCCTAAGACCTTTGAGGATAACTTACCTAAAAAATGTACCCAATTCTTCTGGGGTCTCCCATCTTTGCACAGTGAGTCCTTGAAATCTATAGTACCTGTCTCAGGTGACTGTTCAACCTATGTCTGCTTCAATTCAATGCCCACTTCCATTGAAGCCCCTGAATCTCTAGTTCTAACCCCTCCCCCAACTCTGTCCTTGGCTGAGATCCAATCTCAACCCTTGACCCAAGCACCAGGCCAATCTCCTGTCCCATCCCAGGACCAGCTTCAGTGCCAATCTCCTGTTCCACCCCAAGAGCAGCTTCAATTCTCGGTCCCTACCTTGTCACCACCTATTTCATCTCAGGTTAGTGATGGTGGAGTGAGGATTCATAGATTCCAGGATGAGGTACAATCTCTCATGCCATCCAAAATTCATGACTTGGAATATAATGTATTACAGAAAGGACAGGAAAGTTTGTGGGGTTTACCCTTTGTGGTTCAAAAATCCAAGGAAGAGTTTTGTCCTCCAGCTCCCAGTGTTTTATCTGATAGACGGTCCTCCAAGGCTTATGCTCCAACAACCATCATTCCGGGAGATTTTCCCCTCAAAAAAGAGCTTCGGAAGAAGCTAGAACACCACCTTCAGAAAAGGCTTATTCAACACCGGTGGGGTCTGCCCCGCAGAGTCCATGAGTGTCTGTCAAGGATGAGTCCTGAAACAGAAATTTCCGAGATATCTGAGTCAAAGTCCACTTATGGACTTTCATGGATCTCTTTGTTTAAGGGTCAAAGTAGCAAAGATTTACAATTGAGCCATCCCAGAAGTTTCCATGAGAAGAGCTCAGAATTACTTCCACTAGGGGAGAGAGTGAAGAAAGTAAATAGTCCAGAGATTGGCACAAAAGATGATCCATTCAGTGACTCAGAGGGGGCTCCAGATAATGACCTGGACTCTGACTTTAAGACAAACCTAAAAAACGAATTGAATAGTCTTTTTGGAAAAAAATCAAAGATCTCAGAGGAGAGCTCAGTTCAGAAACAACTGACAGAAGCCCTGGAAGCACACTTGAGCAAGAAATTTGAGGAAATCCATGTGTGTCAGACGCCTGGCACTGTGAATAGATCATTGCATTCTATGGAGCCGGTATTGACTAGTCCTGAGAAATCCCCTAGCCAAACAAAACACAGTGATTTGGCACCACTGGTGTATGAGGACAAGAAGGGCCTCAATACCGCCCAGGATATTTCCTTCCTTGGTTCCAACAAACAAAAGATGTTGGAAGACCATATTAAACTCTTTCATAAGAGGATGATGTGTGGGCTTCCCCAAAAGGTTCAGGAATCCATAGACATCTTCAAAATGAAAGGAACCCCATCCTGGTCCTCAGTTCGCTCCAACATTTCCTCCTCATCCAGTCTGACTTCTGGCAAGGATTCTAAAATTGGGGTCTCCAAGCCCCTTAAAGAAAGCATTAGTACTTTTCATGTAGTCAAGGTGGGAACAACAATTTCAGGCCCTACTCTAGATCATCCTCTTTCTGCCACTTCACCTGTGAGCAAGGAAAATAAGAGGGCCCTAACACATTCACCCTCTCACACCAACCCTGAGCTTACAGAGAATGTCAAGGCAATTGAGGGTGACAGACGGGCTTCGCTGCCCTTCCCACGCAGTGACAAAGATAAAGACAGTCAGAAACAGACTGTAATAGCCAATAAATGCAGCCCAAAGTTGCCCACAAAGCAGGCTGGGGCCAGACCCAAATCATGGAATAAGGGAGTGAGTCCCAGCAATAGTATAGAAAAGATTCAGAGAAAAACGATTAAGAATTTAGAATATTTTCCCATGTCTAACAAATCAAGGGAGATATTCAAGGCAAAGGAGCTCTGTGCTATTCGATCACAGTCTACAAACAGCCTGACGACCACAGAGTCAGAAAGCTCCTCCGGGACAGATATGAATATGAGTAAAGTTGAATCAACCCTGACCGTTGAAAGGCCCCCAGAAGGAATATCAGTTCTCAAAGATTCCAAATCATTAGATCTTAAAAATCAGTTGCTTAATGAGTTGAAGATGAAAATGGAGAGCAGGGAGCAGGGCCTGGTTCCAGCCTTTTCTACTGAGTTGACACTGGCCTTAGATAAGTTGACTTCCAAGACCTTGGCATCTAAGAACTTAGCTTCACAGACCTTGACGTGCAAGACCTTGACTTCAAAGACCTTGACTTCTAAGACTTTCACTCATTTTCATAGTGCCTCTAGTGGGGACATGGCAGCTCCTCAGGTGCTACAAGCCCACTGTGACAACAGAGGGATCAACATAGAGCAGGGGCAAGAGCCCTGGATCCCGACACATGTCTTATGTAAGTGTCAGGACAAGAAGGTACCATTAGCATCAAAAAGGGTATGCCCTCTGGTACCCCAAACAGGCGAGTTTGGTGGAGGGGATGCAGGGGTGGTGACACGCCAACCTAGAGGGAAGCTCCCCCACCCTCAAGACAGAACATTAAAGGAGGCACTTGGGAGCAAGTCCTCCTCAGCCCCATCACTGAAGGGACAGCCTTCTCCTGAAAACAACTTTAAAAGCCAGTTCAAGCACTTTTTTCAAAGGCTTTATTTTGGTATAAAAACCAAAGGGCAAGAAGGTTCTCTGAAAAAGGGCAGCTCTTCATCATCTGTGCAAGGCAGAAACCCAGCTAAGAGAGCTGCCTTTACTGGGAATACTGAAGCTCAGAAAATCATGACAGACGTTGGGAAGATCCTAGAGGAGAAACTAGCAGGTCGGCATGGAGTAGAGGCCACCGCCCCGCAAAAGCCTCTTTCCACCCCCATGAGGCCTGGGAAAATTGAGCAGAAGACTGGATTGCCGGTTCAGGCAGAACCCGTCCAGAAACATGCCTTCAATGTCAAGACTCCCTGTGCTAAGGCACCAAGTGCCAAATCTTGCAGCCAAGAAGTTGGCTTTGCTGGTCAGAGGTATCCTACAGGGAATAATAGATGGGTCATGGACAGGGGCAAACAGCCCCAGAAAAGTGTGACAGTACAGGAAAAGATGATATGTCAGAAGCATCACCCATCCATGCCGCACAAGGAACCCTTGCTCCATCTGAATACTACATGCAAACATAGAGTTGGTCAGGTGGCTCCAGCTGATGCTCCTTTTGCTAAAGGCACTGTGTTGGGAGAGTTGTCCCTGTTGTTCAAACAGAAAATGCTTCTCCAGGATTTTCAGAAAGAAAATTTTCTTCCCCCCAAATAATTTATCCCTTTTTGAGAATACTGATTTTCCCCAATACATTTTCTAACAATATGGTGTCTTGTGTTGGGGGTCTGGGTTTTGGGCAACCTGTCCTTGTGTTTAGGGAAGGGGAGAAAGTAGTTCAGCTTTTATTGATTGCCTCTCTGGACTTCTAAAAAGGTGACCAAATCTCCTGGACCTCTCCTTAAGGAAAAGAGATCAAGTTTTCAAGAAACACCTTTCCTCTTCCTGCTGAAACCTGAGGAGGTGGCACTGCTTCCTACCCCTTAGCTTATCCTTAGTGGCATTATATATGGCATCCCACACCTTCCCCCTGCAGTGAGGAAGATAGGTCTTCTATACCTAAAGAGAGTCAAGGGCCTAGGTTTTGGCTCAGTGGTAAAGCGCTCGCCTCTAGGCGCTGGGTTTGATCCTCAGCACCACATAAAAATAAAGGTATTGTGTCCAATTACAATGAGAGGGAGGGGCAGGGGAGAGAGTCAAGGACAGGAACCATTTTGAGAATGGTTAATAGAGTTGCTTAGTCATTTTTTACAAACATGTCAGTTATCAGAAGTTCATACAGAAGGGTGAAACTTGCTTGACAATGTTTGGGGGGTACTGCTGCAGTGGATTCTGGGTGATTAGGGTAGGTTTTAGGAGCAGGGTAGGTGCTGCTTAAGAAGTTTTTAATAAGGCATATCTTACAAAGAACCAAACTTTGAACTTGCCATTGGGGTTCCTTACTGGAAAATCACTTAAGGGAAGAGTTTCCCCTTGCTGGTTACTCTTTCATGCTGCCTGGACTTGGTATTTTTGCAAAGCAAAAGGTTAGCCAGCTGTTGATGCTAGGAATTTTAACCCGGCAGTTACCTTACTCTCAGGTAAGATAAAGCTGAGATGAAGTAAAAGATGCTTTAAAGAAAAAGAGAAAGGAGGCTGGGCTTCTGCTTCAGTGACAAAGTGCTTGCCTCTTATGTGTGAGACACTGGGTTTAATTCTCAGCACTATCAACAACTAAAAAAATTTTTAAAAGAAACAACAAAACAAAAAACGAGGGGAAAATGACCTTTCTGGTGGAAGAAAGGATTATGTCTCATCACCTCCACATGTGAACAACTACTCTTTCCCAGTGTGATCCTGTCAGCACTTCCCTGAGGCTCATCAGGTGCTACAGTGGTTACTGAAGTCATACTGGCAGAAGTGTACATGAGGTTGTGTGGCTGTTGTCAAACATGGCATACCTGTTTTTGGGTGGGGTTAAGGGGGTAACCTTGGTGTCAACATGCAAGATCTTGCCCTTTGTGTGTACAGTTCACTTTCCAGGATGGAGGAGTCATTTTTGACTTTCATGGACTTCTTGGGGACATGGTAGATCTCCCTCCATCACCTGCAGCTCACAGTCCAGAATTGAGTCCTGGACCATGCATCAGAGTCACAGATATTTGAGGGTTTATCACAGACCTGCACAAAATGCTCCTTTTCACCAAGATTCAGCACACATTTATTGTTAAAATAGGGGTCTGTTGGGAAGGCAACTGCACTTGCACAGATTGGGACTCAAAAATGGGTTGAGTTTCCCAGAGGATTTTACTTTTTTTTCTTTAATTAGTGCATTTTAATTATACGAAATAATGGGTTTCATTGTCTCAGAGTACTCTTGAATTGTTTTTTTTCCCAGAAACATTTATGAATACTGGATGTAAAAATAGAAATGAAAAAGATATATGTACCAAAGCCACTGCATTCTACTATATTTCTTTTACTCCAGAGTTATGCCATTGATTTGCAGTATCTAAAGCTTAGTGTTTCAGACAGTAGACTCTCTAGAGGCTCTGGGAAGAACAAGAAGTGGCAGGGGTTCCATGGGCAAGGGACTTGCAGGGGTAAGGAATCAGTCACCAACATCCATCTGGAGAGACCTGCCAATAACTTACCTCTTAGTTCCTTTTAACCCATCTTAGGGTCCTTCTATTCCAGTTCACTTACAGCCATGTCCAGGAACACCTCTGCCACTGGAGTAATATAGCCTGACTTTCTACCCTCTGACCTCACCCTCTATCCTTCCAGTATAGGCCCTCAATTTGTCAGCTTTCCAAATCCCAGTCTTTATTTTTTGTACTTATTTATCTACTAATTTATTTCTTCCCTCTTCAAGGTAGGCCTCAAGATCTCTCAGGCAGCCTACATTTGGCACTGCTCCAAATGGGCCTAATTCAATCCCATTTAATCCTTACTCTCTGGCCAAACCCTTTCTCCCTACCTTTTCCAGGAATGTCTTCCTATAAGGGACTGATTGCTATTGGATTTAAATCTTATAAATCTACTAGAACCACCCTAACTTCATGATACACACTAGCACTAAATAGAAATAATTCACTCATTCATTCCCCCAAGTTATTATTCTATGCTTACTTTCAGTTAACAAGCCTTATGGAGCTTAGGTCACTGATTCCTTATCCACTCTTCTATACTACTCACATTGTTTTCAAACCTTCTGCACTTTCTTCAAAATGAGGCCATCTCCACCTAGCCAGATGTATTGGACTCATAAATCACAAAGGAACTGAAGCCATTCATATGGGAACTTGGCATGAAAAACACTTCACTATCAATTCCTCTTTTCCTCCCTTTTTTCCCCGTTATATATAATGTTTTCCTTCCAAGGTCCCAACCTCAAAGGAATTACACTCCCAAAGTGTCTTTACTGAGAGCTCAAATCTAGTTTTGACAGATTGTCCCAACCTTGTCAACCATTCTTTTTGGTCTTTCCCTCTTCTCATGAGGCAGTCAACATTTTCTTTTTTAGAAAGATTATTACAAAAATGTTTAAACATATAGGGATGGATTGAACAATAAAACTCCCCATGCACCCTATACTCAACTTTCATAATTATCATTTGACATATGTGTGGTGTCCCCTATCTTTTATATTATGATTAAAAGTCCATCTCTCAGGTGATATGCTATGTAGGCTGTGTCAATCATATTCCCATGATATTTATCATACAAGAAACACATGCAGAACACAGGTATATAGCATTGGCGATTAGAAACGGTGAGCATAATTTGACAATCTGTTCTGCTCTGCCTTTTAACACTGAGGAGTCATTCAATTCCTTCCCCAACTTCATTCAAGAAGTAACCTTACAAAATTCAGTGCACAGTATTGTCTTCTTGTAACTACATAGAAAATACAAATGAAAAAAAAAGTAGTAAACTGTACATGTGTATGTTAGTCAAATTTGCATATTTGTGATGCAAATACTTAACAGAAAAAATTTAGAGGATAAAAAACTTATTTTGGCCATAGTTCAAGAGGTTTAGTACATGGTCAGCTAAGTTCATGACTCTGGGTATAAGGTGAAGCAGAACATCATGGCAGAAGGGTATGGTGGAGGAGGTGGAGGAGCACTGATCCATTGATCCATTCACCCATTCATGGCAGTCAGGAAGGAAGGAAGTAGGGAGGGAGGGGGAAAGCAGGGGAGCAGGGAAGGAGGGTGGGCTGCTGCAGCAAAGGCAAATCCTTGTGGGGCACATCTCCAGTACCTACTTCCTTCAGTCATGGCTCTCCTGCCTATAGTTACCACTCAGTCCATTCAAACTAAAATGTTCCAATTAGGTTACAGCTATCATAATCTAAACATTCATTTTTGAATATTCCTTCATTAACATAGGAACTTTTTGGGGACAACTGATATCTAAACCATGACAGTGTAGATAAAAACCTGAGATTGTAAACATATAAATTGCTTACAAGTATTTAGAAGAAAATAAATTTTTCCTTTCACATAATTAAAATGAATTGTTTCTAGTTAATTATGTCAAACAGTTGTTTCCCCCCATCCTTCCCTAAATGCCATTAGAAATAAAGGATTTTAAGAAAAAAAAATAGTTGAACTCATTAATCTTCGGGGAACTATAATTTAAAACCACCAAGATATTACTTTACACACTAGGATGGCTAGAATAAAAAAATCAGATAATAAGTGTTTAAGAGGATATGGAGAAATTGGAAGACTCATACACTCCTATGGGACTATAAAATTGTGTGGCTATTTTCCATTTCCTCAAAATTTAAACACAGAATTGTCATATGACCCATCAATTCCACTCTTAGGTATATACATAAGAGAAGTGAAAACAAATCCATCCAGAAACTTGTACACTAATGCTCATAGCAGTACTATTCATAATATTCAAAATGTGAAACCAACCAACATAACCAAACAATGAATGGACAATTGGTGTATGTGCATACAGTAGAATCTAATTTATCCATAAAAGGAATAAAATAATGAAGTAGGCTACAAAATAAATGAAACTTCAAATCTTTGTTAAATGAAAGAAATCAATTACAAATCACCACATATGATATCAGTCTCATGAAACATCTAGGAAAAGGAAAATATACAATGATAGAACATAGAGCAGTAGTTGTTTAGGGCTGGGAGAATCAGGGGTAAGAGGAATGCTAACTAAAGTGTACAGAGTTTACTTTGGAAGATGCTGAGAGCCGTAGCCAAGTAGGAATGATGCATGGCATTTTGGGTTGAAAGGTGACCCTGCTCAGGGATTAGGGTGGCTCCGGGTTTAGGGTGGATCCTGCTGGGAATAGGGCGGCTCCAGATTTAGGGTGAATCCTGCTGGGAATAGGGCAGCTCCAGGATTAGGGTGGATCCTGCTGTGAATAGGGTGGCTCCAGGATTAGGGCATATCCTGGTGCCTCAGGCGCTCACTCTTTGGAGTTCCCGTTGAGTTCTCACGGGCTTCTGAGAGAATTGGAGCCGGGTAGAGGCAGTGTGTTCACGGGAAGTGTGGGCAGAGTGTCGGTGAGAGTTAGGGAATAAAGAGTTGCTGTTTGAATCTACAAGGTGTGTGGTGGCTCAGTTATTTTGTGCCCAGCCAGACTGTGGCAGGAAATCACAAAAATATTTTAAAATTCACTCATGATAGATGCACAACTCTGTAAATACATTAAAATCATTGATTATACACTTGAATTTTATGTATGTGAATGTGTTGATTAGCTTTCCATTACTATGACAAAAAAACTGAGAAAATAAGCATAAAGGAAAAAAGACTTACTTTGGCTATGGTTTTAGATGTTTTAGTCCATGGTCACTTGGCCCCATTTCTATGGGCCTTTGGTAAGGCAGAACATCATGATGCGGAGTATGTGGCACAGCAGAGCTGCTTGCCTCATAGTGGCCAGAAAGTAGAGAGATGAGGGAAGGGGTCAGGGACAAGATACACCCTGCCAGCGCATGCCTCCAGTGCTTTCCTTCCTCCCACTATGCCCCACCTTCTACAATTTCCAACACCTCCCAATGGTGTATTCAATTATGAACCCATTAGTGGATTTATGGACTGATGAAGCCAGAGCCCTTATGACCTAAATACTTCCCAAAAGTTCTACCTCTGATTATTGCTGGCTTAGGGCAACATTATAGATCCATAATATAACATAATATATCTTTTAAAAAACTGTTTAAAAAGTAAAGTATTTAAAAAGAAAAATTGCTTGAGTATAATAAGGAGAGGAAGTTACAAAGGGAGTCAATGCATTTTTTGAAAATGAGAATCTTTTGAAGAAGAGGTAAGTGACTTAGTAAGCAGAAAAAAAAATCTGAAAACCAATTACCACAAAAACCCAGAAGACATGTGACCAGGTGGCA
The DNA here is from genome assembly GCF_964194105.1 of Spermophilus citellus. NCBI lineage: Eukaryota > Metazoa > Chordata > Mammalia > Rodentia > Sciuridae > Spermophilus > Spermophilus citellus. The sequence continues at coordinate 85,903,109 of NC_138183.1, forward strand.
CCAAATTGGAAAGAAAATAGGAGTTATATGCTGTAAACATAGTTTCTTAAAATTTTGGCTCTTTGGTTTTACGTTGTATATCATTAAAAAATATATATGTTTTGTTCTCTTCCCTAGTATTTTGTAAAACTCTACTGAAATATTAGTTGCTTTACATGAGAGAAAGAATCCTAGGTCCCTGGTAGAACCTGATACAAGTATTTTAAATCGGGTACTGAGCATTACTGAGGGTCGTGTGCAGTGGGAATAGTTGAGGGAATTTAAAATCTCAAAGGTTAAATATGAGAACAACATAGTTGGTAGTCCATTTGAAAAATATCTCTATGAAAGTAATTAAACTTGCAGAAAGGTTGCACAAATGGGAAAAATAGTGTACCTGTTATACAGATTTACCTATTGTTAATATTTTGATCCATTAGCAATCTCTCATTTTATGTATGACATATATCCACAAAAAATACACATTTATTCCAGAATATTTGAGCATATAGGTCATATATTGTGTAGTTTTTCTTAATATTTCATCACATATTAAGAATTTTCCCCTTTGGCAAATTTAACTGGCATAAAATTTTAAGCTGATTTCTCATCCATATTTCATTTGTTTGTGTCATTTTATCCATTAGTATCTAGCTTTATTTTTATTTTAAATCTATATTACAAAATCTTGTGTATAAGCATGCATTGCATTTAGTTGCTGTGTGTCTTTAGTCTCCTTTAATCTGGAAAACTTTCTTAGCCTTTATTTTTATACACCATTTCTGAAGAATACATTCTATGTGCCATTTTTTAATAACCCCTTCACATCTGGAAATATTTGGTGAAGGTTATCTTGCTCAGATATTAAAGGATGTTTTTACATTTCTCAGTCCTGGGACCTCAGGGCGTCAGCGCTAGATTTGTATAGAAAAACAACAACCAACAACAGTCCCAAAGGCTCTGTCCAGGCATTTTCCTGAAGAGCACAGATTTCCTGTGGTCAAGGGAGGGTAGATAAGAGGAGGCAGTCTTGAAGCAGAGACAATGGAGAAGCTGTGGATACAGAAGACAAGCAGAGAAAGGGGCTGTCATTACTGGAAAACCCTCATCAAACAGGAAAGGAAAGGCGAGGGTGTCATGGGACCAAGGCAGATATATCAGACTCAGTTGGGAAACAGGCAAGAAATGGAAGGAAGTGACACTTGGCTTATTTTCAGCTGTTTATAATCTAAAGAACAGAGCTTTGGGGGTTATAAATGTTAAACATCTAACACAGGAAGATAACACAAACATATAAACAACATCAGCATAAGCGACATCTTGTTTTAAAAATATAGAAGAGGTCTGGGGGCATTGCTCAGTGATAGAGCACTTGCCTAGCATGTTTGAGGTCCCAGATTTGATTCCCAGCACAAAACAAAATAAAAAACTGAACCCCAAAACAAAAAAAATATAAAAGAACCAATAGGCCTGTTAGAAGAAAATGGATGGAAAAACTTATCATAAAGCCTTTTATGGAGGAAGTAACTATAGGTGTGCTTCAAAACAAAGACTTTGCTAAGTATAATTTCAGTTATTCTCACCAGAGGTCATATAATGATAAAAAGAAGCCTACTTCCTAAATCAGGATGGGTTTGGTGTGCAGGTTGTTGTCCAGCACAATTGTTCTGTGAAATTGATGCAGATTTTAAAATGTTGAGGAAAGGACAGAGGGGATTTGGTACAACAGTGAAAGAGTAGCATGGTGGACATTGTATGGATAGAAGGAGCTGTAGTGATAGCTTTTAAAAGCAGAATAGCTTACTAGGGATTTGGGCAGAAAGAATTACTAAACAGTGTTCAAGTTGTTTGCTATGGGTGTGCCATACCTGTGTCTTCCTCCTATCTTGCTTTCTATTTCTTAGTTCGGGTGACTGTGGACTATAACACTTTTTTTTTTTTTTGGTTTGGTAAACATGGATCTCTTAGAATATATATGCTGCTGAGTATATATTTAGCTTCATACATTTCAAAAAAGGGGGAAAAAGCATTGTGTTTTGGAGGAAACTATAGTTGAAGACACAGTAGATTTTGTGGGCATGTGAGGTTTTCAAAGGTTATATGTGGTTCAGAGAGAGATCATCAAGCAGAAAAAGGGTCTCTTGTAATATCTAGGTAGCAGGTGCAATAAATATAAAATGTTGTTGAGGTAAATATATGGTATAGTGAAAGATGTGGTTGGAAAGTACGGGCAGAGGGATCCAAAGGGCACCTGAGGGTAGACAGATCAATTGTGCTTGGTGATGGGGTGGTCAAGAAATATGGGCTCTTCTCCCATAGGTTTTGGCCACCTCTCCCCAAAGCCTCTAGTATTGTGTTGAAGTTCTGGGATGTAGGCCTGGACCTGGGGTCTAGAAAGGGCACATACCCTCAGTCCCCAGTTTCTGGTGGCGGGCTACTTCTTTGTCCAGGGAGATTTGCTAAGCTCTAGCTTGTCCTTTTATTTTCCTTTCTTTTCTCTTTTTGGAGCTGGGGATCAAGCCTAGGGGCTAGTTTACTTTCTGAATATTCCTATTCTTGTGTTGGCTGGCTTTCATCCATCTGTCCTTATGCTACCTGTGGAAGAATCTATGTTTCTCCATGTTTTGGAAACAGATATTAATAAGGTAAGCAAAGCACAACTGCACAGATTTTAGATGTTTTTTTCTTTTTTTAACTTTTAAAAAGTTTATTCTAATTTGTTATATATGACAGCAGAATGCATTACAAATTCATATTTCACATATAAAGCACAATTTTTCATATCTCTGGTTATACACAAAGTAGAGTCACACCATACATGTACTTGGGGGTAATGATGTCCATCTCATTCCACCGTCTTTTTTTCTTTTTAATATGTACATTTAATGCTATAAGTTTCCCTTTAAACACTGCATTTTCTGCATGCCACATATAAATGCTGTATTAAAATTTTTTAATTGTAATTGAACACAATACCTTTATTTTTATTTGTTTTTATTTTTATGTGGTACGGAGCATGGAACCCAGCGCCTCACATGTGCTAGGCGAGCGCTCTACCACTGAGCCACAGCCTCAGCCCCTAATGCTGTATTTTTATTTTATTTTATTTAAAATATTTATCTTGATAATTCTTTTTTTTAACATTTTTTATTTGTTTTAATTAGTTACACATGACAGTACAATGATCTTGACATATCATACATTTGAATCAGATGGGATATAATTTCTCATTTTTCTGAGTGTACAGGTTGCAGAATCACATTGATCATGCAGTCACGTATATACCCACAGCAATAATAATGTCTATTTCATTCTACTGTCCTTCCTTTCCCCCCTTCCCCTCCACTTCCCTCCCATCACTTCTCTCTACCCAATCTAATGTGAACCACTTCTTTTTTTTTTCCCCTCACTTGATAATTCTTTTTTGATCCATGTGCTAAAAGTATGTTGTTTAGTCTCCAAATATTTTGGGATTTCACAGCTCTTTTTCTGTTTTTGATTTCTGTTTTTATTCCATTGAGATCTGAGAGCAGATATTGTATTGTTTCTATTTTTTTCAGTTATGGGGAATTTCTATTATTTTATAGTTGTTAAGGTGTGTTTTATGGATCAGAATATGATCTATCTTGCTAAATATTCCATGGGAACTTTGAGAGAAATGTGTATTCATTCCATTGCTGGGTAAATTATTTCAATGTTAGTTGGATCAAGTTAAATGATGGTGTTGCTCAAGTCAAAGATATTCTTGATGATTTTCCTACCTGCTAAATCTGTCAATTAATGAAAGGGAGGTGTTGAAGTCTTCAACGTTACTAGTGAATTCAGCTGTTTCTCATTGCAGTTTTTGCCTTATATATTTTGATACTCATTTAAAATATATACATCTTAAAGATTATTGTGTCTTCTGGGAGAATTGACCCTTCCCTTTGTTATTATGGAATTCCCTTTTTAATCCCTGATAATTTTTCTTATTCTGAAGGCTGATTTGTCTGAAACTAATAAAACTACGTCTGTTTTCTGTTTTCCTTTGATTAGTGTTAGAATAATACATTTTATACATCCCTTTATTTTTTAGTTTATTTGTATCATTATATTTAATGTATCTTGTAGGTGACATTTAAAGAAATTTTTGAACTTTTTTGAAATGGGGTCTTACTATGTTGCTCAGGCTGACCTCCAACTCCTGGACTCAAGTGATCTTCCTGCCTCCATCTCTTGAGTAGTTTGGACTGAAGGTGTATGTCATCATATCCAGCTAGCAGTCTTGTTTTTTATTTTATTTGATCCATTCTCATAGTCTGTCTTTTAATTAGTGAATTTATTTAAATCACTTTAAAAGTGATTTTTAAAATAAAGTTATATATTTGGATTGTAGCCATTATATCTTCAACAGTTTATTATTCATTGTATCTAGTCTTTATTTTTCTTCCCATTTTTTGAATTGATTTTAAACAAGACTTTTTAAAAGATATATTTATTTTTTTTTATTTTGACATTCTATTTCATTTTCAGTTTCATGTATATTTACAATTATAGCATGAGGTTTTTATATACCTAGTGAAATGGTTTCTATAGTCAAGCTAATTAACAGCCATCATCTCATACAGTTACCTTTGTGTGTGGGTATGTGTGGTAAGAGCACCTAAAATATACTTTCTTAGCAAGTTGTCAACATAAATCCAATATTATTAACTATATTACCCATGATGTACATTAGATCTCTAGACTTATTCATTTTATGTAAATCCAGCTTTGTATCCTTTTACCTACCTCTTACCATTCTACCAACATTCATTTTACTCTTTGTTTCAATGTACACAATTTTTTCCTCCAGATTTTACATATGAGATCACACAGTATTTTTTTTTCTGTGTTTGACTTGTTTCACTTGTTTTAGCATAATATCCTCCAGTTTCATCTGTGTCATTTAAAAAACAACAAAATCTTCCTTTTTAAAGCATGCCTAATGTATGTGCGCATCACAATATTCATCTCTTAGGGCTGCTTATGTTGTTTCCATATCTTAACTCTTGTGAATAATGCTGCAGTAAACATGGTTTCACAAATATCTCTACCAGATAAACATAAAGTCCATTTTGTTTGACATAAGTTCAGCCACCATTTCTCCCTATTGGTTTCCACTGCATGGAATATCTTTCAAGCTCTTCATTTTCAGCTTATCTGTGTCCTTAAGGCTAAATGAGCTTCTTTTATATAGCATCAGATGGATCTTAATTTTCAAAATTAATTCAGCTACTCTACATCTCACTATGGACAAATTTAATCTATTTATATTTAAAATAATTATTGATATGTAAGGACTTACTATTGCCATTTTGTTTTTTTGTCTTGTAGTTCTTTTGATCCTGTTCTTATGGCCTGACAATTTTTTTAAACAAACATTTTATCTGACTCAGCTATCTCTTAGTTTATTTCTTTTAAAAAATTAGTGGTCACCCTAGAGTTTGTAATATACATTTACAACAAGTTTATGCTACTTTCACATAATGCTCTACTGCTTCACAAGTAGTATAGGTACCCAACACTAAAGACTACCCATTTCCTTTCTCTTTTGACTATAACATTTTTGTCATTCATCTTTTCACTATTCCATAAATCATAATTACTCAGTGTGGTGGGGGTGTTATTGTTATTTTTATGCCAATTACAAATAAAAGAATAGCCACATTTGTTTCTGGGTATTCTAGGAATACATTGCCTAACTTTACCTAGTTTCTAAAGACTTTGTTTGAAGCCCCTTATACCTTAATTAATTAATTAGGTTGTCCTGGGGATTGCAGGAACCCACAGCCTTCCTTGTGACAGGCAAGCACTACTATAGAGCAATATCCCCTGCCCCCATTTACCCATTTTAAAAACAAACATTAGAATGGCAGATAGAGGGATGTTCCATTTCCAAATGCTCCACGGCAATGGGAATAGTTTCTCAGTGAGGTGGATGAAAGGGGGAATTCACTGAAATTCAGGATCAGGCAGTCAGAGTTTCTTAGAAACTCAGAAATTTGGGTGCATTGGACAAGGAATAAGAAAGAGTATGTTAGAGCCAAACCCATAGCAGTAGCAGCAGCAGCAGCAGCAGCAGCAGCAGCAGCAGTGCTGGTTTACCTCAGAGAGGGGAGGGATAATACAAACAGAGAAACACAACTGACAGATTTGGCACAGAAAAACCTGTACATCAGAAAAGCAAATAGAACTTAACTGATGCAGAGGCTGCACAGTGAACTGTGTTTAAAAAATGTTTTGTATTTTTCAACTGGAAAATGGAGAGCCATCTTGAGGAGGTTGCACTTCATCTTGCTGCTGTTGGAACTCATGGCAAACATTGCTATACTGCCCTGGCAAGCACATAACATGTGGCCTATGGTGTTCCTAGCACAATATGTTTGAAAAAGGCACAAAAAAGACTGTAGTCAGGGAGATTCAAGTCAGAAAAAATAAAGGGGAGCCAACTTGTTTTTCTTTGGGGTCTGGAAGCTCATACAACCAGCTGAAGAGGGCCAGAAAGCTGAACAGAGTGGCGCAAACACACTCAGTGACTAAATGTGGGAGCGTTGAGATTATGAGTAGCAGAGTGTGTGGAGGATTGGTTCCCATGCTCTGCAAGTAGAATTCTTGGGACGCTCCTGGGATCCAGACTCCCAATCAAGATTGGCATCTGCCAGAACCTAGAGGCATGTTGATCTAATCCCTCCAGAGCAGATACCACCTAATGAAGCCTGTAAAAACCCATAAGACCTAGGATCTAGTCATTGGAACTCTGCACACAGAACTCTTCAGTAGCCCTGTCCTGGGAGTGCATCCATCTGGGCTGTCCAGGCAAAATTTCAAAGAGTACTTCCCATTAAATCCTACCTTATATAGGTGAGAAGGGAATGTTGAAAGTCAGATTTAGGCCACTCCAACTAGCAGATTGGTGAGCAACACAAAAAGGATAAGAGGTTAACAACCCCAGCCCTTGCTCTGCCAGCTACTCTCTCTCTCTGTCAGTACACAGCCCAAGAAGAAACAGAAGCAAGGATAGTTGAGCATAGGTAGTGACCATCCATTCATTCTCTTTAACTGTTTTATTCATCTCAATGGAGAAAATCTTTTCATTTTTCAGTGTGAATCTTTTCCATTTTTTGTTCTTGCTGTGTTGATTGGCTTGTAGATATCTATATATGTGTATGTACACATTCACACACACATATATATTTCTCATTTCTCATATTTAGCATTTTTAAGATGTAGTGGTTTTTCTTTTTTGAGGGTTAGGGCTTTTGATCTATCTATTTTTTGTTTTGGTTTTGTTTCTCTTGTTTCTTTTTCTGTCCATTCTTGTCCTGCTAACAACAAAATTTTCTTGTTCTCTCTCTACTTTTTCTTCTCCTCCTTCTTTATAACCATCACTGGATACATCTTATCTGCATTCTCTGTTCACAATTTGAACATTCTAAACTCTCTTAATTCTATCACATTTTCTTTTCTCTTAATGAACTGTATTTTTAACATCTTTTAGAACTATATGGTTTGTATAACTCCTGCCCCCAATATTTATGTTGTTGAGATTCTTACTACTATGGATGACAGAGTTGACACCTGCTGTTTATATTAATTCCAGATATAGTTCATGGTTATTTACTGTTTTGGCTGTTGACAATTGTTGAACCCATCATTCTTGTTTCTGTTGTAGTGTTGTAGATATCATAGTAGGCACCAGGTATTCATTTATTTTTTCAGATTTCAGTTTCTTTTTTAAAAGTTTTTCTTTAGTTGTACACAACACCTTTATCTATCTATTTATTTATCTATTTATTTATGTGATGTTAAGGATCGAACCTAGTGCTTCACATGCAAGGCAAGTGCTCTACCACTGAGCCACAACCTCAGCTCCTCACAAGGCATTTATTTTAATGCTGTATATTGTTTGCTTCTCTGTGTGCTATTACTTGTTTCCCTTTTTTTTCTGTGAGGTTCAGGTAATACACAGGGACACTGAAAGTTCACATGGAAGAGATTTTGATACTGAATTACACTCAGCCAAAAGAAAACACACATTGCTCCACACATAAATTAACCAAACTCAAACTACAGCTATACTTTTCTACGAAGAAGAGAAAAGACTAAAACCCAAAGCTCCAAATAGAAATCTCTATGGGTGGGTTTTCAGTCTCACTATGGACATCCACTTCTACAACAAATAACAACAACAATGACACAGAATTACCACAAAGCCTGAGAATACCACACCTGTGAGGGGGGTCTCAATCTAGATTACTCTAGCACAATTTGGCAAGGAAAAGCTGTGGCCCAATCATAAGCATGAAAGATATATACATCCCAACAAATGCATAAACTCCAACACAGGAATACAAGAAATGTGAAAAAACAAGGGATAGTTAACTGGCAACTTACCCCAAAGATATTGAAATGGATGAAATATCAGATTAAGATGTCAAAAGAATGATTATAAAAATAAAGAATTCCAAAAGAACACAGAAAAATGACTGAATGATTTAAGGAAGTCAATATGAATGAGAAATTCAGTAAGGAGAAAGAGATTTTAAAAAGAACCAATTAGACAGGGCTGGGGCTGTAGCTCAGTGGTAAAGCACTTGCCTTGCGTGTGTAAGGCACTGGGTTTGATCCTCAGCACCACATAAAAATAAATAAAGATACTGTGTGTTCATCTACAATTAAATAAATATTAAAGAAAAAATGAACCAATTAAAAATCTTGGAAATGAATGACAGAATAAATCAAGTACAATATTCAGTTAAAAGTCTCTTTAATAGAGTAGACCATGCTGAAGACAGAATCTCAGAGATGGAAGACAAAGTGACTGGCCTTGAACATTTAGAGAGTATTAAAGAAAATAAGTATCCTTAACCATAATGTACAAGAACTCTGGAACAACATTGACACTAAATTTAAGAATCAGAGGAATTGAAGGGGGTGTGAGATGAAGACTCATGTCATGGATAACCTCTTTAGAGAAGTAACAGAAAAATTTCCAAGCTTTGAGAATGAATGGACATTCAGATACAAGGAGGCATTTAGAACCTTAAATAGACAAGGAAAAAAAAAAGAACTTCTCAACAATACATCATAATTAAAATGTTTAACATACAGAACAAGGATAGAATTTTAAAAGCTTCAAGGGAAAAAACATCAGGTCACATAAAGAGGCAAGCTAACCAGAATTACTTCTGATTTCTCAGCAAAAATTCTGAAAGGTTTTGGAATGATGTGTTCCAAGTCCTGAAAGAAAATAATGTCAACTTGCTGTGACTTGCATGGCTGAACCTTTAGAAACCAAAAAGGGGTGATAGGGAACTAAGAAAAACACACAGATATTGAGAGAAAGCTGGGATCAGATAGAACACTGCTGTCTGACGGAGAAAGACTGATTGAAGAGCTGGCCCAGCAAATTTGTTTATTTTATAGGTTCTCATCATCAAGAAGTTAAAGACTATAGAGGCATTGTTTTTTGTGCACTAGAAAGTTACCGGGCTACAAACATTCTTGGAGCTATTTCACTGTTACAATGCTTGGAGCTTCCTGCAGCACTTATGAAGCCCATTGTCTAAAGTTAATGTTAAGCAGGCAGGGTTGGAAGTAGCAGCACTGGTGAAACATTGTGGTTTTCTTGACATACTTGGCAATCCTCTATTCTCTGGAGCTTTGTGTCTGAGATAAAGGACAAAACTGATAAGACTCTTTCACAGAGCCTCTTCAGGCTGGCCATCACCATAGCAAGTTGGCATCCCTTGCACAGAAACATTCCCAGATAGCAGGCACACCACAGCCATGAATCAATCATGGACCCCCAATCTGAGTCATCACTGTCCACATCAACCAGTATTGCTATATCTAACAAAGCATCCTTCAAAATTGAAAAAGAAATAAAAACCTTTCAAGGTAAGCAGAAGCTAAATGAATTCATGACTACAAAGCTGACACTACAGAACTTATTTAAAAAGAAATACTGCCTACAGATGAAATAAAAAGTGAACAAATCCCATTTGAAGAGCAGCTAAGTAAATGAGAACAAGAACTAAATTACATATTGTAAATCAAAATGGTAAGATTTAATAAACATCTCTCTCTCTAAAACAACAGTTAATGTGAATGATCTTAACTCTCTAATTAAAAGACAGGCTGGCAGAATGAAAAAAACAAAAAACAAGACCCAACTTCATGTTTCTTGCAAGAGACTCACCTTACAGGAAAAGGCAACCACAGTAAAAGAATAAAATTGATATACCATGCCAATGTAGCCTGAAAACAAGCAGGAGTAGCTACTCTCATATTCTAACAAAGCAGAATTCAAAACAAAATTAATAAAAAGAGGAAAGATCATGTCCTAGTGATAAAGGGAACTATTCAACAAGAATATATAATGATAGTAAATAGTTATGCCCCCAATGTGGGTGCATCTAATTATATAAAATTAACACTATTTAAATTAAAGACAGCTCCCAATACAATAATGCTGGGTGATTTCTATATTCCACTCTCATCAATAGATAGTTCATCCAGATATAAACTCAGTAAAGACATTTTAGACCTAAAATATTATAAATCAAATGGAATCAACATACATCTTTAGAATATTTCATCCAACATCACTTGAATATAGTTTTTTTCTCAATGGCTCATGAAACCTTCTCCAAAAGACCATATTTTAGGCTGCAAAACAACTCTTAGTGAATACAAAAACAATTGTTATAATTCCTTGCACCTATTTAGATCATAATGGAATTAAATTAGAAATCAACACCAAAAAAATTTCAGAAACTATATAAACTCATGGAGATTGAATGACACACTTTTGAATGATGAATGGGTGAAAGAAGAATTCAGGGGAGAAATTTAAAAATTCTTAAGTTCAAATGAGAATAATTATACAAAATACAAGAACGCTTGGGGCACCGTGAAGGCAGTTGTAAAAAGAGAGTTTATAACTATGAGTGCCTACATAAGAAAATCAGGAAGACCCTAAATGTATGACTAATGATGCATCACAAAACGCTTGAAAAATGTAGAAAAACCAAATTCTACTATGAGAAGTTACCCCAAAAGCTCATGTGTGAGACAATGCAAGAAATTTTAGAGCTGAAATGGGTTATGAGAGTCTTAATCTAATCAGTGCATTAATCCTCTTGGATGGATTGACTGGGTGGTAAATTTTGGCAGGTAAAGTGTAATTGGAATAGGTAGGTCCTTGGGTCATGCCTTTGGGGTATATATTTTGTTCCTGGTTAGTGAAGCTCTCTCTATTTCCTGGTGCCCTGTATAAGCTGCTTTCCTCTGCCACAATCATAATTTTCTGCCTCACCTTGGGTCTAGAATTATGGAGTTGACCATCTATGGACTGAGACCTTGAAATCATGGATGCCAAATAAAGTTTTTCTGAAGTTCTAAAATTGTTCTTTACAGGTCTTTTGGTCACAGTGGTGACTAAACAAAAATAAGCTGACTAAAACAAATTCTAAAGCCAGTAGAAGAAAGTAAATAATTAAAATCAGAGCCAAAAATCAATGAAATTGAGAATTAAAAAAATATAAAGGATCAATGAAATGAAGAGCTTGTTCTGTGAAAATAAGCAACATTGGGCTGGGGATGTGGCTCAAGCGCTAATGCGCTTGCCTGACATGTGCAGGGTGCTGGGTTCGATCCTCAGCACCACATAAAATAAAATAGAGATGCTGTGTCCACCAAAACTGAAAAATAAATATTAAAAATTCTCTCTCTCTTCTCTCTCTCTCTCTCTCTCTTAAAAAAAAGATAAGCAACATTGATAATCCCTTAGCCAAACTAACCAAAAGAAAAAAAAAAAAAAACAGAAGATCCAAAAGAAAACAAATGAGAGATGAAAAAGGAGAAATCACTACAGACATTACAGAAATTTGGAGGATTATTAGAGACTACTTTGAAAACTTTTATTTCAATAAATTGAAAAACCTGTAAGAAATGGATACATTTCTAGATACATATGGCCTGCCAGAATTGAATCAAGAAGACATAGAAAACCTATTCCAACCTACAACTAGAAATGAGATAGAAGCATTAATAAAAACCTTCCAATAAAGAAAGTCCAGGACCATATGGATTCTTAACTGAATTTTACCGGACTTTTAAAGAAAAACTAGTGCCCATGGTCCTGAAATTATTCCATGAAATAGGAAATGATGAAATACTTTCAAATTTATTCTAAAAAGCCAGTTCACACTTATACCAAAACCAGAGGCAGATGCATCAAGTAAAGAAAACCACAGACTAATATCACTGATGATATTATATGCAAAAATCCTCAATAAAATATTAGCAAATATTTTATATAGTTATGTATTTTATATATTGTATATATTTTATATATTTTAAATAGCACTCAAAAACATATTAGAAAGATTGTACATAATGACAAACTTGGTTTTATTCCAGGGTTGCAAGGATGGCTTAACATATGCAAATTGATCATTGTAATTCCTCACCTAAATAGAATTAAAGCAAAAGTCATCTCAATAGCTCTAGTTATTGAGAGTAGCTAAGTAAGATGTCAACACAGAGAGAGCTTTTGACAAAATTCAGCACCCATTCATGATAAAAACACTGAAGAAATGAAGCTGGAAGGAACTCACCTCAACATTATAAAGGCTATATATGAAAAATCAAAGTCAATGTCATAGTGAATGGGGAAAAACTGAAAGGATTTCCTTAAAGATATCTCACTACTCCTATTCATTATAGTGCTAAGTTCTGTTCAGAGCAATTAGGCAAGGGAAGGAAATAAGAGGGCTAAAAATAGGAAAGGAAGAACTCAAATTATCACTGTTTGAAGATATGATCCTATACTTACAAGATCTATAAAGCTCCAACAGAAGACTTTTAGAGCTAATAAACAAATTTCACAAAGCAACAGGCTCCAAAATCAATATACAAAAGTTAATAGCCTTCTTATACACCAATAATGAATCTGCTAGCTAGATGCAGTGGTTCATGCCTGTAATCCCAGAAGGTCAGGATGCTCAAATGCTCAGGCAGGAGGATTGCAAATTCAAACCCAGCCTCAGCAACTTAGTGATGCCCTAAGCAACTCAGTGAGAATCTGTCTCTAAAATACAGATACAAAAGAATAAAAATAAAAAAGGTGCTGGGGATGTGGATCAGTGGTTAAGTGCCCCTGAGTTCAATCCCTGTTACCTCCCCTACCTGCCCCCCCCAAAAAAAAAAACCTGTTGAGAAAGAAATTATGAAACTAGTCCTATAAAAATAACCCCCATACCTCCTCACACAAAGTCCCAGGAATTAATATAACCGAGGAGGTGACAGATCACTATAATGCAAACTATAAAACATTGAAAAAAGAAATTGAAGAAGACACAGAAGATAGAAAGATCTCCCACATTAGTGGATAGGCAGAATTAGTACTGTTAACATGGGCATGCAACCCAAATAAATATCCAGGTTCAATGCAATCCCCATCAAAATATAAATGACATTCTTCACAGAACTAGGAAAAGTAGTCCTAAAATTCATGTGGAAGAATAAAAGACCCAGAATATCCAAAGCAACTCTAAGCCAGAAAAAGCAATGCTGAATGCATTACAATGCCTGATTTCAAATTATACTACAGAGTTATAGTAACCAAAACTTCATGGTACTGGCATAAAAATAGATACACAAACCAATGGGACAGAATAGAAGACACAGAGACAAATCCACAATCTACAGTCATCTGATCCTTGACAATGGTGCCAAAAACATTCATTGAAGGAAAGACAGCTTTTTAAACAAATAGTGCTGGGAAAACTGGTTATATACATATGGATGAATGAGATTAGATCCTTATCTCTTGCCCTGCACAGAAGTTAACTCAAAATAGATGAAAGACCTCACAACTAGACCAGAAACTATGCAACTCCTTGAAGAAAATATAGGTTCAACCATGCAACTTACAGACAATGATTTTCTCAATAGTATCCCTAAAGGCTCAGGAAATAAGGCCAGAATTTAATAAACCAAATGGCATCAAATTAAAAAGTTTCTTCACAGCAAATAAAACAATTAAGAATGTGAAGATAGAATGTAGAGAATGGAAGACAATTGTTGCTAGCTACTCTTCAGATAGAGAATTATATCCAGAGGATTATATCTAGAATTTTATCAATTATTCCTTCAAATATTTCTTTAGCTTGAAACTTTCTTCTCCTTCTGGTGTACAAATTACAAAATATGTTACATACTTTGAAGCTTGTTCTAAGAAAACTAAAGAACTAAAAATGTTTGCCCTGCAAAAGCAAATAATCCAAATAATAAATGGGGAAATGAACTAAATGTTCGTTTCTCGAAAGAAGAAATACAAATAGCCAAAAATATACAAACAAATGTTTAACATTATTAGCAATTAGGGAAGTGCAAATAAAAATTACACTGAGATTTCATCTCACTCCAAGAGAATGGCAACCATCAAGAATACAAAAAATAATAAATGCTAGAGAGAATATGAAGAAAATGAAACATTTTCACACTGTTGGTGGGATTGTAAAATAACACAATGACTCTGGAAGTTAGTATGAAGTTTTCTCAAAAGACTAGGAAGGGAACCACCATGTGACCCAGCTATATTACTCCCTGGTATTTATCCTAAAGAATTTAAGTCATCGTAGTACAGCATTACGTTCATACACAAGTTCATGGCAGCCCAAGTCACAATAATAAAAATATTGAACCAAAAATCTAGGTGTCCATCAACCAATGAACAGATAAAGAAAATGTAGTATCTATACACAATGGAGTTTTTCTCAGCCATAAAGATAAATGAAGGGAAGATGACGGCGAAGGGAGTGCATCACCCCAGTGTGCCACGTCACTGTGCAGGAGAAAGACGAGGTGAAACAGCTGAAGGCTATCTTGTTGGGAATTTCCAGTGAAATTGAGGTGCTCCAGAATCTAGTGGATGGATTTCCATCACGTGAGCTGGAGTCTGCGGCATGCGCTGGGAAGCGGTGAGGTGCCGGAGCGGGAGTACAGCGATGCAGATTCTGGGGGCTCCTGCCAGTGGTGCAATGGCCGTGCTTAGTGCTGAGTTCCGGCTTAGAGACAGAGGAGAGAAGTGGTCCAGTTCGGTTCTCGACACCGGTCAGACCACGGAGGAGGACAGCAGCCACCATCTTGGAGAGCTGATGTAATCATCCCTGTTTTCTACTGATCTCAGCTCATTCAGCTACGGAACAGGTGATTTCAGGCTGGTATTTGCCTGCGTCTCGCAGACAGATTGCTCAGGCTCAGGGCTGGAGAACCTGTGGAGAATACTCCTTGGGGCTCGCTACTGGCAAGGCGTGCGCCGGGCTCTGAGCGGCTGGATTCTGGTTCCCAGGGCTGCTTTGGCCCAGGGCTGGGGAACCTGCGGAGACTGCGGGTGAGGCCAGCTCCAAGTGGAGTGTGCGCTGAGCTCAGGGCGGCTGGGTTCTGACTCCCTGAACAGTTTTGGCCCGGGGCTGGAGAGCCCGCGGGGACTGTGTCTTTGAGCCTGCCCCCAGCGGAGCGTGCACTGAGCTCAGAGAGCTTGGAGTGGTCGGGCTCTGGCTTCCAGAGCTGCCTTGGCCTGGGGCTAGGGAACCCGCGGGGGTCGCTCCTTGGAATCTGCTCCTAGCAGAGTGTGCGCCGGGATCGGAGAGGCCGGGTTCTGGCTACCGGGTTCTGGCTGCTTTGGCCCAGGGTTGGGGAACCTGTGGTGACTGCTTCTCGGTCCGGGTCCTGCTGGGTGCTGTGGGGGCCAGGGGGGCAGAGTGGAGCTGCCACCTGCGCCCAGAGCAGGCCAAGTGACCCACCGGCGTGGTATCACGACACCCCAACTGCAGCTGGGGCCGAAGAGAGTAGCCGCCCACGCCTAGAACAGGTCCAGCGACCCGAAGGCACTGTAGCCAAGTCACCCCCTTTGGAGTAGGGGCTGTGCAGAGCCGCCGTCTGAGCCTGCAAGGTAGGCAGACCTGGGACCCACTGGCAGGACAGGCCCAGTAGCCTGCCAGCGTGGTGGACACGTAGCACCGAGGCAGTCACGTCACACTGGTTGGAGTGGGGGTGGAGCAGAGCCGCCGCCCGTGTCTGGAAAAGGCCCAGCGACCCATTGGAGAGGCAGTCAGGTACCCTCATTGGGAGTGGGGGCTGAGCAGAACTGCTGCCCGAGCCCGCAAGGTAGGCAGACCTGCGACCCACCGGCGGAACAGGCCTAGAGGCCTGCCAGTGTGGTAGACACATCACACCAATTGGAGTAGGGGCCGAGCAGAGCCACCGCCCACATCCGAATCAGGACCAACGACCCGAGGGCGTGGTAGTTACGTCACCACAATTGGAGTGGGGGCAGAGCAGAGCCGCTACCCGCACCCGCAGGGTGGGCAGACCTGTGACCGACCAGCGTGGTAGACAGATCACCCTAATTAGAGGAGGAGCACAGCCACTACCCATCCTGCAAGGGAGATTTTCCAACTATACAAGAGCAATATAAATAAATAGAGGGAAAATTTCAAAAACACAACAGTTTCACCAAACAGAAAGAAATGCGAGCAGTATGAAAAGACAAGGAAAGAAAGGACCACAAGCAATGCAGGTCAACTCAACTTTAGAAGAGGTTATAGCTGCAACAGATGGAATGTCAGATAAAGAGTTCAGGATATACATGCTTCAGATGATCTGGAGTCTCAAGGAAGACATGAGACAGCAAAACCAGACAATGAAAGATCACTTTGACAAGGAACTACATAAACAAATCCAGGAAGTAAAAGATCAATTTCACAGGGAGATAGAGGTAATAAAAAACAAACAAATAGAAATCCTAGAAATGCAGGAAGCAATAAACCAACTTAAAAACTCAATTGAGAATACTACTAGCAGAGTAGATCACTTAGAAGATAGAACATCAGACAATGAAGACAAAGTATTTCAACTTGAAAAGAACATAGACAGCTCAGCAAGTCTGCTAAGAAACCATGAGCAGAACATCCAAGAAATATGGGATAACATTAAAAAACCAAACTTAAGAGTCATTGGGATACAGGAAGGCACAGAGCAACAAACCAAAGGAATAAGCAATCTATTCAATGAAATAATACGAGAAAACTTCCCAGACTTGAAGAATGAGACAGAATCCCAAATCCTAGAAGCCTACAGGACACCGAATGTGCAAAATCATAAGAGATCCACACCTAGACACATTATAATGAAGATGCCCAACATATAGAATAAGGAGAGAATTTTAAAAGCTACAAGAGAAAGGAAGCAGATTACATTTAGGGGTAAACCAATCAGGATAACAGCTGATCTCTCAACACAGACTCTGAAAGCTAGAAGATCCTGGAATAACATATTTCAAACACTGAAAGAAAATGGGTTCCAACCAAGAATCGTGTATCCGGTGAAATTAAGCTTCAGGATGGAAGATGAAATTAAAACCTTCCACGATAAACAAAAGTTAAAAGAATTCGCAGCTAGAAAACCATCTCTTCAAAAAATCCTTGGCAAAACATTACAGGAAGAGGAAATGGAAAATAACATTGAAAACCAACAGTAGGAGGTAGGACAGTAAAGGGGGGAAAGTAATCAAAGAGGAAAACAAATCAGGTTTAGTAACATTAATAAACAAATATGGCTGGAAGAACAAACCATATCTCAATAATAACCCTAAATGTTAATGGCTTAAACTCACCAATTAAGAGACACAGGCTAATTGAATGGATCACAAAACAAGACCCAACAATATGCTGCCTACAGGAGACGCATTTGATAGGAAAAGATATACATAGACTGAAGGTGAAAGGTTGGGAAAAATCATACCACTCATATGGACTACGGAAACAAGCAGGAGTGTCCATACTCACATCTAATAAAATAGATTTCAAGCCAAAGTTAATCAAAAGGGATAAAGAGGGACACTACATACTGCTCAAGGGAACCATATACCAACAAGACATAACAATCATAAATATATATGCCCCAAACAATGGTGCAGCTATGTTCATCAAGCAAACTCTTCTCAAGTTCAAGAGTCTAATAGACCACCATACAATAATCATGGGAGACTTCAACACACCTCTCTCACCACTGGACAGATCTTCCAAACAAAAGTTAAATAAGGAAACTATAGAACTCAATAACACAATTAACAACCTAGACTTAATTGACATATATAGAATATACCACCCAACATCTAGTAGTTACACTTTTTTCTCAGCAGCACATGGATCCTTCTCAAAAATAGATCATATATTATGTCACAGGGCAACTCTTAGACAATATAAAAGAGTAGAGATAATACCATGCAACTTATCTGATCATAATGGAATGAAACTGAAAATCAACGATAAAAGAAGGAAGGAAAAATCATGCATCACTTGGAGAATGAACAATAGGTTACTGAATGATCAATGGGTTTTAGAAGACATTAAGGAGGAAATGAATAACTTCTTCGAGTTAAATGAAAACACAGACACAATATATCGGAATCTATGGGACACACTGAAAGCAGTTTTAAGAGGAAAATTCATTGCTTGGAGTTCATTCCTTAAAAAAAGAAAAAAACAACAAATAAACGATCTCATATATCATCTCAAAATCCTAGAAAAAGAAGAGCAAAACAACAGCAAAAGAAGTAGAAGGCAAGAAATAATTAAAATCAGAGCTGAAATTAATAAAATCGAAACAAAAGAAACAATTGAAAAAATTGACAAAACCAAAAGTTGGTTCTTTGAAAAAATAAATAAAATCGACAGACCCTTAGCCATGCTAACGAAGAGAAGAAGAGAGAGAACCCAAATTACTAGCATACGGGATGAAAAAGGCAATATCACAACAGACACTTCAGAAATACAGAAGATAATCAGAAATTATTTTGAATCCTTATACTCCAATAAAATAGAAGATAGTGAAGGCATAGATAAATTTCTTAAGTCATATGATCTGCCCAGATTGAGTCAGGAGGATATAGACAACCTAAACAGACCAATAACAATAGAGGAAATAGAAGAAACCATCAAAAGACTACCAACTAAGAAAAGCCCAGGACTGGATGTGTATACAACAGAGTTTTACAAAACCTTTAGAGAGGAACTAGCACCAATACTTTTCAAGCTATTTCAGGAAATAGAAAAAGAGGGAGAACTTCCAAATACATTCTACGAGGCCAACATCACCCTGATGCCTAAATCAGACAAAGACACTTCAAAGAAAGAAAACTACAGACCAATATCTCTAATGAACCTAGATGCAAAAATCCTCAATAAAATTCTGGCGAATCGGATTCAAAAGCATATCAAAAAAATTATACACCATGATCAAGTAGGTTTCATCCCTGGGATGCAAGGCTGGTTCAATATACGGAAATCAATAAATGTTATTCACCACATCAATAGACTTAAAAATAAGAACCATATGTTCATCTCGATAGATGCAGAAAAAGCATTCGACAAAGTACAGCATCCCTTTATGTTCAAAACTCTAGAAAAATTAGGGATAACAGGATCATACCTCAACATTGTAAAAGCAATCTATGATAAGCCACAGGCCAGCATCATTCTGAATGGAGAAAAATTGAAGGCATTCCCTCTAAGATCTGGTACAAGACAGGGATGCCCTCTCTCACCACTTCTGTTCAACATAGTCCTCAAAACATTGGCCAGAGCAATTAGACAGACGAAAGAAATTAAAGGCATAAAAATAGGAAAAGAAGAACTTAAGTTATCACTATTTGCAGATGACATGATTCTATACCTAGCAGACCCAAAAGGGTCTACAAAGAAACTATTAGAACTAATAAATCAATTCAGCAAAGTGGCAGGATATAAAATCAACACGCATAAATCAAATGCATTCCTGTATATCAGCGACAAATCCTCTGAAACGGAAATGAGGACAACTACTCCATTCACAATATCCCCCCCAAAAATAAAATACTTGGGAATCAACCTAGCAAAAGAGGTGAAAGACTTATACAATGAAAACTACAGAGAGAGATAAAGAGAGATATAGAAGAAGACCTTAGAAGATGGAAAAATATACCCTGTTCATGGATAGGCAGAACTAACATCATCAAAATGGCGATATTACCAAAAGTTCTCTATAAGTTCAATGCAATGCCAATCAAAATCCCAACAGCATTTCTTGTAGAAATAGATAAAACAATCATGAAATTCATATGGAATAATAAAAGACCCAGAATAGCAAAAACAATGCTAAGCAGGAAGTGTGAATCAGGCGGTATAGCGATACCAGACTTCAAACTATACTACAGAGCAATAGTAACAAAAACAGCATGGTACTGGTACCAAAACAGGCGGGTGGACCAATGGTACAGAATAGAGGACACAGTAACCAATCCACAAAACTACAACTATCTTATATTTGATAAAGGGGCTAAAAGCATGCAATGGAGGAAGGATAGCATCTTCAACAAGTGGTGCTGGGAAAACTGGAAATCCATTTGCATCAAAATTAAACTGAATCCCTTTCTCTCGCCATGCACAAAAGTTAACTCAAAATGGATCAAGGAGCTTGATATTAAATCAGAGACACGGCGTCTGATAGAAGAAAAAGTTGGCTATGATCTACATACTGTGGGGTCGGGCTCCAAATTCCTCAATAGGGCACCCATAGCGCAAGAGTTAACAACTAGAATCAACAAATGGGACTCACTCAAACTAAAAAGTTTTTTCTCAGCAAAAGAAACAATAAGAGAGGTAAACAGGGAGCCTACAGCCTGGGAACAAATCTTTACTCCACACACTTCAGATAGAGCCCTAATATCCAGAGTATACAAAGAACTCAAAAAATTAGACAATAAGTTAACAAATGACCCAATCAACAATTGGGCCAAGGACCTGAACAGACACTTCTCAGAGGAGGACATACAATCAATCAATAAGTACATGAAAAAATGCTCAACATCGCTAGCAGTCAGAGAAATGCAAATCAAAACCACCCTAAGATACCATCTCACTCCAGTAAGATTGGCAGCCATTATGAAATCCAACAACAACAAGTGCTGGCGAGGATGCGGGGAAAAGGGTACACTTGTTCATTGTTGGTGGGACTGCAAATTGGTGCAGCCAATTTGGAAAGCAGTATGGAGATTTCTTGGAAAGCTGGGAATGGAACCACCATTTGACCCAGCTATTCCACTTCTTGGTCTATTCCCTAAAGACCTAATAAGAGCATGCTACAGGGACACTGCTACATCGATGTTCATAGCAGCACAATTCACGATAGCAAGATTGTGGAACCAACCTAGAAGCCCTTCAATAGATGAATGGATTAAAAAAATGTGGCATTTATACACAATGGAGTATTACTCTGCAATAAGAAATGACAAAATCATAGAATTTGGAGGGAAATGGATGGCATTAGAGCAGATTATGCTAAGCGAAGCAAGCCAATCCTTAAAAAACAAATGCCAAATGTCTTGTTTGATATAAGGGGAGTAACCAAGGACAGGGTAGGGATGAAGAGCTTGAGAAGAAGATTAACATTAAACAGGGATGATAGGCAGGAGGGAAAGGGAGAGAGAAGGGAAATTGCATGGAATTGGAAGGTGAGCCTCAGGGTTATATACAATTACATATAAGAGGAAAGGAGTGGTAGGAGAAAAATTATATAAGTGGAAGAAATGATTTATAGTAGAGGGGGTGGAGAGAGAGAAGGGGAGGGGAGGGGAGGGGAGGGGAGGGGGGATAGCGGAGAATGGGATAGACTGCAGAATACATCAGTCACTATAAAGGCAATTTGTAAATCAATGGAAATGTAACTGATATGACACAGCAATCTGTATACGGGGTAAAAATGGGAGTTCATAACACACTTGAATCAATCTGTGAAATATGGTATATTAAGAACTATGTAATGTTTTGAACAACCAACAATAAAATAAAAAAATAAATAAATAAATAAAATAATAAAAAAAAAGAAAGCATCATCCCTAATTCTGTAGGACCAGAAACTAGAAGATGGATGCTCAGAACTCATTGTTTTCATAGGAGTCAACAGTTGCTTCAATCTGCTGTCTCACATGGACTCCAGTGAGTCTAGTAGGAGTGGTTGGTGGGTACCCTGGAAAAGGCCTATCAAGACCTAGTGCCAAGGCTGACAGAAATGAGGTCTGCTCCTAAGGAGTAGAAGCAGCATTGTTTGTCACTCCCTTTAAGATCCAGGACAGTAAGATCTGAGGCTCTGCAGTAGATAGGACTGCAAAGTTTTTTTTAGGTAATTCTTTGTTTAATGATACATTCATTTATTTACTGAATTTCTACTGTGTGGTTTTGTAATTCTACCTCTTCCGAATCTAATCATGCTTAGATTCGGAAGATGTAGAAGGGAATCCTTTTAGTAATTTCTGTTTTAGAGAGTAATATGTAGCAAATTTGAAAGAAATGAAAAAGTAGAAGGAAGAACCCCACAGATTTCCAGCCTCAAAACAATTAGTCTTAATATTTTGATGTTTCTTTTCAGATATTGCTAAGTTTATCTTTTACATTGCTTAAAAATATGCCCTTAAAAGGAAAAACACACTATTCATACACATTTTTGTGTTATTATAAGCTGTATCTTTTGTACACTGTCTTCATTTTCTTCAGGTGTATACCCAAGAACGTTATAGCTGGATCAAATGGTAGTACTATTTTTAGTATTTTAAGGACACGTCCATATTGTTTTCCATGGTGGCTGTACTAATTTACAGTCCCACCAATAGAATATAAGGATTCCTTTTTTCTCCACATCCTCACCAGCATTTATTTTTTGTTTTATGATAATAGCCATTCTTTTGTTTCCTGAGCTATCAGAATCCTGAGGAAATCATTGCCTGTGCTGATATCTTAATGCATTTCTCCTATGTTTCCTTCTAGTAGTTTCAGAGCTTTGATCTTATATTAAGGTTTTTGGTCCATTTTGAGTTGATTTTTGTACAGGGTGAAAGAGAAGGATCTAGTTTCAATCTTTATGTGGATATCTGGTTTTCCAAGTACCTTTTGTTGAAGAGGCTGTCTTTTCTTTAATACATATTTTTGCCTTATCTCTGATGAGTAAGTTGACTATTGATTTGTGAATTTATTTTTTGGACTCTCTATTCTACTCCACCAGCTTATATATTTATGTTTATGCCAATATAATTTTATTTTTGTTACTATGGCTCTATAGTATATTTTGAAATCAGGTATTGTGATGCCTCCAGCATTGCTCCTTTTGCTCACAATTTGTCTCTTTGTGGTATTTTGTGCTTCCATATGAATTTTAAGATCTCCCCCCACCCCCAGTTCTGTGAAGAATATCATTGGTATTTTGGTGGATATTGCACTGAATCTGTAGATTTCTTTGGATAGCTCAGCAATTGTAACAATAGTCCATGAACAGTGTGTGTGTGTGTGTGGGGGGGGGGCTGGGGGGTGTATCTTTCTACCAAAACCAAAACCAAACAAGATACCCAAAATAACAAGTTCATTTCCTCATTTAAAAAATTAAAAGTCTCATAAGACTAAAGATCACACCTTCCTAGGAGGTAGACACTCTATTACTACATCAGTTTGATGTGCATTCTGTTTTGACGTAGAATATGGGTAGTTTATGTATTTTACACTAAAAGGTATCATGTGTGTGGCTCTATAGCATAGTTCCTTTGTTCAACAGAGATCTTGTCAATCAAGTTCCGTGTGTGTGTGTGTGTGTGTGTGTGTGTATTTAACTGCTACGTAGTTTTTCTTTAGATGGATATTTCATGGCATGTTTTCAGATTATTTTACATGTATTTCCTGTTTTTATCATTATAAAAATGCTGCCATAAATACCCTTCTAGATGCCTCATTGTACATTCAAGTGCTTTTCTAGATTGTATACCTAGAAATGGAATTTCTACATCAGACTGTTCAAATTTTTAAAAACATGTATTCTTTATTTAAAAATTTCAGTGAAGAAGTTGTTTGATATATGTAATCTATGTGATAAATGCACATTAGAAAATCATTGGAAAATTTTGTAATGAAAATTAGTCCTCTCAGTCTGGATGCTTAACTTACAATGAGTTAAATATTATAAGCCAGTTATTTTAATTATGTCTTTCATTTTGGGTTTGTGTGACATTTCTCATGTTTAGTTTCATGTTATATGTCTTTGGTAGGAATAGCACACAAGTGAGACTGACTTCTTATTTCATCCTGTCTGGTATTACATGATTTAAATTAATCCCATTTCTAATGTTGCTCAACTGAATCACTTGATTAAAGTACTGTCTGTTGGACTTGTTACTAAAAATTTATGTGTTTTTGTTTGTAACTGCTATTTTATATTCTTTGATACTAGTGCTTATTTTGTTTTTCATCAAACTTTTCATTTATTTATTTATTTATTCACATTTAATTGGCCTAATGGTTTTCTATTTTATTTAGTTAATTATATTTCATTCTTTTAATATTCATTTTGATGTTCATATTGTCAGAGATTTGGACAGTTGGAGACATTTCAAATTGACTTCTTGGTCCTTTTGAGGCATCTTCATTATTCTTTGAACACTTTCTTATCCAACAACACATATAAGGGTCATCTTATATTTTTTCCTGCACCAGTCCTACTATCAACTGTTTCTCTATGAAGCCTTAATTCTATTTGCTGGAGAATAATAGTTAGAATATAATATTTGGGGAATAAGTATATTCATTGCTATTGGGATTTCATTGCTACCATGATTTCTTAGTGGACAAATCTTGTTAAATACATATAAAATGTATTCATATTTATTTCTCTATATTCATTGAAAATCAGAGTTTACACCTATATTCAATTCCAATTAAATACTCTATACTACAGGGTTCATTTGTTTTCTCCCTCTCCACATATGTGACTCTTTTCATCAAAGGTAACTCTTTTCTTAAAACAGGGAAGACTAATGCTGTGCTGTTTGGTAGACCAATATTAATTCTTACTTTCTCATTCGAGGTATGTCAATGACAGTAATCATGCAATATGAATTCAGTGGATTATAGAGCTTTATCTGACAGTTGAATGTGCATGTATCCTCTTAGGAGATGTCAAAAGGAGTAAAATATTTAATTTCACATTTGTAGATATTTATACTGTATTTTGACTGCCAACAGAAGCAAAATCTTAATTTGATATCTCAGGAGATAATCATATTGTTACACTTCAAATGAAGGAAATAAATTTTGTAATATGAAAATATCTTCACAAAAAGAAATACAACTAATTGTATGATCATTAATGACTTTAACAGTTACTGATTGCAAGCTTCAACCTCAGGTAACTCTCTGTGACTTTAAGCATTATCTAGAAAATGATCTCTGTATTTGGAAATATTTTTGATAATTTGCCACAGTCTGGCTGGGTAAAGAATCACGAGCCACTCACAGCTTTGTAGATTCAAACAGCAATTCTTTATTCCTGAACTCACACCGGCCCTCTACAAACGCGTTCTGGGGAAAATCACGTTCTGCCGCCAAATTCACATACTCCACCAGGCTTTGAATCCCAAATACTTTCTGAATTCCACGAGAACTCAAGGGGAACTCAGGCAGCAGGATACGCCCTATTCCCAGCAGGAATAATCTTAAACCTGGAACCGCCCTAAACCCAAGGACGGGATACTCCCTAAAACCTGATCCGCCCTAATCCAGTAGGATCCTCCCTAAACCCGGATCCACCCTGGTCCTTGAGCAGGTCACCTTTCTCAAACATACATGCAAAGTCACAGCAAATGTCCAAGGCAAGTCCATTTCCACGAGTCCTTCCTCTAAGCAACATGGGGTACGCTGGCAAGGAAATTTCGATGCATCATTCCTACTTGGCAATGGCTCTCAGCAATAATTATTTAACTTTTAATTAAACCATTTTAATTATATATTTTTAATTTTTGATATGTTTTTATTTTAAAGATTATTATTTTTTGGTGGTAGTGGGTATTAAACTCAGGGCACTATACTGCTAAACTATGTCTCCAGCTCTTTTTATTTTACTTTGAGATAGAGTCTTTGCTAAGTTGTCCAGAATTTTCAATCCTCTTGTCTTAGCCTCCCAAGTGGCAGAGATTACAGGCATGAACCACTATGCCTGGCTCACACTGATGTAGTTTTAAATTAAAATATCTTTATTTAAAGGTGATGTTTGATTCTTTGATCATATTTTTTTTCTAAATACAAATATTTTAAATGCAGTATCAGCTGTTCTTTTTCAGTCTTTGACCTGAGATCTCTTTTCTATCCACACATTTACTTCTTCATGTCTTTAAAATACTGTACATATGCTGACCAGGCTGGGATGTCTCTTTACTTCAACTTTGTTTATCAAATTGTTACTTCTGTCAAATAGAAAGCTTAATCTTACTATGTACAAAACCAAACCCCTGTTTTTGTTCATTTAATTTTAAATCAAACCTTATCCTCTCACATTTTTTTCTTATTTCCGTCAATGACAATATCTTTCTACAAGTTTCGAAGGCCCAAAACTTTAGAATCAGCTTCGACTTCTTTCTCATTCTCCTACCCCATAATTGGTTCATCATCAAATCCTTTATAGTATATCCAGAGTCTATGCAATTATATCTTTACCTCCTCTATCATTTGGGTCAAACCATCTGATTTCTTTCTTTTTTTAATTATATATATTTAGTTTTTAGTTGTAGTTTGACACAACACCTTTATTTTATTTATTTATGTGGTGCTGAGGATCAAAACCAGGGCCGCACACATCCTAGGTGACTGCTCTACCACTAAGCCACAACCCCAGTCCCCATCTGATTTCTTGAAATAGCCTCCCAGTTGTCTTCCAGCATCCATTGTTTGCCTTTAAATCTGTTCTCCACTTTGAAGCCAGTATTATCTTTTAAAAATATATATCATGTCATGTTACTTCTCTGTTCCAAACTTTCAGAATCTTTTAACTCAGAAAAAAGCCCAGTATCCTTTGAATTTCTTCCTTATGATCTTTTCACTTCTGTAGCCTAATCTCCAACCCTATTTCCTTTGGTTATTCTACTCTAGCCATAGTAGGCCCTCTTGCTCTTCTTTGAACAAATCAAGAATTCCTTATATTTTCCTTGTGTCTGGAACAGTAATATTGGTATTTCATTAATATTTTATGGAATAAATAAATTAAAACTCTTCTTAGAGACTCTATTGTTCCCAGATTCTAATAGCAACAGTCAAATTGCACCATTTCCTGACGCTTCCTTCTCCTCCCTTTGCCTAACTCCATCTCTGATGAAGCAGATTCCACACTTTGATTCAACGCCTTGTTTGTGGAAATGCGAGTTGGGTGGATAGGAAAATGGATGTGGGGAAATAGGGAAGAGCAAAACTATGCCCTCCTCCCCTCACCTCCTCACTGCCCTTCCAGCCTGAAAGTACTACCCATTTGGCAAGAAGGTAGAATTTTAACTTCAAAGGAAATTGGTATTTTGATCAATAATCATTGAGCTAGATCATTTTTGACATTGTGAATGATTTAAAAGAAATTCTAGGTGTGGTGGCACACAACAAGTAATCCCAGCTACTTGGGAGCCCAAGGTAGTAGGAGGATCCAAAGTTCACAAGTTCAAGGCCACCCTGTGGAACTTAGGAAGTCCCTGTCTTAAAATAATGGGTTCAGGATGTAGCTCAGTGCTTGTTTATCATGTGTGAGGCCCTGGGTTCAATCCTCTGTTCACCCCTCCCCCCAAAAGTAAACAAGTAAAATAAGAAAGAAGAAAAGAGGATGTATGTTGAAGTAAAATATGGAACCTTTAACCACCAACATTTCTTTTGGAAGGCTAGACAAAAATGAATCTCCAGATTGGTATAAAGGGCCTGTGAGGGCAATAAATGATTTTTTTTTAATAAAAACAATTCCTTCCTTCCTTCCTTCCTTCCTCCCTTTTTTCCTTACATCATGGAATTCTATTATTCAACTTAATGGTTATTTTTCTGCTGTTCTGTTTATCACAATGATTAGTAATCTTTGTTTCCATGCTTCCCTTTACCCAGCATAAGACAGAAGCAACATTTTAAAAATCCTATTTATGGGCTGGGGTTGTAGCTCAGTAGTAAAGCACTTGCTTAGCAAGTGCGAGGCCCTGAGTTCAATCCTCAGCACCACATAAAAATAAATAAATAAAGGTATTGTGTCCAACTACAACTAAAATATAAATATTTTTTTAAAATCCTATGTTTCCTGCCATAACTTTTAAAAAAAACATTTTTTAAAAAAATGACAGCAGAATGCATTACAATTCTTATTATACATATACAGTACAATTTTTTTATATCTCTGTTTTTATATAGAGTATGTTGACACCTAACTTATGTCTTCATACATGTACTTTGGATAACAATGTCTATCACATTCCACCATCCTTGCTAGTCCCTTGCCCCCTCCGATTCCCTCCTACCCCATTCCCTATCTAGAATTTATCTATTCCACCCATACTCTCCCTCTCTACCCCACTATGAGTCAGCCTCTTTATATCAGAGAAAACATTCAGCATTTGTTTTTTGGGGACTGGTTAACTTCACTTAGCATTATCTTCTCCAACACTATCCATTTACCTGCAAATGCCATGATTTTATTCTATTTTATTGCTGAGTAAAATTCCATTGTGTATATATGCCACATTTTTTTTTATCCATTCATCCACTGAGGGGCATCTAGGTTGGCTCCACAGTTTAGCTATTGTGAATTGTGCTGCTATAAACATTGATGTGGCTGTGTCCCTGTAGTATGCTGTTTTTAAGTCCTTTGTGTGTAGATCGAGGAAAAGGATAGCTGGGACAAATGATGGTTCCATTCCCAGATTTCCAAGGAATTTCCATAATGTTTTCCATATTGGCTGCACCAATTTTTAGTCCCACCAGCATTGTATGAGTGTACCTTTTTCCTCACATCCTCACCAACACTTATTGTTGTTTGTATGCATAATAGCTGCCATTCTGACTGGAGTGAGATGATATCTTAGAGTAATTTTGATTTGCATTTCTCTAATTGCTAGAAATGAAGAGCATTTTTTCATATATTTGTTGATTGATTGTAAATTCTCTTCTGAGAAGTGTCTATTCAGGTCATTGGCCCATTTATTGATTGTGTTATTTGTTTTTTTGGTGCTTAGCCTTTTGAGTTCTTTATATACCCTACAAATTAGTGCTCTATCTGATGTGTGAGGGGTAAAAATTTGCTCCCAGGATGTAGGCTTTCTGTTCACTTCACAGATTGTTTCTTTTGCTGAGAAGAAACTTTTTAGTTTGATTCTATCCCATTTATTAATTCTTGGTTTTAATTCTTGTGCTATAGGAATCTTATTAAGGAAGTTGGGGCCTAATCCCACATGATGAAGATTAGGGCCTACTTTTTCTTCTATCAGACGTAGAATTTCTGGATTAATTCCTAGGTCCTTGATGCATTTTGAGTTGAGTTTTGTACATGGTGAGAGATAGGGGTTTAATTTCATTTTGTTGCATATGAATTTCCAGTTTTCCTAGCACCATTTGTTGAAGAGGCTATCTTTTCTCCAATGCATGTTTTTGTCTAATATAAGATAATTGTAATTTTGTGGGTTAGTTTCTGTGTCCTCTATTCTGTATCATTGGTCTACCAGTCTGTTTTGGTGCCAATACCTTGCTGTTTTTGTTACTATTGCTCTGTAGTATAGTTTAAGGTCTGGTATAGCAATGCTACTTGCTTTACTCTTCCTGCTAAGGATTGCTTTACTATTCTGGGTCTCTTATTTTTCCAGATAAATTTTATTATTGCTTTTTCTATTTCTATGAGGACTGCCATTGGGATTTTGATCAGAATTGCATTAAATCTATCTGTATAGTGCTTGGAAGTATGGTCATTTTGATAATATTAATATCAAAGAGCAAGGTATCCAAGAGCAAGGTAGATCTTTCCGTTTTCTAAGGTCTTCTTTGATTTCTTTCTTTAGGATTCTGTAGATTTCATTGTATAGATCTTTCATCTCTTTCATTGATTCCCAAGTATTTTATTTATTTATTTATGGCTATTGTAAATGGGGTACTTTTCCTCATTTCCTTCTCAGAGGATTTGTCACTGGTATACAGAAATGCCTTTGATTTATGGGTGTTGATTTTATATCCTGCCACTTTGCTGAATTCATTTACTAGTTCTAGAAGTTTTCTGGTGGAGCTTTTTGGGTCTTCTAGTTACAGAGACATATCATCAATAAATAGTGCTAATTTAAGTTCTTCTTTTCCTATACATATGCCTTTAATTTCTTTCATCTATCTAATTGCTGTGGCCAGTGTTTCAAGAACTATATTGAATAGAATTGGGGAAAGAGGGCATCCCTGTATTGTTCCAGTTTTTAGAGGGAATGCCATCATTTTTTCTCCATTTAGAATGATGTTGGCCTGAGGCTTAGTGTAATTAGCCTTTACGATGTTGAGATACGTTCCTGTGAGCTCTACTTTTTCTAGTGTTTTGAACATGTAAATGTGCTGTATTTTGTCAAATGCTTTTTCTGCATCTATTGAGATGATTATATGATTTTATCTTTGAATCTATTGATGTGATGTATTACATTTATTGATTTCTGTATGTTGATCCAACCTTGCATCCCTGGGATGATTCCCACTTGATCATGGTATACAATCTTTTTGATATATTTTTGTATTTGATTTGCCAGAATTATATTGAGAATTTTTGCATCTATGTTTATTAGAGATATTGGTCTGAGATTTTCTTTCTTTGATGTGTCTTTGCCTGGTTTGGGGATCAGGGTGATATTGGCCTCATAGAATGAGTTTGGAAGTGCCACCTATTTTTCTATTTCCTGAAATAAATTGAAGAGTATTGGTATTAATTCTTCTTTAAAGGTCTTGTAGAACTTGGCTGTGTATGCACCCAGTCCTGGGCTTTTCTTGGTTGGTAAGCTTCTGATTGCATCTTCTATTTCCTCACTTGATATTGGTCTGTTTAAATGTGTATAGCCTCCTGATTCAATCTGGGCAAATCGTATAACTTAAGAAATTTGTCAATGTCTTCAAGTTTATTGGAATATAAGTTTTCAAAATAATTTCTAATTATCTTCTGTATTTCTGTAATGTCTGATGTGATATTACAATTTTCATCACATATGCTGGTAGTTTGAGTTCTCTCTCTCCTTCTCTTCATTAGCATAGCTAAGGGTTTGTCAATTTTATTATTTTTTCAAAGAATCAACTTTTTGTTTTGTCAATTTTTTCAATTGTTTCTTTTGTTTCAATTTCATAGATTTCAGCTCTAATTTTAATTATTTTTTTGCCTTCTACTGCTTTTGCTGCTGGCTTGTTATTCTTTTTCTAGGGCTTTGAGATGTAGTGTGACGTCATTTATTTGTTGACTTTTTCTTGTTTAAGGAATGAACTCCATGCAATGAATTTTCTTCTTAGTACTGCTTTCATAGTGTCCCAGAGATTTTGTATGTTGTGTCTACGTTCCCATTTACCTCTAAGAATTTTTTAATCTTCTCCTTGATGTCTTCTGCAACCCATTGTTAATTCAGTAGCATATTGTTTAGTCTCCAGGTGATAGAGATATTTGTATTTTTTTAATTTTATCATTGATTTACAATTTCATTCCATTTTGATCTGATAAAATGCATGGTAGTATCTCTACTTTTTTTGTATTTGCTAAGAGTTGCTTTGTAGCATAGTATATGGTCTATTTTAGAGAAGGATCCATGTGCTCCTAAGAAGAAAGTGCTGATGCAGGTTGAAATATATGTCAGTTAAGTCTAAGTTATTGATTGTATTATTGAGTTATATAGTTTCTTTATTCAACTTTTGTTTGGAAGATCTATCCAGTGGTGAGAGAGGTGTGTTAAAGTCACCCAAGATTATTGTGTTGTGGTCAATTTGACTCTTGAACTTTAGAAGAGTTTGTTTGATGAATAGAGCTGCAACATTGTTGTGGCATATATATTTATGATTGTTATGTCTTCTTGGTGTATGGTTCCCTTGAGCAGTATGTAATGTCCATCTTTACCCCTTTTCATTAACTTTGCCTTGAAGTGTACTTTTTTTTTATTTTTTTATTTTTTTTTTAATTTTTTATTGGTTGTTCACACCATTACAAAGCTCTTGACATATCATATTTCATACATTAGATTGAAGTGGGTTATGAACCCCCAATTTTACCCCAAATGCAGATTGCAGAATCACATCGGTTACATGAGTATGGAGACCCCTGCTTGCTTCCGCAGTCCATGTGAGTGGTATGATTTTTCCCAACTTTTCACTTTCAGTCTGTGTATGTCTTTTCCTATGAGATGAGTCTTCTGGAGACAGCATATTGTTGAGTCTTTTTTTAAAATCCAATTTGCTAGCCTATGTCTTTTGATTGGTGAGTTTAAGTCATTAAGATTCAGGTCTATTATTGAGACATGGTTTGTATGTCCAGCCATATTTGTTTATTTTTGTTATTTAACTTGACTTGGTTTTCTTCTTGATTAGTTTTTCCTTTAGGGTACTACCTCCCTCTGCTGATTTTCATCGTTGTCTTTCGTTTCCTCTTCATGGAATGTTTTGCCAAGGATGTTTTGTTGTGCCGATTTTCTAGCTATAAATTCTTTTAACTTTTGTTTATTGTTGAAGGTTTTTTTTTCATCTTCAAATCTAAAGCTTAATTTTTCTGGATACAAGATTCTTGGTTGGCACCCATTTTCTTTCAGAGCTTGATGTGTTGTTCCAGGAACTTCTAGCTTTCACATTCTATGTTGAAAAATCTGCTGTTATCCTAAATGGTTTTCCCCTATATGTAATCTGATTCCTTTCTCTTGTGGCTTTTAAAATTGTCTCCTTATTCTGTATGTTGGGAATTTTCATTATAATGTGTCTTGGTGTGGATCTGTTGTGATTTTGTACATTCGGCGTCCTATAGGCTTCTTGAATTTGGATTGCCAATTCATTCTTCATGTTTGGAAAGTTTTCTGATATTATTTCACTGAATAGATTGTTCATTCCTTTGGTTTGGACCTCTATGCCTTCCTCTAGCCCAATAACTCTTAAATTTGATCTTTTTATGCTATCCCATATTTCTTGAATGATCTGCTCATGGTTTCTTTCCATTTTTACTGAGTGGTCTATATTCTTTTCAAGATGATTTATTTTATCTTCATTGTATGATTCCTATTTTCCAAGTGGTCTACTCTGTTGTTGATGCTTTTATTTGAGATTTTAAAATTTGGTTTATTATTTCTTTCATTTCAAGGATTTATGTTTAGTGTTTTTTTTTTTTAGAATCCCTATCTCCCTGCTGAGATGATCTTTTGCTTCTTGGATTTGTATCTTCCTTGATTTCACTGAACATTTTAACCATGTATATCATGGAATCTTTCTCTTTCATTTTTTCTGCTGTAGCTGCCATTGATTCTCATGATGTGGTGTCTTGATTTATTTGTGGTATTTTCTTCCCTTGTCTTTTCACATTGGTCACGTGTCTTCCTTTCCAGCTCTGTGGATCTTGTGTGTTGTTGTTTTTACCCTATAGGTTTGTAGTGCTGTTTTAGGGTTTCAAGATCCCTCCTTTGTCAGGAAGGACAATATTAACAGATCCCAATATCAATAATACATCACCTATGAATTATTTGTTGTTACTAAGACATTTACAGTCTAGTCTCAATGTATAGAAATGTTGGATTCAATTATTATCTAAAATATAATCAGTAGTTTCATAAAAAGGTATACAGAGTCTGGTGGTGGACAATTTACTGGGAGTTGGGCATAGGACAATATGCTTAAGGGTAAAGATGTGAGGGTACAGAGTTAATATATCTTAGGAAATGTAAAAGAAAGAAAAATCTAATGAAGAAGGTTGGTAGTAGGGGAATAGGCAGGACTTAATTTAGGGTAGACAAGTATGTGGGAAGACAGTAGAATACATAAAACAAACACTAGAAAAATACAGCATGTATAAACAGTAAAATTTGGAGAGGGAAAGAAAAATGAAAGAAGTAAAAAAGAGAAAAAGGGCATATACAATACCTCTATATTATATTATTCAGATGACTCAGTCCTCAAAATCTTATTTCATGCAAAGTTCTTGGTTTCACATATGTTGGGGAGTTGAGGGCCAGAGGATAGAGGGGTAGAAGAGAAAGAAAAAAAATACTCGAAAGAAGAAACCAGTGTGGTTGCTAGTTTTAGAGATCCGTTTCTTTCCTGCTTCTCTTCTCATCCAATAGGTGGGGTTGTCTGTTTTAAGCTGGTGTCTCTGCCCTCAGGATTGTGTAGATAACCAGGGTGAGAAGACTGGACCTGGTGTGGGGCATCTGGGAGTGGGGAGTGCTGCCTGCCAGTGCCTGCAGGGAAATTGCACCTCAAGGGTCTCTTTTTTTGACTGCTTAATCTGACTTGAGCACCTGGTATCATCTCCCTCTCTTGCCTGGAGATTTCTTAGATCCTGGTCTCTCTGTTAGGCTCCAAACTTTAGTCCCATCCCTTATTACTTAGCAGTTCCCACCTGTGGGACCTCTCACACCCAGGCTCACACCAGGTGGGTGGTGCCCTAGTTGCACTGCACAGCTGCCCAACTGAAAGCTGTTTTTGTGTTGGGTGGTCACTGTGCCAAGTTATCACCGCTAGGGTGTGGGAGGAGTTGGTTACCTGCTAAGTGGCCAGATGGAGATCTGATCTGAGATCTACCCCCATTGAATATGGCGAGAAAGGTTATCCAAGATGGAGTTGGTCTGTTTCCAACGCTGGGGTGTCTGGTGAGGTTGGAGCTGATGATGGCATTGTTCTGTGGTTTCGGTAGTAGCCAAGTGACCTGTGTGGGAGCAGAGCGCAGTCTGGAATTCTGCAGAGGTGCTGATAAGTGATTCTGCTAAGCTGCTTGAGAGCTGTGCGTAGGCTAGAACTGTGGGCTTTGGGTCTGGAGTCCTACTCAAAGGCTGAGGCTCTGAGCTCTGCGCAGGTGTCACAGAGCTGGTGATTTCTTTGGAAATCAGCTGTATAGGGATCCTCTCACACTCTCTGAAATGCAGTATTCTGACTCGGTGAGATCTGGGTTACAGAACGACACTGGATGCTGCATGTCTCTGGCCCGCCATCTTGGAATCCCCTGAATAACCATGTTAGCCCCCTCCCTTCATTGTAATTCAAGGGTTACTCAAATTCCCAAAGTACTGGAAGTAGCAAAGATACAGTTTTTGATGATAGAAAAGAGGCCTGTTGCTTCTGTGTTTAAAGGGATGCTATATTTAAAGATTTAGACTCATTTACCACAAGAAAAGTTGAACATCACTTAATTCCATGGGAAAACATTTTATATCTGAAATGTATCACAGAATTGGCTTTATTCTTCCCTTCTCACTCAAGCTCTCAGTCACCTAATCTGTTTCCTCTGTTGCAGAAAGTATGAATATGGCTTTTATGGAACCCAGAGTTTGCAGTAAATGCTAAAAATAATCCTATTCTCTCCATATCTTGTGTTTTTGTGATTCCTCTTTATAGACAGAGCATGAGTCTTTATTATTTAAAAATTTGAAAGTAAACTCTTCTGTACTCTTGTGGCAAATATAAAAAAAATGTTTTGAAATACTGTGGAGAGGCTCTGTATTTCAGTAAAAAAGCTAAGAATTGGGGGCTGGATTAGAGTGCTTGTCTAGCATATGTGAGGCACTGGGTCTGATCCTCAGCACCACATAAAAACAAATAAAATAAAGGTATGTTTATGTCTTTGACTAAAAAAAAAAAAAAAAAAAAACAAAAACTACAGAGTTGCTTTTAGTTTGACCCAGAGATTAAAAGTTATAACACATTTTGATTGAAAGAGATGCTACATGAATTTAATAATTTTCATGTGGATTATGATTTTTCAAATAAACTATAGTCATGATTTAATCCCTCCTGGAAAGACAGGAGTGTGTCTTCAAACAAACTGCCTAAGCTTTTGGTTCACGGTTTGCATTTCGATTCAACATGATGGATTAGGAGGGGTGACAACCTGAGCTGTGACAGCTTTGGCTGAATCCCACCTGGCGTTCAGTCCCTCTTTTTCTTTATAAAGCTCTCCAAGGTTATAATTTTACAAAAGGCTTAATCAGTCCCTGGAGGAATGCCTTGGCTTGGGGCTGGGGGTGGGGAGCAGGGATTTAATATGCCTATTAAAAATATGTTGGTTTTGAAAATTCTCAGGTTGTTTAATTTGCTTAGTGAAATCAACCCACGTATGAATCGTATTTAAACTATGCTACACAGGGCTGACAATGAAGTGAACACTTAGGACCCATCCCAGTGATTTTTGAGTCCTGTCACTGACAGCCCAGTGGACCTTCTTAAGGTATAGTAAAGCTGCCATTTTCTGGCCTCTAGAAATCATTTCATCCATAGTGCATATCCATAATCATATTACATACACATTACACATATGAAACTTTCTCTATCATATTCATCGGACTTCTCATTTCTGCTATGGTTACTTACTGTCACCTTCATTGCTTCACCTTGGCTAAAATTCAGTAGGAAAAGAACAAAAACATTCTGCTAATCTTTCAATACATACTAGAGTTTCAGGTAGAGAAGTTATAAAATACAGAGCCATGTGGAGTTAGCAGAGAATCCTAGATGTCCATGGGAGTATGAGATTCCTGGGAGGACAGAAATATTAAGAACTATTAATTTAGTCCAAAAGACCCCCGAAAGTAGAAACAATTGATGGATTAAGGACCTATATCTCCTCATCCTGTCATTATTGCCTGTATGGCAATGCAGTTTTGTACTTGATGCTCTCTTCTTAAGTCTTTATTGAGATTTGGTTTCTAATATATAATTATTTAGCTTATATTTGACCACATATGCTAACAAGAAAAGAAAACCATCACTAAGAAACTATAAATCTGCTAGGAGCCACAAGTAAATAATATGATGCATGGCACTTTCGGTCATAAGGTGACGCCAGCTAGCCATTGAGATTATATGATTATGTTAAGATTTACATTCATATGGAAATTGCACTCCTGCTGTTCACCTTGGCCTGCTACGGGACTCATGTTATGGGACTCTTGGAGAGTTCCCATTGGTTGGGGAAGGATAGTAGGAGGGAATTCTGGGGGAGGTCCGGCCCCGGTTCCGGTAGACACGACCGCGTGGGTGGACCGGCTGGCTTGTCAGGCGCATACGGGGATTGGCGGCATTTTCAAAATAAAGTTTTGTTCCTGCTTGAGTGGCTCGTGATTCTGTGCCCAACCAGACTGCGGCATAAATCAAATCTTTCTTTGAGAATGAACTTTGGATTTCAACCTAGTCTATTTAAACTTTATACATGACTTATTGGTGATGATATTATTTGCATCCAACTTCCTTCTCTTTATCTGCATATCCATGATAGAAGTTCTAAGCAGGGATACAAGACTGGCAGCCTATGGAAAAAGAAACAAATTTTAAAAATTCTGTGTTTGGTCCCTGAGCTATTCAAGAGTGGCAATTTATTAAAACATTGGTATGTGCACATGGTATCATTTGTTCAGGAGATTTCAGTAACAACCTGTTTTTGAAACTCAGGTGTCTTGAAGTTTAGGGAAAGGCATAAAATAAGAATATGGAATTATACAAGTTTTTTTCTCTCTTTAGATCTTTGATAAGTGCATACAATAAACTTTAAGGCTTTTTAGTCCTTTAATGATCCAATTAATTACTATATTTTATTGTTTTAATATTTTCCTGTGGTTTCCTTGTTTTGCACATTTTTCACCATTATTTCACATCAGTGTATTTCAAGACCTGAGATTCAGGTACAAGTTATTGAAATTATTACATTTTAAACAATGCTTTAGTAATATATTGGAATCTGGCATAATATTGTTTATTTTATTAATTTATGTTCACATATTTATTGATATAAATTAGAATTTGTAGTTTATATATACAATTAATATAAACAACCTATATATCTATATATAATATAAAATGCATTTATAAATATTCATATATTGAAAGCATATTTATTTCTAGTACATATAAAAGTTATTTATTTTTAGTCTATATATATATATACATAAAACATTCATTTTCAGTATGTGTATAGTCAAATATTTTCTATTGGCATTTGAAATGAAATGTTAGTGTTTAATTCTGTTTTTCTTCTAAAATGATCAGTGTAATTGATTAAATAATCAGCATTCATCTTATTCTGAAGGAAATGAATATTTTCTGCTTTTACCTGATATGGTCTATTAGCGTATTTAGGATTTAGAAAATGGAGAAGTTGCAGGAAGTGCCTAGAATGAAAATCTTAACTCCCTGAAAACACCAGAACTCAGAAGCAATGTAGTGACAATTATCTGGCTCTAGCCCAAAGAAAACAGGTTTTAATATATAAATTCTAATCTTCTCTTGTTTTCTTGGTATCCACACAAAACCAAGATAATATTTTTTACTTCACTCATAACCACTCAAAATGTGCTCTTATACCATACAGAAATTAAAGAACTTTTCTTATTTGATTTTGAGAATCTGAGTTCTGTGGAAATAGTCTGAAAAAAGGGAAGAAAACAAATGTCTTTAAAGTGATGAGTGTAGGTCTAACTTAATGCTAAATTTTGTCATATACAAAAGAAAAATGTTAACATTTCTTTAACATAAATCTATTAACATGACACATGTAGGAGGCAATTAATAAATCAAGTTATGCATAGGCTTCATATTGTGTAAAACTCAGGTCATGGGTACTTAGAAAATCTATTAAAAAATAATACCCAGTTACACCATATTTGTTTGCAATTCTTAGGGGGTGAGGGTCAAGAAGAAACTTTAAATTAAAAATTCTAATTTTTAGGTTATCATTTCTTTTTTATTTATTAGAGAAGTCTTAGGTAACGACATTTATTACAATTATGTTCTTTTGCAATGCTATATGACTTTCCTTATTAAGTTTTCTTTGTTATAAATCAACATTTATTTGTATGATTATTTTATGCCTTGACTGTAAGCTCTGTGGGAACAGAAATGTCCTTATTCCTCATGATAAACACATGAGTTCCTGGTACATCACACAAATATTGGTTGAAGGAATCAATGCATAAGCATGGATTCAACATTGGACATAGAAGTTAGAGAGGATAACATTATGTGTGCTAGAATTGTCAGGGCAAGTTTCATGGAAAATGAGTCACTAGCCCAAGTCATATTGAGTACCTATTGTAGGTAAGGCCTTGGGCTGGGCATGGGTGGGATATGTAGAATTTGTTTTTGAAAGGTAGAAAGTATTGGTAGTCACAGTGGTAGAGAAGAGGCATCTTAGGTGGGGGCAAAGAGCAAGAATAGTGGTGTGGATTAATAAGTGGATGAAAAAACTAGTTCCCCTGGGGGGTGTTGAATAATTGCAGAAAACATGATGTAGCTATTTTTTGAACCATTTTGATATGGGTATTGTTTTTTTTTTTTTCCATAAGCAGATCTTGTGCTGAGGATTTGTAAACAAATGAATTCTGAAGGAAGAGTTCTCAGATGAAATGAGTGAGAGAGTAAAGAGAAGGGGAAGAAACAAAGCATAGGTGAAGTCTCAGTGTCAGACTGATCCTGTCAGGAACTTCTCAAGTGTAATACATGTGAGTATGTCCAGACCAAGGTAAGGGAGCCAGATGATCATGCTCCTGTGTTCAAGACAGGCATTAACTAAGTGTGCTCCTAGGGAATGTAAACTTCCAGACCTTTCCTGTTTTCTCTGAAGGGGCAGTGACAAAGTAGTTCTAGTAGCTCAAGTACTATCATTAGAAGAGAGTAGCAGTTGTTTCTGTCCATTAGACACAAATCATACCAAAGTTAGGCACACAGAAAAGTCAGAGGGATGGGCAGAACACTCGGAAGGGTATGCTATAGGAGTTATAGCCTGACAATGAGATAGAGATTTATAACAGTGTTACCAAAACTGGTTGTATGTTAGAAGCATTTGAGAAGTTTTGAAAGAAAAAATAATGATTGGGCTCCATCCCAGATGAATTAATTCAGAATTTCTTTATGTAAAGACTGGACATCAACAAAGGATTGATTATGGATTATGGATTCCGAGGTGAGGGTGTGTTAGGATGTGAGTAGCATTTTAGGGAGATAAATGCATAAGGATTTATGGCTAGTCTGAAGAAGAAAAAAACTGGTGGAGAAAATGGAATTTTAGCCAGAGGTGATGACTTGGACTGTGCTGGTGGCAAAGCAAATGGAAATAAAAAAACAAATGTGTGAGAGAGATTATGGAAACATCCAGGAGACTTAATAACTGATTGAATGTGAGAGCTTGAGGGGGTGGAGGAGTCAAAGATGGCTTGAAGATGTCCAGGCTGAAAGTCTGGCTTTGAAGCATGTCCTTTGAAGTACTATGATGCTCAGACTAGGTGGAAAATTATATCAGCATAGCCCTTTGACATTTTCAGTGGGAAAAAGGAGGATGCTTATTTTTAATGAGGAAGCTTCTCTCAGGGCCTAGACTATTCTTTTGTCAGAAATTAGAAATTCTATGAACACTTTCAGGCTAAAAGTGACTGTTTAATTCATATGCTTCTTAATGTAACAGAATAAAATTTATTTTATATGGCCTAAGAAATTTATTCCCAAGTAACTGTGAGTTTGTGTATTCAGAAAATGGTTTTCATAATTCTGTCATACTGTGTTGGTTTCAATATTCTAGTTGGAAGGGTTTCATTGCTTATTTCTACTATTGATATTGCTAAATATACAAATTTATAGCCATATATCTTTTTCTCTTAGTCATAAATTATAACCCTTGACATAAGATATATTCCTAGATATATATTTAGCATTTTATGCTTTTTTAATGTGGTAAAGTGCTTCTAATGTTCATGGGGTAATAAAGACAATAACTTTTATTTTGACACAATAGTCATGCAAGTAATGGAAGTTTATATATTTTACTTCATTGTGTAATATTTCTTTGTAGGGGAAAAGCAAAAAAATTGTCATATAACTACCAATGTCCCTCATTTAATATAATAGTTTCTAAGCAAATCACAGGAATAATCTGGTATGTTAGTGTCAAAGGACAAAATTATAACAATTTAGTTTGAAGATTTTAACTTTTTTTTTTTGATTCTAGAATTGGCAACACTTTATTGCATTAAGTAGAGTAAGTGTTCTAACAAGCTGAGCAGAAGAGGTTGAATTTATAGAATGGCTGAAACAAAGCAGAAGCAAAGAACAAAAATTGGATTGGTCATTTCTGACTTAATAGACAATAGAGGTCATTTCTGTTTGGAGGCCTGATGAAAGTCCTCAGGTCCTGGAGCAATGTGTGCTGATAGTGGTGGCAGTGGTAGTGATGGAGATGGCTGGGGTAGGGGAAGGGGAGTGATCTCAAGAGTTTGTATCTTCAGGCCCTGTAGTGGTGAACAGCAACAGACAGTAGAGTATGCACTTGCAGGTGGGGGGCACTGGGCCTTGGTTGCTCAGGTCTTGAAAGAGGCACCTATTTCTGTGCTGGACCACCTGACCCCTATAGTTCAGGGCACTGCATGGATGGGGTCACATCTGCACAGCCAGCTATAGTTAGGTTCACAAAGTTACAAACTTTTGTTTGAGTGTGGGAGAATATTTGTGGAGCCCCAGTGATGGAGATATGTAGAGTTGTCTGTTGTCTGTTTCTTAGGGCATTGTGGACTCTTAATAGTAGTTCTGTTCTTAAGATTGCACTGTCCTATAGCAGTTTATTTTCTTTTTTTAAAATTTCTTACATATATTACAATAGTGGAGTGCATTATATTCATAATTATCCATTCACAGCACAATTTTTCGTAACTCTGTATATAAAGTATGTTCACACCAAATTATGCCATTATACATGAGCTCTCTTTTTTTTTGTATTACAATTCTTAATACACCTTTATACCACAATTTATCATATCTCTGTTTGTATATAAGGTATGTTGACACCAAATTCACATTTCTGACAGTTTTTAAGGAGTCAATGTGAGTTCCTTCTCTGAAGCAAAACTTCTGTGAAGACTCAACTCCTTCCCTCATTGGGCTCTAGGGGATCCTATGGGCTCTTATGATGACTGTGGAACTCTCCTGGAGCTTGGATTGTCAGCATTCAAGGTGATGAGTTCTGCTGGGACTCTCCTGTTTACCCTTTCCCTCACAACTGGTAATTTCCTTGACCAGGGAGCTGGGGTTGCAGCTGCCCTGTGCTTTGTTTCTTTCTCCATGCTGACATTCCAAGTATCTATATCCTATTAGGGTTTCACCTGCTATTCTGGTGCTCTCCCTAAACAGCTCACCTTGAAATTCAGCTATTCATTTGTTGTTATTTGTAAAGAAGGTGAGTGTTGAGCACTTCTGTCTGGCTACCTTATAATAGGTCATCCACTTCTATTTCATTTATTGAATTCTTTTATTTTAGGATTTCTCTTTAGTTCTTGTTTATTTATAATCTTTATCTCTGCTGAATTTTTCATGCAGATTATGGATTGTTTCCTTAATTTCTTTGAATTGTGTATTTGTATTCTCTTCCACCTTTTTGAGTTTCCTTAAAATCATTATTTTGAATTCTCTTCCAGGAAATTTGTCATTTTTCTTTTCTTTTGGGTCTGTTGCTAGACTATGCTCTTTTGAATGTGGCATGTTACCTTGTTTTTCATGTTTCTTGTGTCCCTATGTTGATATTTGTAATAACTGGTATGGTAGATGAGTTGCCTAAACCAATTTTAAAGGGTGGTTTCTATTCACCCATGCTAGGTCCTGAAAAGTAATCAATAGCCCTGCCCACCAACCTTAAACCCTACCCATCCATCTTTGGTTGCTGGAAAGTAGCCAGGCAGCCTTTTCTCAGTGAATCAGCCCACCAAAGCCCCTGGGATGCAGACAGACAGCCCTATCTACACACAAGTAAAAGACTTGCCCTGGAGATCTGTGCAAGGATATTGACTGGATAGGTACATTGGCTTTGGTTCCATTTGGGTACAGTAGTTATATGTCTGTGTAGCTGTTTCTGCTATAATCACTGTTGGCAATTTCTGCAGGTGTCTCAATGGCCTAGGCTGCATGGATTTGTGAGATTGCTCCAGCTGCTGGGATGGGTTTGCTGGTGTCTTTAGATATGATGTGTATGGCTGCAGGTGTGGGGCACCTGTCTGCTTCCATAGTTCATGTGGGGAAGAACCCATGCAGATGAGATGCTGCTGGCACAGTAGTAGATGTGGGGAAACTGTCAAATTTCTGAGGGTTGTCTGTGGGTGAGACCACTCTAATGTACCCAGGTAGGCTTGATATATTGTGCCTGGTAGTAAGGATTATATGCCTATTACTGTTTGAGGGCTGCATAGGTGCCTCTGTGGTCCAAACTACACAGGCTGGGCTGCTCAGTTGCTTCCTAAGGTTACAAGAGGGTTTGGGCAGGGCAACCTGTTTTCTTGGGTCTTGGCTGGCAGACCTTAGGACAGGTTGTCTGCTTGCTTCTCAGAGCCACAGGAGAGTGGGCCAGGGTTCCCAACTGTTTCCTAGAAATCTTAGAGGCCTCAACTGCTCAAGGTGAGTTTCTCAGCTTCTTCCCAGGGCCAGGTATATGTGAATAGGGCTATCTGTCTGCGTCCCAGGGGCCTTGGTGGGCTGATTCACTCAGAACAGGCTGCCTGGCTGCTTTCTAGCAACCAAAGATGGATGGGAAGGGTTTGGGGTTGGTGGGCAGGGCTACTGGTTACTTTTCAGGATGTAGCATGGGTGAATAGGGCTACTTTTCTGTTTCTCTGGGTCCTTGATGGACCCAGTGTTTCAGGGTGGGTTGTTTGTTTTACCACGCCAAGGGTGGGTGGAGGGGGCTACCTGTTTCCCAGGAGCCACAGCAGGCCAAGCTTCTCAGGGTGGTTTCCCAGGTGATTCTTGGGACTGTGGGAATGCAGGTAGGGCCACCTGGCTAGTTCATAGGGCTATGTTGACCAAGTTGCTGAGGGCAGCTACATCTGCTACTGTAGGTAGATCTCAATATGGTGCTTGGATGGGAGAGGGCATAACATGGGCTAAACTCTTTCTCTGGGGTAAAGCAGTATTATAGATTTCCTATCAGCACACCATACGAGGCTTAGGGCCTGAGGACTGCAGAATTCTCTAGCAGAAAACACTTAAGATTTCTGTGGGATTAATGTCAACTTCTGGGGGCCTCCTGCTTACCATTTCCCTAACAAGCAGAGTCCCTCTTCAGTGTTTCAGGCTGATCTCTAAAGAGATGGGATGTTGGATGCTGTGTGCTTAATTCCATTCTTCATAAGGCCATCATTTGTTTCTATGCTTTGGGATATCCCTGCTGCATCCTTACTGCACTGTGGTGCTCTTCCTCAAACACTCTAGTGGAGCAGCTGTTT
Organism: Spermophilus citellus; assembly: GCF_964194105.1. NCBI lineage: Eukaryota > Metazoa > Chordata > Mammalia > Rodentia > Sciuridae > Spermophilus > Spermophilus citellus. The sequence continues at coordinate 85,947,408 of NC_138183.1, forward strand.
CTTTCCTTCCCGCTCCTCTTCCTTTCCCTTCCCTTCCCTTCCCTTCCTTTCCCTCCTTTCATCCTTTCTTTTCCTTTCCTTCTCTCTCTCTCTGCATGTGTATTGACAGCTGTGTCAGACATTGCTAGTCAGACATCTTGCTGATATCACTTTTAACTGTTTCAGATAATAATGTTTGAGCCTTGTTCTCATTGTGGTAGAAGCTGTGGGTATCCATGGTTTCCTAATGCAGGAATCATTAAATTTTCTTTTTGCTTAAACTAGTCCAACCTCCACAAATTGCAATCAAAGAGTTTTTGTCATCAATTATTCTTTAGGTCCCAGGTTTCTTCTGTCTGTATGACTGAATGAAATTTTGATTGAGAATTTCATACTTTTCATGTAATTCTGATAATCACTTTTATAGAATTTCATTTCAAATATGGTTTAATGTTTATTTATAAACAAAAAACCCCATGAGCTCTATCAAAGTATTTCATTAATGAGTGTTGAAGTTATTCCCCTTAGTTACATTATCTGTCTACCTATTAATCTAACTTTACTTTTTGGTGTGCAAATTGAGAGTAATGGGGAAAACATAAAGTCAGAAAGATTTTGGAAATAGACATAGTTCCAAAGTATTTTATGTTGATTAAAGGAAACAACCAAAAATATTTGATGTTCTGGGTGCTGAAGCTTGGGTTTTGGAGAAAAATCTTTTTTTAGAACTATCTGATATATAAATTCCTATATATATATATAAGAATTTAAATATTTTAAAACCCCATGAATATAATTTTCTTAAATTAAATACATGCACACGCACACACATACACACAACACATACTTTTTAGTAATGATTGAAGTTGTCCTATTAGAAAGAAATAGATATTCATTTTAGGAAATAGAGAAAAATGTTCTTTCACATATTTATTTAGCATCCATTATATTGGAGACATACTCAAAATATAGCAATGAATAACACAGATGTATTGTGTGTTCTTGAGGAGATTAAGTTTTAGCAGCATAAAAAGAAAACAAAAGTAGCCATAATCCTGCCCCTCTGAAAAAATGCATTTAATATTTCTGTGCATTTCTCTCCAGCTTATGTTTGAGTATGGTATGTGTAGATGCAACACAGATATCACACTCTGCATATAGATTTTGGGTTTTATTTTTTTCCTTTAGTTTTTTTTATCTTGAATCTTAAGCAGTTAACATTCTTTAGAAGCATTGTTGTTTTTAATGGCCATAGTAAGTCATATATATTTACTTTTGAAATGTTATTACAGCAGTGAGTAGTTTGTCTGTAAATACTTGTCTACACCTTAATTATTTCATAAGATGCATTCTTAGGAAAGAAATGAATGGCTAAGAAGATAGGAGCATATTAAAGGTACTTTTAAATAAATATGAGTTTTTTTCCATAAGGAGTGAATTATATTAGATTTCTGCAAAAGAAAACTTAGAAAATGTTTATCTCACTTCACCTTTGGCATCACTAAATATTGATGCACATTTTTTTTTTTTTTGGCTAGGATTTTTTTTTTCTGATCTTCGTTTTTGTTACCTTCCAGTTGTCTGTTCTATAGTCATAGCCTTGGATTTAGAGCAATGTCAAACTCAAAAGACACAATGAGTTTCATCCAGCTTTAATTAAGTTTTGCAATAGGAAAAATACAGGTGGAGAAGAAAGCAACATCATAAAAAAGATTTTGTGATGTTCAGGCACAGATTATAATTTCCTACTTAATATATTCCCAGTGATGAGAAATGGAGCTGGGGGATAAGCCATTTCAAGAGTCTCATTGAGTTGTTTTATGTAGTAAATGAGTTAATATATGAAGAGCAATTAATTTCTGGCACCTGACAACTGTATTAGATACTATTTTATATTCTTGCTGCATCAGATAATGTTACAAATTTCATTTCAGCTATTATAGTTTAGAAGACCCGAGAGGAGGATGAAAGTCACTTGTCTTTATATATTTGCTTACTGTCTTCTGTCTTCTCTCCTGATGTTACATGATTCTTATGTATATTTTTTGATATCATTCTGAGATGTTCCTTTAGCCATTTAAAAAAGGATAGGTCTTCTGGTAACAAATTCTCTTGGCTTTCTTTCATCTGATAATGTATTGATTTTTGCTTCATTCCTAAAGGATATTTTCAGTGAATATAGGATTCTTGTTTCAGAACTATTTTATTTCAACATCTAAAAAATATTGTGCTGCTTCCTTCTGGTCCTCGTGGTTTCTAATGAGGAATTAACTGCCTTGGAATTGTTTTTTTCACTAAAAGTGTCATTTCTCTGTTTTTCTACTTCTTTGCTGAATACTCAGTTTTTTTTCATTTAAGTGCATTTGTAATTACTTGTTGGAGCATTTTACATTGTTGGAGTTAAACTTTTTTGTTGTTGTTGTTAAATAATCCTCTGACCTGTTTTTCATCTCGATGTTGGCATGTACTGAGTTTCCTTTTTCTTTCTTTCTTTTTTCAAGAAATAATGAGTTATTTCTACATCTTTACATATTGTGACTTCAGGAAAGCTATTACTGTCTAAAAGTTTTCTGTCTGGCAAGGTTACCCTTTACTAGTCCTCCAGCTATAGAGAATAGGTTTATGCCATTTCTTTTTAAAGTGTTGGTATCCTTCATCATTTACTTGTTTTTAGCTTCAAATTTGGGATATATCAGGTAATAAGAAAACTAAGAGAACTCACCACCCCCATTGGGTCCTGAGGTCATTTGCTGGCTTGCTTTTCTCTTTCAGAGTTTTCTTATATTTGCTTAATGAAAAACATCCAAGGTTTTAAAATCGTTCTTAGCAGAAAGAATAAGAAAAGTACATATATTTACTGTTTTTTTTCTGTTCTCAGAAGTGGAACTTGACTGGCTTCATAATATTTTGTGTGTGCCCTCTTGAAAAATAATAGCCGTCCTTCACCTAGTATTTTGCTAACATGGTATATGTGAAGATAAACTCTTTTATTTTCTATCTGGGCAATGATTGAACCCATTTCTTGCTGAAATGTGGGTAGATGTATTTAGTTCCCAGCATAAATTCTAGTATCTAACATCTATATCCTGCGATTCTGTGCCAATAGTAGGCATTAAATAAGTTGGTTCTTCTAGTGAATGCACAATGTTATTATCTCTTAGCTTCAAGTCTGATTCTTTGTCAGTGTTAATGGAGTTATACTTTAATCTTCTAAGATAAACTCTTAAAGGAATCTTTAGTCTCTTTTCCATACACTATAAAATTATGGAATCATACCACTCAGGCAGGATGTAATATATGACTTCTAATCATTACCTACATTTTGCCTCCTCAATCCTCTTTTGGGAATTGATGAGTATAAAAAGAGTGTGGAGTCAGAGGAAGAGAATTATGAAATATTATGGTTGTCTCATATCACTTTCCATATGGTTGAAGAATAACTAATCATCCTTTATTATTATTATTTATTATTTTTTGGATTGGATGTAAGCATATTTCTCTAAGCCAAAGGGACAGAGAGTGGGTGAGAAAGAAAACTCTAACCTTCAGGAAGGGTGTCCTCATTTTCAGAGTGATGCATTGATCAATTATTGACTATTTGCTCTATTCATCTTCACTTTTTTTAATAGTTTAAGGAAATTCCTTTCAGATTTAGACAACAATCAGCTTTTAGCATTGCTGTTTCTAATCTCTGTTTCTGGGTTCTTAAAGGTATTTTAAGAGAAGGGAGCAGCAGCCAGCCAGATGTCATTTAAAACTAGAATCTCCCAGACTAAGCTAATCTTAAGGAAAATTTAAAACTAAGTCTAAATGAAGGCAAATTTTTAAAAATCCAATTGAACAATTAAATTGCTAAAATAATGTCTTCATTTAAAAATCAGTGACATACAAAAATGATTTTATTGTTTGAGTTTTTAAGCATTTTCAAATCTGTGAATCAAGTTTCTCTTGGTGCTTGAGTAGATGCCATCTGCTGATCTGTAACTGAGCCAGTTTTTACATTTGGGCCTAAATTTAATATTTAATTCAGATAGATTAAATGTGCATATCTTTATACAGCAATGAAACATTTGTAGATTTTTATTTTAATACTTTTAAAAAATTGCGTATATTTATTAGTAGTAACTTACATAGAGTTCTTCAAAATATTGTTTTATATAAAACCTATCCTAGAGGTATCAGTTAACTATTGCTATATTAAAACAAACAACAACTTAAAATCTTAACAGTAATCAGAAGCTTAAAGCAATTGAATCTAAAACTCAATGAGTGGTTTCTTCTGATTGAATTGATCTCAATGAGGCTCATGTGCTCATGGTCAGCTGTGAATTCGCTAGGTGAATGCCCATCTTGGCTGTGCCTATCTTGGCTGTGCTTTTTCTTATGTCTGGGGCCTTGCCTGGGACACTGTATGGACTTTCCTGTGTCCATGTGTCTCATCCTCCAGCAACCCAGCCCAGGCATGTTCTTGTGGTGAAGGCAGGGTATAAGCATGGGAGAGTGAGCCAATGAACATAGAAAATGTATCACAACTCTTGAGGCCTAAACTTGGAACTGGTAAAATGTTACTTCCTTTACATTTATTTTGTTGGCCAAGCAAGTCATAGGGTTGATGAAATAGGCTCCATACCTTGATAGAAGGTCTACAAAGTAACCTTCAAAGGTTGAATATATAGGGAGGGGTGAATACTTACCTTCATTTTCCCAGTCAGTCCATTCTTAGGAAGGGGCATTTATTATACCAGGTTTCTTTTTATTGCACTAGTTGTTTTTTCTACTTACCCACACAGTGTATGAGTTTGAATGTTTTTATTAAGTGGGAAAAACATTTGTGCCTCAGGGTGTGTCATGGTCCTCAATTGCTGATTGAGGTAGCTGTCATGAAATCATATTCTTTTTATATAATGAGTACTTACTAGTTTTTCACAAAATCAGCTTTAGAGAAACCGAATTGAAAAAAGCAGATTTTATACAATTGGAAATTTCTGGTATTTTTCAAGTGCTGTCATTATAGAATATCTTATGAAGGTGAAGAAAGACATTTTACATTGCTTTATCAGTTCATTTGTTTTGACTGTTAGTCTCAGAGAACTGGGGTGATAATATTATAGCGTTATATTAACTCTAGTTATCAGGGTCTTAACTTTACTTCATATCCTGTATCCTACAAAAATTATTAGCGTTGTTAGAGATTCTTTTTGGAAATAAAGTTTCAGGATAAGATTTAAAACAGGGTGCGTTCTTCCTGACATGGAAATTTTTGTAAGAGCCTGCTCATCCTTTGTTGTTGCCTTTGCCTTTATGGACCTGGAGATAGATGAAAAAGATAAAATTGTCATTGAGTTGTGGCAGCTTCAAGCTGTCCTGTTTGTTTGTCCCCAAATCTCCCTGTGCCAACTCCAAAATCTCCTCTTGCCAAAATTAGGTTTGGAAAAATAACATATTTCATATTTGACATATGCTTGAAATTAACAGGAAATGCAGCCAAGATTTGGAAATTAACAAGGAAAAGTTATTTCTGAAAATATTTGAGAGCCAAAGAAGTGTTTGGCTTAAAACATTAGGGCTTTTATCATTTAGTAAAGTAAATAATAATAATAATAATAATAATAATAATAAATAAGAAGGAATAGTTAAAAATTTCTTTCTTTTAATATATATATAAATATTTTTTATTTAGAATCCTTTTGTCACACACACACACAAAATTAAATGAGTAGTCAAATATACTAATCTCCTAATGATCTGATAAATCTTACTCTCTATGACTTTTTTGAAGTCATGTATTTCTGTTTTCCATATGCAAGAAAGGATTTACCACTGATTTGCTACCTGTAATATAGGAGTTATTGAAGAGACCCAGGACAAAAATCAAATCTTACCTTTCTAATACAGAGCACTTTTTGGACCTGACTTCATGGTAAACACATTATTATTTCTATACTGAGTATGGAATTATCTTCTGTAGCAACTTACCTCTTTGGACTTAATTCAAGGCAGGGAACATTGACTAGGCAATCTGTATATAACAAGTCAGTGAGGTGTTAAAGAAGGATATAGGAGATTTGCTAACTGTGTTCTCTGACCACAAGAGATTTAAAATCTAACTGAGGAGAACAGGGTTCTTAAATAGGAAGGGGGTTTTTCTTGCCAGGACCCCATGTATAGGACATGCCTTCCTTAAGAGTTGTTGAATAATATATAAGAAGGTAAAGGCCTATCTGGGTTAAGAACCTTTGAGTTTGTTGATTTCGTGAGTTGCAGCTGGATTCATGGAAATGAGACAGTGTATGTTCTCTGCTGAAAATTTCACATTTTGAAGAGGATTTTATAAATTAGTGGAAAACCTGCTCTTTTATTTTGTATTGCAATATCTTCCTTGTTTGTTTCTTTGCATAATTATGAGATGGGGTATTCTCAAGAGGATATTAGCCTGACACAATGATTTCTGCCATTGAAATAGAGGTATTTGTTTTGGGAGGTTGCCTCTCATTTCCTCTGTGTATGTTCTTAGCCTCGTGTTTCATTGAGATGGAGTCTGGTATCTTGTGATCAGAAAAGCTACTAGAATTATGAAACTCTAACAGTTCACTTGAGGAAAAGTGAGCTTGTCTCAACCAAGTGCAGGATATTACTAGGTAGCTTGTTTATAGATATGGAATTTTAAGATTCTAAAAACTATAAGATGATCTAGTTGTAGCATACTGAAGAACTACTAAACATGATCCTTTCCCTACTACTTTAGCAAGGAATCCAGTAGAGCATTTAATTTTTTTTTTCCTTGATGATACCAAATCAGTGAGTGGCATTTGCAAATTGGATCAGGTAGTTACCACTGTTGACATCATCAGGCCCCTAACTTTTAAATATAAAATAGAGATAATAAAAATACCTTTCAGAATTGAAATATGCCTTTATTGCAGTAATATATAGGTAAACTTTTTTTGTTTTTTTTTATAGTGCAAGAAATAGCTAATAAACTTGCAAAAAGTAGAAGCACCCCAAAACCATACTTAACTCATGTTTCCTCTGGAATAACTACATACAATGTACTTTGAGAGTAAGTACACTGACTATCAAAGAGCTTTTTGTCTTATAGAAAAATTAATAGAATAATTTAGTATCTAAAACCTCAGATGAAAAGTGACAAACAACGTGAGGAAATTATTAACAATGATTCAGATAATCAATGGATCACTTTCTTTGGAGGCCATCTGGAAAGGCTTCTTTGTGAGGCAAGATTTGTCAGGCAGTTTGAAGTGGGCCTCAAGGGCCATAGTGGATTTCAACAGGTAAAGATAGAGAAAAGAGGTAGGAGGATATTCTAGACATGGGGATGGAAGTGAATAGCGTTATATAGGTGAAGGTGGTGAAAGCAGACTCCTAAAAGTTGGAAGAAAGAGAACTATGGTTTATATTGGTAGCCATCTGGAAATCCCGTCTTCCTGGGAAATGCAGGTTTGGGGTTTAGGTAGGAGAGAAGGAAATAATGAAGTTGTAAAAAGAGAGGCAAACTGTGATAAGAAGTGAGAGAAGTGGGGAACCAATACCATGGTTAAGGGGTATCAAGGAATACAACAAAGACCAAACAAACTTAAAGAAACAAAGCTGATTCTTTGTCTGATTGTCAGGCAGGGAACATGCACCAGTGAAGAAATTCATCGAGGGGACACAGAGGGGAATGTGTTATTAAAGGGGTTTAATGATGGTTGTGATAATTAAACTAGCATTTTGGATAGGATAGAATCACTTTTTTGGTCTGTATGTGTTTGATTAAAAAATTTCCATTATTCATTGGTTAGAAAATGGTCTTTAATTAGTCTAGAAGGTTTTGGCATCCCAGGGTCATTCAGAGTTTATGGTTATATATCAGCTTCAATTCTTTAGGAACAGTTGTGATGAAATAGGGCAGTAGATTTTGGTATCTCTTATGCAAGTGTTACTATACACAGAAAATTTCTATTTATATGAGTTAGCAAGAGAAAAGATGAATGAAGCTACTTGATTTGGTTAGTAATATGATTTTTGCTTGTCTTTTGCTTTTTCTTGTCTCATAATAAATCTGTTTTTGATTTTAAGACATTTTCTTGAGTGACCACTACTAAATTTAATGCTCCATTCATTAAAGTTTTTAAAAATTAGTTTTATTGAAATATAACTCCATACTATGTAATTCATTTATAGTATACAATACAGTGGTTTTTAGTTACCAGTTTGAGAATATTTTCATCATCTCAAAATCCTGTTTTCTTTAGCTATCATTCTCTTTTTTCTTCCCTAGGCCTAAGCAACCACTAGTCTACTTTCTATCTCTATAGATCTTTCTGTTCTGGAATTTCATATAAGTAAAATCCCATAATATTTGGTATTTTATGACTGGTTTCTTTGAATCATCCCAATGTTTTCAAAGTTTATCCATGTTGTAGCATGTATCAGTGTTTTATATGGCCAAATAATATTCCATTGTAAGGACAGCTGAATTTTGTGAATCCATTTATCATTTGATGGACATTTGGTTGTTTTTACACTCTCACTATTCTGAATAATGTTGCTATAAAAATTCACGTTCAAGTTTCTATGTGAACATATGGGTTTAGTTATCTTGGCCATATACATAGGAGTAGAATTGTTGGGTAATATTTTAACTCTGTGTAATTGTTTGAGTATATGAAATACTTTTTTCCAAAGTGGCCATACTATTTTATGTTCCCAACACTGCATGAGGCTGCTAATTTGCCACATTCTTGACAATACTTATTATCTGAATTTTTGATTCTAGCTTTCTAGAAGAGTGAAGTGGTATCTCATTGTGGTTTTCATTTCCATGATGGCTAATGATGTTGAGCATATTTTCATTTGCTTATTGGCCATTCGAATATCTTCTTTGGAGAAATGTTCTTTAAAATCCTTTGCTTATTTTTAAATTAAATTATTTATCTTTGTATTATTGAGTTCTAAGTATTCTTTGTATACATCAGACATATGATTTTCAAATATAATTAATTCTCATTATTTGTGAATTCCATATTTGCAAATTTGCCTGTGAACTAAATGTATTTTTAACTCCCTGTATTTTCTCCCATTGTCTGTGTTAGCTTTTTACTTTCTTGATAATGCAATTTAAAACACAAAAGTTTAAAATTTTGATGACATTCAATTTGCATATTTTTTTGTTTGCTTTTGATTTTGGTATAATATCTAGGGAGCCCTTCATTAAATCCAAGGTCATGAAGATTCACCTTTATGTTTCTGTCTAAAATTTTTATTTGTTTATTTATTCTTTATCATCCTGTGGGTTGAACCCAGGGCCTTACACATGCTAGAAAGTACACTACCACTAAGCTATACTTCTAGCCCTGTCTTAAAGTTTCAGTTTTAGCTCTATTTATTTATTTATGACAGTGGGATACATTACAATTCTTATTACACATATAGGCAGCTGTAGCTCTTACATTTAGTTCTTTGAAACATTTTGAGTTAATTTATATGGTGTAAAGCAACTTTATTTTCTTTAATTTTAAATTTTCACAAGTGGCTAGCTTGTAGTCTTAACACTGCTTATACTACTTGATGGAAAAAATATTCGTTCTTCATTGAATCATTGCCAAAAATTCTGGCACTATTTTTGAAAATCAGTTGGTCATAAACGTAAGGATTTTTTTTTTGTGTGCTCAATTCTATATGTCTGTTATTAAGCCAGGACCAGACTGTCATGTTTACTGTTACTTTGTAGTAAAGTTTGAAACTTGAGAAGTGAGAGTTCTGTTTTGTTCTTTTAAAAGATTATGTTGGCTCTTCCAAACCTCTTGCAATTTCAGGTGAAATTTAGAATCAACTTGTCAATTTCTATAAAGAAATTTAGTGGGATTCTGATGGGAATTGCATTGGATCTATGTATCAGGTTGGTAAATATTGCCATCTTAACAATGTGAAGTCTTTCAATCCATGAACATGGTATGTTTCCTCCAATTATTTAGATCTTATTGATTTTCTTTAATCAATGCTGTATAAATTTCAGAGTATAAAAGTTTTGTAATTATTTTCCTAAATGTATTTATGACTATTTTATTCTTTTGGATGCTGTTATAAATGGAATTTGTAAAGTATTTCTTTATTGTTTATTGCCCCCTGTCCAATCTTAATTGTGTATAGTCTCTTAACATGTTTTTGTATTGCATACTTCTGGACTCTAATTAATACTGCTTCCTCTCTCTAGAATGTCTTCCCTCTCCAAGTCTCATTGTTTAATTCTTACACAGTGTGGTTGGTAAAGGAAATTGATGTAGCCACTATGGAAAATAGTATGGATGTTCTTCAAAAAAATTAAAAATAAACCACCATATGATCTAACAATCCCACTTCTGGGTATATATGCAAAAGAACAGAAATTAGTATGTTCAGGAGGTATCTACACTTCCATATTCATTGTAACATTATTTACAATAGTTAAGATATGGAAATAATCTAAGTGACATTTGAATGAATGAATAACAAAAATGTGGTACATATACTCACACTACAAAATATTATTTCATATTTTTTTAGAAAAGGAAATCCTGTCAATTATGATGACATGGATGAAATTGGAGGATACAAAGCTAAGTGAAATAAGCCAGGCATGAAAAGACAAATACTGCATAATCTCACTTATATCTGGAATTTTAAAAAGTTGATCTTAAAGAAACAGGGAGTAGAATGGTGGCTGCCAGTTTGCTGGAATATGTGGGAAACAGGGAGATGTTGGTTACATGATGAAAAGTTTCATTTATTCAGGATGAGTACACTCAGGAGAGCTAATGTACAGCATAGTGAACAGTTATGCATTTGTTAGTTAGCTCATTGTGGTAATCATTTCATAATGCATACGAATATAACAATTGCATTGTAGACCCTATGTATATACATATAATTTTAAATTTGTCAATTATACTCAGTAAAAATGGGTGGAAAAGACTCACCATATTTCCTAAAAGGAAAGGTAGAGAGCAGTGGAGAGGTGAGGAGAGGAGAGGAAAGGGAAAGTTAATAGTTCACAGTTTTCTTTATTACACTTGAATATACAGATACCTTAGGGGAACCTAGTTCAATTGTTAGGTGCCTGGATTTTTAAAATGGAATCTTTGGGTCCAAATCACAATTCTACCATTACCTTGACATCACCTATGATTTAGGGAATGTTATTTAACTTCTCTATTTTTCTATCATACAATAAGAACAAGGTGTATAACTATTTGCATTAATTTCTTTATTTCATAGGTTTGGTGAGAAGTCTGTATATATTAATATGGGTGTAGTTCCTATCCCATCATAATTCTTTATTATTTTTATCTACCCAGTTTTAAAATCCATGCTGTTTATACCAACATGGAAACATAGTACTTACACAGACTGTGCTTGATACATATCTGTTACTAGAAAAGCTGTGGTGATGGTGGTAGTGGTAGTTGTTGTGGAAGCTATTTCAGCTGGAACTGAGTCTCAAGGAAAACATCAAATGCTTTTATTTTCTAATGAAAGTGTCAGGGTAAGATTCAGTTACTTGATCTAAGCCAAATGTCAAGCTTTTCTATCCATCCTCTGAGAGCACCACTATTGGAAATGACTGCCCTTTAATTAAATACACTTTTATGCTACAAGTTCTTATTTTTTCATGGCCATCTGTACTGAGAATTCAGATAGCTATTAGAAGTCTTTAAAATCTGCAGATCATAAATACTTTGAGATCTAATTCTGAGTATTACTCACTTTTCATGAATACCTTAGCACCTAATAGTACAATGGACATAATAAGATTAAAATGTGGGATAATTATATAAAGTAAAGAACCCTAGATATAAAATTCTTAAAAATTCTCAAGAGCATGTAATTAGAGAGTGCATAGGGTACTGGAAAATATACCTTTTAATAAAGGACATCAATTTTCTTTCTTAGTTTTAATAAACATCCCATTTTTTGATAAACCCAAGATTTCAGAATATGTTCTATATCCCTGATCAAATGAGCAAGTTGCTGAAAAAATTTTAACTTATTATGCTCATTTATAAAATGTATTTGATTTATACTGTCCATGCATGATTTATACCAAGATCTATCAAAAATGACTTTGCCTCTTTTTTGGACAGCAAATTACAAAAATGTGCCAAGATGGGTCCTATCATTACATGCTACAAATGCTATTTAAAATGTAGTATAGAAATTACCTAAAACAACTTTGGATCAAACTTCAAAATATCTTCTCTAATGTATTCATGAATTCAGTAAATAAGTTTAGATCAACATTTGTATACCTTTATTTTTTCTTTCTCTTCTGTTTCTTATGTAGGGCACAAGTCTTATACTTTCATGGTTGGCTAGAGTCCTATGGGCTGTAGATGATGGATTATATTTATGCAAAACAATTGAGACTAAACTTTCCTAGAGTATCACATCCCTGGAAACTTGAATCTTGTGGTTGATATAGCTAATGTCAGTGGCTTTTACACCTCTGGGGTACATTCACTTCCTCCGCTGGAACTGACTCCCACTTAGGCACGTATCCTCCAATTTAGGTTCCTTACTCTTTTTCCTTTCAAGATATTCTGAATCATCTGGACATCATTTCCTGCAACATTTTCTCTCATTCATTTCTTGTCCAAAACTCATTTTGTAATGATGAGGTTAGATCACTTTTCAACATAACATAAGTATTCGTGGATCTAATGACATTTAATAGTGAGAACTGGGTTGTTCACTTTTCTGTAGTTATTCCTACACCCTTAAACAGCTCTGGAGTTTGTGATAGAGTTCATTAATTCATTCATTCATTCAATGATTCTCTTGTTACTTTGTTTATTTGTATTTTGTGTATTCCTGTGTTGGGTTTTATGTATATATTGGGATGGATTTTTCTTCTGCTCTTATGTGTGGGCTTTTTAGGGCACAGCCTTATTTTTTCAAAGTGTTCTAGTGATCTAGATTGACACACTTTGTAGGTGTGGTATCTACAGCCTTTGTATTAATTCTGTTTTTGCTGTAGGAGTGGATGCTCATGAGTGGGATTTGAGGACCCCTCTTAGTATTCCTAATTGCTGCCTGGTCACTTGGTAGGTACTTGTCAGGACAGTATGGCAATGATCTCTTGGGCTCCCACACAGCAAGCTGAGGTGTGGCCTTCTCACTCTGCTAGCTCGTTGAGAGTCATATATTGATTTTCAGATACAGGTTGTCTATGCAGTTTTTGGATCAGGTAAAGTCAGCCTGCTTCTCTGATCTACAAGCTTTTCTATGCCAAATTTGTCCACTGTGTTTCTCTCTCTGTATTATTTTTACCTCTGTGGTAAACCAGTGCTGTTGCTGCTGCTACCACATCTGGCTTGGTTCCAATATATTCTTTCTTATTCTTTGTTCAATGCACCCGTGTTTCTGGGTCTCTAAGAGAGTCTGTTTTATATTTAATTTCAGTGAACTCCCTCTTTCAAGCACCTTGCTGAGAAGCATTTCTCCCCACTGCTTATATCTTGAGCCTCAGAGCAACTGGAAATGCAGCCTTCCTCTAATCTGCCATCTTGAATATTCCATTCAATCATTCTCCTATCAGAAATAGTTATTGTTACATACTCTGTGCTAGGCATTCTGCAGGGCTCATACAATCTGTTGATAAGTGAGAAACTCACTTTGGTTTGCTCAGTTGTTTATTTTTATGTCATGTCTCCCCACTAAGCTATAAATATTATGAAGTCAGAAACCATATTTTTTGTACCCCCTCATATGTCCTCCTCTGATATGGTCACTTATGAAGTGATTTGTTGATTGAATGACTCCAAGTCTTGTGGGGAGTAAAACTACAAAAGGAAAACAATATTCTGTCATTTATTAGGAAGAAGGGCAATATGATTCTGAAATGAAAATAATTTTATCCCTACTCATTTGTTAAACTCCACAGCTATCTTCAGCAAAAGCTTAGAATATTAGATCAGGGAGAGTCTTAGTAATACTCCCTCTCTCTCTTTCTGGTGAGGCAAAAAAATTAAGGAGATCACCCAAGGTTCCACAGTTGTCAGACCACAGATTTGGGGCTATTGTCTGGGTTTTAAATATGCCACATCTTGATCATTTTGAGTACACTGTGACACTGTGTGAGGGTTTCCTCACACAGTGATCCTATATTATACTTAAGGCTTTAGATAGTAAGGTGAGATTGTATCACCTAGATAAAGATCTTAACCCCTTAGAAAGTTCTGTAAGCAAACCAGGATAATCAAATAAGGCAGATGTTATTTGGCATCAGATTTTAGGAAAAAAAATAACTTGAGTTGGCTGAATCCTAGAGCTTACACTTGTCTCTTGCATGAAAATGTTGCATGAAAATGTGTTGGGACTTTGACATGTGTGGCAACCAGTCTTCAAAAGAGTGAGTCACACCTCCTCCTACTCTGCAACTGTTAGTGCTGGCTTCTGGCAAAAGGTTGGAAACATTGCAGTCATGTGGCTTGGCTTGCTGGGAGAAAAGAGGCCATGAGCCAGGAGAAAGCAGGGAAGAAAGACTTCCTGAGGGAAGTCAGGAAGAATATGGGACAAAATGAGGGTGAAAATGTAGCCCCACATAATGGACCAGATCATTGGACATAGATTCTAAGTAGGAATGAGGCTAATTTAAAGTATTTTCTAAGATTCACCACCCAAGAATTGTGTTTATAGGATGGCTAAACAAACAGATTAAGAAATATAGGTGATCTTTAATTCCTACAAAGAGGAAATACATTTAGTTTTGAAGATCCTGAGTGGGTTGTATTATAAGGATTAATAAATGAGGCAACTAAGGTAGAGCAGGAATGGGGCAGGCAAATTGGTTCTAGATGGGAAAATGGGAAACAAGGTAGAATCTTTCTTAGGAAACAGTTTGACAGCTGATAATCTTGGGTGACTCATGATTCCTCTGCCAGCTAGAGGCTTTGAGCTCAATTTACTTGTGCTGCTTGTGGCACATACTGTTGGGCTATGGTCAACAGATTTCTTACTAGTTCTAGGTTAGGGTTGTTGCAGGGGGATTCATGCCAATTTAGCTGAGATAGGCCTAAAAAATTATGGGAACAGACTATCTCAAATAAGAATTGTGAAACATTTTGGAGTGAGGCTTCATTGATGAGTGATATATGAGGACACCTAGATTTGGATCTTGGGAGAAGGTAGAAAGTTTTGAAAATATACAAGAAAAAAGAAAAGTAAAAGAGAGCTGTGCACAACCAAAGGGTTTTTATAGTATGTACAAAAGCAAGTAGCAGTCTCAGTTTAATTGCTGTTCAGTGGAGTGAATGAGGGTTATGGAGTGAACAACAAAAAGGCAGCTATTATTCACATGTAGAGTAGGTTGACTTCTGACTCAGGTAAGGGCATGAATTTCTGAATATGAGTAGTAGTATATAATATGTGGTGAAGGAATCAGAATAATGAAATGGGATAGATAAAAGTATAATTCAACATTTTGTGTAGACTTTTAGTGTTTACAATTGATTTCATATGTATTCTGTATTTTTCCTAGGACAAAACATGTGAACAGCTATTATTTTATTACTATTTCATATGAGGACACTGAACTTCAGAGTCAGATATAATTGTCCAAGGTCACACAGGTAGAGAATCAGGGACTAATTTTAGGTGTTATATTCTGAATCCTGAGTTTTACTTCCTGGGTTATACAGCTTTATTCTAGTGAAATCTGTGCATTGCCCTGGCTGATCTTGCCTGGCATCATGGCTCTCTTGATCACCCTATCTTAATAGTGTATTGTCTGATGCGTGGCATATGGTGGGCACTCAAGAATTGTGTTAATAGGATGGCTAAACAGATTAAGAAATATAGGTGATCTTTAATGATGAAGTAAATTTTATAATGATGTGAGTTAGACATTTGTTCCAGTGAACTTTGCTCCTAGATATAGTGCACTTTCATTTACCACCAGTGTTGGCTACCTGGTCCTTTCCTAATTCAGAGTTCAGCTGGTATTGCATCAAAATTTGGATTAAACATTATATGATATTAAACTACACCATGAATAAATATTACCTGTTTTATATTAAACACTGCTCTTTAGTATAAAACACCTACTAGCCCACAATATTTTTGTTTTTCTCTCTTCCCCTATCCTTTCTCCTTTCCTCTTTGATTTAAAATCAGAGGACCTGTGATTAGTCCCTGATTCACTGTTGGCATGACTATATGTGACTCTGAGGCTCAACATCCTCGTGTATGAAATCAGGATAAAATAATATCTATTCATAAGTTTTACCCTAAGAAAAATAGGGAATGCATAAGGAATGGAATGATAGCTTTATTTTTACTAATACCTTTTCTCTAGTTAGTTTGTATTTTGTACTCCTTAATATTATTGTGTAATAAATCATATATTTTTATCTCCTTTGGAAAAAGTAGTTTGTTTTCTACTTCTTCCTTGTCTCCCACAATTTTAAGTATAATATTAAGTACTTAATTGACTATTTATAAATATGTGTTGATGGGGTAATCTTCTGTAAATACAGTGAATTATTTTGTTTAACTTTGTTTGTGTCTTTCATGGTAAAATAAAATTTATATATGTCATAGAAGTTTGAATTTGCTTGTCATAGAAAGACCTTGGTTTTAGTATCATAAATAGCTAGTTTTTTATTCCTGCCTAGCACTTAAATAGGACTTTGTGTAAATTTTGTAATATTCAGAATCTGTTTTATCATTTCTAGATGCGAATAAATAATTTTTATCTCCTAGTGTTATCATGATAATTACATGTGCTGAAAGATGATAAAACACTAGAATGCTGTATAACACTTAGCATTTCACCTACTTTCTGCTGTATTTTGAAACAATATTCTAGAGGAAAGACTAGTTTTAATCTTAGATCCTGATTTATAAGGTGCATAATACTGGACAAGTGACTCAATCTCTCCAAATTCAGTTTTCAGCACAATGAGATCAAGTGAGATGATCAAACATAATAGACAATGAGAATGGATTTTTGTAGACTATAAATGAAAAAATGAAAGCTATTTCTGCTATCCATATTTTATTGATAAGGCACTAAGATAGAAGATTGTGTTCTAATCTTCTTTTAGTAGAAGAAACTTGTTTAATGACTTCAAGGTTTTCCAACCTAACCTAATATTTGGAGATCTGGCCTCAAAGTATTATCCTTTCTATCTTGTACATAATAGTCTAATTAAATGGAGCCTTAATTGTTATCACATATACTTTATTATATTTAGAGTATTATTCCATTGTTTGTGGTAAATACTGGCCTTTTCTGATGCTAGACATACTGTCAATCTATTCACATTATTTCATATCCACTTTTTCTCTCCCACTCACCATATCTTTGAAAAATGACTTCATAGCTGATCATAGAAATAAACACATTATAACAGTGAATAAACATCAAATATGTCATGTAACACATAATCATAATCTTTAAGAATGGAATGAGCAATACTCAAACTGTCATTTATAGAAAACATGAAAGAGTATGAATACCCCATACACATTTTCTTAAGGTGTTATGGGAAGGTTTGTCCAGGATTCAAATGTAAGGTTGGTATTAGGCTTAGCTGTCTTTTTGAACATGAAGGGTCATGTGATTATTTGGCTTCCATTCATTGAAATTCCAGAACCTTCTTAGTTAGACTTATCTTTTCACATGGGAGCATTAATCAAGATAAATTCCATCACAACTGTTGCCAAACATTTCTTGCCATGTGCTGTGTGGTTAGTTTACTCAGAGCCTACTTCAAAGGACTATAATTTCACTGTTTCATCACTTCAGCATTTCATCTGTCGTTCTGGCAATATTTGATGGCTCTTTTATCCTTCAGGTTTTTTCTCTGTATAAACTATTAATATATATGAAAATGCATGTGTCTCTCTTAGACTCTCATTACCATCTTGCCTGCACTGCTAGTTTTGCATGCAGCCTGCAGTAAATTCAGTGTGGATGGTCTAAGTAAGTTATGGAAAAGCCAAATGTGATTGGACAGATTCATAAAATGCAGTCAGATTGTACACTGCTGAATATATATTTCTTTCTCCTTCCTCTATATCCACACACAAGGCTGTTTTTGCATATATACACACTATATAGGAGAAGTCTTGGCCACACATAAATAAGTTGATAAAGTCCAGGAGTCATATAGCACTTACCAGACACTGAGTTGCAGCTCATGAATCAGCTATAGCAAACTATAAATAAATGACCATGGGCTCATTACTGTGCCAGTTATGGGCCTTTTCCAGTGATTGCTTTTTAATCTAAAAATAGGGACCAGTGGGCTGTTTAAAATATTTCATGTCAAGGGAGTAAATATCCATAATCAGCTGCCCCCCTTGTTTTTCCTTCTTGAATCAAGACATATTATTAATGCATAATGGGTAGGAAAAATGGTTGGCTACGGGATTTCTAGGTTGTAATTTTACCTCAGATGCCAGAACACAAAATCTTGTGTGACCTTGCATTAATGATTTTCTATCCCTGGGTTCTTGTTTACCAATTTTCTGAAATGAATTTGCAATCATGTCAGAAAATTAATCTCAGCTGGTTAGCTGATTGGTTTGCTTTCTGGGCATCCATTCCATTTTTCATGATTCTTAACTTCTCATTTCTTGTGCAGTATATTTGTCAGAACTCTTTGGGTTGCAAGTGGAAGAAATACAAGTGGAATTGGCTTAAGCAAAAGGAGGAACTAATTGACTTATATGCTCCCACCAAGAACAGGGTTTGGAGAGCAGACACACAACTTCCCTTTCTTACAAAGGAGAATCTTATTCTTATTGGGATTTCTCCTTTCTAGACTTTGCCAGGTCTTCTGGTGAATTCAGCTTTTATGTCAGAATAATCAGGGCAGCTGAGCCCTTCCTATGAGAACTTTGAGACAGAGAAACATATGCTAGTGGGAGAAACATCTGTGGGAGGAAACAAATCATCATTTTTTGTTGTATCAAAGGACTTGTTGGGCTCAAATCAGTTAAATATATTTGATATGGTCTGTAAAGGTTAAAATGTGGTACTACTCCTTCCCCTTTTGTAAAAACTTTATTACTATGCTTGATTTTGTACCTTTCACAACTGTGTTTCACATTTATAATCTTTTATACTTCTCTTATTCTTGTTTATACTCCTATAACCCTCTTTTCCTCTCAATACCATTTTCAGATTCTGTCATGATGTCATCCAGTTTCTGATTACAGATAGATAGAAAACACACCATGTGTTCTTATTCCTTGAGCTCACATTCTTTATTCACAAAGAAAAGACCTTTACCTTCTTCCTACAGCTACTGGTGTTAAGACATCCTTAAAACTGCTCTACCATTACATTTTGGTTAGGAGTCACCATCATGGTGACTTATATGCTTCACAGACAAATTCATATCCACATTTCAAAGCACAGCTTGATTAGGTTTGGACTTTTGTGATCAGATGGTTTCAGGAGGGTTTGGCTTGCTTTTAAGTTTCCTTGTATTGCTGAGGTCTTCATATTAATCTTAGTGGGAATTCAGAAATATCCAAGAGATGTGTAATGAACTGGTGGGATGACTGCCAGGAGACTCTTTGGATGGGTCAGTTTGCATTACCCCCAATCCCCTCCATGTTTTTCTTTTAATTTTGGCTGGAAGTGACTAAGGAAGTGTGTACTTGATATGAGAATCCAAGGAATGATAGGATAAGGATTACAGGTCTGTTTTTTGGATGAGCCTCTGGACTGGCCCCATGGTTATCTGAGCATTTCAGAAAGAGAGGGAGGGAATCTAGGTAAGCCACTCTGTCAGACATGGGTACACCGTTTTCTGATAAAGGGTGTCAGAAAGTGGAGAAGCAGCATAGCCTCTCCAATTCTACATGACACTTATGACTGTTTTAGGGCATAGAAGCTTCTGAGGAAACTAGCATCATTTTGTTTTCAGGGTTTTGCTAGGAGTTTTGCCATAAACAGGAGGCCTCATATTTTCAAAGACATGGACATCTTCATGGTGAGCTTCTGCTGCACTGAATTCCATCAAATAACTTTGTGTTATTTTTCCAGCAGCAGACAGCAGTGAAAGGGGAGAACATTACCAAGAGGAGGAGTGTTCATGAACTCTCACAAGACACACTTCAGGTATTCCTGGGAATTACCAAGTAAGACCTGGGGGGATCTTGTGTGGACAATGTAAGCCAATAGTCAGTTCAATAGGAGTTATTTGTTTCATTCTGGCAGTTATACATGATGAGACCTGACCAACAGTTTACTCTTGTAAAGACTTTGATTTTATGGTCCTTTGAAGAAGGTATTATAAGAATTGATGCAAATATCTCCAGGAGAGGGACTTTAAATAAATGGAAAATTACTATTGCCACATTATCAGATCAATGTTTTGTTCTAATAATTAGTTATACATGATAGCAGAATGAATTTTAACACATCATACATAAATGGAGTATAACTTCTCATTCTTCTAGTTGTACATGATATAAAATTACAACAGTTGTGTAAATATATATGCACATAGGGTAATGTCTGATTCATTGTACTGTCCTTTCTTCCTCTATGTCCTCTTTCCTTCCTTCACTCTACTCTGTCTAATTCAAAATACCTTTATTTTTCCCTACCCCCCCACCTTATTGTGAATTAGCATCTACATATCAGAAAAAAAACATTTGGCCTTTGGTTCTTTGTGCTAGGAGCCACAGCAAAGTATTATGATGCATGGCACCTTTGGTTAAGGTGACTGACAGCTAGCCATTGAGATGATATGATTATGTTAAGATTTACATTCATATGGAAATTGGACTCCTGCTGTTCACCTTGGCCTGCTATGGAATGGGACTCCTGGAGAGTTCCCATTGGTTGGGGAAGGATAGTAGGAGGGTTTTCTGGGGGAGGTCCTGGGCCCCGGTTCGGGGAGACTCCACCACATGTGCTGGCCAGACAAGTCCAAGGTATTGGCGGCATTTTCAAAAATAAAGTTTTGTTCCTGCTTGAGTGGCTCGTGATTCTGTGCCCAGCTGGGTTGCAGCAATATGCCTTATTAAAAACTTCTTAAGCAGCACCTACCCTGCTCCTAAAACCTACCCTAATCACCCAGAATCCACTGCAGCAGTACCCCCCAAACATTGTCAAGCAAGTTTCACCCTTCTGTATGAACTTCTGATAACTGACATGTTTGTAAAAAATGACTAAACCACTCTATTAATCATTCTCAAAATTGTTCCTGTCCTTGACTCTCTCCCCCCGCCCCTCCCTCTCATTGTAATTGGACACAATACCTTTATTTTTATGTGGTGCTGAGGATCAAACCCAGCGCCTAGGGGCGAGCGCTTTACCGCTGAGCCAAAACCTAGGCCCTTGACTCTCTTTAGGTATAGAAGACCTATCTTCCTCACTGCAGGGGGAAGGTGTGGGATGCCATATATAATGCCACTAAGGTTAAACTAAGGGGTAGGAAGCAGTGCCACCTCCTCAGGTTTCAGCAGGAAGAGGAAAGGTGTTTTTTGAAAACATGATCTCTTTTCCTTAAGGAGAGGTCCAGGAGATTTGGTCACCTTCTTAGAAGTCCAGAGAGGCAATCAATAAAAGCTGAACTACTTTCTCCCCTTCCCTAAACACAAGGACAGGTTGCCCAAAACCCAAACCCGCAACACAAGAAAAGACACCATTTGTTAGAAAATTTATTGGGGAAAATCAGTATTCTCAAAAAGGGATAAATTATTTGGGGGGAAGAAAATTTTCTTTCTGAAAATCCTGGAGAAGCATTTTCTGTTTGAACAACAGGGACAACTCTCCCAACACAGTGCCTTTAGCAAAAGGAGCAGCAGCTAGAGCCACCTGACCAACTCTATGTTTGCATGTAGTATTCAGATGGAGCAAGGGTTCCTTGTGCGGCATGGATGGGTGATGCTTCTGACATATCATCTTTTCCTGTACTGTCACACTTTTCTGGGGCTGTCTGCCCCTGTCCATGACCCATCTATTATTCCCTGTAGGATACCTCTGACCAGCAAAGCCAACTTCTTGGCTGCAAGATTTGGCACTTGGCACCTTAGCACAGGGAGTCTTGACATTGAAGGCATGTTTCTGGACGGGTTCTGCCTGAACCGGCAGTCCAGTCTTCTGCTCAATTTTCCCAGGCCTCATGGGGGTGGAAAGAGGCTTTTGCGGGGCAGTGGCCTCTACTCCATGCCGACCTGCTAGTTTCTCCTCTAGGATCTTCTCAACGTCTGTCATGATTTTCTGAGCTTCAGTATTCCCAGTAAAGGCAGCTCTCTTAGCTGGGTTTCTGCCTTGCACAGATGATGAAGAGCTGCCCTTTTTCAGAGAACCTTCTTGCCCTTTGGTTTTTATACCAAAATAAAGCCTTTGAAAAAAGTGCTTGAACTGGCTTTTAAAGTTGTTTTCAGGAGAAGGCTGTCCCTTCAGTGATGGGGCTGAGGAGGACTTGCTCCCAAGTGCCTCCTTTAATGTTCTGTCTTGAGGGTGGGGGAGCTTCCCTCTAGGTTGGCGTGTCAACACCCCTGCATCCCCTCCACCAAACTCGCCTGTTTGGGGTACCAGAGGGCATACCCTTTTTGATGCTAATGGTACCTTCTTGTCCTGACACTTACATAAGACATGTGTCGGGATCCAGGGCTCTTGCCCCTGCTCTATGTTGATCCCTCTGTTGTCACAGTGGGCTTGTAGCACCTGAGGAGCTGCCATGTCCCCACTAGAGGCACTATGAAAATGAGTGAAAGTCTTAGAAGTCAAGGTCTTTGAAGTCAACGTCTTGCACGTCAAGGTCTGTGAAGCTAAGGTCTTAGATGCCAAGGTCTTGGAAGTCAACTTATCTAAGGCCAGTGTCAACTCAGTAGAAAAGGCTGGAACCAGGCCCTGCTCCCTGCTCTCCATTTTCATCTTCAACTCATTAAGCAACTGATTTTTAAGATCTAATGATTTGGAATCTTTGAGAACTGATATTCCTTCTGGGGGCCTTTCAACGGTCAGGGTTGATTCAACTTTACTCATATTCATATCTGTCCCGGAGGAGCTTTCTGACTCTGTGGTCGTCAGGCTGTTTGTAGACTGTGATCGAATAGCACAGAGCTCCTTTGCCTTGAATATCTCCCTTGATTTGTTAGACATGGGAAAATATTCTAAATTCTTAATCGTTTTTCTCTGAATCTTTTCTATACTATTGCTGGGACTCACTCCCTTATTCCATGATTTGGGTCTGGCCCCAGCCTGCTTTGTGGGCAACTTTGGGCTGCATTTATTGGCTATTACAGTCTGTTTCTGACTGTCTTTATCTTTGTCACTGCGTGGGAAGGGCAGCGAAGCCCGTCTGTCACCCTCAATTGCCTTGACATTCTCTGTAAGCTCAGGGTTGGTGTGAGAGGGTGAATGTGTTAGGGCCCTCTTATTTTCCTTGCTCACAGGTGAAGTGGCAGAAAGAGGATGATCTAGAGTAGGGCCTGAAATTGTTGTTCCCACCTTGACTACATGAAAAGTACTAATGCTTTCTTTAAGGGGCTTGGAGACCCCAATTTTAGAATCCTTGCCAGAAGTCAGACTGGATGAGGAGGAAATGTTGGAGCGAACTGAGGACCAGGATGGAGTTCCTTTCATTTTGAAGATGTCTATGGATTCCTGAACCTTTTGGGGAAGCCCACACATCATCCTCTTATGAAAGAGTTTACTATGGTCTTCCAACATCTTTTGTTTGTTGGAACCAAGGAAGGAAATATCCTGGGCAGTATTGAGGCCCTTCTTGTCCTCATACACCAGTGGTGCCAAATCACTGTGTTTTGTTTGGCTAGGGGATTTCTCAGGACTAGTCAATATCGGCTCCATAGAATGCAATGATCTATTCACAGTGCCAGGCATCTGACACACATGGATTTCCTCAAATTTCTTGCTCAAGTGTGCTTCCAGGGCTTCTGTCAGTTGTTTCTGAACTGAGCTCTCCTCTGAGATCTTTGATTTTTTTCCAAAAAGACTATTCAATTCATTTTTTAGGTTTGTCTTAAAGTCAGAGTCCAGGTCATTATCTGGAGCCCCCCCTGAGTCACTCAATGGATCATCTTTTGTGCCAATCTCTGGACTATTTACTTTCTTCACTCTCTCCCCTAGTGGAAGTAATTCTGAGCTCTTCTCATGGAAACTTCTGGGATGGCTCAATTGTAAATCTTTGCTACTTTGACCCTTAAACAAAGAGATCCATGAAAGTCCATAAGTGGACTTTGACTCAGATATCTCGGAAATTTCTGTTTCAGGACTCATCCTTGACAGACACTCATGGACTCTGCGGGGCAGACCCCACCGGTGTTGAATAAGGCTTTTCCGAAGGTGGTGCTCTAGCTTCTTCCGAAGCTCTTTTTTGAGGGGAAAATCTCCCGGAATGATGGTTGTTGGAGCATAAGCCTTGGAGGACCGTCTATCAGATAAAACACTGGGAGCTGGAGGACAAAACTCTTCCTTGGATTTTTGAACCACAAAGGGTAAACCCCACAAACTTTCCTGTCCTTTCTGTAATACATTATATTCCAAGTCATGAATTTTGGATGGCATGAGAGATTGTACCTCATCCTGGAATCTATGAATCCTCACTCCACCATCACTAACCTGAGATGAAATAGGTGGTGACAAGGTAGGGACCGAGAATTGAAGCTGGTCTTGGGGTGGAACAGGAGATTGGCACTGAAGCTGGTCCTGGGATGGGATAGGAGATTGGCCTGGTGCTTGGGTCAAGGGTTGAGATTGGATCTCAGCCAAGGACAGAGTTGGGGGAGGGGTTAGAACTAGAGATTCAGGGGCTTCAATGGAAGTGGGCATTGAATTGAAGCAGACATAGGTTGAACAGTCACCTGAGACAGGTACTATAGATTTCAAGGACTCACTGTGCAAAGATGGGAGACCCCAGAAGAATTGGGTACATTTTTTAGGTAAGTTATCCTCAAAGGTCTTAGGATCTGAGGACTGGTGGTCTACCTGCAATTCCTCTGATTTGCCTTTACTGCTCTGTGAAGGAAGGGAGACAGGTGAGTCCTGTTGCTCAGCAACTGACTCTAACCTTTTCCCTGAAGAATTCAATTGGCCGTCTGGCTTAAGTTCTTTTGGAAAGGATTTTGTTTCCTTTTCCTTTTTGTTCTGCATCAGGAAATCACCCTTCTTTTTTATATGTCTCTCCAGAAGGGCCAAGACATCAGGGCATAGAAATGAGAGGTTTCTGGGCTCTACAAGGATGGCTGCAGTATCACTCTCAAAAGAGGACTCAGGAGGATGGAGGTCGAGGAGGTTTTTGTCATCATCAGAGGGCTCCAATTGAGAGGGAGACAAGTGTTCGGCATGAGACTGGTTTCCAGAGAACTCTGCCACTGGAAGGCTTGCACTGTCAGTGCATGAGGTTGTTGGGACATTAGTAGACAACCCATCAGGGCTATCCACCAGAGACAAAGTAGCTTCAGGTTGGGCAACAGGTTTTGCTTCTTGACTGTCAGTTGGTGGGGGAAGGGTTGGAACAGGTGGGGGAGGGGTTGGAACAGATGGTTGAGGTGGGATATGATCCACTGGCAATTTGGAACTCAAGGGAGAAGACTCTGGTGGCAGAGAGTCACCCCGTAATGAGGGTCCAGGTAGGTCAATTAAAGGGTTAATTTGGTCAGGTGAACGAACAGAGGAAGGAAATAGAGTTGGCTCAGTTAAAGGAGTTGAAACTGAAGCTCCTAGAGGGATTGCAGAAAGAACAGCGGACAGAAAAACTGATGACTCTCTCAAGGACGTCACGGAAGACACACGGGACACAGAATTAACAGCATCTTCCAAGGACGCCTTATAGATCAGTTGACTGACCTTAGCTGTTGTTCTATTACACACCCGACAGAGCGGGTCTGGACATAACAGTTGCCGAAAGTGGAGGAAATCATTATTCTGGCTCATGGAACTGCAAGAGACAGAAAGCCAAAGCTGTAACCAGAACCACTACAAGGGAAGCAAGATCTGCAGTTCTATGGGTGGGGGGGAACCCGCTACCTGCTCTACATTCCACACATCTATGACCTCAAAATACCCTCCCCTCCCAAGTTCTTTATTCACGTACCCATGGCTATGGCTACCCCTCCTGTGATTAGGGCATATTGCAAAGAATTCCTGGGGGACTGAGTAAAACATGCCAGGAAAGGAATCAGTAAAGAAGGGAAATGACTGATCACCTTCTCAGAATAGAAAGCAGCTTCCTCCCCTCCTCTGCTTCTCTCTGGCAAGTTATCCGACCTGGAAAACCAGGACAGTTGGTTATATATAGTAAAGGTAAAAACACAGGTTATCATTCAGGAGTTTTTACAGGAAACAGGATATTAAAGTCAGAAAGCCCTAAAAACCTGCAGATAAGGTCATAAGTGTCAGGGATAATAGTAAGAAGGTTCACAGGTATATGTGGTTCCATTTAGAAAGTACTTTCACCTGTACCATCCTACATGCTGCTCAAAACCACCACCTGAAGCACAAGAGTCAGTAGCTAACTCAGAGATGAATCTAATCAGCCAAGAATTAAAGTAGTTTACACCATGTCACCAGACAGAAATTCTGACTCCAAGGCAATCAGGGGTCTTTGGACCTCTCACAGGGCCACCTACTTGGCAGTAAATGTCCAAGGCCCAGGTCCATCACTACTTGATTCACACCCAAGGAAGGGTGGGCAGGGCAGGGACTCTGAGGAATCTCTCAGGTCTCACTGCCTTCTCCTGAGCCTCTCCTCTGAGACCCTGTTTCCTGAGAGAGACTGCACCTAGAAACTGACATCCTCCAAGATCATGGAGCTGTAGAGAGATAGGAAAGTTCACCCTTATAGAGCTCAGGTTGAACAGGCAGACCCTTACCTTTAAATGCTCCATTTTTCCTTCTCTTTGTTCCCTGACGCTGAAAAAAAAAAAAGAAAAGAATGAGGGGCTGGGGCCCATTTCTTTTACTTTTTTCGTTAACAAGCTTACACATTCATTAGGCAAGAATCGGACAACTCTTCATTTTTAATTAGTAGAAATTGTATTCCTTCCTTTTATTAATCTTGAAGGGCAATGAAATATTTTCAATTTTTTACTTCTTTGATAATTTCAAAGGACATTTTTGTCTGAGAGATTCCACATTTGATGGTCTTAAACCCTCTGCTGAAGGAGGGCATAGAATCTGAGGCCAACCGTCTCATCTGTGCTCCCCCAGGGAACCCTGCATCCTGGGGCAGAGCTCAGGCTACAGGCTCTACTCAGAGGTCAGCACTGCTGTCCTGACCAGCCCAATATGAAGGCTGGGTGAAGAGCATCTGACTTGGGAATGAGACTCAGAATCCAGTCAGAAGAGACCTGTCTCCTTCACTCTCTATCCAGACCAATCTGGAACCCTCCACCACACCCCAAAAGATAGTCTGTGAGCTTCAGATGGAAACCTTAGTCCTTCCTGAACCTCTGACTTCTTTCCCTAAAGAGTGAAGTTCTATCTTGTCCTCAAACTTCCCAAGTCACATCTTTTCTGAGCCAACCAAACATTTAGTAATGTGAGCATGGAAATAACAAATCCCATCTGACATTTCACAAAACATTTCACATTTGACAAAAATCAAGAAACTCCCAAGGGAGTTCTCTCTGCTTCCTTACCTTCTGGGTGGCTTCATTTTTCTTGAGTGTTGGTGAAAATAGTTTCAATACCTGAAAGGACAGGTATAGAAAAAGCAATACCAACCCACTCAAAATGGTACTTTGGGGATCAATAGCCCAAAGAATTGAACCAAGATCAACCATGGTTCGGTGTGGCTATTCAGCAAAGAGAACATTCTTTTTTTTTTTTCCTTTCTTTTTTTTTTATTATTTTATTGTTGGTTGTTCAAAACATTACATAGTTCTTAATATACCATATTTCACAGATTGATTCGAGTGTGTTATGAACTCCCATTTTTACCCCGTATACAGATTGCTGTGTCACATCAGTTACATTTCCATTGATTTACAAATTGCCTTTCTAGTGACTGATGTATTCTGCTATCTATCCCATTCTCCACTGTCCCCTCACCCCTCCCCTCCCCTCCCTTCCCCTCCCCTTCTCTCTCTCCATCCCCTCTACTATAAATCGTTTCTTCCACTTCTATAATTTTCCTCCTACTCCTCCTTTCCTCTTATATGTAATTGTGTATAACCCTGAGGCTCATCAACAAAAGAGAACATTCTTCATTGTCTGAGGGTGCCTGGGCTTCTCTATATCTCCGGGCTTGCATCACACACCATTGAGGAGTCACAAAGGGAAAGGGTTCTGAGGGCGGGGAGAGAAGACTTGAGGAGGTTGTTCCCCTCCTCCACCTGCCCACCAGCCAGCAGATCCCTTTGCTCAGGTCTGTTGCTCCATTTCCCAGTCCACTCTTTCCTCATGTCATGCCTTCATTACCTCAGGGAGCATTCCTGTTTGTTTCATGTGTAACCAAGATGTTTTACATGAGTCCCCTTTTCACTGTTTGGATCCCTTGACTTACACCCCACCAATTCCACTGCCTTGAAAATCTGACATACACTGCCTGGAATTTTTGCTTCTACCAAGACATTTACACTCTTGGGTCACCTACATCCTTAAATCTATCTTATCTACAGAAAGCTTTTGCTTTACTCTAACTCACATGTAAAACTTAACGTTCTTTCATAGTTTTATAAGTTTCAATAGCAGATTTTTGTTTCAATCAGCCTGTAGTATCTTTGATCACAGTGGCTGACTCTCATTAAAACTAATAATTTGTTAGTCAACACTCTTGAAACAAAAATAAACATAAAAAGAATCTAAATAAAATTGAAACTTCAAGTGATCTTGGAGATAAGTTTATAACATTTGTTTTTTTCTGAAGTAGTGAAGATTAAACATAACAAAGACTATTGGATGTGCTCTATTTCCCGCCCCCTGACAAATTGATCCAGTGTTTTCAAATCTGATAATCAACCATCTCATTTTTTTCAATTCTTCATTCATTATTTTGATCTAACTTGCTTCTAGCTACCTAAAATTCAAATGGTCCCTGCCTCCACATCAATTTCATAATGCTTATATGACTTTCTCAAACCAGGAAGAGGTTATGGTGTGCTAAGGAATTGAACCCTCAGTCCTTGGTGGCAGGAAGCCACCTAAAATGTCAGAACCTTAGGGCAGATTCTAGTCTTGAAGAGCATTACCCTTGTGGGACACATAATTTTGATATTTTCCTAAGAAAATACGAGTGTCTTGCCATGAGAAAAGCTATTAAGATCTGGGCTATATAAGCACCCTACTACTAATGGAAAATCAACTGCCTATCATACACGATTCAAGCAAAACTTTTGATATTTAAATAGCCCCAATATTGCCCCAGCCTTCTTCTTACACCTGCTTTTTAAAACCCTTTATCATCATGTCAGCTATCCTCCTAACTGTCCCCTAACTTGTCATGACTTTTTTAAACCCTGAAACCTCTTCTCTGATGCCCATAACCCAGCAGCATTATTGATCTCTTTGACAGGATAAGGCAGCCTCCAAGCCAACCAGTCTCTATTCAGTTAGGCAGGAGCAGGTACCCTGCCTTGAAGATCCCCCATCCTTTTGATATGCAGCCTCAGTCAGGTTTCCATTTAACAAATATTTACTAGTGAAGACTAGGAGACATGGACAGCTGTAAGTCACAGGCTCTGCCCTTATCCTTAAGGAGCTCATGTTGAGACTGTAGAGATAAGTCCTATACAGTTGAAAAGCTGTACAAAGGCAGAGGAAAGGTCCAGAACCCCTTAGCATTTGTTAATTCCCAAGAGGTTTGTGGAGTAGATCAGAGACTGTGGGTGTTAACAGCTAGAACACATCATGCTCTGTACCAAGGCTTCCCTGCCTGTCTCCCCAGTTTTCTGAAACAAAATCACAATCCTTTGGCAAGATAAAGAAAATCTTTCCTCTCTCTCTCTCTCTCTCTCTCTCTCTCTCTCTCTCTCTCTCGGCAGGGGGTGGGTACTGGGGATTAAACTCAGGGGCACTCGACCACAAAGCCCCATCCCCAGACTTATTTTGTATTTGAGATAGGATCTCATTGAGTTTCTTAGCACCTCCCCATTGCTGAGGCTGACTTAGAACTCATGATCCTCCTGTCTCAGCCTCCCAAGCTGCTGGGGATCACAAGCATGTGCCATAGTGCCCAGCACCTGTTCTCTTTAAAATGGCATTGTTGGCTATGTATTCTTTTTTTTTTTTCAGAAGAAGATATATTTAATTTTATTTTTCCATATTTTATTGTTACAATATAGTTATACATAATTCATTGTTACATATTCATACATGCACGCAATATAACAATATAACTTGGTCAATATCATTCCCCAAGATTTCCCCTTTTCCTCACTTTCTCTTTCCACTGGTCCCTTTCCTCTACTCTTCTGATCTTCCTTCGATTTTCATGAGGTTCTCCTCAATCATTCTTTTCCTCTTTCCTCTATAGTTTCTACATGAGAGGAAAAAAGCACACAACCCTTGACTTTCTGAGTTTGGCTTATTTTAGTTAACATAATATTCTCAAGTTCCATCCATTTTCCTGAAAATGACATAATTTAAAACTCCTCTGTGTATGTACGCCACAGATTCCTTTCACAGATTCACAGATCCATTCATCCATGTTGGACACCTAGGCTGGGTCAATAGTTTGACTATTGTGAATTGTGCTGCTATAGTATATTTCTTAGGATAAATGCCAAGGAGTGGTATAGCTGGATCATAAGGTGTTCCCATGCCTAGTCTTTAGAGGAACCTCCATACTGATTTTCATAAAGGTTGTACTAATTTACAAGCCTACAAGCAGGATAAAATTATTTCTTTTAAAAAATAAATGTTGGCAAGGATGTGAGGGGAAAATATATAATCATCCATTGTTGGCGGAACCAACCTAGGTGTACTTCAACAAATGAATGGATAAAGAAAATGTGGTACATATACACAATGTAATTTTACTCAGCCATAAAGAAGAATTATGGCATTGTAGAGGTCTTTCACCTCCTTGGTTAGATTTATTCCTAAGGTCATTGGGTTTTGAGATTTTTTGGTTTATTTTTTGTTTGTTTGAGGGGTTTTTTAGCTATATTGGATAAGATTTCTCAGATTCATTATTGATATAGAAGAAAATTATTTCTTTTGTATGTTGATTTTTTTAACCTGTTACTTAGTTGAATTTATTAATTCTAGCAGTCTTCTGGTAAATATTTGTGGATCTTGTAAGTATAGGTTCATATCTGCAAACATATAAAATATCTGATAATTTGACTTCTTCCTCTCTTATTTTTATCCTTTTTTTCCTTCTCTTGCCTAATTGCTCTGACTAAAATTCCTAGCACTACATTGGATTAAAGTGGTAAGAGCAGTCACCCTTGTCCCAAATCTTAAAGGAAATACTTTCAACTTTCCTCTATTCACAAAGATGTTGGTTTTAGATTTGTCATGCATAGCCTTTATGATGTCAACATAAGATCATTCTATCCTAGGCTAAAGAAAAATTAAAGGGACATGAATAGGAAAAGAAGAGTTCAAACTATCCCTATTTGCCAATGACATGACTCATGATTCTCTATTTAGGAAAAAAAAAAAACTCTACCAAAAACTTTTAGAACTCATAAACAAATTCAACAAATTGTGTTCCTATACACCAATGATAAATTAGTTAAAAAAATAATTAGGAAAGCTGTCCCATTCATAATAGCCTCAAAAAAAAAGAAGTACTTGGAAATCAATCTAACAGTAGAGGTGTTAATTAATTTTGCTTATCCCCCATGTTCGTGGATAAGCAAAATTAATATTATCAAAATGGTCATGCTCCCAAAAGCACTATACAGATTTAATATAATTCCAATGATGTTCTTCATAGAAATGGAGAAAGCAGTTATGAAATTTATTTGGAGAAACAAGAAGCCCAGAATAGCCAAAGCAATCCTTAGTGAGAAAAGTGATGCAGGAGGCATCACAACACCAGATTTTACATTATACTGCAGAGCCATAGTAACAGAAATGGCATGGTACTGGCACCAAAACAGACATGAAGACCAATGGTACACAGACAAACCCACATAAAAACAGTCTCCTCACACTAGACAAAGGCACTATAAGCATACATTGGAGAAAAGATAGCCTCTCCAACAAATGGTGCTGGGAAAACTGAAAGTCCGTGCATATCAAAATGAAATTAAACCCCTATCTCTCACCCTGCACAAAACTTAACCTGAAGTGAATCAAGGACCTAGGCATTAGACCTGAGACCCTGAACCTACTAGAAGAAAAAGCAGGTCCAAATCTCCATCATTCAGCTTAGGAACCAACTTCCTAAATAAGACTCCTAAAACACAAGAAGTAAAATTAAGAATCAATAAATAGGATGGTATCAAACTAAATACTTTTTCACAGCAAAGGAAATAAGAATGTGAAGAGAGAGCCTATGGAATGAGAGAAAAATCTTTGCCACCTGCAACATACACACACAAACACACACACACACACACACACACACACACACACACACACACACACATCTCCAGGATATATAAAGAACTCAAAAACTTAACACCAAAACCACAAATAACCCATCAATAAATGGGCAAAAAAAATTTTCAACATCTCTAGCATTTAAAGAAATGCAAATTAAGACTACATTAAGATTTTCATCTCACTCCAGTCAATTTTCAACAATCAAGTAACAAATGTTGGGGAGGATGTGGGGGGAAAGGTACTGCAAATTGTTGCAACCACTCTGGAAAGCAGTATGGAGATTCCTCAGAAAACTTGGAATGGAACCACCATTTGACCCACTCATCCCACCAAAAGGACTTAAAATCAGAATGCTACAGTGACACAGCCACATCAATGTTTATAGAAGCTTATTTCACAATAGCTAAGCTATGGAACCAACCTAGGTACCCTTCAACAAATGAAAGGATAAAGAAAATGTGGTAAGGGTGAGGATGTGGCTGAGTGGCAGAGCACTTGCCTTGCATATGTGAAGCACTGGGTTTGATCCTTAGCACCACATAAACACTAAATAAATAAATGAAGGAATGCTGTCCATGTAAAACTATAAAAAAGAAAAGAAAAATGTGGTATATATACACAATGGAATATTACTCAGTCATGAAGAAAACTAATGGCATTTTCCAGCAAATGGATGGAACTGGAAACTATCATGCTAAGTGAAATAAGCCAATTCCCAAAATACAAAAGCCGAATGTTCTCTCTGATATGTGGATGCCAGCACACAATAAGGGGTGCGGGGTTGGTAGGAAGAATAGAAGTTCATTGTATTAAACAAAGAGGAACAAAGGGAAGGGAGGGGGAATGGGAATAGGAAAGAACATAGAATGAATCAGACATAACTTTTCTATGTTCAAATATGAATACACAACCAATGTAACTCCACATTGTGTATAACCACAAGAATGGGAAGTCATACCCCATGTATGTATTTTATATATATATATATATATATATATATATATATATATATATATATACACACACAGATAGATAGATGCACACACACACACATATATATACATATGACAATACAACAGGTACACAGACACCACACACACATACGCGTGCACACAAACACACACACACATACACACATATACACACATGGGAGGAAAACAGATTCATAATGAAAAATGGAAGAATTATCTTCACTGAGGTGGTCAAAACTGTTGATGGGCATGAATGGTCACTGCCGGTGCTGGACTGTCCTCATTTCCATTTTTCTTGAGTTGTGTGCCAAGAGAAAGAGAAAGAGCAAGGTTTGGATGTTTCTGACCCCTTTCTTTTTCTGTGTTGCTCACTAAGCTTCCAGTTGGAAGCCTTAAACCGAAACTGGTTGGAATAGCTCTCGCCTTCCCTCCTCAGCAGTATAAGGCAGGATGGCATGGGGGGTACTGTCGATCGAGGTTCAGTCTGAACAGACCAGAAGGATGCACTGCCAGGGAAGGGCTGCAGCAAAGTTTTAAAAGGGAAGTTACAGCGGCTGGGGTTTAGCTCTACTCAGGCCTGAAGGATTTTGTTGGTGGATACCTGTTCTGGAAAGATTAGACCAACTCATTCCTTAGGCCAGGCAGATGCTGGTCTCTGCTGGGAGTCTGGATCTCAGGAGCCTCCCAAGAATTCTATTCACAGGGCAGGAGAGCCAACCCTGCGCTGGTCTTACACATTCCTCTGCACACTAATACAGCCTTCCCAGGCTCAGTCCCTGAGAGCAGGCTCACTCCCAGCCTGCTCAGCACCACCAGCTGCAGCATGGCCTCCTCAAGGTGGCTCTCACCTCAGCTCTGCGCTGGCCAGTTGAGAATCACAGAGCGCTTTTCAAACACTGCTTCGCGGTGCAGCCTTGGGATCTGCATATCTTTATTTTATTTTTATGTAGTACTGAGGATCAAACCCAGTGCCGCGCACATGCCAGACGAGCTCGCTACCGCTTAAGCCACAACCCCAGTCCCTGATCTGCACGGTTTTTAGGCAAAATTTGTTCATTGTGTTTCTTTCTCTGTCTCTGTGAACCCTCTTCTCTGAGGTGAACCAGTACCCCTAATGCTAACACCAAGGTCCTCTTTCTTGTTCTTAATTCAATGCACCCAAATCTCTGAGACTCTAAGAGATTCTGACTGTCTCATCTTGTACTCCAGTGAATTCTGTCTTTTACCGAGTTCACTGAGAAGCAGTTCTGCTGCTGCTTAAATCCTGAGTCATAAAGCAACTGAAAATGCAGGCTTCCTCTAATCTGCCATCTTGAACACTATGGCCAGTATGGCTACATATTCCTAAATACACATATGTGCCTAGAGTTAAGAAGAAGTTTTTATAATAATCCTTTTCCCAAATGCTAATAAGATTCTTTCCAGAATATGATAGAAGGTCCTTCACAACTTAAAAGAGTCAGAGACTAAATGCATCAATTGTTTGGTGCCACCAATAAACTCCATTGATATTAAGCGATGCAGCTTCTTAACACTTACCCTTCCTATACTAACATCAACTGTACAGAATCATTTGTTTGTCCAATTCACATAACCTTTACTTCCAGCAATCTCAGTGGATTTTTCACAACTATTCTGCAAGGTAAGCAGGATAGGTATTAGTGAGCCCATTTTCTCAGTGAATAAAACCAAGATCAAAGAGGGTAAGACACTGAGAGTGGTGACTTTTATAGATTACACAGCAAAGGAGGAGCGGAGCCCTGACTAATAAATCCCCTACAGTCTCAATGCTTCTATTTAAAACAATATTAATAAGTGATTTCTTAGAAAAAGACATAGGCCCTAGTCCCAAAAGTAAAGAAGTTGTGTGGCTAAAAATGTGCATCTGTCCATTAAATGCTGGCAAATTTGGGAAGTTAAGAAAGCTATTTTGGGTGCCCTGTCACCTCTCAGGTAACTTCCTTTCTGCCCTTAGCAGTCTCTCTAGTTTGTTTTCTCAATTGTCTTCTTAAAGTCTAGGGTATTTTATTAAATCATATTAAATTATATAAAAAACCATGTGTTTATGGGTGCATTATAGTTGTACATAATGATGGGATTTGTTGTTACATATTCATACATACACACCATGTAACAATAGAACTTGGCCAATATCACTCCCCAACACTTTCTCCCTTCCTCCCCACCTCCCATTCTTTGGTCTCTTTCTTCTACTGATCTCCCTTTGCTTTTTATGATGTTGTCCCCCATCTTTCTTTTCCTTTTTCCCCTCTAACTTCTGCATCTAAGAGAGAACATATGAACCCTGACATTCTGAGTTTGGCTTATTTCACTTAACATAATAGTCTCTGGTTCCATCCATTTTCCTGAAAATTATGCCCTCTGGTGATAGAACGGAGTTAGTTGCAGCCTCCTGTTGTAGTTTCCACCCTGATAGGTGTTTCTCCTCTAATCTTTTTTTCTTTAAATTTTCTTCCTGTATCTGACTGGCTGGAGAGACCTTCTCTTTTGCTTGATCTAACAAGTTTTCTACCATAGTCTGGACCTCCAACAATTTACTTAACACTCTTTCAGTTTGTTTTTTACTAATTTCTAATCTACTATAAAGATAACGCAACCCAACAAGATAACACAAAATAAAACTGAAACAGAATGAAACAAAAACGGAATAAAAAATTGTTGTATCAATTTTCTCTTCCTCAGGGCCGAACAACTTCAAACCTTGTGCCAACCATTTTTCCCAGTTTGCCTGAGAAAGTTCTAGGGATAGGCAGCTTGAAACAAAAACAAAATACATCAAAACAAGAACACATTGTTTTTTGAAATGGTCACCCATTCTCTCACCTTCCCTCAGGGGCAAGCAATTTCACTTACCTCCAAGCTTCAGAGGTTCCCCGCCCGGGCCACCAAATGCTGCAGTCTGGCTGGGCACAAAATAACTGAGCCACCACACACCTTGTAGATTCAAACAGCAACTCTTTATTCCTGAACTCTCACCGACACTCTGCCCACTCTTCCGTGAACACATTGCCTCTACCCGGCTCTGCACACCAGTTCTCTCAGAACCCCACAAGAACTCAACTTTAAAGAGTGGTCGCCTGAGGCAGCAGGATACACCCTAACCCTGGAGCCACCCTATTCCCAGCAGGATCAACCCTAAACCTGGAGCCGCCCT
This sequence comes from Spermophilus citellus, assembly GCF_964194105.1. NCBI lineage: Eukaryota > Metazoa > Chordata > Mammalia > Rodentia > Sciuridae > Spermophilus > Spermophilus citellus. Next base: position 85,984,009 of record NC_138183.1, read on the forward strand.
ATTTGATTTCACATTTTGAATATTATGAATAATACTGCTATGAGCATTAGTGTACAAGTTTCTGGATGGATTTGTTTTCACTTCTCTTATGTATATACCTAAGAGTGGAATTGATGGGTCATATGACAATTCTGTGTTTAAATTTTGAGGAAATGGAAAATAGCCACACAATTTTATAGTCCCATAGGAGTGTATGAGTCTTCCAATTTCTCCATATCCTCTTAAACACTTATTATCTGATTTTTTTATTCTAGCCATCCTAGTGTGTAAAGTAATATCTTGGTGGTTTTAAATTATAGTTCCCCGAAGATTAATGAGTTCAACTATTTTTTTTTCTTAAAATCCTTTATTTCTAATGGCATTTAGGGAAGGATGGGGGGAAACAACTGTTTGACATAATTAACTAGAAACAATTCATTTTAATTATGTGAAAGGAAAAATTTATTTTCTTCTAAATACTTGTAAGCAATTTATATGTTTACAATCTCAGGTTTTTATCTACACTGTCATGGTTTAGATATCAGTTGTCCCCAAAAAGTTCCTATGTTAATGAAGGAATATTCAAAAATGAATGATTAGATTATGATAGCTGTAACCTAATTGGAACATTTTAGTTTGAATGGACTGAGTGGTAACTATAGGCAGGAGAGCCATGACTGAAGGAAGTAGGTACTGGAGATGTGCCCCACAAGGATTTGCCTTTGCTGCAGCAGCCCACCCTCCTTCCCTGCTCCCCTGCCTTCCCCCTCCCTCCCTACTTCCTTCCTTCCTGACTGCCATGAATGGGTGAATGGATCAATGGATCAGTGCTCCTCCACCTCCTCCACCATACCCTTCTGCCATGATGTTCTGCTTCACCTTATACCCAGAGTCATGAACTTAGCTGACCATGTACTAAACCTCTTGAACTATGGCCAAAATAAGTTTTTTATCCTCTAAATTTTTTCTGTTAAGTATTTGCATCACAAATATGCAAATTTGACTAACATACACATGTACAGTTTACTACTTTTTTTTTCATTTGTATTTTCTATGTAGTTACAAGAAGACAATACTGTGCACTGAATTTTGTAAGGTTACTTCTTGAATGAAGTTGGGGAAGGAATTGAATGACTCCTCAGTGTTAAAAGGCAGAGCAGAACAGATTGTCAAATTATGCTCACCGTTTCTAATCGCCAATGCTATATACCTGTGTTCTGCATGTGTTTCTTGTATGATAAATATCATGGGAATATGATTGACACAGCCTACATAGCATATCACCTGAGAGATGGACTTTTAATCATAATATAAAAGATAGGGGACACCACACATATGTCAAATGATAATTATGAAAGTTGAGTATAGGGTGCATGGGGAGTTTTATTGTTCAATCCATCCCTATATGTTTAAACATTTTTGTAATAATCTTTCTAAAAAAGAAAATGTTGACTGCCTCATGAGAAGAGGGAAAGACCAAAAAGAATGGTTGACAAGGTTGGGACAATCTGTCAAAACTAGATTTGAGCTCTCAGTAAAGACACTTTGGGAGTGTAATTCCTTTGAGGTTGGGACCTTGGAAGGAAAACATTATATATAACGGGGAAAAAAGGGAGGAAAAGAGGAATTGATAGTGAAGTGTTTTTCATGCCAAGTTCCCATATGAATGGCTTCAGTTCCTTTGTGATTTATGAGTCCAATACATCTGGCTAGGTGGAGATGGCCTCATTTTGAAGAAAGTGCAGAAGGTTTGAAAACAATGTGAGTAGTATAGAAGAGTGGATAAGGAATCAGTGACCTAAGCTCCATAAGGCTTGTTAACTGAAAGTAAGCATAGAATAATAACTTGGGGGAATGAATGAGTGAATTATTTCTATTTAGTGCTAGTGTGTATCATGAAGTTAGGGTGGTTCTAGTAGATTTATAAGATTTAAATCCAATAGCAATCAGTCCCTTATAGGAAGACATTCCTCGAAAAGGTAGGGAGAAGGGGTTTGGCCAGAGAGTAAGGATTAAATGGGATTGAATTAGGCCCATTTGGAGCAGTGCCAAATGTAGGCTGCCTGAGAGATCTTGAGGCCTACTTTGAAGAGGGAAGAAATAAATTAGTAGATAAATAAGTGCAAAAAATAAAGACTGGGATTTGGAAAGCTGACAAATTGAGGGCCTATACTGGAAGGATAGAGGGTGAGGTCAGAGGGTAGAAAGTCAGGCTATATTACTCCAGTGGCAGAGGTGTTCCTGGACATGGCTGTAAGTGAACTGGAATAGAAGGACCCTAAGATGGGTTAAAAGGAACTAAGAGGTAAGTTATTGGCAGGTCTCTCCAGATGGATGTTGGTGACTGATTCCTTACCCCTGTAAGTCCCTTGCCCATGGAACCCCTGCCACTTCTTGTTCTTCCCAGAGCCTCTAGAGAGTCTACTGTCTGAAACGCTAAGCTTTAGATACTGCAAATCAATGGCATAACTCTGGAGTAAAAGAAATATAGTAGAATGCAGTGGCTTTGGTACATATATCTTTTTCATTTCTATTTTTACATCCAGTATTCATAAATGTTTCTGGGAAAAAAAACAATTCAAGAGTACTCTGAGACAATGAAACCCATTATTTCGTATAATTAAAATGCACTAATTAAAGAAAAAAAAGTAAAATCCTCTGGGAAACTCAACCCATTTTTGAGTCCCAATCTGTGCAAGTGCAGTTGCCTTCCCAACAGACCCCTATTTTAACAATAAATGTGTGCTGAATCTTGGTGAAAAGGAGCATTTTGTGCAGGTCTGTGATAAACCCTCAAATATCTGTGACTCTGATGCATGGTCCAGGACTCAATTCTGGACTGTGAGCTGCAGGTGATGGAGGGAGATCTACCATGTCCCCAAGAAGTCCATGAAAGTCAAAAATGATTCCTCCATCCTGGAAAGTGAACTGTACACACAAAGGGCAAGATCTTGCATGTTGACACCAAGGTTACCCCCTTAACCCCACCCAAAAAGAGGTATGCCATGTTTGACAACAGCCACACAACCTCATGTACACTTCTGCCAGTATGACTTCAGTAACCACTGTAGCACCTGATGAGCCTCAGGGAAGTGCTGACAGGATCACACTGGGAAAGAGTAGTTGTTCACATGTGGAGGTGATGAGACATAATCCTTTCTTCCACCAGAAAGGTCATTTTCCCCTCGTTTTTTGTTTTGTTGTTTCTTTTAAAAAATTTTTTAGTTGTTGATAGTGCTGAGAATTAAACCCAGTGTCTCACACATAAGAGGCAAGCACTTTGTCACTGAACCACAAGCTCAGCCTCCTTTCTCTTTTTCTTTAAAGCATCTTTTACTTCATCTCAGCTTTATCTTACCTGAGAGTAAGGTAACTGCCGGGTTAAAATTCCTAGCATCAACAGCCGGCTAACCTTTTGCTTTGCAAAAATACCAAGTCCAGGCAGCATGAAAAAGTAACCAGCAAGGGGAAACTCTTCCCTTAAGTGATTTTCCAGTAAGGAACCCCAATGGCAAGTTCAAAGTTTGGTTCTTTGTAAGATATGCTGCTAGGAGCCACAGCAAAGTATTATGATGCATGGCACCTTTGGTTAAGGTGACTGCCAGCTAGCCATTGAGATGATATGATTATGTTAAGATTTACATTCATATGGAAATTGGACTCCTGCTGTTCACCTTGGCCTGCTATGGAATGGGACTCCTGGAGAGTTCCCATTGGTTGGGGAAGGATAGTAGGAGGGGTTTCCGGGGGAGGTCCTGGGCCCCGGTTCGGGGAGACGCGACCACGTGAGTGGACCGGTTTGCTGGCCGGAGGCGTCCGAGGTATTGGCGGCATTTTCAAAAATAAAGTTTTGTTCCTGCTTGAGTGGCTCGTGATTCTGTGCCCAGCCGGGTTGCGGCACTTTGGGACTGGCTTATTTTGCTTTGCATGATATTCTCCAGCTCCATCCATTTCCTGGAAAATGCCATGATTTCATTTTTCTTTAAGGCTGAGTAATATTCCATTGGGTATATATGTATACACCACAGTTTCTTTATGCATTCATCTTTTGAAGGGCACCTAGGTTGGTTTCATAGCTTACCTATTGTGACTTGAGCGGCTATAAACAAACATTGATGTGGATGCTGATTTTAAGTCATTTGGTTATAAACCTAAGAGGGGATAACTGGGTCAAATGGTGGTTCCATTCCAAGTTTTATGAGGAAGCTCCATACTGATTTCCATAGTAGTTTCATCAATTTGCAGTCCCACCATCAATGTATGAGTGTAACTTTTACCCCACATCTTTGTCAACATTTTTTGTTGTTTGTATTCTTGATAATTGCCATTCTAACTGGAGTGAAATGGAATCTCAGTGTAGTTTTGATTTGCATTTATCTAATTACTAAAAATGTTGAACATTTTTTCATATATTTGTTGATTGATGGTATTTGTTCTTCTTTGAAGTGTCTGTTCAGTCAGTTCCTTAGCCCATTTATTGATTGGGTTATTTGGTTTTTTTGTTGTTAAGGGTTTTGAGTTCTCTATATATATCTTGGAAATTAATGCTCTGAGGTGCATGTGATAAAGAATTTCTCCCATTCTGTAGGCTCTCTCTTCATGTTATTGTTTGTTTCCTGAGAAGAAGATTTTAGTTTAAATCCATACAATTTATTGATTCTTGATTTTACTTCTTGTGCCTTAGGAGTATTTTTTTTAATTAGTTGATCAAGACAATACAATGATCTTGACATATCATACATTTGATTCAAATACGGTATGAATTCTCATTTTTCCACGTATACAAATTGCAGGATCACATTGGTTATACATCCATGTGTATACATACAGCAATCCTAGAGTCAGTTGTATTCTGCTACCCTCCCTATCCCTCCTCCCCTCCCCTCCCCTCCCATCACTATTCTCTACCCATTCTACTGTAACACTTATCTCTCTCTCTCTTTTTTTCCTTCCCTTCCCCCTCACACCATTGTATATATATATATATTTTGTGAACCCATGAGGGTATCCTTCCGTCTTCCATGCAATTCCCCTTCTTCTTCCCTTTCTCTCCCACCTCTTTTCCTTGTTTCGTGGTAATCTTCTTCTCATGCTCTTCCTTCCTACTGTGTTTTGAGTCATCTCCCTTATATCAGAGAAGACATTCGGCCTTTGTTTTTTTGGGATTGGCTAACTTCACTTAGCATAATCTGTTCTAGTGCCATCCATTTCCCTGCAAATGACATGATTTTGTTATTTTTTAGTGCTGAGTAATATTCCATTGTGTATAAATGCCACATTTTTAAAATTCATTCATCTGTTGAAGGGCATCTGGGTTGGTTCCACAATCTAGCTATTGTGAATTATGCTGCTATGAACATTGATGTAGCTGTGTCCCTGTAGTATGCTCTTTTTAGGTTTTTTAGGTATACTCCAAGAAGGGGAATAGCTGGGTCAAATGGTGGTTCCATTTCCAGCTTTCCAAGGAATCTCCATACTGCCTTCCAAATTGGCTGCACCAATTTGCAGTCCCACCAGCAATGTACAAGTGTACCTTTTCCCCCACATCCTCGCCAACACATGTTATTATTTGACTTCTAATGGCTGCCATTCTTACTGGAGTGAGATGGTATCTTAGAGTAGTTTTAATTTGCATTTCTCTGATTGCTAGAGATGGTGAGCATTTTTTTGTGTACTTGTTGATTGATTGTATATCCTCCTCTGTGAAGTGTCTGTTTAGATCTTTGGCCCATTTGTTGATTGGGTTATTTTGTTGTTGTTGTTGTTTAAGTTTTTGAGTTCTTTGTATACTCTGGAGATTAGCGCTCTATCTGAAGTGTGAGGGGTAAAAATTTGTTCCCAGGATGTAGGCTCCCTATTTACCTCACTTATTATTTCTCTTGCTGAGAAAAACTTTTTAGTTTGAATATGTCCCATTTGTTGATTCTTGATTTTTAACTCTTGTGCTATAGGTGTCCTATTAAGGAATTTGGAGCCCGACCCCATGAGATGGAGATTAGGGCCAACTTTTTCTTCTATTAGATGCAGAGTCTCTGGTTTGATTCCTAGCTCCTTGATCCATTTTGAATTAACTTTTGTGCATGGTGAGAGAAAGGGATTCAATTTCATTTTGTTGCATATGGATTTCCAGTTCTCTCAGCACCATTTGTTGAAGATGCTATCCTTTCTCCATTGCATGCTTTTAGCACCTTTGTCTAATAAAAGGTAGTTGTAATTTTGTTGATTGGTCTCTGTGACCTCTATTCTGTACCATTGGTCTACCCACCTGTTTTGGTACCAGTACCATGCTGTTTTTGTTACTATTGCTCTATAGTATAGTTTGAAATCTAGTATTGCTATACCACCTGTTTCACTCTTCCTGCTTAGAATTACTTTAGCTATTCTGGATCTTTTATTTCTCCAGATGAATTTCATGATTGTGTTTTCTATTTCTGTCAGGAATGCCATTGGGATTTTGATTGGCATTGCAGTAACCTATAGAGTACTTTTGGTAGTATCACCATTTTAATGATATTAATTCTGCCTATCCATGAACAAGGTATATCTTTCCATCTTCTAAGGTTTTCTTCTATTTCTCTCTTTAGGGTTCTGTAGTTTTATTTGTAAAGGTCTTTCACCTCTTTTCTTAGGTTGATTCCCAAATATTTTATTTTTTTTTGAGGATATTGTGAATGGGGTGGTTGTCTTGATTTCCCTTTCAGAGGGTTTGTTACTGATATACAAGAATGCCTTAGACTTATGAGTGTTGATTTTATAACCCGCCAGTTTGCTGAATTAATATACTAGTTCTAGACGTCTTTTGGCAGAACCTTTTGGGTCCGTTAGGTATAGGATCATGTCATCCGCAAATCATGCTAATTTCAGTTCTTCTTTTCCTATTTTTATGCCTTTAATTTCTATCATCTGTCTTATTGCTCTGGCCAGTGTTTCGAGAACTATGTTGAATAGGAGTGGTGAGAGAGGGCATCCCTGTCTTGTTCCAGATTTTAGGAGGAATGCCTTCAATTTTTCTACATGTAGAATGATGCTAGCCTGAGGCTTAGCATACATAGCTTTTACAATGTTGAGGTCAGTTCCTGTTATCCCTAGTTTTTCTAATGTTTTGAACATAAAGAGATGTTGTATTTTGTTGAATGCTTTTTCTGCATCTATTGAGATGATCATATGGTTCTTATCTTTAAGTCTATTGATGTGGTGGATTACATTTATTGATTTCCATATATTGAATCAGCATTGCATCCCAGGAATGAATCCTACTTGATCATGGTGCATGATCTTTTTAATATGTTTTTGTATCCGATTTTCCATAATTTTATTGAGGATTTTTGTATCTATGTTCATTAGAGATATTGGTCTGTAGTTTTCTTTCTTTCTTTATCTGGTTTAGGAATCAGGGTGATGTTGGCCTCATAGAATGAATTTGGAAATACTCCCTCTTTTTCTATTTCATGAGATAGCTTGAAAAGTATTGGTATTAGTCCTTCTTTAAAGGTTTTGTAAAATTCTGCTGTATACCCACCCAGTCTTGGGCTTTCCTTGGTTTGTAGTCTTTTGATGGCTTCTTCTATTTCCTCAATTGATATTGGTCTGTTTAAGTTGTGTATATCCTCTTGACTCAATCTGGGCAGATCATATCACTATCTTCTATTTTATTGGCATATAAGGTTTTGAAATAATTTCTAATTATCATCTGTATTTCTGTAGTGTCTGTTGTAATATTGCCCTTTTCATCCCGTATTGCTAATAATTTGAGTTCTCTCTCTTCTTCTCTTCATTAGCATAGCTAAGGGTCTGTCGATCTTATTTATTTTTTTAAAGAACCAACTTTTAGTTTTGTCAATTTTTTCAATTGTTTCTTTTATTTCAATATCATTTATTTCTGTTCTGTTTTTAATTATTTCTTCCCTTCTACTACATTTGCTGTTGTTTTGCTCTTCTTTTTCAAAGGCTTTGAGATGAAGTGTGAGATAATTTATTTGCTGGTTTTTCCTTTTTTTGAGTAATGAATTCCAAGCAATGAATTTTCCTCTTAGAACTGCTTTCATTGTATCCCGTAGATTCCAATATGTTGTGTCTGTGTTTTCATTTATCTCAATGAATTTTTTAATTTCCACCTTGATGTCTTCTGTAACCCATTGATCATTCAGTAACATATTGTTCATTCTCCAAGTGATTAGGATTTTTCCCTCCTCCTTTTATCGTTGATTTCCAGTTTCATTCCATTATGATCAGATAAGATGCATGGTATTATCTCTGCTCCTTTATAATTGCTGAGAGTTGCCCTATGGCATAATATATGGTCTATTTTTGAGAAGGATCCTTGTGCTGCTGAGAAAAAAGTATATCCACTTGTTGATGGTTGATATATGCTATATATGTCAGTTAAGTCTAGGTTATTGAGTTCTATAGTTTCTTTATTCAACTTTTGTTTGGAAGATCTGTCCAGTGGTGAAAGAGGTGTGTTGAAGTCACCCATAATTACTGTGTTCTGGTCAATTTGTCCATTGAACTTGAGGAGAGTTTGTTTTATGAACATAGCAGCACCATTGTTTGGGGCATATAAATTGATAATTGTTATGTCTTATTGGTGAATGGTTCCCTTTAACAGTATATAGTGTACTTCTTTATCCCTTTTGATTAACTTAGGCTTGAAGTCTATTTTATTTGATATGAGCATAGCCACACCTGCTTGCTTCTGAGGTCCATGTGCATGGTATGATTTTTCCCAGCCTTTCACCTTCAGCCTGTGTGTGTCTTTTCCTGTCAGATGAGTCTCCTGAAGGCAGCATATTGTTGGATCTGCTTTTTTAATCCAGGTTACTAGCCTATGTCATTTAATTGGTGAGTTTAAGCCATTAACATTTAGGGTTGCTATTGATATATTGTTTGTACTTCCAGTCATGTTTGTTTATTTATTTAATTATTTTTAAAATTTGGTTTGTTTTTCCTCTTTGATTAGTTTTTTTATCCTCCCACTTTACTGAGGTACTTCCCACTGTTGGTTTTTGTTGTTGTTTTTCATTTCCTCTTCATGTAGTGTTTTGTGCCACAGTATGGCTGGGCACAATTCAGGAGCCACTTGTCAAAAGAAATGAACTTTATTTTTAGAACACACACACCACACCACACAGCTCTCAGGAAAAACCCTCAGAGCCCAACTGCCACCACCGGCTTCCCACAAGCCTCTCAACCCCCACCCCCAATCCTCCTGCTCTTGAGGCCAATTGTCTGGGTCACATGGGTGGAGCCAAAAAAAGTCCCCCAATGAGCAGCTCTGTGGTCTGAAAGGGCGGGGAAACAGCCCAATGAGCAACACCACAGAGGAGCCAATCAGTTGGCAGCTAGAAGTTTGCTGGGGCCTCTGTGAGCCAATCCTCAGCTGGCAGCTGGAAGTTTGCTGGTAGCTGGAAGTTTGCTGGCAGCTGGAAGTTTGCTGGGGCCCCTTCGGCTGTGGCTCTCAACAGTTTTGCCCAAAATGCTTTGCAGTGCTGTTTTTCTGGCTGCTAATTCTTTTAACTTTTGTTTATCATGGAAGATTTTTATTTCATTGTCAAACCTGAAGCTTAGTTTTGCTGGATACAATATTCTTGGTTGGCACCCATTATCTTTCAGCATTTGAAAAACATTGTTCCAAGATCTTCTTGCTTTCAGTGTCTGTGATGAGAAATCAGCCATTAACCTAATTGGTTTATCCCTAAATGTAATCTGCCTCCTTTCTCTTGTAGCTTTTGATATTCTCTCCTTGTTCTGTATGTTGGATATCTTCATAATAATGTGTCTTGATGGTGGTCTGTTGTGATTTTGAATATTCAGCTTCCTGTAGGCTTCTAGGATTTGTACATCTGTTTCATTTTTCATGTCTGGAAAGTTTTCTAAAATTATTTCATTTAACAGATTGGTTTGTTCCTCTATACCTTCCTCTATCCCAATGACTCTTAAATTTGTTTTTTTTTTTATGATATCCCATATCTCTTGAATGTTTTGCTCATGATTTCTTACCAACCTTTCTGAGTTGACTAGACTCTTTTTGAGATGATATATTTTGTTTTCGTTGTCTGATGTTCTGACTTCTACTTAGTCTACTGATGATACTTTAATTTGATTTTTAATTTGGTTTATACTTTCCTTCATTTCTAGGATTTCTGTTTGATTTTTTTTATAACCTCTATCTCCCTGTAGAGTTGTTCATTTGCTTTTTGAATTTGTTTATGTAATTCATTGTCGAAGTGATCTTTCATTGGTTGCATTTGCTGTCTAATGATCTCTTTAAGATTCCATTCTATCTGAGTCAGGTGTGCCTTGAGTTCTTTATCTGACCATTTTTCTGATGCATCTAGCATATCCTGTAAATTTAAGCTTTCCTGCATTGTTTGTGTTCCTTTTCTTCCTTTTTTCATGATGCTCGTGTTTCTTTCCAGCATTGTTTGACTGCTGTGTTATTATTTTCTCCTATAAATTTGTTTTGGTTTTGTATAGCTCCGAGATCTCTCCTTTGTTATGGGAGACAATGTCTAGAGATGTTGGGTTTAATTGTGATTTAAAGTAAATTCATTAGTTTCATTAAAGGCCTATAGATTTTGATGGCATATAGAGAATTAAGGTTTGTACTTAGGATTTTATGTTAAGGTCGGGAGATGTGATGGTATGGAGGTTAGTATATCTTAGTTTCTTTGGGGGATTGCTCAAATGCAGGCGGATATTAACAAGAGAATAGACAGGAGTATTTGGGGGTAGCTAAGGGCTTAGGAGGACTATAGACCGTCTGGTAACATTCACCTATTTGCATTTAGTAAATTACACGTAATCGGATTGGTCATGCTTGGGAGGAAGAAAGATAAAAGGAGAGAAGAAGTAAAAAAAAAAAAAAGAAGAAATGAGAAAAAATAATAAAGTAAAATTAAAATTAAAATAAAAAAAAAATGCACTGTTAGGCTTCTATTTTGATCGCTTCCAGTTGGTGGAGCTGTGCTTTCCAGACCAAGATTTTCCCCTTGGGGTGTAGGAAACAATCCGTGTGAGGCGGCTCTCCCCTCCCCCACCTGCTGTCTCTCCAATCCCGTTCACTTAGGGTTGTTCCTGGTTTCTAGCCTCCTCGTTTCTCCCACCAACCAGGCCTTCCCCAGTGTGGTATCTCTCCACAGTTCAAGCTACACTCTGGGCCTGCAGTTTCCTGGATGTGGAGTGCAGGAGTTGGGAACCGGCCCCCTATTCTTTCAATTCCCTTCAATAGCCATGCCCCCAAGAGACAGGTTGTGTTTTCGCTGCTGGTGGGAGGGGAGAGTTGGAGGTCAGGTGCCTTTACTGTTCCCCACGCCTCTGATATTCACGCCCACTCTGATATTCACGCCCATGGAGATTTTTTTTGCGATTTCCCCACTGTATGGGAGAGGGGCTGAGTGTCACACACCTGTTGTGTTGCTGTATTTGCTTTGGTGGGGTCGGATCTGTCGAAAGCTGGCGACAGTTATGTCAGCTCCTCAATATGCTGGCCACTAGCCTCCTCAGTGGGGTGTCCGGTGTGGAGGGCAGATCAGTTCACTGGAAATTGAGCCATGATTACTGGTCCTCAGGTGTTGAAATTCTTCCTTTAGGTTTCAGTGCAGCCTAACTTTGCTGAACATTTTTATCAAGATAGCTTCCAGCTGTTCTAAACTCACTAATCACCAGTGCAGTGATGCGGGACACAGGGGTATCGCACTCCATTCACCGCCATCTTCCCTTTTTTTCCAGGAGTCTTGTTAAGGAAATCAGTTCTTAAGCCAACATGGTGAAGATTTGGGTCTACTTTTTCTTCTATTAGGTGCTTGTCTCTGTTCTAGTGCCTAAATCCTTGATCCATTTGGAGTTAAGTTTTATGTACAGTGAGAGATAGGGGTTTAATTTCATTTTGCTATATGTATTTCGAGTTTCCCCAGCACCATTTGTTGAAAAGATTATCTTTGTTCTTCAGTGTATGGTTTTGGCGCCTTTGTCTGGTATGAGATGCCTGTATTTTTGTGGTTTTGTTTTGTGTCTTTTATTCTTTACTAATGGTCTACGTATCTGTTTTGGTGCCAATACCCTACCATTTTTGTTACTATGGCTCTATGTTATTATTCAACGTCTGGTATTTGTGATGTTCCTGATTCACTCTTCTTGCTAATACTTGCTTTGGCTATTCTGGGTCTCTTATTTTTCCAAATGAATTTCATGATTGCATTTTCTATCTCTATGAAGAATGTCATTGGTATTTTAATAGGAATTATATTAAATCTATATAACACTTTTGGTAATATGGCTATTTTGACAATGTTAATTCTGCCTCTCCAAGAGCATGGAGGTCCTTTCATCTTCTAAGTTCTTCTTCAATTTCTTTTCCAAAAAAAAAAAATTGTAGTTTTTATTGTAGAGATCTTTTACCTCTTTTTGTGAGATTGATTCCCAAATATTTTGCTTTTCTTTTGAGGCTATTGTAAATGGGGTGGTTTTCCTAATTTCTCTTTCAGTGGATTCATCACTGATATGTAGGAACACATTTGATTTATGGGTACTAACTTTATATCCTGATAATTTGCTGAATTCATTTATTCTCTAATGTTTCTGGTGGAATTTTTTGGATCTTCTAAATATAAAATCATGTCCTCAGCAAATAGTGATAGTTTGAGCTCTTTTCGTATTCATATCCCTTTAATTTCTTTCTTCTAATTTTTCTGGCTGGGGTTTCAGGATGTTGTTGAGTAAAAGTGGTGAAAGAATAAAGTAAATAAAGTGGGAATCTTGTCTTGTACCAGATCTTAGAGGGAATGCTTTCAATTTTTCTTCATTTAGAATGATGATGGCCTTGGGTTTAGCATAGCTTTTACAATGTTGAGGTATGGTCCCACTATCCCTAGTTTTCCTAGTGTTTTGAACATGCATGGTTGCTGCATTTTGTCAAATGCTTTTTCTCCATCTATTGAGATGATCATATGATTCTTGTTTTTATGTCTAATAATGTGATGAATTTTGTTTTGATTTCTGTATGTTGAATGAACCTTACATCCCTGGGATGAACCCCACTTGATCAGGGTACACTATCTTTTTAATATGGTTTTGTATGCAATTTGCCAGAATTTTATTGAGAATTTTTGCATCTATGTCCATCAGGGATATTGGTCTGAAGTTTTCTTTTCTTGATGTGTCTGGTTTTGATGACAGGGTGATACTAGCTTCATAGAATGAGTTTGGAAAGGTTCCCTCTTTTCTATTTTATGGAATAATTTGAGAAGTACTGGTGTTAGTTCTTTCCTGAAGGTCTGTTAGAACTTAGCTGAGAACTGCCTGGTCCTTTACTTTTCTTAATTAGTAGGCTTTTGATGGTGTTTTCTGTTTCATTGCTTGAAATTTATATGTTTAAATTATGTTATGGCCTCCTTGTTCATTTTGGGTGGATCGTATGTCTCTAGAAATTTGTCAACATCTTCAAGATTTTCTATTTTATTGGAGTGTAAATTTTCAAAATAGTTTCTGATTATTGTCCATATTTTAGTAGTGTCCATTTATATATTTCCTTTTTTCAACACAAACTTTAGTAATTTGAGTTTTCTCTTTCTTTCTCTTCATTAACATGCAGGGTATTATGTCTCTCTCTCTCTCTCTCTCTCTCTCTCTCTCTCTCTCTTGTATTTGATAAGAAGTGCTTTATGGCATGACATATGATCTATTTAAGAGAAGGATCCATGTGCTGCTGAGAAGAAAATGTATGTATTCTTTGATGGGTGAAACATTCTATGTTTGTCTATTAAGTCTAAATTATTGATTGTATTATTTAGTTCTATAGTTTCTTTGTCTAGTTTTTGTTTGGAGGATTTATCCAGTCATGAGAGAGGTGTCTTAAAGTCACCCAGTATTATTGTGTTGTGGTCTATTTGACTCTTAAAACTGTGAAGGGTTTGTTTGATGTATGTAGATGCTCCATTATTTGGGGCATAAATATTTATGAATTGTTATGTCTTGTTGATGTATAATACCATTAAGCAGTATAAAATGTCCTTCTTTGTCCCTTCTGACTAACTTTGGCTTGAAGTCCACTTTATCTCATATAAGGATAGAAACCCCTTCTTGTTTATGTAATCATGTGAGTGATGTTTTTTTTTTTTCCCCATCCTTTCACCTTCAATTTGTGGATGTCATTGCTTATGAGGTGAGTCTTTTGGAGACAGCATATTATTGGGTCTTTTTTTCTTAAATCTAATCTGCTAGTATGTGTCTTTTTTTTTTAAAGAGAGAGTGAGAGAGGAGAGAGAGAGAGAGAGAGAGAGAGAGAGAGAGAGAGAATTTTTAATATTTATTTATTTTTTAGTTCTCGGCGGACACAACATTTTTGTTGGTATGTGGTGCTGAGGATCGAACCCGGGCCGCACGCATGCCAGGCGAGCGCGCTACCGCTTGAGCCACATCCCCAGCCCTAGTCTGTGTCTTTTGATTGATGAGTTTAGGCTATTAATGTCCAAGGTTATTACTGATATGATTTATATTCCTGGTCATTTTGGTTTATTTCTGGTTTTTAATTTGAATTATTTTTTCCTTTCATTGACTATGCCATAGTGTAGTTCCTCCCTTTGCTGGTTTTCACTTTTTTATTCATTTTATCTTCATGGAACATTTTGTTGAGAATGTTCTATAGCACAGGTTTTCTAGTTGTGAATTCTTTTATCTTTTAAAAAAATTATTATGGAAGATTTTCATTTCATCCTCAATCTGAAGCTTAATTTTGTTGGATATAGAGTTCTTGGTGGCATCCATTTTCTTTTAGAGCTTGGTATATGTTATTGCAGGACCTCTCTGCTTTGAGGGTATGTGTTGAAAATCAGCTGAGATCTGAATTGGCTTCCCCCTATAAGTAATCTAGTATTATTTTCTCACAGCCTTTAAAATTATATCCTTACTCTGTATGGATAGAATTTGCATTATAATGTGTCCTGATGTGGGTCTGTTGTAATTTTGCACATTTGGAGCCCTGTATTTGATTTTCCATTTTATTCTTTAGGTTTGGGAAATTTCCTGATATCATTTCATTAAAAAGATTGTGCATTACTTTGTTTTATATCTCCATGCCTTCATCTAGGTTTTTCATGTTATCCCATAATCCTTGGACATGCTTTTCATGCTGTTCATCTTCTCTGTGTGGTCAAATTCATTTTCAAGTTTATGTATTTTCTCCTCATTGCCTGAGGTTCTGTCTTCCAAGTGGGCTAGTCTTCTGGTGATGCTTTACATTGACTTTTTAATTTGTTTTATTGATTTTTTTCATTTTGAGGATTTCTGCTTGTTTTTTTCCCCCCAGAATCTCTATCTCTTAATTGAAGTGATCTTTCACTTCCTGAAATTTATCTCTGATTTCACTCTTTACATCAACCTTTAAGTCATGGATCAGTTTATGTATATTCTAAATTCCTTCTCTGATGTTTCTTCTACTGTGGTGTCTATGGATTCTATTCTTTTTGGAGGGTACTGGGATTTGAACTGGGGGTTGAACTCAGGGACACTCAACCACTGTGCCATATTCCCAGACCTTCTTGTATTTTATTTTATTTTTTTTAATTTTTTATTGATTATTTAAAGCATTACATAGCTCATGATATATCATCTTTCATACATTAGACTCAAATTGTGTTTTGAACTCCCATTTTCACCCCAAATATAGATTGCAGAATCACATCTGTTACATATTCACATTTTTACATAATGCCATATTAGTGTCTGTTGTATTCTGCTACCTTTCCTAACCCCTACTATCCCCCCTCCCCTCCCCTCCCCTCCCATCTTCCCTCTCTATCTCCCCTGCTGTTGTTCAATTCTCTCCCTTTTTTTTCCCTCCCCCTTGCCCCTCATAGCCTCTTATAATTTTATGTATCCTTGAAGGTCTCCTACCATTTCCATATGCTTTCCCTTCTCTCTCCGTTTCTCTCCCCCCATTCGTCTTTGTTTACTGTAGTCTTTTCCACATGCTCTTCCTTCCTGTTCTGTTCTTAGTTGTTCTCTTTATATCAAAGCAGACATTTGGCATTTGTTTTTTAGGGCTTGGCTAGCTTCACTTAGCATAATCTGCTCTAATGCCATCCATTTCCCTGCAAATTCTATGATTTTGTCATTTCTTAGTGCTGCATAATATTCCATTGTGTATAGATGCCACATTTTTTTTATCCATTCATCTATTGAAGGGCATCTAGGTTGGTTCCACAGTCTAGCTATTGTGAATTGTGCCGCTATAATCATTGATGCAGCCGTATCCCTATAGTGCGCTCTTTTAAGGTCCTCAGGGAATAGTCCGAGAAGTGCAATAGCTGGGTCAAATGGTGGTTCCATTCCCAGCTTTCCCAGGAATCTCCATACTGCTTTCCAAATTGGCCTCACCATTTTGCAGCCCCACCAGCAGTGTACAAGTGTACCTTTTTCCCCACATCCCCGCCAACACTTGTTGTTGTTTGACTTCATAATGGCTGCCAATCTTACTGGAGTGAGATGGTATCTTAGGGTGGTTTTGATTTGCATTTCTCTGATTGCTAGAGATGGTGAGCATTTTTTCATGAACTTGTTGATTGATTGTATGTCCTCCTCTGAGAAGTGTCTGTTGAGGTCCTTGGCCCATTTGTTAATTGGGTTATTTGTTATCTTATTGTTTAATTTTTTGAGTTCTTTGTACATTCTGGATATTAGGGCTCTGTCGGAGGTGTGGGGGGTAAAGATTTGTTCCCAGGATGTAGGCTCTCTATTTACCTCTTTTATTGTTTCTCTTGCTGAGAAAAAACTTTTTAGTTTAAGTAAGTCCCATTTGTTTATTCTGGTTGTTAACTCTTGGGCTATGGGTGTCCTATTAAGGAATTTGGAGCCCGACCCCACAATTTGTAGATCGTAGCCAACTTTTTCTTCTATCAGACGCAGTGTCTCTGATTTGATATCTAGCTCCCTGATCCATTTTGAGTTAATTTTTGTGGATGGCGAGAGAAAGGGATTCAATTTCATTTTGTTGCATATGGATTTCCAATTTTCCCAGCACCATTTGTTGAAGATGCTATCCTTCCTCCATTGCATGCTTTTAGCCCCTTTATCAAATATAAGATAGTTGTAACTTTGTGGATTAGTCTCTGTGTCTTCTATTCTGTACCATTGGTCCACCCGCCTGTTTTGGTACCAGTACCATGCTGTTTTTGTTACTATTGCTTTGTAGTACAGTTTGACCTCTGGTATCGCTATACCTCCAGATTCACACTTCCTGCTTAGAATTGCTTTTGCTATTCTGGGTCTTTTGTTTTTCCATATGAATTTCATGATTGCTTTGTCTATTTCTACAAGAAATGCCGTTGGTATTTTGATTGGCATCGCATTAAACCTATAGAGAACTTTGGGTAATATCGCCATTTTGATGATGTTAGTTCTGCCTATCCATGAACAGGGTACATTTTTCCATCTTCTGAGATCTTCTTCTATCTCTCTCTTTAGGGTTCTGTAGTTTTCATTGTATAAATCTTTCACCTCTTTTGTTAGGTTGATACCCAAGTATCTTATTTTCTTTGAGGATATTGTGAATGGAGTGGTTTTCCTTATTTCCATTTCAGAAGTTTTGTTGCTGATATATAGGAATGCCTTTGATTTATGCGTGTTGATTTTATAACCTGCCACTTTGCTGAATTCATTTATTAACTCTAGCAGCTTCTTTGTAGACTCTTTTGGGTCTGTTAAGTATATTATCATGTCATCCGCAAATAGCGATAGTTTAATTTCTTCTTTTCCTATTTTTATGCCTTTAATTTCTTTTGTCTGTCTAATTGCTCTGGCTAGTACTTCGAGAACTAAATTGAATAGAAGTGGTGATAGAGGGCATCCCTGTCTTGTTCCAGATTTTAGAGGGAATGCCTTCAATTTTTCTCCATTCAGAATGATGCTAGCCTGAGGCTTAGCATAGATAGCTTTTACAATGTTGAGGTAAGTTCCTGTTATCCCTAGTTTTTCTAGTGTTTTGAACATAAAGGGATGCTGTACTTTGTCAAATGCTTTTTCTGCATCCATCGAGATGATCATGTGGTTCTTGTCTTTAAGTCTATTGATGTGGTGGATAGCATTTATTGATTTCCGTATATTGAACCATCCTTGCATCCCAGGAATGAATCCTACTTGATCATGGTGCACAAGTTTTCTGATATGTTTTTGTATTCAATTCGCCAGAATTTTATTGAGAATTTTTGCATCCAAGTTCATTAGAGATATTGGTCTGTAGTTTTCTTTCTTTGAAGTATCTTTGTCTGGTTTTGGGATCAAAGTGATGTTGGCCTCATAGAATGAATTTGGAAGAGCTCCTTCTTTTTCTATTTCTTGAAATAGCTTGAAAAGTATTGGTATTAATTCTTCTTTGAAGTTTTGTAGAACTCCGCTGTATACCCATCCGGTCCAGGGCTTTTCTTGGTTGGTAGTCTTTTGATGGCTTCTTCTATTTCTTCTTTTGTTATTGGTCTGTTTAAATTGTGTGTGTCTTCCTGTCTCAATCTGGGCAATTCATATGCCTTAAGAAATTTATCGATATCTTCATTATCTTCTATTTTATTAGAATATAGGGTTTCAAAATACTTTCTAATTATCTTCTGTATTTCTGTAGTGTCTGTTGTGATATTGCCTTTTTCATCCCGTATGTTAGTAATTTGAGTTCTCTCTCTTCTTCTTTTCGTTAGCGTGGCTAAGGGCTTGTCTATCTTATTTATTTTTTCAAAGAACCAACTTTTAGTTTTATCTATTTTTTCAATGGTTTCTTTTGTTTCAATTTCATTGATTTCTGCTCTAATTTTAATTATTTCTTGTCTTCTACTACATTTGCTGTTGTTTTGCTCTTCCTTTTCTAGATTTTTGAGGTGTTGTGTGAGTTCATTTATTTGTTGGTTTTTTCTTTTTTTGAGGTAAGAACTCCAAGAAATGAATTTCCCTCTTAAAACTGCTTTCATTGTGTCCCATAAATTCCGGTATGTTGTGTCTGTGTTATTATTTGACTCTAAGAATTTTTTCATCTCCTCCTTTATGTCTTCTATAACCCATTGATCATTCAATAACATATTGTTCATTTTCCATGTGATGTAGGATTTTTCCTTCCTTCTTTTATCATTGATTTCCAATTTCATTCCATTATGGTCAGATATGGTGCATGGTATTATCTCCATGCCTTTATATTTACTAAGAGTTGTCTTATGGCATAATATATGGTCTATCTTTGAGTAGGATCCATGTGCTGCTGAGACGAACGTATACCCACTTGATGATGGTTGATATATTCTATATATGTCGGTTAAGTCTAGATTATTGATTGTGCTGTTGAGTTTTATAGTTTCTTTATTCAGTTTTTGTCTAGAGGATCTGTCTAATGGCGAGAGCGGTGTGTTGAAGTCACCCATAATTATTGTGTTGTGGTCTATTTGACTCTTGAACTTGAGGAGAGTTTGTTTTATGAACGTTACAGCTCCATTGTTGGGTGCATACAAATTGATGATTGTTATGTCTTGCTGGTGGATGGTTCCTTTTAACAGTATATAGTGACCTTCTTTGTCCTTCTTGATTAACTTAGGTTTGAAGTTGATTTTATTCGATATGAGTATGGCCACTCCTGCTTGCTTCCGAGGGCCATGTGAGTGGTATGATTTTTCCCAACCTTTTACCTTCAGCCTGTGTATGTCTTTTCCTATCATATGAGTCTCTTGAAGGCAGCATATTGTTGGATTTGTTTTTTTGATCCAGTTTACTAGCCTATGTCTCTTGATTGGTGAGTTTAGGCCATTAACATTTAAGGTTACAATTGAGATATGATTTGTATTTCCAGTCATGCTTCTTTATTTATTTATTTTAGTTTGGTTAGTTTTGCTTTTTGGTTATTTTCCTCCCCCTTTACTGAGATACTTCCTGCTGTTAGTTTTGGGCACTATTTTTCACATCCTCTTCTTGTAGTGTTTTGTTCAAAATGCTTTGCAGAGCTGGTTTTCTTGCTGCAAATTCTTTTAGCTTTTGTTTATCGTGAAAGATTTTAATTTCATTGTCAAATTTGAAGCTCAATTTTGCTGGATATAGTATTCTTGGTTGGAATCCATTATTTTTCAGCGTTTGAAATACGTTATTCCAGGATCTTCTCGCTTTCAAAGTTTGTGATGAGAAATCTGTCGTTAACCTAATTGGTTTACCCCTGAAAGTAATCTGCCTCTTTTCTCTCGTAGCTTTTAATATTCTCTCCTTGTTCTGTACGTTGGCTATCTTCATAATTATATGTCTTGGGGTTGGTCTATTATGGTTTTGAATGTTTGGGGTCCTGTAGGCTTCCAGGATTTGGCAATCCATTCCATCTTTCATCTCTGGGAAGTTTTCTAGAATTATTTCATTTAATATGCTGTCCATTCCTTTGGTTTGAATCTCTGTGCCTTCTTCTATCCCTATGACTCTCAGATTTGGTTTTTTTATGACATCCCATATCTCTTGAATAGATTGCTCGTGGGAATTAAGCATCTTTTCTGTGCTGACTATATTCTTTTCAAGTTGATAAACCTTGTCTTCATTATCTGATGTTCTGACTTCTACTTGATCAAGTCTATTTGTAATATTCTCGTTTGAGTTTTTAATTTGGTTTATAGTTTCCTGTAATTCTAGGATTATTGTTTGATTTTTTTTAATATCTCTATCTCCTGGTAGAGCTCGTTCTTTGCCATTTGAATTTGTTTGTTTAATTCATTTTCAAAATATATTTTTATTTCTTGGACTTGCTGTCTCATGTCTTCTCTAATATTCGTTTCCATTCGAGTTAGGTATGCCTTGAGTTCTTTCCCTATACCTGTTTCTGAAGTTTCTATGTCCTCCTGTAGAATTGAGTAGTCTTGCATTGTTTGTAATCCTTTTTTCCCTTGTTTTCTCATGTTGTCCACGTTACTTTCCAGCTCTTTTTGATTGTCGTGTTTCTGCTCTCCTCTATAGATTTGTTTTGTTTCTGTATTACTCTGATGTCTCTCCTTTGTGTTGTTGAAGTATGACTGCTAACGTGGATTCCGCTGGGAAGGAATTCCGACGTTCTAGCTCCAGTGACGACACTACTCTGCTATGACGGGCCCCAGTCTCCTTGCCGGGGTGCCCTAATGGGGGGGTGTGACTGGACTGTCTCTGTGTGGTTTCAGCTCCCGGTCGTGGCAGGCGGGTAGACTCCAGCCGCCCAGTATCACAGGCCGCGGGCAGGTGATCCGTCACCAACGGGAGGGCGTTCTCCTACCGCCCAGTTACGCGGGCAGTGGGTGAACTGTCGCCGGTGGGCCTGCAGTTTACAGCTGCCCAGTCGTGAGGGCCTTGCCTCTAGGCTCCTGGTTTCTCCTGCTAGCCTTGGTTTCTCCTGCTAGACCAGATTTCCCCTCAGTGATGATTCTCGGCAGTTCAAACTGTACTCTGTGCCTGTTTTGTTGTTGCAATCTGTCGGACAGTGGCGGTGGATACTTCAGCTGTCCAAGATGGTGGCCGCTGGTTACCTTAGTGGAGTGTCCCTTGTGGGGGGTGGGGCTGTACCGCTTCCGTGCGGGCTTGGGCTTGGCTGGTGGGATACAACCGTGTCGCAGCCACTTAATTCCCTGCTGACTAGTTAACCCCTTCTCTGGGGCGCCACGCCTTCTGTAGCCTCGGGGCAGGCCGCGCGTATCAGACAGCCTGGATCTCCGGGGTCACACCGTTGGCTTTTGGGATCCCCGGCACTCTATGGTTTTGATTTTTTCTGCTTGCCCCTCCCCCAGCTCTGGCTAGACAGGTTTTGTTTTGGCCGCTGATGGGAGGGGGGGTTGGGGGTCAGGTGCCTCTAGCTCTACTTTAGTCTTTATGCAGGCTCACTCTGATAGTCCCTCCCCCTGAAAGTCTAGGAGAGATTTTAAGCGAAATCCCCCTATGTATGGGGGCTGAGCTGGGTGACACACACCTGTTTGTTGTTGCAATCTGTCGGCAAGTGGAGGTGGTTACTTCAGCTGTCCAAGATGGTGGCCGCTGGTTACCTTAGTGGAGTGTCCCTTGTGGGGGGTGGGGCTGTACCGCTTCCGTCCCCGCCGACAATCCCGAACTCAGCCCGGGGGTCAGTGCGGGCTTGGGCTTGGCTGGTGGGATACCACCGTGTCGCAGCCACTTAATTCCCTCCTGACTAGTTAACCCCTTCTCTGGGGCGCCACGCCTTCTGTAGCCTCGGGGCAGGCCGCGCGAATCAGACAGCCTGGATCTCCGGGGTCACACCGTTGGCTTTTGGGATCCCCAGCACTCTATGGTTTTGATTTTTTCTGCTTGCCCCTCCCCCAGCTCTGGCTAGACAGGTTTTGTTTTGGCCTCTGATGGGAAGGGGGGGTTGGGGGTCAGGTGCCTCTAGCTCTCCTTTAGTCTTTATGCAGGCTCACTCTGATAGTCCCTCCCCCTGAAAGTCTAGGAGAGATTTTAAGCGAAATCCCCCTATGTATGGGGGCTGAGCTGGGTGACACACACCTGTTTGTTGTTGCAATCTGTCGGAGAGTGGGGGTGGATACTTCAGCTGTCCAAGATGGTGGCCGCTGGTTACCTTAGTGGAGTGTCCCTTGTGGGGGGTGGGGCTGTACCGCTTCCGTCCCCGCCAACAATCCCGAACTCAGCCCGGGGGTCAGTGCGGGCTTGGGCTTGGCTGGTGGGATACCACCGTGTCGCAGCCACTTAATTCCCTGCTGACTAGTTAACCCCTTCTCTGGGGCGCCACGCCTTCTGTAGCCTCGGGGCAGGCCGCACGAATCAGACAGCCTGGATCTCTCCTTCTTGTATTTTATTTAGAGACAGGATCTCACTGAATTGCTTAGTACCTCACAGTTGCTGAGGTTGGCTTTTAACCTGCAATCCTCCTGCTTCAGTCTCCCAAGCTCCTGGGATTACAGGCATGCAACACCACACCCAAGTCCATGGATTCTATTATTGGAGCCTCTTAGTTTGTTTGGGGTGCTTTGCTCCCTTGTTTTTCATGTTGTTTTTTTTTTCTGTCATCTAGTGATGTGGATCTGAGGCAGTACTGTTTCTATCCTGTCCCTTGAAGGTTTCCCCTCATCTTTAGAGGGCAGACAAATAATAATGGCACTTAATGTAAACAATGTATGGCCTTAAGCCAAATAGCTCCTATTAAGAGTTATATAGTTTTGTCACATTAAACAGAAATGATGTGTTTAATTATCATCTACAATATAAACAGTAATTTTGCAAAAGGGTTTGCAATTTCAAATGGTGGACAAAAAAGAACAGAAGTATTATAGGATGTGATGTTTATGAGGAAGGAAGAGAGTAGACTGAAGTAGAAAATTATTGGAAAAATGAAAGAGGAATTAATAGTAGTTGTCTCTTAGAAGGAGAAAAGAGATAAAGAGAATCAAGGGAATCAGATAAGTTAGAGGAAAAAATATATAAAGTAAAGAATAAAAAATGTTAAAAAGAAAAGGAAAAAAAGTAAAAATAAAAGAATACACATCAAAAGTGCAATATACTATTTAGACATCCTAATACTCAATGAACTTTTGCATGAAAAATACTTGGTTTCAAGAATTGTAGAAATGTGAGAGAGAAAATAAGAAGGATCTTGATGAAAAATTGAAAAATTGTTGGTGTTCAAAAGTTTCTCAGATTCCCTTCTTAGCAGTTAGGTGGTATTGTCTGGAGTTTGATGCTAGCTTCACCTTCAGGATGTTTGGGGGTTACTAGCATGAGAGGTTTAGTCCTGTAGGCTTAGGTATGTGCCTGTTCCTTCATTGGGTACCTATTGTTCTGGAGATTTTGTCAGTATACCTCCAAGGTCCAGCAATTGCTGGTCCATGTTGGAAGACTAAACCCCAGGAAACTCCTTTGGGTTCCATTCTTGTGGTGTAGGAGCCTGTTCTTAGCCAACTACTTCACTTGCAAACCCCGCGATTCCTGGTTTCTGATTCAGTCTCCAAACTCAGTCTGTCCTGCCCCTACCCTTTTTAATTCCCTGTTCAGTTCTTTTCTCCCAGCTGGTCCTGTAAGCAGCAGATTGGAGGGTAAGGGGGAAGTTAGGTGGGTGTTTGTAACCAGTGTAAACCTTTCTCCACTCTTCTTTTTTTCCTGGTCACTTAGGCACACTCTATATCACCCAGTATGTGTTTGTCTGGGCCAGACACAGTTCTGCCAATAGTCTGCTCCCCCAGCTGCTAGCCAAGCCCGGGCTTCAAAATGATTTCTTCCGCTGTCCTCTGAGCATGCCCCCATCAAAGAGATGGCAGCTTCCCTCCAATAAATGGATGCTGTTCAGCACAGCTTACAGTTTTTTTAGGCAGTGTCTCTGATTTCTAAGTTTTCCATACCCTTACATACCTCAGTCTTCCTGAGAATGGGGGTTCCTTTAATTCCTTTACTGCTTTACTGCAATCAATGTAGGGACTGTTCTTGTTTGTGCCTCTAGCCAGTATTGTGGCTATGAGCATGGGGATCTTTATCCCTTATTTTATTATACAAAATCTCATGAGTCACTGATCTGTTTTGAATGTCCAGTATTAAATTCCAGTAAAGTTCCCCCTAATTCTTGATCATTCATTCACCGTTTTGAAAAGCTGACTGATTTTCTTGGTTCTTCCCATGGATCCGCCAGTGAAAGGACTCCTCTATTTGTCCATCTTCCAAAATCTCCGACAAAATAAATTTTAAAATTAAGTTTTAGAAACTTGAAGTCATCCCAAATTTCTTCCAGTTCTGCAGCAGATTTTCCCCTTGGTATCCTACAGTTTGACTCAATTCTTACCTGTGATTTTCAAAACCCCCTCCTTAGGGTTCAATTAATCTTATAGCATTGCTCTTCCATTTGCTTGTACCTTTGTAACCTCTCTGGATGGATCCCCTGAGCTCCTTGCAGGTTGACAAGTGAGACTGGGGCTGAACATATGGACTGTGTGGAAGGGAAGGCCGCTGAGGGCTGGAGGAGGAAACCATGAAAAGGGATAGTCCATGCAGTCTGAGGGCAGGCATCAATCAGGACCTGGCAGCAACCTGACCTCTGGGTCTGGGCAGTGACATACACAATCTATATATAGTCTACACAGAGAAGCTTAGGGGGCTACAGTGTGACCTTTACTACATCATCTACTCTTGGGTCTGTGTAGAGCTGCCCATGCAGATAGGAGGAAGGAGGCTGTGGCCAGGGAGGGGGCAAGATGAGAAGCCAGGCCTGGAAGGGCTATGAAATCAATTTTTGATATACCAAAGGTATATAAATCTTGAATATATACATAAATATACATCACACACTTCACAAACACACACACACACACACACACACAAATACATATCAGTGAGACAGGTTGGGTGGGGATAAAAAGTTAGAAAGGAAGAGGCAGGTGATTTTAAAGAATAGTTTACCATGGAGTGATGTGAAATGCAGGTGATTTTGAAGTACTTTAATGCTTTACTTATTATTTCTTAGAGACAGATAATTTACATAATCACAGACATTCAGAAATATTCTGTTTAGTAGACTTGCACTGTAGTCAACTTTTGATTTTTTGTAAGGAGAAAAGCCATGTGTGCTTTAAGAAATAATCTTTAATGCCTGGGAATGTTCAGTGAGATAAACCACATGTCTAATCTTGTCACATGAGTGGGGGTTGGGTAAGAGGTGTTATTTTTTTCAGTTTTCCCACTGAGCTCAGTTAAGGCCATTGTTTCAGATCTTATTCAGTAATTCCCAGGAGACCTTTAGGGCGTCTTATGTGGGTTCATGAACAATCTTTTTCTTTTATGAGGGAGAGGGAGAGCTATTAATAAAAATTTTAAAAACTGATGGCATGTGTATATTATAACTTTATCCAATTTTGATTATTTAATTTTACTTACCAGAAGTGTTTGATTTGTTTTTACAAACCAATCAGTACTAACTCATCTCTTAGCAGCTTTTTTATACACATTCTTGGGTTCTGATTTTGTTAGCCTATTAACTAATTCACATTTGAAGCCTGGTGGCTATTGTACACTCTTAACAATGTCATCTTCATTATTTATTTATTATGGAAGCTCCAAGAGAATATGATACTTTTTTTTTTTCCTGTGGTTTCCTGGAGTTTGTGTTTGGACACACTGAACTAGTTTCTACTTCATTGGCTGTGACTTACATTTATGTGAAAAAATATTTTTGGTTAAATATTCCTAGGATTTATATAAACACAGCCAAGACAAAGGCCTACTTTCTTGAAGAACATCCTTTAGGAATAGTAATATTTATGCTTTAGCTTATTCTCTTTTCTTCCTTGGTAGTTTGCTGACAGCCATGAGAAATGTGTTTTCTTTAGAAGGATCAGATGTCATTCTTCTTAAGTCATCAGAGCCACCTCCTGCAGAACTTTGGCTCATTTGCTTACCTTAAATTTCCCATTGACATTTCATTTAACTATAACTAGGTCAAGCAAAGCTTACTGGGCCTAGACAGTACTTCATTTTTTCCTTTTTTTTTTTGGCATGCCTACTTAAAAGTTTTCATTAAAGGTTATTTCCAATCCTTCTCTGGCTTTTCAAACCTAAAAGCATATGTATCCTTTAAGAGCTGTAAAAATAAATAGGAGGGATGAAAAAAAATCTAGTGAAGTTTGGAAGTTATTCAAACCCAGAGAGCTTGACACAAAAAAACAATACTTGTCCTCCTATATTCAGAGATTTATGCTCATGATAAAATGTGGCTTCCTTTTTATAAAGATGATTCAAGTGTTTGAAAATCAACTTGGTTATCAGAGGGCTCTTGCCTAATTGAGTTTTAGGTAATGTAAGTTCAAATGATTAAAAACACAGTCTTACTTAAATATAGGATTGGAATATATTTTTTTTAATGTTTATTTTTTAGTTGTAGTTGGACACAATACCTTTATTTTAATGTGGTGCTGACGATTAAACCCAGGGCCTCACATATGCTAGGAGAGCTCTCTACTGCTGAGCCACAACCCCAGCCCCTAGGATTAGAATATTGAAATATACTTTGGTGAAATATACATGAATAAACTGTTCCCATGAAACATAGATCATTTTAGCAGATCTGAACAGTTATTAATAATATTAACACATTTTAGTTATCTATCTTAGTCAAGTATAATAAACAATAGTTTTTCTCAGATTCAGTATTTAGTGTGTTACATACTTAAAATTGAAAGCAGCTTATAACTGCTCATGACAAATATAGGTTTTGAGAGGTATAAAATTCTTTCTAAGTCTGATCTTATAATAGGTGAAAAGTAAATAAAATATGGGCACATTTAAAATGATATGTACAAATCCTACATTGAATGTAAAAATTATATACATTAATGCTTTGAATTGCATGTGATTATCAATATTCATAAGTTAAAAAGTTTTGTTTTCTTGTGAGAATTTTATGTTTATAGACTGGATTCATCACAGGGAAACCACATCCAACTGACCTGTGGAAAGTATCATACTTAAGCATTTTATAGGAGATAGATGGGGTCAGGCAGAGGGCTCCTGGGATATTGAGAGAAGTTGGTATGGCAAGAAAATCACAGTACATGAAAGCATATGAGTACTAAACATATGGAGTCCACATGCCTTTGTACAGTCTCATATTTCCTATGACCAGAATGAATGGCTGCCTATGGGGTGGGTTTCAAGAGCAGTTAAGACCTTGGTGACAGTGGGAGAGACAATGGGTGGGGTTTTTCAGGCTCTTATTAGAAAGAAAATCTACCTCCTGCCTTAACCTTATCCTTTCCAATCCCAAGTATATTTTTTTAAATCTATCTTTTAAAAAATTCTTACAAACATGTTCATCAAATAAATATTGTCTATATGCTGCTTCTGTATGAGAAAATTAAGAAATGATTTTATAAATGGTTTAAAAGGTAAATATGAATATATGGCCTTAGATCAGAATAAATACTCATGTATAAGTACGTATTTATTGAAATGTAATTAATGTACGACTTAAAGTGTATAAGTCAGTGTTTTCTAGTATATTCACCAGGGTGTGCAACATTGCCACAATGTATTTTAGAATATTTTTTATATTTCTGTAAAGAAATTCCTTACCTATGTGCAGTCACTCCCCACTCACACACTCATCTCTTCCCCAACCATTAATATAATTTATTTCTACTATACTGGATATTTCATGTAAATGGAATGATACAATTTGTGGCCTTTTGTGATGACTGGCTTTTTTGATTTAGCATAATGTTTTCAGTGTTCATCTGTGTTAAAGTATTTACCAATATTTCATTTCTTTTGGTACTGGGGACCAAACACAGGAACCTTTATCACTACTCCTTTATAAAACCTTTATTTTGATACAGGGTTTCCCCTGAGTCGCTGATGTTGGCCTCAAAATCACAATTCTCTTGCCTCAGCCTCCTGAGTAGCTGGGATTAACAGTATGTACCACCACACCTGGCTTAATTTCTTTTTATTGCTAATATTTCCTTATATAGCCATACATAGATTCCCTCTTATCAGTGTTTTTGCTTTTTTGAGGTTTCAGTTGCCTGTGCTCAACTCTTGTCCAAAAATATTCAATAGAAAATACCAGAAATAAACAATTCACAATTGTGTGCTTTCATGAATAGTGTAATGAAATCTCATGCTTGGACCCACTTTATCCTAGGATGTGAATCCCTTGATCTATTGTGTCCATGGTCGTGCCTATTAGTCTTCTAGTATCATCTTAGTTATTGGATTGACTACTGTAGAATGACAATGTTTGTTTCCAAATGATCCTTATTGTACTTAATGACATCCCCAAAGCATAAGTGTAGTGATGTTGGCAATTCGTAAATATTAAAAGAAATGCAGTAAAGTGCTTTTTTAAGTTAAAAGGTGAAAGATCTTGATTTGAAAGGAAAAAAAAAATCATTTGCTGAGGTCACAATGCCAGAGTCATTCACTTCACTTCAGCTCTTCCCATAGGCATTGTATCATCTGACATCATCACAAGAAGGATCAGTACTATACAATATTTGAAAGAAGGACCATATTTACATTTTTGTTAACATAGTACTGTATATTGTTATAACTATACTATTTTATTACTATTAATCTCTTATTGTGCCTAATTTATAAATTAAATATTATCATAAGTATGTACGTATAGGAAAATATATAGTATTATACAGTTCTCTAGGTGTCCACAAGGGATTGGTTTCAGGATCACCTGCAGATATAAAAATTTATGGATGCTCAAGTTCTTGATATAAAATGCATAGTATTTACATATAATCTATGTCCTCCTATATTCTTTAAATGATCTCTAGGTTACTGATGCCTAATACAATGTAAATATGCCATGTAAATAGTTGTTACACTGTATTGTTTACAAACTCTAATAGGGGTCTTGGGGCATATTTCCTGCAGACAAAGGGGAGGATAACTGTATCACATTTTGTGAGAGAGTATTTTTTATACTATTTTCTTTTTTATTTTTGGACATAAAATTCACCCTACTTATGGCTTTTTAGTACCTTACTAATAAAAGAATTTTTAAGTTGGTTTTATAAAGTTCTTTAACTTTTGAGGTTATGAATATCATAAAATTTTATCAGAGTTTAGTTAGTTTTTGGAAAACACACTTTTTTAGCCTAAGAATTAGAAATACAGGTGAAAAGTACAGTAAAAGAAGTACAGTAAAAGGTACAAAAATTTTTTTGTACCTTTTACAGAAAAAGTATCAAAATAATATGTTTACAATTAAGAAAATTGTTCTACTTTCCCTTCCTAGCCTCTCTTCAGGGGCTAATTTTCTGTTTTATATCTTTAAAAATGCACAGACTTCAATTCTTCAAAGTTTTTATCTTTGAACTTTATCTATATTCTTTTAGCAATAGATGATATATGAGGACCGAGCTTTCTTACTTTATCTCCCACTTTTATTTATCCACATTTTCCTAAGTTTTTATAATTTTTATCACTATTCAGCTTTTCATTTTGCTGTCTTTGTAAGGACATTTTCATATAACCTCTGTTTCTTAACTGGTTAACTTTAGACAGTATCTCTTTACTCTCCACTTTATTTCTTTTTATTGGTTGTTCATAACATTACAAAGCTCTTGACATATCATATTTCATACATTAGATTGAAGTGGGTTATGAACCCCCAATTTTACCCCAAATGCAGATTGCAGAATCACGTTGGTTTCACATTCACAATTTTACATAATGCCCTATTAGTAATTGTTGTATTCTGCTACCTTTCCTATCTCCTACTATCCCCCCACCCTTCCCTCACATATTCTCTCTCTACCCCATCTACTGTAATTCATTTCTCTCCTTGTTTATATTCCGATTCCCCTCACAACCTCTTATATGTAATTTTGTATAGCAATGAGGGTCTCCCTTCATTTCCATGCAATTTCCCTTTTCTCTCCCTTTCCCTCCCATCTCATGTCTCTGTTTAAAGTTAATCTTTTCTTCCTGCTCCTCCTCCCTACTCTGTTCATAGTTGCTCTCATTATATCAAAGAAGACATTTGGTATTTGTTTTTTAGGGATTGGCTAGCTTCACTAAGCATAATCTGCTCTAGTGCCATCCATTTCCCTGCAAATTCTATGATTTTGTCATTTTTTAGTGCTGCGTAAAATTCCATGGTGTATAAATGCCACATTTTTTTTATCCATTCATCTATTGAAGGGCATCTGGGTTGGTTCCACAGTCTAGCTATTGTGAATTGTGCTGCTATGAACATCGATGTGGCAGTATCCCTGTAGCATGCTCTTTTAAGGTCTTCAGGGAATAGTCTGAGAAGGGCAATAGCAGGGTCAAATGGTGGTTCCATTCCCAGGTTTCCCAGGAATCTCCAAACTGCTTTCCAAATTGGCTGCACCAATTTGCAGTCCCACCAGCAATGTACAAGTGTACCCTTTTCTCCACATCCTCGCCAGCACTTGTTGTTGTTTGACTTCATAGTGGCTGCCAATCTTACTGGAGTGAGATGGTATCTTAGGGTGGTTTTAATTTGCATTTCTCTGACTGCTAGAGATGGTGAGCATTTTTTCATGTATTTGTTGATTGATTGTATACCCTCCTCTGTGAAGTGTCTGTTGAGGTCCTTGGCCCATTTGTTAATTGGGTTATTTGTTATCTTATTGTCTAATTTTTTTCAGTTCTTTGTATACTCTGGATATTAGGGCTCTATCCTAAGTGTGAGGAGTAAAAATTTGTTCCCAGGATGTAGGCTCCCTATTTACCTCTCTTATTGTTTCTCTTGCTGAGAAAAAACTTTTTAGTTTAAGTAAGTCCCATTTGTTGATTCTTGTTATTAACTCTTGTGCTATGGGTGTCCTCTTAAGGAATTTGGAGCCCGACCCCACAATAAGTAGATCGGAGCCAACTTTTTCTTCTATCAGACGCAGAGTCTCTGATTTGATATCAAGCTCCTTGATCCATTTTGAGTTAACTTTTGTGCATGGCGAGAGAAAGGGATTCAGTTTCATTTTGTTGCCTATGGATTTCCAGTTTTCCCAACACCATTTGTTGAAGTTGCTATCCTTCCTCTATTGCATGCTTTTAGCCCCTTTATCAAATATAAGACAGTTGTAACTTTGTGGATTAGTCTCTGTGTCCTCTATTCTATACCATTGGTCCACCCGCCCGTTTTGGTACCAGTACCATGCTGTTTTTGTCACTATTGCTCTGTAATATAGTTTGAAATCTGGTATCGCTATACCGCCTGATTCACACTTCCTGCTTAGAATTGCTTTTGCTATTCTGGGTCTTTTATTTTTCCATATGAGTTTCATGATTGCTTTATCTATTTATACAAGAAATGCCATTGGGATTTTGATTGGCATCGCATTAAACCTATAGAAAACTTTTGGTAATATCGCCATTTTGATGATGTTAGTTCTGCCTATCCATGAACAGGGTATATTTTTCCATCTTCTAAGATCTTCTTCTACTTCTCTCTTTAGGGTTCTGTAGTTTTCATTGTATAAATCTTTCACCTCTTTTGTTAGGTTGATTCCCAAGTATTTTATTTTTTTTGAGGATATTGTGAATGGAGTGTTTTTCCTCATTTCCATTTCAGAAGTTTTGTCGCTGATATACAGAAATGCCTTTGATTTATGCGTGTTGATTTTATATCCTGCCACTTTGCTGAATTCATTTATTAGTTCTAGTAGTTTCTTTGTAGACCCTTTTGGGTCTTCTAGGTATAGAATCATGTCATCTGCAAATAGTGATAATTTAAGTTCTTCTTTTCCTATTTTTATGCCTTTAATTTCTTTTGTCTGTCTAATTGCTCTGGCCAGTGTTTCGAGAAGTATATTGAATAGAAGTGGTGATAGAGGGCATCCCTGTCTTGTTCCAGATTTTAGAGGGAATACCTTTAACTTTTGTCCATTCAGAATGATGCTAGCCTGAGGCTTAGCATAGATAGCTTTTACAATGTCAAGGTAAGGTCCTGTTATCCCTAGTTTTTCTAATGTTTTGAACATAAAGGGATGCTGTACTTTGTCGAATGCTTTCTCTGCGTCTATCGAGATGATCATATGGTTCTTATCTTTAAGTCTATTGATGTGGTGAATAACATTTATTGATTTCCGTATATTGAACCATCCTTGCATCCCAGGGATGAATCCTACTTGATCATGGTGCACAATTTTTTTGATGTGTTTTTGTATTCGATTCGCCAGATTTTATTGAGGATTTTTGCATCTAGGTTCATTAGAGATATTGGTCTGTAGTTTTCTTTCTTTGAGGTGTCTTTGTCTGGTTTTGGAATCAGGGTGATGTTGGCCTCATAGAATGAATTTGGAAGAGCTCCCTCTTTTTCTATTTCCTGAAATAACTTGAAAAGTATTGGTATTAATTCTTCTTTAAAGGTTTTGTAAAACTCCGCTGTATACCCATCCGGTCCTGGGCTTTTCTTGGTTGGTAGTCTTTTGATGGCTTCTTCAATTTCATCCATTGATATTGGTCTGTTCAAATTGTGTGTATCCTCCTGACTCAGTCTGGGCAAATCATATGACTTAAGAAATTTATCGATGTCTTCACTATCTTCTATTTAATTGGAATATAAGTTTTCAAAATAATTTCTAATTGTCTTCTGTATTTCTGTAGTATCTGTTGTGATATTGCCTTTGTCATCCCGTATGTTAGTAATTTGAGTTCTCTCTCTTCTTCTCTTCGTTAGCATGGCTAAAGGTCTGTTGATCTTATTTATTTTTTCGAAGAACCATCTTTTAGTTTTGTTAATTTTTTCAATAGTTTCTTTTGTTTCAATTTCATTGATTTCCGCTCTGATTTTAATTATTTCTTGCCTTCTGCTACATTTGCTGTTGTTTTGCTCTTCCTTTTCTAGGGCTTTGAGATGAAGTGTGAGCTCATTTATTTGTTGGTTTTTTCTTTTTTTGAGGAATGTCCACCAGGCGATGAATTTTCCTCTTAAAACTGCTTTCATTGTGTCCCATAGATTCTGATATGTTGTGTCTGTATTTTCATTTATCTCTAAGAATTTTTTGATTTCCTCCTTTATGTCTTCTGTAACCCATTGATCATTCAGTAACATATTGTTCATTTTCCATGTGATGTAGAATTTTTCCTTCCTTCTTTTATCATTGATTTCCAGTTTCATTCCATTATGATCAGATAAAATGCAAGGTATTATCTCCACCCCTTTATATTTACTGAGGGTTGCCCTATGGCATAATATATGGTCTATTTTTGAGAAGGATCCATGTGCTGCTGAGAAAAAAGTATATCCGTTTGATGATGGTTGATATATTCTATATATGTCAGTTAAGTCTAGGTTATTGATTGTGATATTGAGTTCTATAGTTTCTTTATTCAACTTTTGTTTGGAGGATCTGTCCAATGGTGAGAGAGGTGTGTTGAAGTCACCCATAATTATTGTGTTGTGGTCTATTTGATTCTTGAACTTGAGGAGAATTTGTTTTATGAATGTCGCAGCACCATTATTTGGTGCATAAATATTGATAATTGTTATGTCTTGTTGGTGAATGGTTCCTTTTAACAGTATATAATGTCCTTCTTTATCCCTTTAGATTAACTTAGTCTTGAAGTCGATTTTATTCGATATGAGGATGGCCACCTCTGCTTGCTTACGAGGACCTGTGTGCGTGGCATATTTTTTCCCATCCTTTCACCTTCAGCCTGTGTATGTCTTTTCCAATCAGATGTGTGTCCTGGAGGCAGCATATTGTTGGATTTGTTTTTTTAATCCATGATACCAGCCTATGTCACTTTATTGGAGAGTTTAAGCCATTAACATTCAGAGTTACTATTGATGTATTGTTTGTACTTCCATCCATGTTTGATTATTTATCCTTTTTTAAAAAAATTTAGTTTGTTTCTCCATGATTATCTTTCCCCTCACCCTCTGTCTTTACTGAGGCACTTCCTACTGATGGTTTTGGTTATTGCTTTTCATTTCTACCTCGTGTAGTGTTTTGCTCAAAATGCTTTGCAATGCTGGTTTTCTGGCTGCAAATTCTTTTAACTTTTGTTTATCATGAAAGATTTTTATTTTGTTGTCATACCTGAAGCTTAATTTTGCTGGATACAGAATTCTTGGTTGGCATCCATTGTCTTTCAGTGTTTGAAATACATTGTTCCATGACCTTCTTGCTTTCAGTGTCTGTGATGAAAAATCCGTTGCTATCCTTATTGGTTTACCCCTGAATGTAATCTGTCTCCTTTCTCTTGTAGCTTTTAATATTTTCTCTTTGTTCTGTATATTGGATATCTTCATAACAATGTGTCTTGGCGTTGGTCTACTGTGATTTTGTGTGCTCGGTGTCCTGTATGCATCTTCAATTTGTATATCTGTTTCCTTTTTTATTTCTGGAAAGTTTTCTGTAATTATTTCATTCAGCAGGTTACTCATTCCCTTGGTTTGAATCTCTGTACCTTCTTCTATCCCAATGACTCCTAAGTTTGGTTTTTTTATGTTATCCCATAACTCTTGGATGTTTTTCTCATGATTTTTTACCAGCCTTTCTGAGTTGGCTAGACTCTTTTCAAGATGATATATTTTGTCTTCATTATCTGATGTTCTGGCTTCTACTTCTCCACTCTGTTAGTGATACTCTCAATTGAGTTTTTAATTTGGTTTATCGTTTCCTTCATTTCTAGAATTATTGTTTGATTATTTTTTATAATCTCTATCTCCTGATAAAGATGCTTAACTTCTTCCTTTATCTGTTTATGTAATTCATTCTCAATGTGTTCTTTCGCTGCTTGAATTTGCTGTCTCGTATCCTCTTTAAGGTTCCATTCCATCTGTCTAAGGTGTTCCTTGAGTTCTTTATATGACCATTTTTCTGATGACTCTAGGTCCTCCTGAATATTTAGGCTGTCCTGCATTGTTTGTACTCCTTTTCTTCCTTGCTTTTTCATGATGCTCATGTTACTTCTTGTTCTGTTTGACTGCTGAGTTACTGTTTACTCCTATAAATTTATTTGATGCTTGGGAGGAAAGGTATTAGAAAGGAAGGGAAGAAGTCACTGTAGCCGCAGGTTTCAATGAAGTTGTCTCCTCTGCCGCAGTCTGGTGACGTCAGTTCTCTGCCATGGTGGTATCTCTTGCAAATGATGACAGTTTGTTTCCCTCTGTAGGATCAGAAGGGCTGACCAGTTGTTTCAGCCTGATGGATTAATGCTGAGTCACAGCTGTTTGTCTGCGGGAAGCAGGCGAACGGGAGCTTGAATTCAGCCGATCCGGGCTCAGTGTGTGTTCTGAGAGGCCCAGACTGTTCATCCCGGATCCACGTCAGCTCAGCATTGCCCAGTGGTCCCGCACTACATGCTCAGAGCTCAGTCACCCTGCTCAGTGTGAAGCCAGATGTCAGCTCCTTCTGACTTCCCACAGCATCTTCCTCTGCCCACTCAGCTCCCGCTGCCGGCCTGGCTTCTGTGCCCTGTGGCGGCTGCCTCGCTGCACAGGGCCGGACGTGCGGGCCACCACTCTACTCTCCACTTTAAATGATGAATATATTAACCCCCTACTCATCCTTCCACCTGTTCTTTCCTCTTTCTACCTCCCAGTTTCTTATAACTGCATTTTCATAAACTATTAGCATTTTCATTCCATCCTATAGCTATAGTTAAGTCATTTATATCTTGTGAGTAATTCTGGATGTTGAAAATTAATAAATACTATACATTTAAAAATTTTAAATAACATTTATTGAATATTTTCAATCTGCCATGTATCATTTTAATTGCTGTACATGCAGTGACTCAAATTTGTTTACATATATATTAATCCTCAAACAATATTATGAAGTAGATAGTCTATTTTACTCATATTTCACAGACATATAAACTGAGTTATGGAGAAACTGAGTAACTTACTCAAAGTCACATAACAAAATGATAAAAGTCAGGATCTGAGTCAGTATAATCTTGCTGTGGAGGCTTAAAATAGCTTTTGTCTTTTCAGCAACCCTTCTGAAATTTCAGTGGATTAAAACAGCAATCATTTATTTACCTTGTGACTTTGGGGGGCCAAAAATTTGGGCTTTCTTAGCTGGGCAGTTGTTTAAGTGTTCAGTGGGTGCACTCTAGCTTCTGTCTTGCTTCTGGAGGGTAGGTAGATGATGATTAGGGATAAAGGGTAGAATGAACTATATGTGTCTATCACCCAGCAGCTAGTCTGCCTAGTGGCCACTGGAAACATGTTCCAAGAGGGAGCAGAAGCAGGGCCAGTTTCTTGATACCTGGGCTTGGAAATGGTACATTGTTATTTCTGCTGCATTCTATTGGTTAAAAGAAGTCTCAAAATCAGCTCAGATTCAAGAGAAAAGGAAGAAGATTCTACCTCTTGTTGGGATTGGCTGTAAAGTTATGTCATTGGGGTGTGCTTTTAAAGGACAGTAGATAATTGAGACTATTTTTGCATTTTATCACAATTTCTTTGACAGTTACACATATTGCCCCTATTATATAAATTTTATTCACTGGAGAGTCAATATGTGTTAGGATTAGTTTTCATTCTCTATAGTTGCAATATCATCACTCTTAATATTTGAAAAATGAAATTAATAAAAAGAGACCTCTTTATTCATTTTCATCAATTGTTCAAAAATTCAATTTTATTTTAATGGGTTTTATATTTGGCTTTTATTTTTTGCATATTTATGATTGCCCTCTCCCCCACTTTTCTGAGAGGAAATACATACTTACTGCAGTATACCTATAATATTGTATAGTTCTTTAATTTCTCTAGTATAGAGTGAGTATCCCTTATGCAAAATGCTTGGGACCAGAAATATTTCAGATTTCAGAGGTGTTTTTTTTTAATATGAGAATATTTAGTTAGAGTTTACCAGGTGAATATCCAAAATCTGAAAATCTAAAATCCCAAATTTAAAACTATTTGAGCACCAATATGATGCTTAAAACATCTTAGATTTTTGGGGCATTTAGATTTTAGATTTTCAGATTAGGGGTGCTCCATCTATATTTATATTCCATTTTGTCTTTTTTTTTTTTTAAATTGAGGACATCTTGGATCCAAGTAATTCTTGTTATAATTTTTATAATTTATTGTTTTGTATAATATGAAACTGGGATTTCTTTTCATGAATGTTTCGGTGTGTGACAATGTTCTTTATTTTACATCTTCTTCCTTGGTTTTGCTGAGGGATACATTCAAACATTTTCTTTCAGATTACAAATAAACTTTCTAAGTACTAGATGTCAGAAAATAGGTTTATTTTCTTTTTGTGTTTACCTGAAATTTATCTGGGTGTAAAATTCCAGTATCAAATTATTTTCTTTTGTTATTTTGAAAATCTTGCACAACTGTCTTCTAGCTTCTACTACCTCTAATGAAAAATATGATAGCAGTCTAATTTTTTACCTTGTAGTGTTTTGTTTGTCCTCTCCTTCTCCCCTTACTTCTTCCACTTCCAACCACCCCCATCTTCCATACTCTGAAAGATTTCTTATTTTGTTTTGTTTTTTAAACCAATTGCATTAATTTTGTTAATCATGCTTTTAAGTGTTCTCTCATTTTCTAATGTTTCCTTTTTTCATTGTATTTTGTTCTTATTTCATACAGTACATGACTTCTTGAACATGTCTCAGAATATCTAGTAAAATATTTAAGCAAATTTTGTTTCCTTTAGGTTTCTTTGAGTTTTTTAATTTATTTACTTTGGTCCTTTACATGTAATGGGCTTTTTCTAAATGATCATCGATTTCTTGCTAATTGTTCATCTTTTAAAGAGGAAATAAGGAGGTTTCCTGAGAGTTCTGTGTACACATGGAATGCTTGTCATCTGGCATATTTAGCTTCAATATCACTGGTTGGGAAACTCATTGTCTTTTATGCAGGCTCAAGGAAAGAGAGCAAAGCACTGAGAATTTATAGGGTTCTTGCCTTGACTCCATTTTTAAGCTCCATTTCTAAGGTCTATCCACTTACTTGACAATTTGTATTTCACAGGAAATCCAGGATTCTGCACTTCCACCATTGAAACCTCCTTCACAATGTTATATTTCACATCTTTCTTTATATTTCACTATGGATATTCTTTTATTTCTTTTCTATTTTAGATATTTGTTGATATTCACTCCCCATGACCACTGTTACAGATTTATATCCCAGCTATTTCTTCACTATAATTTTAATAACTTCTAGTGGTGGTGGTGGTATGCTTCATCTCAGTGGCCACTTTCATTCAGAAGTTTTTCTCCATATCTTATTTTTCAAAAAAGAAAATTTCTAACTTACTTTGTGCTCTCTTCTCAGGAGGAATATCCAATCTTCTTTAACTGGTGAAAGGATTCTCTTTCATGTTATAATATCTATATTCACTGAATCTTTGGGTCTTTTAAACTAAAAACTCTTAAAAGTAAAGATGCTTTTTATGTCTAACATCTACTAGGTAAGAATGAAATACTCATGTTGGTGTATTACTTCACTATCTAAATTATTGTATTATGGGATGTGGTAGGGCTATTATATTCTTTTCTCCTAGCTGTCCTGGAACTATCTGATATATGGAACAGGAACCTTTACTATTCTTATATGTAAATATGCTTAATTAACATAGGCAGATTTCTTATCAGTGGTTGGTATATTAATCTGGCAAATCTTCCTCCTCCCATCCTGCCAAATTTTTGATCTTTTGAAAGTCTGCCAATCTAGTTCTTAATGGCCCTAAGTCTGGGGAACCCTCCATTTGGACTTTTGTGAACCAAGTGATTGTCTTCTTGTTTCTTTTTTTGTAATTCTTTTATTTCTTGCTCTCCAAATTTCAAAGTCCTAGAAAGTTACTTCCTTCCTCGGTTGTTATTTTACTAAGCCCTCCTTGAATTCTTCAGGGCCATAATTTCATAGCCTCATCTTTCCACTCCTCTTTTTAAATGCATCCTGCTCTCCATCTTTACAATCATCCAAACTTCCCCCTAGCTACCCCTTTAGAGTTTTCACATACTTTTCCCTGTCACTTTTCCCAGTGCATGATGAGGAAATGATTTTTTTTTTGTTTTGTTTTGTTTTTGGTAGCCTTTTAGAAACATAGTTAGATAATCAAGAAGGGACTTAACAGGTAATTTGGACTTTCACTTTTAGCAACCTTAGATCTTTGGGGGAAATAAAGATGCAGATTAATAATATTTTAGATTATTTGATTAATCTTACACATGAGGACAGTTATTCATTTGAGAACATACATTGGGTTTGGAATTATAGCTCAGTAGTAGAGGGAATGCTTAGTATGTGGGAGGCTTTGGGTACCTAGAACTAATTAAAAAAAAAGAAAAAAGAGAGAGAGAGTCTTTCTATGTAATAAACATATATTGGGGGTATTCTGGTGGCTAAATAGCAGTTATAGATTCTACTCAGATATAAATACAATAATTGCATGAATAAATGCAAAATTGCATAAGAACTGTGAAGGGGAGTGGCAGAGTCATGAGAATTTGTGTCTTAGAGGATGGGTCTTTTAGGAAGTGATATTTGACTTGTAATTATAGTTACATTGAACAAGATTACTCAGATTGCTTATACAAAAATGGGGCCTCAGAAAGAATTAGAATGGAATAGTGAGAGCAAGATTCCAGGTGAGATACGATGGCAGTTAGGTATAAGATATAATGTTGGGATTTCCTCAGAAAAGGGGAATATTGGAATTATTTAGAAGATAAAAATCTATAAGAACTGATTATTCATTGAATGATGTCATGATAGGAAAGAAAAAAAGGTGTGAAAGATAATTTTGAGGTTCAGGGCTTGAGCCTGACTATTAGAATGAGTTCCAAGTTTGGGGGAATAGGAGAAGAACAAATATTGAATTCTGGACATGTCAATTTTGGAGAAGTGTTTCAACATCTGAGTGGAGAGATTATGTAGACCACATCTGGTAAGGCCGCTAGTTAGCTATTGAGTCAACTTCTAGAGGTATTGTGTGAATTTTGTCACATCAGGCCACCTTGTGAGTAACAGAGCCAGGATTAGAACCCAGATATCCTAATTTATAGCAGTAAACTTTCTAGTACAACACATCCCAGATAACTATTTAAAGGTAGACTCAATCCCTAGCACTGTTAAAAAACAAAGACAAAAAGGTGCTTTTCTATATGCTTTTCTGTGCCTTATAGTTTCTCAGTCTACACTTTTCATTCACAATTACCATCAAAACCCACACATAATCTCCCCACTGTCAATACCACAGTGGCACATATGTTGCAATCAGTGAATTTATAGTGACTCATCATATCATCTAAAGTCCATCATTTACATTAGAGTTTATTTTTGGTGCTGTATGTACTGTAGATGAGTGTATGATATGTACACAATAATAGTATCATACAGAATAGTTTCACTGCCCTATATATCCTCCACATTCTACCTTTTCAACCCTCTTCCCTTCTTCAACCTTGTTGTTTATACTTCTCTTCATAGTTTTGCCTTTTCCAAAATATCATATATTTAGAGTCATATAGTTCATGGGTTTTTTGAAACAGGAATTTGAGATGAAACTAGATCTCTGGCTTCTGTTGGTGGGTGGAATCTGGGTAAGCTGTAGGCTTCTGCAGCCCAGAAAGCTCCTTTAGTGTTAGCAGCTAATCATAGCAGGGGACACCTATAGGCATCAGCTTTGAGGATTTCAGCCAGCCAAACTTTATTCTTCTTCACTACCATTGAGTGGCATGTTGCACTTCTAAATGAGGGCTGTGCCTTCCAGTTTTGCAATAGACGACATCAAGTCATTACCACCTTCTTTCTAGGTTCTTGTCTCCTAAATATGAAGAATGAAATTCATGGGACAATGGAAGGCAAGAGTGAAAGGAAGTAGGATTTATTCAAGTGTGAGGAATAGAAACAGAACTCTTACAGGAGCAAGATGGGACCCTGAGAGGTATTGCTTCCTAAATGTGCTGGTCTAGGAGTTTATTTATTTATTTATTTATTTATTTATTTATTGTTTAGGGGATTATTCTTCTGGATTTATCTTTTTTAAAAAAATTTGTTCTCCTTAGATATACTTAACAGTACAATGTGTTTTGACATTTTATACATACATGGAGCATAACTTTTTCTAATTAGTATTCCATTGTGGTTGTACATGATGTGGAGTTTCACTGGTGGTATATGCATGTATGAAGATAGGAAAGTTATATCTGATTCATTCTATTGTCTTTCCTTCCCATTCCTCTTCCCTTCATTCCTCTTTGTCTGATCCAATAAACTTCTATTATCCTCCCTGCTCCCACCCTTATTGTGTATTAGCATCTGAATATCAGAGAGAACATTCGGCCTTTGGATCCTCAGATTGGCTTATTTCATTTAGCATGATAGTCTCCAGATCCATCCATTTACCAGAAAAAAATCATGAGTTCATTTTTTTTTAAAAAGTGGCTGAGTAATATACCTTATTTTCCTCTTCCTTTCATCTGTTGAGGGGTACGTAGATTGGTTTCATAGTTTAGCAATTGTGAATTGAGCTGATATAAACATTGATGATATGAAAAGAATGTTCAAAATCTTTAGTAATTAGACAAATGCAAATCAAAACTACTCAGAATGGCAATTATGAAGAATACAAACAATAATAAATGTTGGCGAGGATGTAGAGTAAAAGCCACACTCATACATTGCTGGTGGGACTGCAAATTGGTGCAACCATCATGGAAAGCAGTATGGAGATTTCTCAGAAAGCTTGGAATGCAACCATTGTTTGACCCACATATCCTGCTCTAGATTTATACCCACAGGACTTAAAATCAGCATATTACAGTGATGCAGCTACATCAATGTTAATAGCAGCTAAATTCACAATA
This sequence comes from Spermophilus citellus, assembly GCF_964194105.1. Taxonomy (NCBI): domain Eukaryota; kingdom Metazoa; phylum Chordata; class Mammalia; order Rodentia; family Sciuridae; genus Spermophilus; species Spermophilus citellus. The sequence continues at coordinate 86,026,240 of NC_138183.1, forward strand.
GCTAAACTATGGAACCAACCTAGGTACCCTTCAAAAGATGAATGGATAAAAAAAATGTCACACACACACACACACACACACACACACACAGGAATATTACTCAACCTTAAAGATGAATGAAGTTATATATTAGCTTTTGCCAGTAAATGAAGGAACTGGAGAATATCGTGCTAAATGAAATAAGCCAATCTCAAAAATCCAAGGGCTGAATGTTTTCTATAATAAACAGATGCTAATTCACAATAACGGGGGGAGGGGGAAGTCCTAGGGGAAAATAGACTTTACCATTTTTTGATTCTTGATTTTACTTTTTGCATTTTAGGAGTCTGGTTGAGGAAGTCAGTTCTTAAGCTGACGTAACGAAGAACTGCACCTGCGTTTTCTTCTAGTACATGCAGGGTCTCTGGTCTAATGCCAAGTCTTTGATCCACTTTGAGTTGAGTTTTGTCCAGGGTGAGAGATAGGGATTCAATTTCATTCTAGTACATGTGGATTTCCACTTTTCCCAGCACCATTTGTTGAAGAGGCTCTTTTTCCAATGTATGTTTTTGGCATCATTGCCTAGTATGAGAAGCCTGTATTTATGTGGGTTTATCTCTGTGCTTTCTATTCTATTTCATTGGTCTTGATGTCTATTTTGGTGCCAATACCATACTTTTTTATGTTACCTTCTGGGTAGTTTAATTTGAGGTCTGGTATTGTGGTGCCTCCTGCCTCGCCTCACTCTTCTTGCTAATGATTGCTTTGGCTGTTCTGGGTCTCCTATTTTTTTCAAGTGAATTTCATGATTGTTTTTCTATTTCCATGAAGAATTCATTGGAATTTTAATAGGAATTGCATTAAATCTGTATATCACTTTTGGTAGTATGGCCATCTTGACAATAATAATTCTGCCTACCAAGAGCATGAGAGGTCTTCCCATCTTCTAAAGTCTTCTTCAATTTCTTTCTTCAGTGTTATGTAGATTTTATTGTAGAGGTCTTTTACCTCTTTTCTTAGTTTGATTCCCAAATATTTTATTTATTTATTTATTTATTTTCGAGGCTATTGTGAATGGGATAGTTTTCCTAATTTTCTTTCAGCTGATTCATCACTGATGTATAGGAATGCAGTTATTTTATGGGTGTTAAGATTATATCCTGCTACTTGCTGAATTTGTTTGAGTTTTAGAAATTTTCTGAATACAGAATCATGTTTTCAGCAAATAGAGATAGTTTGACCTCTTCGTTTCTTCTTTGTATCCCTTTAATTTCTTTCTTTTGCCTAATTTCTCTGGCTGGAGTTTCAAGGACTATGTTGAATATATGTGGACATTCTTGTCTTGTTCCAGGTTTTTAGATGGAATCCTTTTAGTTTTTCTCCATTTACAATGACATTGGCCTTGGGTGTAATGTATATACCTTTTACAATGTTGAGATATGTTCCTAGTATCCCTAGATTTTCTAGTATTTTAAATGTTAATAATTGTTTTATTTTGTTAAATACTTTTTCTGCATCTATTGAGATAATCGTGTCATTCTTATCTTTAGGTCTATTGATGTGGCGAATTATGTTTATTGATTTCTGTATGTTGAATTACCCTTGCATCCTGGGATAAACTCCACTTGATCAAGGTATACTCTTTTAAATATGTTTTGGTATGTGATTTTCAGTATTTTATTAAGAATTTCTGCATCTATGATCATCAGGGATATTGACATTTTCTTTCCTTGATGTATCTATGTCTGATTTTGGTATCAGGGTTATACTAGCTTTATAGAATAAGTTTGGAATGATTCCTTCTTTTTTATTTCATGGAATAAATAGAGGAGAATTAGTGTTTGTTCTTTTTGAAAGTTTGGTAGAACTGGGCTGATAATCCATCTGGTCTTGGGCTTTTCTTTGTTGGTAGACTTTTGATGGAATCTTCTATTTCATTGATTGAAATTGATTTATTTAAATTTTCTACATTACCCTGATTCAGTTTAGGTAGGTCATATCTCTCTAGAAATTTGTCAATATTTTCACGATTTTCTATTGTATTGGAATATAAATTTTCAAAATAGTTTCTGATTATGTTTGTATTTTAGCAGTGTCCCTGGTGATATTTCTCTTTGCTCATTAATTTTAGTAGTTTGAGTTTTTTCCCTTTCTCTTGGTTGTCTTGGCTAAAGTTTAATCAGTTTTATTTACTTTTTTAAACAACCAACTTTTTGTTTAATTGATTTTTTTTAATCTTTTTTCCCCCCAAATCATTGGTGTTGGCTCTGATTTTAATTATTTTCTGTCTTCTACTGCTTTTGGTGTTGATTTGTTCTTCTCTTTCTAGGCCTTTGAGATGTAATGTTAGGTTATTTATTTGGTGACTTTCTATTCTTTTATTAAACTTTGTTCTTGGAATCACCTTCATAGTGTCCTAGAAATTTTGATTATGTTGTGTTTCTCTTCTCATTTACTTCTAAATATTTCTTTAATTTCATCCCTGTTTTCTTCAGCTATCTATTGTTCATTCAATAGTGTATTTTGTGATCTCCAGGTGTTAGAATAGCTTCTATTTTTATTATGTCAGTGATTTCTAGTTTTATTCCATTATGATCTGATAGAATGCAAAGTACTATCTTTATTATTATTATTATTATTATTATTATTATTATTATTATTTATATTTGCTAAGTATTTCTTTGTGACCTAAGATGTGGTCTATTTTATTAATTAATTTATTTTAATTAAATATATATGACAATAGAATGCATTTTGATTCATTGTACACAAATGCAGCACAGTTTTTCATTTCTCTGGTTATACATGATTTAGTATCACACCACCTGTATGACATACACGTACCTAGGGGGATCATCTCATTCCACCATCTTTCCTGCCCCCATACACCCTCTCTACTCTCCCTCCCTTTTGCCCAAAGTTCCTCCATTGTCCCATGCCTCCCCCCACCCTATTATGGATCAGCATCCACTTAATCCACTTATCAGAAAGAATATTCGGCCTTTGGTTTTTGGGGATTGGCTTACTTAGCGTAGCATGATATTCATCAACTCCATCCATTTACCTGCAAATGCCATAATTTAATTCTGAATAATATTCCATCATGTATATGTACCACAGTTTCTTTATCCATTCATCTGTTGTAGGGAATCTAGGTTGGTTTCACAGTTCAGTTATTGTGAATTGAGCTGCTCTGAACTTTGATGTGGGTGTGTCACTATAGTTTGGTGATTTTAAGTCCTTCAGGCATAGACTGAGGAGTGGGATAGATGGGTCAAATGGTGTTTGCATTCCAATTTTTCTAAGGAATCTCCTACTGCTTTCCATAGTGGTTGCACTAATTTTCAGTGCAACAAGCAATGTACCTGTTTCATGATTTTTCTGGACCTAAATTTTGATATTTCAAATCATTGGTGTTGGCTCTGATTTTAATTATTTTCTCTCTTCTTCCACTTCTTCCACTCCCTCTTTGTTTGAGGTGGTGGGATATGATCTCAGGGTCCATTTTCCTCCATGGTTTTTTGAATCCTTCTAGGGAATTCAGCTGAATTTAAAAACATCTAAATATAACCTTTTAAATTATTGCTTTCCTTTTCCTATAAGCAGAACTAATGTGAATGAATTTGAGATTTTTTTTTTAGAATATTTTTTCAGTTGTTGATGGACCTTTATTTTATTTATTTGTATGTGGTGCTGAGAATTGAACCCAGTGCCTCATGCATGCTAGGTAAACGCTCTACCACTTAGTCACAACCCCAGCCCAAAAGTGAATATCTTTTTACTTTTTTTTTTTGGATTAGATTTCTGTTTTCCTAATATACATTTATTTTTTAAATATAAGTTTCCAAACTAGTTTATAATGATTCTCTGGATTTCAGAAATGTCTGTGATGATATCTCCTTTTTCATTTCTAATTTTGTTGATTTGGATCTTTCTACCTAATTCTTTGGGTTAATTTGGCTAGGAATTTATAGATCTTGTTTATTTTTTCAAAGGACCAACTCTTTGTTACATTGATCTTTTGTATTTTTTAAAATTCTGTATTTCACTAATTTCACCTCTGATATTAATTATTTCCTGTCTTTTATTGGTTTTAGAATTATGTTGTTCCTGCTTTTCTAGGGCCTTGAGATATAGCATTAGATTGTTTCAGTTCTTTTTAAAAAATATGGACAATTAATGCTATGATAATGAAAGTATGTCTTTTAATTGAAGAGTGGAGACCATTTATATTCAGAGTTATTATGGGGAGATGTTCATTATTTCTAGCAATTTTGTTTTTTTTCATAGCTTTAATTCATTCTTAGTTTTCATTTGCTTAATTATTCTTCTGAAAAGTTGCATTCATTTGAAAGTTCTGGGTTTTAATTTTGAATTCTTCATTGTGTATTATTTCTTAAGTATTTTCTGTAGTATAGGTTTAGTGATCATGAATGTTTTGAGTTTATCCTTAAAGTAAATGGAAAATGTTTATTTCCTTTTTAATTCTGGTTGATAATTTTACTGGATATAGCAACCTTGGCTGGCAATTGTTTTCTTTCAGGGCTTGGATTACCTCATACCTTGCCCTTGGTTTTAGAGTCTGAGATGAGAAGTCTGAAGTGAGTCTTTTATTATTATTATTTTTCCTTCACTGTATATTAAGTGTTCCAGCTCAAATACCGTGTCTGCAAGGCTTAAAGTTCTGTTTTCTATCAATCTAATCCGTTGATACTTTTAGGTGAAGTTCTTATTTTATTTGTGTTTTCTTTCATTTCAAGAAGATCTAGTTTTATTTTGAGAATCTATATTTTCTCTTATCTTTTCTTTTTTGTTGGTTCTTTTAGTAATACATTATATTAGTATTAATTTTGACATAATTATAAAATCATGGATTATAATTTGCTCTAATTCAGTCCCTGTACTTCCCCTTTCCTTACCCTCTCCTCCCCATGTTTCCTTCTCTCTACTCTCCTGATCTTTTGGCTATTTATAGTTTTTATTATTTATTTATTTATTTCTGTAATTTATGTCTTATGGATATATATGATAGTGAGATTCACTGTGGTATATTCCTACATAGGAAAGTTAAGTCAGATTCATTCCACTTTTCTTTTCATATCCCATCTCTCCTCCCTTACCTTTAATTCCCTTCATCTACTCCATTGATCTTTCTTTTATTTTTTATCTCCCCCTCTCAATTTTGGACTAACTTCCACATATTAGAAAAGACATTTGACCTTTGGCTTTTGGGGACTGGTTTATTTCACTTAGCATGATAACCTCCAGTTCCATCCATTTACCAGCAAATGCCATAATGTCATTGTTCTTTATAACCAATACTTCATTGTGTGTGTGTGTGTGTGTGTGTGTGTGTATATACCATATTTTCTTTTTTAACATTTCTAATTTTTTAATTTATTATTTATAGATGTACATGATAGTAGAGTATATTTTGACAAGTTATATATTACAGCATATAACTTATTCTAATTAGGATCCAATTCTGTGGCTGTACATGATGTGGAGTTTTACTGGTGGTATACTCATATATGAACATAGGAAAGTTACATATGATTCATTCTACTGTCTTTCCTATTCCCATCCCTTTTTCCTTCCCTTTATTCCCCTTTGTCTAATCCAATGAACTTCTATTCTTCCTTCTGTCTTGCCCCCACCCAATTGTGTGTTAGTATCCACAGATTGGAGAGAATATTTGGTCCTTGGATTTTGGGGATTGGCGATTGGCTTATTTCATTTAGCCTGAGAGTCTCCAGATCCATCCTTTTACTGGCAAAAGTCATAAAATCATTATTTTTTATCATTTATCACTGAGTTATATTCTATTGTGTGTGTGTATCTCACATTTTCTTTATTCATTAATCTGTTGAAGGGCATGTAGATTTGTTTCATAGCCTTGTTATTGTGAATTGAGCTGTTATAAACTTTCATGTGGCTGTATCACTGTAGTATTCTGATTTTAAATCTTTTGGATATATACCAAGGAGTGGGATAGCTGGATCATATGGTGGTTCCATTACTAGTTTTTGAGGAATCTTCATATTGCTTTCCAGAGTGATTTTACCAATTTTCAGTCCTAGCAACAATGTATGAGTGTACCTTTCCCCCACATCCTTGCCAACAATTATCTTTATTTATATTCTTGATAATTTCTATTCAGAATCTCTATTCTTTATTGAAATGGTCTTTGTCCTCTCTTAGTTATTTCTTATTTTGTTTCTTAGATCTTCTTTTATCTCAATTATTTTAAAAAATCAAGTTTAAATAATCTTTCTCTGGAATTTCATCCCCTTCCATGTCTCTGTGTTTCTTTGTTAGGGGATTATAACTTTTGGGGTCTGACTTATTTGCCTGTTTCCTCATGTTTTCAGAGATCTTAGACTGTGTATCTGTTGAGGTAGATTTGTCTTCCTCTTTTTTGAGGATGTCCTTTGGCATATAGTCATCTCTTCTATTACTAATTCTGTGTTATCTTTTTATACTGTTGGTGGGACTGTAAATTATTACCATTGTCATGGAAATCAGTGTAGAGGCTCCTTAAAATACTAGGCATGAAATCACCATATGACCCACTATACCACTTCTCAATATTTACCCTGAAGAATTAAAGACATCTTACTACAGTGATACATGAATTTTAAGTGAAATAAGTATGTTTTTTTTTTGCGTATGTGAAAGGTAGAGAGGAAAAAGGAAAAAAAGATCGGGGTGAATCTCCTAAAAATTGAAGGGAAATCAGTAGAGGAAAGGGACCAAGGGGTGAGAGGTGGGGAGAGACAGGCAAAGTACTGGGGAGTGATATTGATCAAATAATATTGTTATATTGTATCCATGTACAAATATTTAACAAAAAACTCCACTGGTGTGTACAACTATAATACACAAATAAAAATGTGGAGAAAAATTAGTTCTGTGTTGGTATTTCTTCACTTCAACATATAGGCTTTCTAATCCAAGTGTTAGTTCCAGCTGCTAATGCCTCTCAGTTTTCTACTGCAGAACTGTTCAATTAACTCTTGTAGAGTTGCTGTAACACTATGGGTTTTGCTGTGCCTTCTTTTTGGAAACTTTATTTTATTTTGCTGTAGGAGTAAATTGTCCAAGAATGGGACCTGATATTCCTCTCTAGTTTTTCTTATTTGGAATTTAATCATTGGTTTAAGAGTTTTCTTTCCTCTATTCTATTTGTTAAAGTATTGTTTAAACTTGATGATGGTTAATTTGCATGTGGAAGAAGGTGTATTGTCATTTTGTTCCATTGTGGGTGTAGCTCAACCACAGAGTTCTGTACTCTGTGAACTTTTAGTATACCAGTCACTTCCTGAAACCCCTCTCATAAAAATGGGGAAACAAGCAACAGCAACAACCATAATAATCAATATACAGTATTAGAATAAATGTACAGTGCCTACTGTGGCATGTACACCATTAATGATCACAAAAAAAGAAATGGCAGGGTCAACATTTAACAACAGCAATAATAAGAAAAGCCATGAAATAGTAACATAAGCCATGGGTGTCAACTAATAACCACAACAACTTGAGTGGTGGGTGTACTGATTATATAAAGTCAGTTATTCTTAAAGATTCAAAAATTAGGCTGGGCTTAGTGACACATGCCTGTAATCTCAGATGCTCAGGAGGCTGAGACAGGAGGAGTGCAAATTCAAAGCCAGTCCCAGCAGTTTAACAAGACCATAAGCAACTTAGTGAGAGTTTGTCTCAAAAATTAAAAAGGGCTTGAGATGTGACTTAGTGCTTAAGTGCTTCTGGGTTCAATCTCTGGTACCAAAAATAAAATAATAAATTACAGTTCGTTAAATGGGGTAGGAAGGTAAAAGCAAGTTTAAAGTATTCAAAAAGTTAACAGTTACAGCAGAAGAGAGGTAGCAAGTGATGACTATAAAGAAGGATGAACCAAGAACAAAAGCCCAAACAAACAAAATCCAAACAAAAACTTATAAACAGGAAATCTTACCCCTCTGAGGTCAAAAAAGGGAAAATAACAAATGATTGAGGAAAGAAATTTTTTAAAAAGGAATAAAAGAGGAAAAAGTGATAACATGAAGACAAAATATTATATATATGTATGTGTATATATGCACCTCCATGAGCCAATCAACATAGCTAGAACACTCATGTCCACACATAAACACATTCACATTTCTGCTTGATGGAAAAAGAAAAAAAAGAAAGGAAAAGAAATCTTTCTGTTTCCTCTCGGTCCATGTGTCCCTTAGAGAGAGTAACGGTTGGGGGTTGTTGAACCATCTTCTTTTGAGTTGCTCACTAAGCTATCAGCTAACCAGTTTCTAAGAACAGAATGGGAAGTAATGACAATTGAAGTTTTGTCTGTTCAAATTGTATAGATGGCCTCCTGAGGTGGGGCTGATGGAGAGTTCTAAATGGAAAGTTCAGGTTGCTGGGATTTAGTTCTGAGGAACCTTTCAAGCTGTGTCATGAGGTATCTGCTCTAGAGAGAATACCTCTGTACACCCTTTTGCCCAGCCCAGCAGATGGGGATCTCTGTTGGGCTTCTAGATCTGGTGGTGGTGATGGTGGTGAACTGAACTCTCTCCTGAGAGTTTCATTCTTCCTAGGATCAAACCCAGGACATAAATATGCCCACCTGTCTAGCTTCTCGGATCTCTCTGAGTAGTCCTGCAAGCTGCCAAGCCAAAGGGAAAGTGAGAAGTACTGTACTTTGTATCCATAGTCAGTGTCTCTCCAGGCATAATCCCTTCTCTTTTCACCTCGGTTGTGTTCCTCCAGGAGGAATCTAGATCTTAGGGTAGGTGCTAGGATAGGTGCTTGCATGAACAATTGCTTAATTCTTGTTACGAACTTCCTGGCTTCCAGCCACAGAAATCTGTAACTTGGTCTCCTCAAAATATGCTGCATCAGCACTTCGCTCTCCAGTTGAGAAAAGCAGAGCATCCATCACAATTGATTTGCTGTGCCACCTTTGGATCACTCAAGTTCTGTTTCAGTGGTTCTCTGGGCCAAATTTTCTTTACAAATCCAGTTTTTCTTTCTGCTTGGGTTGCCCCTCCCATCCACAGTGTTCTGGTGCCATAGCATTATCAGTTGGATTCCTGAGATATTCTTTTCTATGTTCAAAGCACCCAAATTTCTTTCTCCATGATATTGAATACACTGAGATTCAGTGTATTCCCTCTGTAACCACCTCACTGGGAAGTAGTATCTCCACTACTTGAATCCCGAATCAAGGAACAACGAGAAATTGTCCTCTTCCTATACTCCATCATCTTTTGTCTCTCCCAAGATTCATTTTTAACATAAAGTTTTATGTTCTGTGATGTATGGGCTATGATTTTTGAAATTAATATTGAAAGGTGATGTAGCTTTAGTGAATTTTGAAGTACTCTCTTGAGTGACATTCTAAAGGATGTCTTAATTTACCCTGTTTACCCTTGAAAGCTCGAATTATATATGTCAGTGACAGTCACCTCAGAGGGCACTGTATGCTTTTGACAATAGGCAAGTTTGGAGCTTTGACCATCAAGCAAGAGCTAAATATAATCTAGATTCTGGGTTTCTCATTGTATTCAATGTAAAACTAACTCCTACAAAAATTGAAATGTAGTACAATAAATTCAGAGGTAATGTGCCTGGAGGAACACACATACTGTGAGTCATGAAAAGATCTGTTTTTTTAGAGAAAGTTTCAATGTGATGGGTAGACTTTGATTAAGATTTATCTGTAAAACTGGAATAATATTAACTGTTGTGATGGTTAATTTTGTGTGTCAACTTGACTTGGCCATGGTATGTAGTTTTGGTCAAACACCACTCTAGATATTGCTATGAGATTTTTTTTTTTTAAAGAGAGAGAGAGAGAGAGACACGGAGAGAGAGAATGAATTTTAATATTTATTTTTTACTTTTCGGCAGACACAACATCTTTGTTTGTATGTGGTACTGAGGGTTGAACCCGGGCCGCACGCATGCCAGGTGAGCACTCTACCGCTTGAGCCACATCCCCAGCCCCTATGAGATATTTTTGAGATGTGATGCTTTGAGTAAAACACATTATCCTCCAAAATGTGGGTAGGCCTTAATTCTGCTTTCAGTTGCTTACAGACTTGAGACAGCAACATTAATTCTTTCCTAAGTCTTTGGCCTGCCCTATAGTTTGTAATTGCCAGTTCCCATAAGTATGAGAGTCAGTTACTTAAAATCTCCCCCGCACTCCACACACACAAACACACACACACACACACATAAACACATCCTGTTCGTTCTGTTTCCCTGAAGAACATTTTTACTATGGTTTGACTATGGATAGTGTCTTGCAAAGATAGATATGTAAAGGCTTGGTGCCCAGGGTAATGGTATTGGTGGTGCTTTGGACTTTAAAGAGGCTGGGCCTAATGGGAGATCATTAGGTCACTGGGGATGTGCCTTCAAAGGGGATTGCATGGCAACATCTTTCAGTCTTTCTCTGGTTCCTGGATCAATATATGAACAGTCTGCTGTATCCTGTGCTTCTATTATGATGTTTTGCCCTGGCCAGAGGCCCAAACTAATGGAACCACCTCCAAAATTATTAACTGAAACAAACCTTTCTTTATTTGAAAAGTAACCTGTATCAGGTATTTCATTGTAATGATGCAAACCTGACTAATTGTGCTAATACAAATGTCTAGCTGCTACCAGAGTGAGATAAAATCAGTAATTAACATAACTTGATAAATAAACTCCAGGAAATCACATGCAAATATAAATGATATAAAACTGAAATATAGATATAGATACAGAGACTTTCCTATATAATAGATTAATCATTTCCTTGTTCTTTGTTGACATTTTGTTTGCCACATCTCACATCACACAGTTCAGAGAGCCTATAGAGAAGCCATGAATGAGTTCTAGAAGGTCATTGAAGAATTGGAATGTCAGAAGCTTAAGAACTGGATCTCAGAAGCTTAACATAGGGAAGAAGTTGGCTATGAATACAAGGATGCAGATGAAATAAGGTTATTGAATTTGGCCACTAGGAAGTAACATGTGACCCGTCATGCAACATATTCCATAAACTGTGGTATTGAAACTCTATTTTACGGGCAGATCCAAGGTCACTCAGTATTTTCTTGAAGGTTGTATTTTCAAGAAGCACACTCTAGAAGAAGCACACTTTAGCAAAGTGTGATGGTGTGTGCTGGCAATCTCAGTGACTCAGTAGCCTAAGGCACAAGGATCTCAAGTTCAAGACCAGCTTTGGTAACTTAGCAAGACCCTGTCTCAAATAAATAAATAAATAGGGCTAGGGATAAATAGCTCATTAGTTAAAATGCCCTGGGTTCAACCCCTACTATTCAAAATAAATAAATGAATAAATAAATAAGTAAACATAAAATAAAAATTAAAGGTATACTCTGGGACTAACACCTATAGAGTTACCTCAGAGACATTTTGTTTCAAAGGTAGTCTCACATCATCAAATGAACAGGAAAGTGAACTAATTCTATAGGATTTGAGGTCTGTTTGTGAATTTGAGTGGAGAAGGCATTTTAATATCTTCTTTGTTCAGATCTTTCCTCAGATAGTGTGGGAAAGTTCTTTTAATAAAGTAGTTAAATACAGAGGAGTAAGAATTTTCTTTAATATTTGATTCTTTATCATTTGATGCCATCAATATTGGTAAATTTCCCAGATCAAAATCTGCTGTTAACTCACTGCTTTTTCAGCCAATATATTGTCATTTAAATTATCTACTGTGAATTGACATGCAAGTGAAACACAAATTCCTAATAAAATATGGCCTGATTATATCTAATGTGTTAAATCTTGGGGTCATTCAAGAACACAAAGTTTAATAGAGTTCATTAAAGCTGTACTAAATAAATATCCACTTGTTTTTCCCTGACCATATTTATTTTTAATTTCTATAATAAGTGACTTCTATTGAGATAGTTTTAGGTAATCCATCCATAGTTTATTTGCTCGTACAAGTGCTGATGTGCAGATAGCAAGAGGCTGAATATATGCATAATCAATAATGCCTCTGGGGGATTTCAACTGAGTTTAGTCAGAACATCTATCAGACCTTGTCTCTCAATATCTCCTCTCTCTCTAAATTATTCAAAGATTCCAGGGAAACTTGCTGCATTAACCCTCCTTCCTTTGGACATGAGGGGAAAGAAATTAACCTCAGAGGGGTGAAAAATATTTTTCTCCAGTGGTTCCATACATACCTATGCCTCCAAGATTATGCATGACCAACACATATTTGAGAGTTCTTTATTTATTCAAAGTTTATTCAGAAACATTTCTTAAGTGATTTCTAGATGTCAGGCACTATTGAGGATATGGCAGACAATTTCTCCTGTTTGTGTGTTGTTTAGCAGAAGCAGAACAAGTAAACCAATAAATTAAGCTACTTTATAGCTTATATATTTACATATAAAAGATAATTTATATATCTCTGTATATCCAAATATATATATATATATATATATATATTTTTTTTTTCCTAATAAACAATGAAACAGGATATTAAAATACAGGGAATAGGATCAGCAGTGCTAATTATATCAGATAATTAAAGAAGGTCTCTTCAAGGAAGTGACTTTGAGCTGAAGGTTTGGGAAAAAAACGTAGGAAACCACAAAAGGTCCCAAAGTATGGTTTACTAAAAAGTTGAAGGAAGAGAAAGAAGTCTTGGATGGCTATTGTGCAGAGATTAGGTGTAAGAGTGATATGAGTGACAAATATAAAGTTCTTGTAGGCTGTGATTGAGAGATGGATTTTCTTCTAACTGGATAGTACTTCGAAGTTACTGGAGCATTCTGAGTTGGGGAGTTGCAAGATTCATTTTTCCTTTTTTTTTAGGCTCCTAATATTCAAATTTTTCATAGGATTTCTGATTAATATTTCAGAAAAGTTGTATATAGTTTCTGTATATTCAAGTAGTCTCAATCTATGAAGTTGTATTAGTAGTAGTAGTATTTTTTTATAATTGCATAGTATTTTCAACCTTTTTTGGTTAATATCACATGAAGTGAAATTGAGTTGGTTCCATTATATCTAGTTAGATTTAACCCTTCAGATGTGTTTTATTTGGTCCATTTGGAATTTTATAAACTGGGAAATTTAACATAAACACCAAGAGTAATATGAGCTTTTAAATAATATACCCCAAATCTCATATTTGGAAAATAGAGAAAGAGATTTCAAGAAGCACCTTAGGCAAAACTAAAAGATAAAGAGGCTGAGGAAACAGTTTCTACAGAGCCAAAGACAAAGTCTGGAGATCAGCATTCTATATATAGCATGCAGTGTTTAGGAAACTGTCAAGTTATATAGAACTGAAGGTTTCTAAGAAGCATATTGCATGGATTCAAATCCTAGTTTTAATACTTATTAGGTTGATAAATTACAAGTTACTTTATCTTTTTATGCTTCAGTTGTCTTTGAAAAATCAGAATTATAAATACTTTTTCCTTATAGGGTTGCTGTGAGAAGTAAGCAATTAGTACAAATGAAGCACAGAACAATATCTCTTGGTATTACTCAATAAGCTATTATTGTCATCATTCTCATTTTACAGATAAAAACCATGATACTCTAAAATGTAATTGACATGGCTGAAATTACCCAACAAGTTAAATCAAGAGTCAAACTCTTAAAATGAAGTCTTTTTAGAAACTCTGTGGACATATGTATTTTATGAGTATTTGAATAATTGGGTTTGAGCACAAAAAATTGCTAGTTTTACCCTCCATTTATTCTAAATTCGTATCTAAACCAGTAGTTTTCAATATTTTTGTGTTAAGATACTTTGAAAGTCTTAAAAATTATTGAGGATACCAAAAAGCTTGTGTTTATGTGGGTTATATTTATTAATATTGACCTATATACTAGTTATTTGATCAAAAATATATTAATTTCATTTTTTCCCATTTCTTTACCTGCCAAATTAGAACAATTGTCATAAAAAATTATTGTGAAGACTGAATAACAATGGATGTAAAGTACTTGGCACATAATCTGGAACATAGAAGTACAAAATAAAGTTAGCATCATGGGAAAAAATATTGACCGTATTAGAAATTAAAGCTAATAAACATAAAAAATTACTTAGGAATTCATTAAAAATAAACATACTGTCATGAATAATAGATTTTTAATGAAAATATCTTTTTCTTTAATAAAATATTTAGTGAGAAAAGTACCACTTTTACAAATGACTAATTTCTGGTACAAAGATTCTCTATGTCTTCTTCTGCATTCAACCTGTTGTGATGTTGCTCTGAAAAGCTCCAGTGTACACACATCTTTTTTTTTCTTTTTTCTGGTACTGAGGATTGAATTCAAGGGCACTAGAACACTGAGCCATATCTCCAGCCCTATTTTGTATTCAATTTAGAGACAGGGTCTCACTGAGTTGGTCAGTGCCTTGCCTTTGCTGAGGCTGGCTTTGAACTCGCAATATTCCTGCCTCAGGCTCCCAAGCTGCTGGGATTACAGGAATGTGCACACATCTTCTTATTCATATGAAAGTAATTTTAACTTGACGGACCCTCTAATAATCTCAGTTACTCCCACAGATGTCCTGAGACTACGTTGAGAGCCATCAATCTGGATAAAAATCAGACATTTGAGAGGAGAGAGAAACAAATCTTTCCAAACTCTCAAAATTTACTTTACATGTGAAACTCAGTGGCTAGGAGCAAACATTTCAGGGTGGAGGCATTTTTTGCCTTTTCATAAGATTAGTAACTTGAATTAAATGTCATTAATAGATATCCCCAGCTATCTCCATGATATTTATTGCTTTGTGTACATATAAAATATAACCCCTCCAGTCCCTCCTCACATATTTGTGTGGTTAAAAGAGCTGAAGTTAAATAGAGCTAGTATTATATTTCTCAAAAATAAATTAATAAATAAAAGAATATACTATGAATTCATGGGAATATTAGAACAAATCTTATGCACACACCTATTTTTTTTCTTTTTGTCCCTCCAAGCTTCATGGCATTTCCAATATTGTGTTCATTTGCTTTGTGATGGGAGTTGGATAATTCCAATGCCTCCTTTTTTTGTTAATTTTTTTTTACATATGATTAGCAGAATACATTACAATTCACAATATACATATAGAGCACAGGTTTTCATATTTTTGGTTGTATATAAAGTATGTTCACTCGAAATCATGTCTTCCTGTATAATGATGTCCATCACATTCCACCATCATTTCTAACCCCCTGCCCCTTCCCTTCCTCTTCCTCCTCTCTTCCCTATCTAGAGCTTGTCTATTCCTCCCATGCTACCCCATCCCTACCCCACTATTAATCAGCCTCCTTATATCAAAGAAAACATTTGGCATTTGGTTTTGTGGGGATTGGCTTACTTCACTTAGCATGATATTCTCCAACTCCATCCATTTACCTGAAAATGCCATGATTTTATTCTCTTTTATTGCTGAGTTATGTTCCATTGTATATATATGCCACATTTTTTTAAATCAATTCATCTACTGAAGAGTACCTAGGTTGGTTCCACAGTTTAACTATTGTGAATTGTGCTACTATAAACATTGATGTGGCTGTTTCCCTGTAGTAGGCTGTTTTTAAGTCTTGTGGGTATAGACAGAGGAGAGGGATAGCTGGGTCAAATGGTGGTTCCATTCCCAATTTTCCAAGGAATCTCCATACTGCTTTCCATATTGGCTGCACCAATTTGCAGTTCTACCAGCAATGTATGAGTGTGCCTTTTTCCCTACATCCTCACCAGCACTTATTTGTTTGTATTCATAATAGCTGGCACCAATGCCTCCTTTTTGTAGTTGATGAGCATAGGTGAAGGATAACTTTTACTTGATAATAGACTCAATGACCCATGAAAAATTCAGTTTTCTTTTTATCCATTAGATCTTGGTTATTATTTTGAAGAATGGTCATTACACAGAGAGAAAGATACTTATTTATAATGAATTACGCAAAGCATAGATATCTTAGGTCATACATAGAAAACATTTGGGTTGAACCATTTCTTGCAAGAGGTTCATTCTGATGAGGTCTGAGTATTTGGGGCTTCTCAATAGGCTAGATATTTCATTTCTTTAGGCAAAACATTGTCTGTTAATGCTATCTATAATCCACTCACTTATTCATTCAAAATGTGTTTATTTACTATGACAGACATGATGATAAATATGAGTGACGAACATGAACATCCAAAATTTATATACTTGAGGAGGTTGGGTGACAGATGTAAATTCCTTAAAACATATATGAACTATATGTGGAAAACACTGAATTAGAGATATTGACTCAGTGCTCTGGAAGACAAATGAAGAGAAACTAATTTTATCTAAATGATTAGTGGAAAATTTCTTACTAGAACTGTCAGGAGAAGTGAGGGAAGAGCATTCTTTTTTAAAAAATAAATTTATTTATTTATTTTAATTAGTTGCGTATGACAACAGAATGCATTTTGATTCATTGTACACAATTGCAGCACAATTTTTCACTTCTCTGATTTTACACAATGTAGCATTGCACCATATGTGCAGTCATACATATACCTAGGGTAATAATGTCCATTGCATTCCACTATCTTTCCTGCCCCCATACCTGCTCACCTCCTCTCCCTCCACTTTACACAATCAAACATGTTTTCCCATGCCTCCTCCCTCCCCATTATGGATCAGCATTCACTTATAAGAGAGAACATTTGGCCTTTGGTTTTTTGGGATTGGCTTATTTCACTTAGCATGATATTATTCAACTTCATCCATTTACCTCCAAATGCCATAATCTTATTCTCTTTTAATGCTGAGTAATATTCCATTGTGTGTATATACCCCAGTTTCTTTATCCATTCATCTATTGAATGGCATCTTGGTTGGTCCCAGTTTAGCTATTGTGAATTGAGCTGCTATGAACATTGATGTGGCTGGGTTACTATAGTATGCAGATTTTAAGTCCTTTGGGTAGAGACCAAGGAGTGGGATAGATGAGTCAAATGGTGGTTCCCTTCCATGTTTTCTAAGGAATCTTTGTACCGATTTCCATATTGGCCGCAGCAATTTGCAGTCCCACCAGCAATATATGAGTGTGCCTTTTCCCCTACATCCTTGCCAACACTTGTTCTTATTTGTAAGAAAACTGCCATTCTTACTGGTGTGAGATGAAATCTTAGAGTAGTTTTGATTTGCATTTCTCTAATTACTAGAGATGTTGAACATTTTTTCATATATTTGTTGATTGTATATCATCTTCTTAGAAGTGTCTGTTCATCTCCTTAGCCCATTTATTGTTTTTTTTTTTTCATGTTAAGTATTTTGAGTTCTTTATCCATCCTGGAGATTAGTGTTGATGTGTGTGTCGAAAAAATGTTCTCCCTGTTAACCTCATTGATTGTTTCTTTTATTGAGAAGAAGCTTTTTAGTTTGAATCCATCCCATTTATTAATTCTTTATTTTATTTTTTGCTCTTTAGGAGTCTTATGAAGGAAGTTGGGGTCTAATCTGACATGGAGATTTGGGCCTACTTTTTCTTCTGTTAGGTGCAGAGTCTTTGGTCTAATTCCTAGGTCCTTGATCCACTTTGTGTTGAGTTTTGTGCATGGTAAGAGATAGGGGTTTAGTTTCATTTTGCTGCATATAGATTTCCAGTTCTCCCAGTACCATTTGCTGGAGAGGCTATCTTTTCTCCACTGTATGTTTTTGGTGCCTTTGCTAGTATGAGATAATTGTATTTATGTGAGTTCGTCTCTGTGTCTTCTATTGTGTACCATTGGTCTATCTATTTTGGTGCCAATACCATACCATGTTCATCATTATAGCTTTGTAGTATAGATTAAGTTCTGGTATTGTGATGCCTCCTGATTCACTCTTTTTGCTAAGGATTACTTTGGCCATTCTGGGTCTCTTATTTTTCCAAATTAATTTCATGATTGCTTTTTCTATTTCTATAAGGAATGACATTGGGATTTTAATTGTAATCGCATTGAATCTGTAGAGTGGTAGTGTGACTATATTTTGACAATAGTAATTTTGCCTATCCAAGAGCATGGGAAATCTTTCCATTTTCCAAGGTCTTCTTCAATTTCGTTCTTTAGTGTTCTGCAGTTTTCATTGCAGTGGTCTTTCTCCTTTTATGTTGATTCCCAAGTATTTTATTTTATTTTTTTGAGGATATTGCGAATGGGGTAGTTTTCCTAATTTCTCTTTCAGAGGATTCATCACTGATGTATAGAAATGCATTTGATTTATGGGTATTGATTTTATATCTTGCTATTTTGAGGAATTCATTAATTCTAGAAGTCTGGTGGAGTCTTTTGGATCCTCTAAGTATAGAATCATGTAGTCAGCAAATAATAATAGTGTGAGTTCTTTTTCTATTTGAATCTTTTAGTTTCTTTTCTCTGTCTAATTGCTCTGGCTAGAGTTTCAAGGACTATGTTGAATAGAAGTGGTAAAAGAGGGCTTATTCCAGTTTTTAGAGAGAATACTTTCAATTTTTCTCCATTTAGAATGATGTTGGTCTTGTGTTTAGCATAGATAGCTTTTACAATGTTGAGGTATGTTACTACTATCCCTAGTTTTTCTAGTATTTTGAACATGAGAGGGCCCAGTATTTTGTCAAATGCTTTCTCTGCATCAATTTATATAACCATATGATTCTTATCTTTAAGTCTATTGATATGATAAGTTATATTTATTGATTTCCATATTTTTTTATTTATATATGACAGTGGAATGCATTACAATTCTTATTACACATATAGAGCACAATTTTTATCTCTGGTTGTAGACACAGTGTACTCATACCGATTTCGTCTTCCTACCTGTGCTTTGGATAACAATGATCATCACATTCCATCATCATTGATAACCCCATACCCCCTCCCTTCCCCTCCAACCCCTTTGCCCTATCTAGAATTCATCTATTCCTCCCATGCTCCCGCTCCCTATCCCACTATGAATCATCCTCCTTATATCAAAGAAAACACTTGGCATTTGTTTTTGGGGGATTGGCTAACTTCAATCAGCATTATCTTCTCTAACTCCATCCATTTACCTGCAAATGTCATAATTTTGTTTTCTTGTATTGCTTAGTAATATTCCATTGTGTATACATAACACATTTGTTTTATCCATTCATTTATTGAAGGACATCTAGTTTGGTTCCACAGTTTACCTATTGTGTATTGTGCTGCTATAATTGATGTGGATGTGTCCCTGTAGTATGTTGTTTTTAAGTCCTTTGGGTATAGACAGAGGAGAGGGATAGCTGGGTCAAATGGTGGTTCCCTTCCCTATTTTTGAAGAAATCTCATACTGCTTTCTATATTGGCTGCACCAGTTTGCAGTCCCACCAGCAGTGTATGAGTGTACCTTTTTCCCCACATCCTCACTGACACATATTGTTGTTTGTATTCATAATAGCTGCCATTCTGACTGGAGTGTGATGAAATCTTAGAGTGGTTTTGATTTGCATTTTTCTAATTGCTAGAGATGATGAACATTTTTTCATGTATTGGTTGATGATGATTGTACATCATCTTCTAAGAAGTGTCTCTTCAGTTCCTTGGCCCACTTACTGATTGGGTTATTATTTTTTTTTGGTGCTTAGCTTTTTGAGTTCTTTATATACCCTAGAGATAAGTACTCTTTCTGATGTGTGAGGGGTAAAGATTTGCTCCCAAGATGTAGGCTCTCTATTTACCTCACAGATTGTTTCTTTTGCTGAGAAGAAGCTTTTTAGTTTGAGTCCATCCCATTTATTGATCCTTGATTTTAATTCTTGCACCATAGGAATCTTATTAAGTAAGTTGGTGCTTAATTCCACATGATGGAGATTAGGGCCTATTTTTTCTTCTATTAAATGCAGGGTCTCTGATTATATTAATAAGTCCTTGATTCATTTTGAGTTGAATTTTTTGCATGGTGAGAGATAGGGGTTTAAGTTCATTTTGTTGCATATGGAGTTCCAGTTTTCCCAGTACAATTTGTTGAAGAGGCTATCTTTTCTTTTTTCTTTTTTTTTTTTTTTTAATTTTTTATTGATTATTTAAAGCATTACATAGCTCATGATATATCATCTTTCATACATTAGACTCAAATTGTGTTTTGAACTCCCATTTTCACCCCAAATATAGATTGCAGAATCACATCTGTTACATATTCACATTTTTACATAATGCCATATTAGTGTCTGTTGTATTCTGCTACCTTTCCTAACCCCTACTATCACCCCTCCCCTCCCCTCCCCTCCCATCTTCCCTCTCTATCTCCCCTGCTGTTGTTCAATTCTCTCCCTTTTTTTCCCTCCCCCTTGCCCCTCATAGCCTCTTGTAATTTTATGTATCCTTGAAGGTCTCCTACCATTTCCATATGCTTTCCCTTCTCTCTCCGTTTCTCTCCCCCCATTCGTCTTTGTTATCTGTAGTCTTTTCCACATGCTTGAAGAGGCTATCTTTTCTTCATTGTGTGTTCTTGGCACCTTTATCTAATATAAGATAATTGTAGTTTTGTGGGTTAGTCTCTTGTTTCCTCTATTCTGTACCTTTGGTCTATCAGTCTGTTTTGGTGCCAATACCATGTTGTTTTTGTTACTATTTCTCTGTAGTATAGTTTAAGGTCTGGTATTGTAATGCCACCTGCTTCACTCTTCCTGCTAAGGATTGCTTTAGCTATTCTGAGTCTCTTATTTTTCCAGATGAATCATGATTGCTTTTTCTATTCATATGAGGAATGTCATTGGAATTTAGATGAGAATTTCATTAAATCTGTAGAGTGCTTTTGGAAGTATGGTGATTTTGATAATATTAATTTTGCCTATCCAAGGGCAAGGTAGATTTTTCATCTTCTAAGGTCTTTTTTGATTTCTTTATTTAGGGTTCTGTAATTTTCATTATATAGGTCTTTCACTTCTTTCATTAAGTTTTATGGGTGTTTACTTTATATCCTGCTACTTTGCTGAATTCATTTACTAGTTCTAGAAGTTTTCTGGTGGAACTTTTAGGGTCTTTCAGGTATAGAATCATATCATCATCAAATAGTGCAAATTTGAGTTCTTCTTTTCCTATATGTATCCCTTTAATTTCTTTCTTCTGCCTAATTTCTCTGGCTAGAGTTTCAAGGACTATGTTGAATAGAAGTGGTAAAAGAGGGCATCCCTATCTTGTTCCAGTTTTTAGAGGGAATACTTTCAATTTTTCTCCATTTAGAATGATGTTGAACTTGTGTTTAGCACAGATAGCTTTTACAATGTTGAGGTATGTTCCTACTATCTCTAATTTTTCTAGTGTTTTGAACATGAGAGGGTTCTGTATTTTGTTAAATGCTTTCTCTGCATCAATTGATATAACCATATGATTCTTTAAGTCTATTGATGTGATGAGTTATATTTATTGATTTTCAAATGTTGAACCAAACTTGCATCCCTGGAATGAATCCCATTTGATTATATGGTGCACTATTTTTTAAAAATACGTTTTTGTAAGCAATTTGCCAGAATTTATTGAGAATTTTTGCATCAATGTTCATCAGAGATATTCGTCTAAATTTTCTTTCCTTAATGAGTCTCTGCCTGGTTTTGGTATCAGTTGATACTAGCTTTATAGAATGAGTTTGGAAGGGTTCCCTCATTTTCTATTTTATATAATAATTTGAGCAGTACTGCTATAAATTCTTCTTTGTAGTGCTTGTACATCCCAGCTGTGAATCGGTCTGGTCCCAGGCTTTTCTTGGTTGGTAGACTTTTGATGGTGTCTTCTATTTTCTTGCTTGAGATTGATCTGTTTAAATTGTGTATGTCCTCTTGACTCAGTTTGGGTTGATCATATACCTCTAGAAATTTGAATGGTGTCTTTGAGGTTTTCTATTTTTCTGGAGTTATAAATTTTCAAAATAGTTTCTAATTGTCTTCTGTGTTTCAATAGTGTCTGTTATGATAATTCCTTTTTCATCAAAAATTTTAATATTTTAAGTTTTCTCTTTGTTTTCAATAGAGTGGCTAAGGGTTTGTCAATTTTGTTTATTTGTTTTTCAAAAAACAAGCTTTTTGCTTTGTCAATTTTTTCAATTTCATTGATTTCTGCTCTGATTTTAATTATTTCCTGTCTTCTAGGGCTTTGAGCTGTAATGTCAGGTCAATTATTTGTTGATTTTTTTTCTTCTTTTAATGAATAAACTCCATGCAGTGAACTTTCCTCATAGCACTGCCTGTATAGTGACCCATAGATTTTGATAAGTTGTATTGGAGTTCTCATTTATCTCATTTAAGGTTTTTTTTTTTTTAAATCTCCCTGATGTCATTCAATAGCATATTGTTTAGTTGCCAGGTGTTGGAGTAGCTTCTATTTTTGTTTTATCATTGATTTCTAATTTCATTCCATTGTGGTCAGATAGAATGCATGGTAGTATCTCTATTTTTTTGTATTTGCTAAGACTTGCTTTGTGGCATAACATATAGTATATTTTAGAGAAGGATCCATGTGCTGCAGAGAAGAAAGATATTTGCTTGTTGCTGGATGGAATATCCTATGTATGTTTGGTAAGTATAATTTAATAATTATATTATTGGGTTCCATAGTTTCTTTGTTTAGTTTTTGTTTGGAAAATCTATACAGTTGTCTTACTTAAAGTAATCCAGTATTATTTTGTTTTGGTCTATTTGTTTTTCGTAGTTGTGAAAAGTTTGTTTGATATACATAGATGTCCCATTGTTTGGAGCATAGGTCTTTATGATTGTTATGTCTTGTTGATATATGAATCCCTTAAGCAGTATGAAATGTTCTTCTTTATCTCCTTTCACTAACTTTGGTTTGAAGTCCACCTTATCTGATATGAGGATGAAAATCCCTGCTTGGTGGTCTATGTGAGTGGTACATTTTTTCCCACTCTTTCACCTTTAGTCTGTGGATGTCTTTTCCTATGAGATGAGTCTCTTGAAGGCAGCATATTGTTGGGTCTTTTTTTTTAAATCCAATCTGTCAACCTGTGTCTTTTATTGATGAGTTTAGGCCATTTACATTCAGGGTTATTTCTGAAATATGATTTGTATTCCTGGTCATTTTTGTTTATTTTTGGTTTTAAACTTGACTTGGTTTCTACTTTGATTGGCCATTTCTTTAGTGTAGTTCCTCTCTTTGCTGATTTTCATTGTTGTTTTTCATTTCCTCCTCCTGCAATATTTTGCTGAGAATGCTCTGCAGTGCAGGCTTTCTCACTGTAAATTCTTTTAACTTTTGTTTATCATGAAGGGTTCTTATTTCATCATCAAATCTGAAGCTTAATTTTGCTGGATATGAGATTCTTGGTTGGCATCCATTTTCTTTCAGAGCTTGGTATATGTTGTTCCAAGATTTCCTGGCTTTGAGGGTCTGGGTTGAAAAATCTGCTGAGAAATGAATTGGTCTACCCCTATATATGATCTTACTCCACTCTCTTTCAGCCTTTAAGATTCTATCCTTATGCTCAACATTTTCATTATAACGTGTCTTGGTATGGATCTGTTGTAATTTTGTACATTTGGTGTCCTGTAAGCCTCTTATGTTTGATTTTTTTCAACTCATTCTTTATGTTTGGGAAATTTTCTGATATTATCTCATTAAAGAGATTGTGCATTCCTTTGGTTTGAAACTCTTTGCCTTCCTCTATCTCAGTAACTCTTAGATTTGGTCTTTTGATGCTATCCCATAATTTTTGATTGAATGTCTGTTCATGGATTGCTACCATTTTAACTGTGTAGTCAACTTTATTTTGAAGATTATATATTTTTTTAATTTGTTATCTGATGTTCTGTTTTGCAAGTGATCTAGTTGTTGATTATGCTTTCTATTGAGTTTTTTATTTGATTTATTGCATCCTTCATTTCAAGGATTTATGAGGTTTTTTTTTCAGAATCTCTATCTCTTTCTTGAAGCCATCTTTTGCTACCTGTATTTCCTCCTTTATCTCTTTATGGAGTGATCAATTTTTGCCTGTATTTGCTCACTTAGGTCAGTCTTTAACTCTTAGATCATTTTAATTATATACATTCTGAACTCCTTCTCTGACATTTCATCAACTGTGCTGGCCATGGATTTTATTATTATAGTATTTTGGTTTTTTGGGGGGCACTTTTCTCCCTTTTTTTAATGTTTTCTATGTGTCTCCCTTTCTTGAAGTGTAGATCTGAGGTATTAAAGTTTCTACCCTATAATCTCATAGTTTCCCTGCAGATTACTTGTATCTCACCTTGGTGCTGAGCTACTAGTCCCTGCCAGTGAACCATGGTAAATGCAACTGCCACTAAAGGTGGTGGTGGAAATAGCAGAGGTAATTCAGGATAGCAGGGTGGGTGTCCCAAGATGCCTGCAACCAATTTCAGAGATGTGGCTGAAAGGGTGGGCTACCTCTTCAGAGATGCAGCTACCTCCAGGCCCTATCTGTAGTCTCAAGGTGGAGGCTACTTCATGGGGAGGGATATGATGATGGTGGCAGTGTCCCAGGATGGAGGTGGGCTAGGCCTGGGTTCCAGTGTGGGTTGCCAGTCCATGGTGGTGGTCCTGGGCTGAGGCATTGTCCTTCTAGTTGGCAGGCCATGTTGCTACTAACCTTGGCCTAGGCTCCTGCAAACCAAGAATCTCATATCCAGCAAAATTAAGCTTAATTAAGCAGAGTGGTTCTAGGCCTGATCCTGGACTCCACTGTGGGACTGTCAGTTGGCGGGGTGGTCCTGGGCCAGGGCCTGGGCTCTGGTGGGGGTTTGCTGGTTGACCAGGCATTCTTGATGAAAGAATCCAGTATGTATGGGTTTGGAATTGTGAAAAGGCCTGAAGTGTACATGAGTTGGAACTGGAAATAGGGTTTACATGATTGGAGGCTAGTGCAAGGCTGGAAAGAAGAGCTGTGGTCAGACTGGGACAGGTTCTCCAGGTTGAAAAGGGGATTTACTCTTATTCCTGTAAGCCTCAGAGAACTATGTGTGGGTTGTTTTCTGTTGAGATGTAGGTTTTAGAAGGATCTTCCTGCTGGTGGATAGACAGGATGATATGTTAGGATATGAAATTAATGCTCCATGATGGTTTTCTCTACTAATACAATGGTGTAGGAAAAGAAGGCAGACACTGGGGAGAGCTGAAAGGGTGTGTAGAAGCTTGAATCAGCTAGACCAGAGATTGGATGTGGAGAACAAGAGTGATAGCCTAAAGACGACTCATAGGAAACTTAGCTGGTGAATTAAAATGACTACCAAGCCAGATACAGAAAACTAGAGCAATAATAGGAGTTGGTAGAAATGCTGATACAGATTTTAAGTACTTTGAATTTGACTAACCTGTGTAGATGGCACTTAGAAATAAGTGTCTCAAGAGAGGTTGTGAAGAAATGTTTTCATTCTAAAAATTTCTTTAACATATCCAGTCTATATTTCACATGAACTTGATGACAAACTCTTTGGATGTATTATATGTGTAGTTAGAAATAAAATTTTTAAAGGCTTCTACGTGTGTGTGTGTGTGTGTGTGTGTGTGTGTGTGTTCCTGCCATTTAAAAAGGGCTAGGCACAAATTAGGAAATAAACATCTAAAGGCTTTCTTGAAGTCTCAGAGTAGAATTAGAGAATGAAGGCAAAACAGAATACTTTAGAAAATTGACAAATTGTAGCCATTTAGAGGATTGAAAAAGAAAAAAGAAAATTCTCTGGAAGGAATTATGGTAAGAAGTAGGGAGACAGATGGAATCCAGAGATATAAAGAAAAATGAAATATAAGGACGATGATTTTAAAATAATTTTAGCACTAACAATAATCGGAAGAAAAATGGTTGCTGGAGCAATTTTCTAAGAAGGACTGTAAAAAAAGTTCTTGTACTGTTACATACTTTAGACAATATAAACAAAAATATTATTTAAGGTTAATTAAGGTAATTGAATTTGATAATTTTCATAAAAAAGTTTGGTCTCTACACATATAAACTCTAAATAAATAAAATTGTTATTTGGAGTACTGTAGTTTGAGCCCAGGGGTGCTTTACTTCTGAGTTATATCCCAAGCCTTGTTTATTTTATTTTGAGACAGGGTATTATTAAGTTGCTCAGACTGGCTTCAAACTTGAGATCCTCCTGCCTAAGCCTCCCAACTTGCTGGGATTATAGTTAAAAGTGCTGTTTCTTTTCAATAATTAAAATGAAACAATGAACATCATCTTAAACACCTTAAAAATGGTGCTTCAGGGGATTTATACTGCCTAGAGAGAGAATATTGACTATGGATTGATTGAAGGATAAATTCATACAGTATAGGGATAGATATAAACTCAATGGAATGGACTAGAGTCTTTTGCTACAGCAGTGGTGATAATTTGGTCAAGTATATGTTTACCCTTGTTGATTTTCAGGCCATATGTTTTCTGTGTCATGTCCATGTATCATCACTGCATCTAAAGTTATTTAAAAATCATCACTTTGGTTACTTTGTAACAGGTATTGTTTTTTCTTTAGAAACTGTTAAATGTCTGATTAACTTTAGTGAACAGTGTCTAGGTGATCCATATCTGATCCATACTATTACTTTAACTCTGTCCATAATATTCAAGCAGAAATAGCTTAAGAGAAGCTGCCAGTTTAATGAGATGGTGTTGTATATCTGTTAAATAAAAAGCTTGCTAAGGCTGGTACCTTGGGGCAAAGGCTCTTTAGATTAAAATCAGTGACTCTTTTAGTTCCCTTTTCTCTGTCAAGTATAAGAGAAGGACACACTGGGAAGCCTTGAGGAGAGCAAGGACTTTAATTGAGGGAGAGGAGGGCTTGGACTATGTTTCCCAATTATATATGGTCTTTCAAATATCAGAGGTGTGAATCCAAATACTTTGCAACTTACTGGAAACTATAGCCCAATTAAATAAATGACCATTTAGTTCAAAGAAATTTAAAAGGATTTTTCTTAAGCAACCTACTTACATATTATAATCTCATATCCCTGGAGAACTTAAGATTCTGAATGTGAAATTATAACTTACCATTTTTTCCTTATATGGTTCTTCTTTGATATGTATATAAATATTTTTTACCTATGTCTGCTATATATTCAGAATTTTCTTTTCAGTATAATTTTCTGATGACCAGCACTCTTCACTTATAGTTACTATCACGATATTACTTTTATGGCTTCCATTCTCCATTTCAGTGAAAAGGAAATATAACAGGGCAACTGGTGTTAATAACCAATTTTAGGAGAATATTGCTTAAATAGTTTCTCAATTATGTTCCAATTGGTTTCTTGTGTTGATAAAATAAAAGCTTCCTTAACAGTAGGGTTCGTGTTGTAAAGTTGAGTTGAAGTTTGAGAATTCTTGCTGTTATTTAACATTTAAGTGCACTCAATTTTCCTGACTCATATTTTTGACACAGTACTCCAGGTTTCATCTGTCACAGATACATTCCTACTTGGACGCCTAGGCCAAATGTTCACCTATTAAATTTTGTGACATGTTGATCAAATGTTCATTTATTTAATATGTCATCATTAATTTAATGAACTGGGTTCTAATCCCTTTCACACATGGTACCATAGTGTCAGGAAGGGCTCAAATGTTTCTACAGTAGTGATGAGGGTGAATGCCACACAAGCAGCTCGGCAGCCAAAATTTCTTGGTGGCCCAAATATAAAGCCTTCTAATTAGAAGTATGTGATGCTTTAATGAAAACATTATCAAACCAGCTGTACTTTGTGTACAGATTTTATGTTTTTATTCATGTGTGTGCATCTATTACAAACATAGCACAAATAGAATATAAAAATAAGTTAACACTCACAGCCAAACCTGTTAAATTTAGTTCAACAAATTGTATGAAAACCTCCATCTGTTTGCTGCATTATCCTCACAATGATAATAGGCAAGGCAGATTTGCTAGCTGAGTTTTATGGAGAGAATGGCTTGTTCAAAAAATATGTAATAAGCTCCCCTAAATGAAACCAAACCAAACAGCATTATTTTCCTCTCTGTGGCTTTGAGTGTTTATGTTGTGATATTACATTTACACAGATGTTATTACTGATCTGTCATGCCAAAAGATAAGCTTTGAAGCTCATTTATCAATAATTATTGCTCTGGCCAATATGAATATTCCAAAAAAGAAAACAAGTATGAGGAACAGATCTTTTTATTTCTTTAATAATGAGTCTTGAATATCTGTTTTCTGCCTTTAGTTACCTTTTTCCCCTGTTACTTACTCTCGGCATTGCAAATACAACATTTGTGTTTTAAAAAATACGGAAGGGCCACTGTGGCGAGCCGCTTCTGCGGACTGTGGTCGCCATTACAAGATGGCGCTGGCCTTGTGGTGGTCTGTGATAAACAACTCCTTCTTTGGGAGAGTTGGCACATGGTTCTTTGACACCCTACGAGAAAGCTCCACGTGGCAGCTTCGCATTGGGTGTTTGGATACTTTATTAAGGCTGGGAGGGGCTTCTGGGAGATTAGAAGAACTCGGAGATTAGAAGAACTCTCGAGAGCTTGAATAAACAGCTGTAAGAAGATTCCCGGTGTTGCGTCTTCCTTGCGGGCAAGGGGGTCGCGACAAGTGGTGCCGAGACCCGGGAAAATCAAAACTTGCAAGTCGTCAGAGGTGGTGCACTGAACAGTCCCGGTAAGTGGGACCCCACAGTCCCCGTGGGTGGGACCCGACAGTCCCCGTGGGTGGGACACGACAGTCCCGGTGGGCGGGACCTGATAGTCCCGGTTAGTGGGACCCGCAATCAAAGCGGAATCAGCTCCTCTACAAAGACAGAGAGAGCCTCATATTTTATTGCAGCTGCACTGTGTACTTTTCTTTTGTTTCTGTGTACTTTCGTTTTGTCCTCTGTATCTGTTCTGTTGCTGTGTCATGGGTGTCACATCTTCAAGCCCGCTTCTTCTGGCACTAGACGGCCTGTTACGTTCCAAAGGCCTGAAAGTGAAACATAGTATCTTACAGAGATTTTTGCAGAAAGTAGATGTTGCTGCACCGTGGTTTGCATATTCGGGCAGCCTTACTATGCCTTGTTGGGATAAATTGGGCAAGGATCTTGACTTTGCTTGTGAGCAGGGCATATTGGAGGGTGGGGTGATTCCCCTTTGGAAGATAGTCCGTAGTTGCCTCACAGATGGCAGATGTCATGACGCACTTGCTAAAGGACAGGAGGTTTTAGAAAAGTTACATGAGGAGAAATCGGAGACAGCAGGCAGTGAGATATCTCAGGAGGATGGGAGCGTGCGGAGCGAGAAGCAGGGGGGGAAACGCTTGTATCCAGATCTCAGTGCGCTGCGCACACCCCCATGTGGAAGCGGGTCAGAAGAAGAGGAGGATGAGGAGGAGGAGCTTGGGAGGCTGTCTCGCCAGCTAGGGAGTTTAGCTGCTGGAGAAGGGAACGAAGATAGACCGGGGCTCAAGAAATGTGATCCTCCGGACCCACCGCCGTATGGTGGGGTGTTTCGGGGAGGGCTTTCCATGCTCAAACATGGAAGGCTGTTAACGCTGAGATGGGTCTTGCTTATCCAGTTTTTCAGGATGAGAATAGGGGAAGATTTTCGGAGCCTTTAGATTTCAAAATTGTGAAGACCCTGGCAGAGTCTGTACGCACTTATGGGGTGGATGCCGCCTTCACATTAACTCAGGTGGAGAGTCTGTCTAGATTCTGTATGACTCCCTCTGATTGGGCTAGCCTTGTTCGGGCTTGTGTTTCTCCGGGCAAGTATTTGGACTGGAGAGCATTTATGCTAGAGGGCGCAATAGAGCAGGCCGCCCAAAACCATGCAGCAGGACATCCTCATTGGGATAAGGACATGCTTTTGGGGCAAGGTAGATTTGCTAATCAACAGACAGGATTCCCTCCTGAGGTATATGATCAAATTAATAACATTTGCATTCGGGCATGGAAGTCACTTCCAAATAGAGGAGAAGTGTCTGGTAATTTGACCAAGATTTTACAAGGCCCTACAGAACCCTTTTCAGATTTCGTAGCAAGGATGGTGGATGCTGCTGGAAAGATTTTTGGGGATCCTGATAGAGCCATGCCCCTTGTTAAGCAATTGGTCTTTGAGCAATGCACCAAGGAATGTAAAGCAGCAATCGCTCCTTATAAGAACAAAGGCATAGAAGTATGGATGAAAGTGTGTAGAGAGATTGGAGGGCCTTTAACTAATGCAGGTCTTGCAGCTGCTGTCCTTCGGATTGCAAAAGGGGGCAATCCTGCCGCCAGAACATGCTTCCATTGTGGTCAACCCGGTCATATCAGACGTGAGTGTCCCAAAAATGTCAATTTTACTGGACCTCCTCACGGTGGCCCTTCCACTGGCCTTCGATCACCGGGATTGTGTCCAAGGTGCAAAAGGGGGAAGCATTGGGCAAAAGAGTGTACATCAGTGAGGGACATCCATGGACAGCTTATTTCAGCTGGGCCAAAAAACGGCCGACGGGGCCCCCGACCCCAGGGCCCGCAAATATATGGGGCAGTGGAGAATGTCACACCCGAACCCGAGACATGGCCATCTCTACGCCATCCCATGAAACGCGGAGAGCCACTACAGGTGCCGCGGGATTGGACCTCTGTTCCACCTCCAGACTCGTGTTAACACCTAAGATGGGAGTCCAATTGGTGGAAACTGAGTTCAAAGGGCCTCTACCACCTGGCACTGTAGGTTTGCTAATTGGACGTGCATCTTCCATTTTGCAAGGTCTTCATGTTTTCCCTGGAGTCATAAGTCCTGATACTGTAGGGATAGTAAAGGTTATGGTGGAAGCTCCAAAAGGCATTGTGTCCATCTCCCCAGGAGATCGGATTGCTCAATTACTGGTTTTGCCTAGTTTACATGATCATTTCCCTGCAGACTCAAAGTCACGGACAGGGAATGAGATTGGTACCACCGGAGGGAATTGTGCTTATTTGTCACTAGATATGAGTAATCGCCCTACTTTGGAATTAAGCATAGAAGGTAAATCAATTGTGGGCTTACTTGATACAGGTGCAGATTGTAGCATCATTGCACTTAAGGACTGGTCTAAGGGATGGCCAGTGCAGACTTCTGATCAATCTCTGAGAGGACTTGGATATGCCCAGGCTCCTCAGGTTAGCTGTAGACATCTTTCCTGGAAGGACCCGGAAGGACATCATGGTACTTTTCAGCCTTATGTACTTAATTTACCTATCTCTTTATGGGGCCGTGACCTGATGAAAGACATGGGGTTCACTCTTAGTAATGACTATTCCCCAGTGTCCCAACAAATTATGCACAATATGGGGTATAGGCCAGGTTTAGGACTAGGAAAACATTTACAGGGACGTAAGCATCCTGTACAAGGTCATCAAAAGCTTGACAGATTTGGTCTGGGTTTTTCCTAGGGGCCGCTGAGGCTCAAATACCCATAACATGGCTCACCGAGGAGCCTGTTTGGGTGCCTCAGTGGCCTCTTCCCTCGGTTAAACTGGCAGCAGCCCATGCTCTAGTTAAAGAACAACTTGACTTGGGTCACATCCAACCCTCTACTTCTCCATGGAATACTCCCATATTTGTCATTAGGAAAAAATCAGGGAAGTGACGCCTACTGCATGATCTACGAGCGGTTAATGCTCAAATGCAACCTATGGGGCCCATTCAGAGAGGGCTGCCTCTGCTCTCTTCTGTTCCTCAAGGCTGACACATTATTGTTATTGACATTAAAGACTGTTTCTTTTCTATTCCTTTACATCCTAAAGACTCGCAGCGTTTTGCCTTTACCCTTCCCTCATGTAACCACGAGGAACCAGATCAAAGGTTTGAGTGGATAGTGTTGCCGCAGGGAATGGCTAATAGTCCCACAATGTGTCAGATGTATGTAGGGAAGACACTTGTGCCCCTCAGACAAAAGTACTCCTCCATCAAGATCATTCATTATATGGATGATGTATTATTGGCTGCTAAATCAGAACAAACAGTTCATGAGGCCTATGACGACCTCGTGAAGTTGTTAGCACAATGTGGGTTGCATATAGCACCTGAAAAGGTTCAAACAGGAGATTCTATTAAGTATTTGGGAGCAACAATTGGGTATGACAAATTACAACCACAAAAAATCACCATACGAACTCAGGATCTTCAAACTCTAAATGATTTTCAAAAACTACTGGGAGATATTAATTGGATACGAGGATATTTACATATTTCTAATGTTGTACTACAGCCTTTGTATGCTACTCTTAAAGGTGATCCAGATCTTACTTCCCCTCGTAGCCTCACCAAAGAGGCTAGAGCGGCCCTTATGACAGTAGAAGAAGCTATACAACATGCCACTTTATGCAGGCTCCAGAGTGATAAACCTTTTCAATTATGTGTGCTTGCCACTATGCGGCAGCCTACTGGAGTACTATGGCAAGATGGACCTTTGCTATGGATACACCCACATGTATCCCCAGGAAAATCCTTAAAATATTATCCTGATGCTGTTGCAGCATTAGCACTTAAAGGGATTCAACAAAGCATTCAATTTTTCGGACAATCACCTTCTTCTCTTATTATACCCTATACTAAAGCTCAACTTAATGTTTTGTGTGCTACTCTAGATAACTGGGCTATTCTATGTTGTTCGTTTCAAGGGGATATTGATAATCATTACCCTTCTCATCCGTTACTCCATTTTGTTAAGGAACATCCTATTATTTTCCCTAAAGTAACTTCATCCAGTCCAATTCCGGGGGCTGTTAATATTTTTACTGATGGTTCCAAGTCTGGAATGGGAGCTTATGTCATTAATGATTCTCCCCCTGTCCAGCATCAATTTGCTCCTGGAAATCCACAATGGGTAGAACTGCAAATTGTTATTGAGGTGTTTAAACAGTGTTCTTTTCCTTTTAATCTCATTTCGGACTCCATCTATGTGGTGCAAACACTAAAAATCCTAGAGGCTGTGGGAGCTATTAGTGATGCCCGTAATGTATCTGCTTACTTTAATCAACTTCGACGGCTTATCTGTAGCCGCACTGCTCCCTTTTATCCAATGCACATCCGGGCTCACACCTCTCTCCCTGGTCCATTATCACAGGGTAATGCCTGTGCGGACTCAGCCACTCGAGGTCAGTTGATCTGTTTGGCTTCCTCCTTAGAAGAGGCTAAATTGTTTCACCAAAATTTCCATGTTAATGCTTTAACACTGCGCAGGCGTTTTTCCATTTCTAGAGCAGATGCTCGGCAGATAGTATTGCACTGTCCCCATTGTGTCACATTTCTTCATCCCCCTACTTATGGAGTGAACCCACGGGGGTTGAAGCCACTGGTTGTCTGGCAAATGGATGTGACACATATACCTGACTTTGGTAACCTCAAGTATGTCCATGTTTCTGTTGATACGTACTCTGGAGTTATTCATGCTTCTGCGTTATCAGGAGAAAAGGCACGTAATGTCATCACTCATTGCCTGGAAGCCTGGGCGGCGTGGGGTGCGCCCACGTCCCTTAAGACTGACAATGGACCTGCTTATACTGGCAGACAATTCACGTCCTTTTGTTCTACTATGGGAGTGCAACTTACTCATGGTCTGCCTTACAATCCTCAAGGACAAGGCATTGTTGAGCGTGCTCATCGCACCTTAAAGGAAACTTTACAAAAACAAAAAGGGGGAATAGGAGCTGGACATACTCCTAAAGAATGCTTGTCCTTAGCTCTCTTTACTATTAATTTTTTGAATTTGGATATTCATGGTCGCTCTGCGGCCGATAGACATGTGTTCCCTCAGCCCTCTGTGATTGGCTATGTTAAGTGGAAAGATGTTCTTACGGGCCAATGGAACGGCCCCGACCCCGTGCTGACATGGGCACGAGGATCCGTATGTGTTTTTCCCCAGGATCGCACGGAACCATTGTGGGTCCCTGAACGCCTGACAAGAAGAGTCCTGACGCCAGCTACCCAGCAACAAGAAATACCACAGCAATCCCGCGATGAGGATCTTCATTCTGCTGAGTGCTCTGGCTCTGGTGCTGATGCCGATGACACAGACGACACCAATGCAATGGTGGGCGGTGGCACGGGCTTGGCCAATGCCGATGCCGGTTCACGGTAATTCCAGTGTCCTTCCCACTCTTTTCTCTACCTCGTGTGAGATGTCTGCGCCCTGTGCCTCTCCTAGAGGGGACGTGGAACGCATTTACAATCAATCTCAAGTTAATCTCACAGGAGTGTTTTGTTTTAGCCTTGGGAACGCTCATTGTATCCGTCTTAAGACCAAGAATTTGACTAACTGGGACAATCCATTGCAGTCCAGTCAAGTCTCAGGGAGCATTCTCAGTACTGTATTGGGCCAAGTAGTCTCAGGGGAACAATCAGGCTCAGGAACCTCCGTAAATAGCTCTGCTTTAACCACAACTACCTTGGCTAGTATCTCCGAGGTACTAATTCCAATGCCCCCATATTCTAGTGGACTTCCTTATGCCACTCATTTTAAGGCTTCTCCTTACTGTACCCCTAATCTTGGTTTCCCCCCAACATTCACGCCTTGTCAGGATTATTCTTGGGAGAAACGTCAAGTTGCTAAAGGTTTCTCCCTTTCCCCCTCTCTTAAGAGGTATGTTTATGACTTTAGCAACAGTGCCAACTCCTCTACAGGAGTGGGTTGGTCCTGGTTTCAATGGCTGATTTCCAACACAAAGGGGGCTTCAGCTGATATTTCTGCACTGGCTCAATTGCTGGGAGCCAAAAGTTGGTTGGCTAATGTTTTTGGCACTGTTTACGAGAGTGAGCGAGGTAGTAGACTCACATCTGTTTCGTTCAACTCTCTGTTGGATAATGCCACATTGCCCCCTGCAGCGGTTTGTGTTCAATCTCCGTTCTTACTCCTTTTGGCTAATGACACCTCGTCAGAAATGCTGGATTGTTTTAATGTTAATTGTTTCTTATCTGAATGTTGGGATGGTTCTTCGGCTGTAGCAGTGGTTATGAAAATTCCAACCTTTGTTCCAATCCCAGTTATTGCGGACCCTGATAAATTCCCCATTGTTGAGCTACTTAGAGTCCGCAGGGATTTTGGAATCACAGCTGCTATAGTGACAGCCGTGGCGGTATCTGCTGCTGCAGCGGTCGCGGCCGGAGTGGCCATGGCCAATCAAGTGCAGACTGCTGCCTCCGTTAATCAAGTTGTTCAACAAACTTCTATGATACTTGAGTCCCAAAATGCAATTAATCAACATATTTTGTCAGGGATCTTAGCTGCCAACCAAAGAATAGATTTACTCCAAGCTCAGGTAGAAGAATTGGCTGATTTGGTGCTTTTGGGCTGTGTTGATCAACGTGCACATTTATGCATAACCTCTGTCAGATTTAATGATTCCAGGAATGCCTCCCGTATCATCGGAGAATACTTGGCCGGAAATTGGTCCATGGCAGCGGAAGACATGATCCAGTCTCAACTAACCCAGATAGCTGTCTTGAATAGTACCCACGTTGATCCCATAACGTTGGGTCAATTCACTGATTGGATATCTTCTGCCTTTTCCTTTTTTAAAGAGTGGGTGGGGGTAGGCATTTTTGGCGCAATGTGTTGCTTCGGTATGGTTCTCTGTTTGTGGTTTCTCTGCCGCCTTAAGGCCCGCAATGCTCGCGATAAAGCTATGATTATACAAGCACTTGCAGCTTTGGAAACTGGCAACTCACCTCAAGTTTGGCTTGCACAAATTAAACAGTAAACCTTTGACATGGTCGTTGCACCCCAAGTTTTACGGACATTGCACTGGGAACGACATGTCCTTCCTTGTTATTCTCCTAGTGTTGGAAAGCCCTTGCACTCTGCCGGCTTTACTGCCATTGCACACAGATGGGTTTCCACGCTAGTACTTTTCTATCGCTCTATGACCCGTGCCTTTCTTTTAGGGTGTTGCCAACTTGTTTGTCGTTGTATTTCTATACAGCCACAGTTCAGCCTCAGAGACCTAATCATGACTGGCTGAGTAGATACCATTAAACGCCTTGGCAACAACGAGCTGATCTTGTAGTACCCAGAGACGGGCAACTTTCACGCTTGCACTGCAACCTAAGACAGGGGAATGGGGCCTCCCCAAAGACGGGTAAGCAATGTAAGGGCAGTGAACGACCTAAGACAGGGGCTACTTGATTCCCTTTGACGTGCTATAAACAGAAGGAAAAAACTGCTGGCAGTGGATTCCCCCCGGCCCCCAGGGCTTGGATCCAGCCCTGATTTGTATGCACGTCAAGGAGGCCAGCTCACAGGGCCTTAACAGCTTTGTGGTGTCTGTTTTCATATTCAGCCAATAACGGTCATGTGGGAACGTCCTGACCTGCTTGGGTCTGATGAGGTTCCTGGTTGAAGGCTTCGTATGAGTAATGGCGATTCACCTCTACTCTTGCCTGTTTTGTTTTTAGTAAACGAAAGGGGGAACTGTGGCGAGCCGCTTCTGCGGACTGTGGTCGCCATTACAAGATGGCGCTGGCCTTGTGGTGGTCTGTGATAAACAACTCCTTCTTTGGGAGAGTTGGCACATGGTTCTTTGACACCCTACGAGAAAGCTCCACGTGGCAGCTTCGCATTGGGTGTTTGGATACTTTATTAAGGCTGGGAGGGGCTTCTGGGAGATTAGAAGAACTCGGAGATTAGAAGAACTCTCGAGAGCTTGAATAAACAGCTGTAAGAAGATTCCCGGTGTTGCGTCTTCCTTGCGGGCAAGGGGGTCGCGACAGGCCACAAATGTCTTTAGCATGTAATAGGTTTTATCGGCTTCAGCTGATACTCAAGAAAGCATGGGATAGGTATTCTCAAATCTTCCCTCTAGATTTTTAAATTTAGTTATTGGAATTTACTTGTTTAAAAATATGTTTATTGGTTTATTATAATTATACATACTGGGGGAATTCACTGTTACCTATTGTACATGCATACAATATAAAAATATAATTTGGCTAATATCGTTCCCTATTTATTCTCCTTTTTCTCCTCTCTTCCCTTCCCTTGATCCTCTTTCTGTACTCTACCAGTTTCCCTTGGATTTTCATGAGATTCCTTCCTGTGTACCTTCCTTTTTCTTTTTCCTCTTCTTCCTAGTATTTTGAGAGACAACAAAGATCCTATATTTCTATGTGATATCTATTTTAAAATCTCAAAATCTAAAAAACACTATAAGGGTTAGTAATGTTTATTTCACACGATTTTAGGCGAGATCTGACCTTTAGGTTGCCATCTTGCAACCTGTGTTTGAGAGGACTTGGGCTTTGCTTTTGCAAAAGCAAAAGGCCAATGGAAGGTTTACCTGCAAATTCCATGATTCTATTCTCACTTAATGCTGAGTAATATTCCATTATGTATATATACCTCATTTTCTTTATCCATTCATCTACTGAAGGGCATCTAGGTTGGTTCCACAGTTTAGCTGTTGTGAATTGTGCTGCTATAAATATTGATGTGGCTGTGTCCCTGCAGTATGCTGTTTTAAGTCCATTGGTTATAGTCCTAGAGGAGAGGGATAGCTGGGTCAAATGGTGGTTCCATTCCCAATTTTTAAAGGAATCTCCATACTGCTTTCCATAGTGGCTGCACCAGTTTGCAGTCCCACCAGCAGTGTATGAGTGTGCCTTTTCCCCCACATCCTCACCAACACATATTGTTTGTATTCATAATAGCTGTCATTCTGACTGGAGTGTGATGAAATCTTAGTTTCAATTTGCATTTCTCTAATTGCTAGAGAGGATGAGCATTTTTTTTCATATATTTGTTAATTGATTGTACATCCTCTTCTGAGAAGTGTCTGTTCAGTTCCTTTAATTTGTTATATGTGATAGCAATATATGTGACTATTTATTGATTGGGTTATTAGTTTTTTTGGTGTTAAGATTTTTGAGTACTTTTTATATCCTAGAGATTAGTGCTCTATCTGATGTGCGTGTGGTAAAAATTTGTTCCCAAATTGTAGGCTCTCTGTTCACCTCACTGATTGTTTCTATTGCTGAGAAGAAGCTTTTTAGTTTGAATGCATCTTATTTATTGAGACTTGATATTAATTCTTGCTCTATTGGAGTCTTACTAAGGAAGTTGGGGCCTAATCCAACATCAGAGATTTGGGCCTACTTTTTCTTCTAATAGATGTAATGTCTCTGGTTTAATTCCTAGGTCCTTAATCCACTTTGAGTTAAGTTTGGGGCATGGTGAGAGATATAAGAGTTTAATTTTATTTTGTTGCATGTGAATTTCCAGTTTTCCCCGCATCATTTGTTGAAGAGGCTATCTTTTTTTTATTGCATGTTCCTGGCACCTTTGTCTAATATAAGATGATTATAGTTTTGTGGGTTAGTCTCTGTGTCCCCTATTTTGTACCATTGGTCTACAAGTCTATTTTGGTGCTAATACCATGCTGTTTTTGTTACTATTGCTCTGTAGTATAGTTTAAGGTCTGGAATTTTGATGCCTCCTGTTTCACTCTTCTTTCTATGGATTGTTTTAGCTATTCTGGGTCTCTTTATTTTTCCAGATGGATTTCATAACTGCCTTTTCTATTTCTATGAAGAATGTTATTGGGATTTTGATTGGAATTGCATTAAATTTGTATAGTGCTTTTGGTAGTATGATCATTTAGATAATATTAATTCTGCCTGTCCAAGAACAAGGTAGATCTTTCCATCTTCTAAGGTCTTCTTTAATTTCTTTCTTTAGCATTCTGTATTTTTCATTGTAGAGGTATTCCACCTCTTTTGTTGATTCCAAATATTTCTTTCGTTCTTTCCCCCTTTTTTGAGGCTATTGTAAATAGGGGGGGTTTTCCTTGTTTCCCTTTCAGAGGATTTGTTACTGATGGACAGAAATGCCTCTAATTTATGGTTATTGCTTTTTATATCTTGCTACTTTGCTGAATTTATTTACTAGTTCTAGAAGTTTTCTGGTGGAACTTTTAGGGTCTTCTAGACATAGAATCATATCATTGGCAAATAGTGCTAAGTTGCGTTCTTCTTTTCCTATTTATATCCCTTTAATCTCTTACATCTGTCTAATTGCTCTGGCTAGTGTTTTAAGAACTATGTCAAATAGAAGTGGTGAAAGAGGGTGTCCCTCTCTTTTTCCAGTTTTTAGAGGGAATGTTTTCATTTTTTCTCCACATTGTCCTGGGGCTTAGCATAGATAACTTTTATGATGTTGAGATACGTTGCTGTTATCCCTAGTTTTTCTAATATTTTGAACATGAAGGGTGCTATATTTTGTTGAATGCTTTTTCTGCATCTATTGAGATAATCATATGGTTCATATCTTAAGTTTATTGATGTGCTGAATTACATTTGTTTTTGATTTTTGCATGTTGAACCTACCTTGAATCCTTGGGATGAACCCCATTTTGATCATTGTATACTATCTTTTTAATATGTTTTTGTATTTGATTTACCAGAATTTTATTGAGACTTTTCATATCTTTTTGTCAATTAGAGATATTGGCCTGAAGTTTTCTTTCTTTGATGTGTCTTTGCCTGGGTTTAGAATCAGGGTGATATTTACCTCATAGAATGAGTTTTGAAGTGCACTCTCTTTTTCTATTTTCTGAATAAATTGAAGAATATTGGTATTCGTTCTTCTTTAAAGGTCTTATAGATGCTATCCTTTCTCCATTGCATGTTTTTAGCTCCTTTATCAAATATAAGATAGTTGTAGCTTTGTTGATTAGTCTCTGTGTCCTCTATTCTGTACCATTGGTCCACCCGCCTGTTCTGGTACCAGTACCATGCTGTTTTTATTACTATTGCTCTGTAATATAGTTTGAAATCTGGTATCGCTATACCACCTGATTCACACTTCCTGCTTAGAATTGTTTTTGCTATTCTGGGTCTTTTATTTTTCCATATGAATTTCATAATTGCTTTATCTATTTCTACAAGAAATGCCATTGGGATTTTGATTGGCATTGTATTGAACCTATAGAGAACTTTTGGTAATATCGCCATTTTGATGATGTTAGTTCTGCCTATCCATGAACAAGGTATATTTTTCCATCTTCTAAGATCCTCTTCTATTTCTTTCTTTAGGGTTCTGTAGTTTTCATTGTATAGGTCTTTCACCTCTTTTGTTAGGTTGATTCCCAAGTATTTTATTTTTTTTTGAGGATATTGTGAATGGAGTGTTTTTCCTCATTTCCGTTTCAGAAGTTTTGTCGCTGATATACAGAAATGCCTTTGATTTATGTGTGTTGATTTTAACTGGGTTTTTTTTTAAGTGTAAATTTATTACTAGCCAACAGAGTTTTAATATTTTGATTGTCTGGTTGGTCTATCAAAGAGCCTAGCTGACTTTCCTTCTGTAATGTCCTCCTAATAGGCTTTTTTAAAGTACTGTACATATTTGCAATTACATTGTGCATAGATTCTTGATGGGTAGTTTTCTTTTGTCAGGCTACAACAAAAAACTGCAAATTCCTTGTTTGTAATGTAAATGATTGAATACATTTTGTTAGTATGTTTTTATTCCTATGTTTTGCTATTAAAA
Source organism: Spermophilus citellus (assembly GCF_964194105.1). Lineage (NCBI taxonomy): Eukaryota > Metazoa > Chordata > Mammalia > Rodentia > Sciuridae > Spermophilus > Spermophilus citellus. The sequence continues at coordinate 86,066,655 of NC_138183.1, forward strand.
ATTTTTATAACATTTCCAAGACAAAAATTCCAAGTTTATGCTTTGAAGAATTTATGTAATTAAAATTTCACTAAACTAATAATCTTTTTAGTTTAGGAGTTATTTGGGTTTTGACACTGGATTTGCGCCAAATGAGCATCAGAAATAGAAGATGCTTAAAATTGCTACACTACTTGTATTGGTTGGGGGTTTGGGTTTGGGGGTCCTTTGTTTTACTTTTATTTTCTTTTCAAATTTAAAAGCCTTAAATGTACTGTAAGCCTCAGATTGTTGTACAACTGGATTGCGGTTGATTGCCAGTTTGTGTACTGTTGCTTGGATGCAGCACAGTGGTTGGTAATGGAATAAAGGATGCATGGATCAGAAAAAAAAATTTTTTTATTTATTTCAGCTCTGATTTTAATTTTTTCCTGTCTTCTACTGCTTTTGGTGTAGATTTTTTCTTCTTTTTTTAGGGCTTGGAGATGTAATATTAAGTCATTTTTAGTTGACTTTTTCTTCTTTTAAGGAATGAACTCCATACATTGAACTTTCCTCTTAGTAAAGCCTTCATAGTTTTCTAGAGATTTTGATATGTTGTATCTGTGTTCTCATTCACCTCTAAGGAATTTTATTCTCCTATTTTGCAACCCATTGTTCATTCAGTAGCATATTATTTAGTCTCCAGTTGTTGGAGTAGCTTTTATTTCTTATTTTATCATTGATTTCTAATTTCATTCCATTATGATTTAATAGAATGCAAGGTAGTATCTCTACTTTTTTTATATTTGCTAATAATTGCTTTGTGGCATAATATACAGTCTATTTTACAGAAGGACCCTGTGCTACTGAGATAAACTGTATTTGATGGTTGAAGGATGAAATATTTTATATATGTCAGTGAAGTCTAATATATATGGATTATGTCATTGATTTATATAGGTTATTTGTTTAACTTTTGTTTGGAAGATCTATCCAGTAGTGAAAGAGGTGTGTTAAAATCACCCAGAATTATTTTATTGTGGTCTGTTTGACTCTTGAACTTGAGAAGAGTTTGTTTGATGAATGTAGACACTCCATTGTTTGGGGCATATATATTTATTGGTTATGTCTTGTTGATGAATGGTTCTCTTAAGCAGTATGAAGTATCCTTCTTTATCCCTTTTGATTAACATTGGCTTGAAGTCTACTTTATTTAATATCAGGATGGAAACCCATGCTTGCTTCTGCAATCCACGTGAGTGGTATGATTTTTCCCAACCTTTCACCTTCAATCTGTGAATGTCTTTTTCTATGAGATGAGTCTCTTGGAGGCAGCATATTGTTGGGTCTGTTTTTTAAATCTAATCTGCCAGTCTATGTCTTTTTATTGGTGAGTTTAGGTCATTAACATTCAGGGTTATTATTGAGACATGATTTGTATTCCTGGTTATCTTTGTTTATGTTTTGGTATTTAACTTGACTTGGTTTCTCCTTTGATTAGTTTTTCCTTTAGTGTAATACCTCCCTTTGCTGATTTTCATTGTTGTTTTTCAAATCCTCTTCATTAAGTATTTTGCTGAGGATGTTCTGTAATTCAGGGTTTCTCACTGTAAATTCTTTTAACTTTTTTTATCATGAAAGATTTTTATTTCATAATCAAATCTGAAGCTTAGTTTTGTTGGATATAAGATTCTAGAGCTTGGTATTATGTTGTTCAGGATCTCCTGGTTTTGAGGGTCGGGGTTAAAAAATTTGCTGAGATATGAATTGGTCTCCCTCTATATGTGATCTGATTTCTCTCACTTGTGGCCTTCAAGATACTATTCTTATTCTGTATGCTAAGCATTTTTATTATAATATGCCTTGGTGTAGATCTGTTGTAATTTTGTACATTTGGTATCCTGTAAGCCTCTTTTATTTGATCTTCCAACTCATTCTTCATGTTTGGGAAATTTTCTGATATTATTTCATTGAAGAAATTGTGCATTTTTTTGGTTTGAAACTCTGTGCCTTCCTCTATCCCAATAACTTTTAGATTTAGTTTTTGGATGCTGTCCCATAATTCTTGGATATTCTGTTCATGGTTTCTTGCCATCTTCACTGTGTGTTCAACTTTATTTACCAGATTGCATACTTTGTCTTCATTATCTGACGGTCTGTTTTCCAAATGATCTAGTCTGTTCATGATGATTTCTATTTAGTTTTTTATTTGGTTTATTGTTTCCTTCATTTCAAGGATTTCTGATTTTTCTTTTCCTTCAGAATCTCTCTTTCTTGAAGTAATCTTTTGCTACCTGTATTTCCTCCTTTATTGCTTTGTTGGTGTGATCAATGAATGCCTGTATTTGCTCCCTTATTTGTTTATTGGTGTCATCAATGGTTGCCTGTATTTCTTATCTCTTTGTAGGAGTGATCAATTTTTGCCTCTGTTGCTTATTTAGATCATTCTTTAATTCACAGATCATTTTAAATATGAACATTCTGAACTCCTTCTCTGACATTTCCTTAGTTGCTCTTCATGGGTTCTGTCATTGTAGTATCATGGTTTGTTTGGGGCACTTTCCTCTCTTATTTTTTTCATGTTGTCTAGGTGATTTACTTTCTTACAGTGTATATCTGAGGTATTATAGTTTCTACCCTATAATCTTATAGTATCTGTGCAGATTATCTCTACCTCACCTTAGTGTTGGGCTTCCAGACCCTTCCAGTGTCCCAGGATGGATGCTACTGCAACTATAGTTGGTGGTGGCAATAGCAGGAGTTAACTTGAGAGAGCAGTGGAGGTGCCCCAAGATGGATGCAATGTCTTTCAGAGATGCAGCTGAAAGGGTGGGCCTTACACTGGTTTCTAAAATTATCTTTTTAGAAACCTATGTTTTTGTTTTGGTGGTTTTTTTTTTCTCCAAAATGCAGCTGCTTCTAGGCCCTGTCTGTTGTCCCAAGGTAGATGCTACTGTGTGGAGAAGGCTGTGGGGATGGCTTTAGTGTCTTAATATGGAAGTGGGTTAGAACTGGGCTCCCAGGTGTTGGTGGGGGCAGCAGACTCAGGCCTACCCTGGGCCCTGGCTCCCGCACAGGTAGGCAAGGTGGATCTGAGCTGAGCCTGAGCTCTGGTGGGTGTCTAATGGTGGTGGGATGGACTCAGGCCTACCCTGGGCCCAAGCTCCTGCATAGGTTGATGAGGCAAGTCTCTGCTTTGTGTACTTGAGATTTAGTGGTTTCATATGAGTTTTAGGATTTTTTTTTCTACTTTTGTTAGGTATGTAATGGCATTTTTGTAGAGATTATATTGAATCTGTATGTTTCTTTGGGTAGTGTGGACTTTAAAAACCATTTTTTTTTAGATGTAGATGGACAACACAATACCTTTATTTTATTGGATGTGGTGCCAGGGATCAAACCCAGACTTTCACATATGCTAGGCAAGCACTTTACCACTAAGCCACCACCCTGGCCAAACATTTTTTTAATAACATGAACTCTTTCAATCACCTGAACATAGATGTCTTTCTAATTTTTGTATATCTTTCAATTTATTTTGTCAGGTTTTTTTTAAATAGTTTTCATTGTATAGTTCTTTCACTTCTTTGGATAAATTTATTCTTAGATTAAAAAAAAAAACTTTTGTGAATGGGATTTCTTTATTTCTTTTTTATCTGGTATATAGAAACACTACTGATTTTTGTCTGCTGATCTTGTATCCTGCAATTTTACTGAAACTTGGTATTAGTTCTGACCATTTTTTTTGTGTGTGTGGATTCTTTAGGTTTCTATGTATGAGATCATGAGATCTTTTTTTTTTTTTTTTTAAAGAGAGAGGAGAGGGGGAGAGAGAGAGAGAGAGAAAGAGAGAATTTATTTGTTTATTTTTTATTTTAGTTCTCGGCGGACACAACATCTTTGTTTGTATGTGGTGCTGAGGATCGAACCCGGGCCGCACGCATGCCAGGCGAGCGCGCTACCGCTTGAGCCACATCCCCAGCCCCGAGATCATGAGATCTTCAAAGGTAGTTTTACCATTTATTTCTTCATCTTGACTATTGCTCTGTCTAGGAGTTCCAGTACTGTGATGAATAAAAGTGGTGAAAGTGAGCATCCTTGTCTTATTCCAGAACTTAGGAAAAACTTTCAACTTTTCTCTGTTGAGTAAGATAATAGCTGTGAGTTTGTCATTATATGTCCTTAATTGTACTGAGAAATGTTTCTTGTATACCTATGTTGTTGAGAGTTTTTATTGTGAAGGGACATTGAATTTTATCTGGTACTTTTTATGCATTTGTTGAGCTGATTATATGTTTTTTGGTTTGTTTATATGATTTATCTCATCTGTTGATTTGTATATTTGAGTCATTCTTGCCACCTTGGGATGAATTCCCCTTGATTGTGGTATATAATCTTTTTAATGTGCTATTGGATACAGTTTGTTAGTTAGTTGTTGGGAATTTTTCTATTTACATTCACCAGAGATATTTGTTTTCTGTTTCTGTTGTATCCTTGTCTGGTTTTAGTATCAGGGTAATCTCATCTATAGAATGATTTTATATATATTTATTTATAATTTTTGTATCACTGGACAAATATCAAAATTGTGTTTGGGGCCAAAGAGGGCTTCAGTTTTCTTTTATGGTAAAGACTTTGACAACAGTGAGGACTATTGGGAGCATCCAACCTACCTTTCCCTGTAAGGAGATTTTCTCTGCTCTGAACCTATCTGACATAAAAGAGGCAGGATTCTCACCTTTTTCTCTCTGGTGCTATCCTGGGTTTTTGCACTCCATTGAGATCTTGCCCTGCTACTCTCCAGTGTACTTCTTAGTCACTCTAGTCAGAATATAATTACATATTCTTTGCTGTGGTCCCTTTTTGTGTGAGGGGGATGAGTGGAGGAAATTCTATTTGGACAACTTGCAACAAATCTCAGATCTTGATATATTTTTTAAACTACTCACATGATTCCACTGTGCAGCCATGTTTGATAAGAAGTGCTTCAGCACCTTGCTCATAGAGCATGGTCCAGGAGACCAATAGTTATAATAAGTATCACCTGGGACCTCAACAGGAATGCAGAATGTCAGGCCCACTCTTGATCTACTTATTTAAAATATACATTTAACAAAATCTTCATGTGATTAATTTGCATCTTAAAAATTTGAGAAGCACTACTTTAGAGGTTATTGGTTCTGTTTATTTTGTAGTTGAGGCAATTCATAGATGACAAGGTGTTTACTGATGCTCATATATTTTAGCTAGTGAAGCCAGGACTAAAATTCAGGCTTCTTGTATTCCAAACCTGTGCTACTCCCCTACTCTGGATGTTGGAGTTTGTTATTCTTCAAGTAGGAAAAAAAAATGGTTGCAGAAATTGTCAATAATATGTACACTTTTAGTTTACTTTGAGACTTTTTAAAATGTGACTCATGTTCTCTCTACAGAGCCATCACCTTTCTGAACATGTTAATGAGAATGGAGAAACTAGATGAAAACTGGACTCAGATTGCTTTGAATATTTTGGGAGAGACTAGAACAGTTTTCAGTTTTGGGAACTTACTATTGAGTTTCCTTCCAATAATCTCCTACCCCAAAGATGAATTCTAATAAAAATAAATTTAAATATTTAAATTTAAATAAGAGACTTTTGCTCTTTATTAGTTGATGAACTAATCTCAAGAAACCATAGCATAGGATAAAATTACTAATATTCAGCATGTTTAATAATATTTTTCCCTTTCCGTTACCAACTTGAAGCTTTTGGAAAGTGGGAAAGTCTGGGATTTGGGAATGTATACTTTATTTTTTTACTTTACTTTTGTAAAGGTTCTGAAGACAGGATTTGTGCTGGGCTCTATGTTCTCACTGATCTAGCCAGTGTATGAAGAAGGAAGCTGTAGAAAAAAATGCAGGTTGAGTTTGTGTTGATTTGTACAATCAAACACCACATGGGTGTAGCAGAGTATGTCATGCACATTGAGATATGCTATTTTAAATTTCCTAGGGCAGTACTTGTTAGAGACAGTGTGTTGGACTCATCAGGCTTTTTAGTAATATGTACCTAGCTCATCCCTTCTCTCTGCACCTGCTGTGCTGCTGATTATACTGTAAGTAATGGCAGCTTTGCCTTGGGAGGTTATGGATATACCACAGATGGGGACAGCCCATCTGCGAAGGTGTGTAAACTTCAAATTGCTAGTTGCATCTCTTTGCAAGAGGGCCATGGGGAGCAGGAGGGAGAGAACCCCAGTGGGAGTGACACCCAAAGCCACAATAATTTCTGACAATTAACTTCTGTTTTTTCACATCAGCTATTATGTGTGTTTCCAGGATTGTAGAAAAAATGATTGCTTTGCTGTATGGAAAATTTGGCACTGTATAACTATCTAATTTTCCTCACATGATATCATAATACCTCTGGTAGAATGATTCGTAGCTAAAGCCTCCCTTTCTTCCGCCTCCTTCCTATATTTTCCTGTATTTGATATCCCTTTCTTCCTTTCATTATTTGCCAGAGGACTTCAGCCCAAAGTGAGGTAGTGAGTAGTGTGGTAGTAGCAGTGGGACTCAGAGCCCTCCTCCTGATGGTAGGGATTGTGTGTGTGTATCTTTTTGGCAGAAAACGCCTAGAATGGTGTTATTAGAACTAGGATGCACTTAGGAAATTCTAATCCAAGGCTTGGAAAGACTAAGGCGAGTAATGGAAATGAGTGATTGGATCAAGAGGACTATGGTGGACTGCATAGTTCCCAGCCTGTTTTGCAGAAGAACCAGCAGCCAGTGTCATCTTTTGTTGTACAGGGAATGATAGCCAGTGCCATGAGATCTCATTTTTAAGAAAAGCTGAACATTCTAACTTTATGTGAAAATTTCTGATATCTAAATATTTATAATTCATGGAAGTCTTGTTTTAATACTATGAATGTCAACACTATGGCAGATAGAAAACCATACCTAAGGGATATATTGGGCCTGTAGGGCACTAGTTTGCAACTTGATATGGTCTGACGTCCTTATTTTGTAAAATAACAGGGATTTTTCCAAGCTTGTAGCATTATTGGTGTGCAGAACTGAAAAAAATAATGCAGGTCAGCATGTTCTCCAGTGTTTTAACCTTTGAAGTCAGCTACAGTAGGATTTATGTGCCAGGCACTGGGATATGTCAGGGTTCGTTTACAGATATGGCTCCAGTCCTAAAGAAGCTCACAGTCTGGCAGGAGTGAGACAGACAAAAGAACAAAATACTGTAATTTATTTAGGCAATATGCAGCAAAGAAATAACTATATATACAGAGGCAACACCAATTAGGACAAATATGTTTTGTCTGAGGAAATTGACATAGTTGAAGGATCAGAGATAGACCTGAAGAAAAGGTGATACTTGAGCTAGGTATTGACATTTAAATATTTTAATAATAGTCATAGTGTTTTCTTTCTTTGCTTGCTTCTTTTACATTGGTTAAACTGTTTTATTACAGTGTGAGTTTGATGAATTTTGATAGGGAATTGAAACATTATCTCATATTAGAGTTTAGTTCATACAAACCAACTTGAACTTTAAAAAATTTGGGGCAAGGAATAGGGCAGATATTAAATTCATTTTATACATGAGGAAACTGTGATTCAGAGCTGCTAAATGTGTTCCCCATGGTTACTTTGTAGTACATGATAAGGCAAAACTGAACAGAATGCAAGTCTTTCTCTTTTGTCATTGCCATTGTTTCCACTTTTAGTTCTTACTTACCATGGTGCAATGAGCCATCCATCCTACGCTGCAAACCCAGTTCTGACTTTTGGAGTCCTTCAGGAGTTTTTGCCTCAAATTTCCTGGGAAATTGCTGAGTCTAAAAGCATAATTTTTGTGCCATTTGTCAGAGTGCTACAATGAGGTCCAGCTTTTCTCTGCTTTTGTCAAGATTTTGTTAATGATAAAAGGGAAAAAAAAGATGCTTCAATAATCCCTCTTAGAATTAGGATTTGAATATGAAAATTTACCATCTTTGGTAATTAGAGAAGTACAGATCAAAATTACACTGAGATTTTATCTCAGGCCAGTTAGAATGGCAGTCATCAAAAATACAAATAGTAATAACTGCTGAAGAGGATGTGGAGAAAAAGTAACATTTTACACTGTTCTTGGTACTGTAAATTAGTACAAACACTATGGAAATCAGTATGGAGGTTTCTTAAAAGACTAGGAATAAAACCACCATATGACCCAGTGACACCATTCCTTGGTATTTATCCTAAAGATTTAAAATCATCATAGTATAGTGAATACATACATACCCATGTTTAACAGCACAATTCACAATATTCAAACTATGGAATCAGCTTAGATATCTGTTAATTGACAAATTAATAAAGACAATGTGGTATATATACACAATGGAGTTTTGTTTAGCCACATAGAATTATGTTATTTGCAGGAAAATGGATGGAACTTGAGAACATTACATTAAGTAAAATAAACCAAACTGAGAAAGTCAAGGATTGTATATTTTCTTTCACATATGGAGGCTAGAGAGGAAAAAGGAAGGTGCTGGTGGGGATCTCATGAAAATTGAGATCAGTAGAGTAGAGGGAGATCAGTAGAGTAGAGGAAAGGGACTTGGGGAGAGAGGAGAGAAGGGAAAGGAATGATATTGGCCAAGTTTTGTTGTTATATTATATACATATATGAATATATGCACATAACCCCATTATATGCAATTATAATGCACCAATAAAATATGAAAAAAAGGAAGAAGAAACAAGAAATATGATTTGAAGAATAACCCTTACAAATTCAGTGGAGATAAGAAGATGATGAAACTTTGGAAAGGCTGTAATTCAGAGAACAAAACAGTCAAGCATCCTTTACACAGCTTGTACATTGCACAAAAGGGCCTTCGCATGGGGTCAGTGAGAGAAGAAATCTAAGTGTCACTTAATTCTACAAGTTTTGGGCCTAGAGAGCTACATTCAATAGGGATGCTGGTGGAGGTAGAAGGCTGAAGGCCAGGGTGTTCATGCCTCACACAGGCCTAGTACAGGCCAACAGGGACTTTGGGAATGCTATTAGCATGGGCTTAAGCTCTCATAAGCAACTTCATATTTATAGTGTTTTTTCTTAGAAATTTATCAGGTGTGGACTAACTCCTCAGAATAAAATTTAATTAATAAGAAAGTGGCACTTTTAGTGAGTGTTCACCTTTGTTTTTTTTTTGTTTTTTTTTTTTTTGTTTGTTTTGTTTTTTACAATTGCTTTGGGAATGTCTATCTATATCATCCAACTTAACTCTCCCAGAAAACCTGAAAGATAAGCATCATCATTTTCACTTTCAGTAGAAAAACTGTCTCAGGGATGTTATATGATATGCCAGAGGTCATACTGTTATTAAGTCATGGAGCTGGGATGGACTTTGGGTCTAATAGTCTGGCTGTGTCATAAGAAATCTAAGGAGTGGGAAAGTTTTCTGGGTAATGGAAATGATTTATTTCCTAGCATGGTTTTATTTGGGGTATGCCTATACATGTGTGTGTTTGTATGCATGCTATATTTGTATGTGTATATATGTGTGTATTTATGGTAGTGGGGAAGGGTCAATAGACAACAGAGTTAAAAAGGTAGAGAAAAGAAGTAAATGGGAAAATTTAATTCAAGACCAATTTACTATGTTGGCTATTCATCTTCAATTTCTCTGTATTAATGGAGGTAAGGAGTATGATGGAAAGTCTCAAAAATAGAAAAATAAAATTATTTGCATTTGGCATTGAGTGTGAGTGTGTGTAATGGTTTAGAAAATCATAAAGTAAATAAAGAGATCAGGAGTCAACATTCAACTCGGGGGAATAGAAAATTTGTGCATTTTATCAACTCTGCTAAATAACATCTCTCTACTTCCTTTTCCTACATAGCCTTATCTCTTAGGCAAACATAAGTTATCCTTATAAAAGTAACTAGTTTATCTGTCTCAGTTTGCTTACTTTTTCAATTTTCTTGAAGGAGTTAAGATAGTAATTTTACAGTTTGGTGTAATTAAGAAATTTACAGTTTTTTTCCCAAATTTCTGTTAAACTGTGGCCTACGTTTGGGTGTAAGAAAGAATACCAGTTAATTCAATCTAATATAATTTTACTGAACACCTATCATGTGTAAGGCACTGTGCTAACTTCTGGGGAATGCATATGTAAAAATGACACAGGCAGATATGCAGATAACAATATTGTGGATGGACTGTATCCAAAACAGTGCTACCACACCAGGTAGAAATTTTGGAAAAACAAACAATTTGAAGTCCTGAAAAAACAATATTTAAAAGAAATTTTTATCCAACATTTCTTTAGTGGATGAATAATTATTACTAACCAGAATTTTTCTTTTCCTGTTCAAGTGTTTCATCAGCTTTGATGAGTAAGATTGATTTACATGTTTATTTTTCAGCAAATTTTGGAATTACATGTGGTTACTGTCACCTGATGAGTGCCTGGAGAGGGGGGTCTCAACTCAGGATAAGTTGAATCCTTGGCATAAGTCTTAGAAAAGAATTGATTTAGGAAAGCAATTTATTTAGGAAAGCAATATACATTCAAGAGGGATGCAGGCCATCCTCCAGAGGAAGAGACAACAACCCCTTTGTGTTGGGGTGTTAATATTTATAGAGGTACAGTTGCCAGAGACTAGACTAGAGGAAGAGTCCTGGAGGTTATACAATTTCTCTCCAGTTTTCCCTGCACTTGATATTTCTTGCATCATGTTAATTTTTGCAGGCAAGGATGTGACCTGGAGTGTGGGCCAAGGACATGGGCTAGGTTGCTCAAGGAATGCTTCTTTTGCATTTCAAAAATTCAGGGGTATTTCCTGTATTCCAGTGGTTAAGGTGTAGTTCTCTTTTAAGATTTAGTACCCCCCCCTCTCTTTTGTATCCCCCCTTTTTTTTGTATTCCTGTCTCAGTTACAGTGGTACCTTTTGATTTCAGTGAAAAATTGTTCTCATTGTTCTTTACCCTTGGCCAATAGTGAAGTGGCTCAGCCCTAAACTCTGCTCTCTAGAGAAAAATAGAGGTTAGAGAGAAAAAGATGACAGAGAAGGGAAAAACTAATTCTAATGGGATTAAGACAAAGCTCAAAGAATGAACAGTTTCTTAAAACCAGGAAACTCAAGACATGATGGGAGAGGACAGCATGGGTAAAGGCAGGGCTAATCAAGCTAAGGTGAAAGGGCCATAAACTGAAAGTAAGATTTAGAAGAGAGGGGGCAAGACTGATGAACTATTTCTGGTAGATTCAAAGGTCTTATTTTTATCACAATACATTTCTGCTCATAAAGAAAAAAAACTTAAGTTGAGATAAAGTAGAAGAGGGCCAAAGTGGGGTATTTCTCTTATTGGTGGTGAGAGTCACTCCCTTTTAGTTATGCATTGTCTGTAAGAACAGCATTCTGCACCAGCTTCCAGAGTATATTTATTACCCCTTGACTGGCTTCAACAGCCTCTCTTGAAAGGAAATGGCATTTGGTGGTCTTTTGCCACTGAGTTTTCTGATTGATTACTTAGAAAGTGGTACATCTTGAGATCATCTAAAAATTTTAGTACTCTGTGTTTGCTGTTTAAGTGAAAGCAAAATTAACTAGATTAACCTAAGTAGTTTATCAGGGCAGGGAAAGTGCCAGGTCTGAGTGCCTGGGAGAAGTGAGGAGGTGTCCAATTGTTTTGTTTGAAGCAAAGACTTTCCAGATGAGAGACTTCTTAGGGACACCAGGCAGGTTTTTGCATCTGGGCTGGAAGAATACCCAGAGCTTTGGAAATGCATTCTTGTGGGGAGGTTCAGATAGACCAGTATTCAAGACCTTAGACACCATTTACATAATCTTCATATGCTTACTTGGGAAAGCACCTTCCTTCTAGCTTAGTATGCAAATTGACAATGAAAACACTTGGGAGAATTTGAAGACCAAGTGGGATCTTGTATAAAGTACTGAAACAAAAAGTACTGGATAAATGTTAGTTATTATTGTTCTGCTCGAGTTCAGGACCCCCAAAAGACCACCAGAGACCAAGATAGATGTAAGCAGCAAAGAGGCATTTATTGCAAGCTAGCTTGGTTCTCCGCACGCACACAGCAACTGGTGATGCTGAGAGGCCCCGAGCCTAGGGTTTGCAGCAGTTTTATACACTCTTTGGGGAAGGCAGGAACTTTACATACATCATAGCATCTCTTAGCAAATCATCACACACCACGGGAAAATCATAAAACAACTCTAAAACATAATTAGCACATTCACTGGCGGGAACAAGATGGGTAAGGGTGATGGATTAGTACAAGAGGGAGATTCCTTTGAACTGATTGGTTTAAGCCACGAGGGGAGTACGTGCTGAACTATATGGTTTCCCAACATGTTATCAACCACCATAAACTACTGGGAAGGTCATCTGGCATCCCAGGTATTTTCCCTGTCTCATGATGATTGGTGGTTGCTAGGGGGTTGCTATGGGTCCTCACCTAGTCTGACTGAGTCAGGGAAACCTGGTGCCTCAGATCTCTCCTGTTATTTGTAGATAAACAACTCAGCAGGGTGGGTATGTGCCTAGGAGTGCTCTGTGGGTTTTTCCAAGGACAAGGGTCATGCCCCCTTCCTTGGACAGGCTTTGCTCTGAGGTAGAGGCTGGTTTCTCAAAAATGGAGTCATGTCAGTTTCTCATTATTAGTCTACAAAATTTATATCTAAATGTGATAATATTAGGATTAATAATGTAATAATGGTTCACTTCGGGCTTTGAATATAGCTCTTGCTGCTCAGTCATTGCAACTTATTTTTAAAATAGACCTGTTTGCTTCTAGTTCTTTCCCCTTCTCCTCCTATCTAACACTCCCTTCCTAATCTCCCCTATCTGATCTCAGGAAAACAGAATTACTCTTCTTTCCCATCCTTGGCCCAGTTATCTGTCCTAGAGCACACACTGGAAGATGGCAAAACTGGTAGAGTTAGGCAAAAGGAGCCAAGAGCCTTCTCACAAGTCCTCAAGAGTGATTCCTGAGGAATTTCACCTGATTCTAACAGTAGATAGGAACAAGGATAATTCTGATCAACTTGGTCTTAAACACCTGGCAGGAGAGAATAACCAAAGTGCAGTCATACATAGACATGTAAAATGAAAGATAATGGTTCTTTTAATGTAACTTGAGATGTACACTTATGTCAGCCTTACCAAAAGTAAAGCTGGAGGCTATCAAGTAAGGTTTCTTGTGTGGAAGTGCCTAAGAACTATCACAAAGGACTCTAGAGTCACAAGTTTGTCCTGAGTAAATTTGAACCTGATAAACTCAATCTGTTTTTCACTAGTGTAATTATCTATTCCCAATATTCCTCAGATTGGTTTAGAAGATGCAGTGTGGCTCATACAAGTGATAACTTTAAGAGAGTCCTAAATGAGACAGTTAAAGGGATCCTCCTACTAAACAGGATTAAGGCTAATGATTAGCTTTACAGAAACTGTTAGGACAAATGATGCACACTTAAAGAAGGCAGGAGATGAAGAGCAAACCTTGGATCAGCAGGCTTTTCTTTATTCCATATTTAGCAGAGGAGTCAATTGGTGGAACCCTGGCATGGCTCATTTTCAGGGCAAAAAATGGCAGCTGGCTGAAGCAAGGGCCTGGGTTATTTAGGCTTCATTTAGGGTGGGACAGAAATGTGAATAGGGAGGTCCCTGGAGTTTAGTGTATTGGCAGTCCGGTGACCCACTGCGTGGGGGGGGGGTATCAGGTGTCAGTCAGTTGGAGTTCCATTTGTGTTTTTTTGCTCTGAGGCCTGGGGTTGTAAATGACAAAAGCTTAAGGAAAATGGACTTATTTTTCATATCCTGTATTCTAGACTCTGAAAGGGATATAATGAATTGGAATGAATCTGGGGTTCAATTCAAGTCTGGCTGCTTCCTATTAAGAAGGGGAGAAGTCAAGGACCCTCTCCCTTTCAGGGTTCTGGAATAGAACATGGAGACCCTGGTGGTTGAGGCTGAAGAGGGGTATATGTGGGAGAAGTTTTGAGATTGTTGTGAGTGGAGTCCTCTTTTTAAAAATTCAGGCTATGGGCATGGGAGGATATGTGTTCTGGGAGGCAGCTTAGGTTGGGCAGGTCACCTCTCTAAGAAACTGTTTCTTGGAATTGTATTTTCCCAATGTTTTAGTCGTTTCCATCCTGCTTGATAGACTATACAGAACAAGAACAGAGAGATAAGTTTAACAGCATAGTTATAGCTAGTAACCTAGCTATATGTATAGTGAAGTATTTAAAAGGTTTAAAGGGTAGTAGTATTTCGGCCAAATTGCCCCAAATTTCTTCATTGTTAAAAGCTGGTGCTTTTGCATCAATCACAGCCAGAACCTAAGATTGTAGCACATATAAAGGAACATTATAAAAGGATCAAGTCCCATTCGGTCATTATTTATATTTTGCCATTGAATCTCAGTATCATTATATGGAACTCTAGTAACACAAAATTAGGTAATTTTCATGACATTGAAGTCTCTGAGCTCATCATAAATCTTGTATTTTTTTTCTCCTAGTAATATAATAAAATTTGTTGAATTTCACTTAAAATTTCCTGATCAACATACACTTGAATTTGCCAGGTCTTAGTAAAATTCTTTTGAAATTGTTGAATGTGGATGCAGAAGCAATCATCCTAGCCAAGATAACAATGCCAGCTTCTAACCATCAGATAAAATATTTAGCACTTTTACAAAGAGCCAGGTGGCCTTTTGAGAATCATAACAGTTTGTTCTGAACTTTGCCATATAGTTTGACACATTTTTGTAGCATACATTTCTTACATTTAACATAATACATATTTTGTGAGGCACTGCATTGTCGTTGAATAGGTACAGACAATAAACCATAGGGATTTAATACATATGCTGTGAGATAGAATTCCTTATGAAAGTAAATATTAAGATGGGTGACATTTTTAAACTTACTATATTGAAACTCAGCAAAAGGCTCCTGAGTCAGATCTATTTTTTTATATTTCAGGTGGTCCTGGAGCCATTTAACCTTGTCTCTTATTACTCCCAATTGGTTTTCATATAAATAATATTCTTCCCTGAATGAGTCTGCAGGACAATAGATGCCAGGGAGTCGACTTATTTTGTAAATTCATTACCAAACTGGTGATCTGTTGGATATCTGCAATAACCTGTTCTGATGATGTTTATAGTGAATAGAGGTTCCTTATCCTGTTGCTCCTGTGCCAATCCCAGTGGATGTTCTTAGCCCTATGTGTAAGTTAATAGTTTGGTGGTAGTGGGGTTCTCCCATCTGGTGTTTGCTGTTATTGGAATGGTTAGGCTTTGGTTGTGAGGAAAATTGTCAGTTTGAGGAGTAAGCAAGGTTAAGGTACAGAGGTCAATCTAATCTAGGCAGGAATAGTTATGAGCCTTGCCAAGGGGGAAAAAAACCTCACAATTTAGGGGGGTATCAGTGCTATGGGACTGATACAAGTGTACATCTTAAGTTCTACTTAAAAGAATAATCATTTTTCTTCTAAAATGCCCAGGTATGGCTTTATTTTTGTTATAACTGTTTTTTGCTAGGTGTTTAAGATCAAGTTTGTCAAACTGACTTTTGTTCCTGTTTGCTGTTAAGAGTCAGCTGAGTTCCCATTGGGGTTACTCTTGGAGAACTTGAGAGCAGCTTCTTTGCTCTTTTAGTGCCATCTGATAGGTAGGGTTTCCTTGATGAGGTGGTTTCCCTTGGAAGCATTAGGGATGTTTCATTTCTTCAATGACTTGCCTCATTGCCAGCAGGTGCACTGATTGGCTTTCAGATATCCAGTGGTCTCATTAATCTCCCTGATTGAGAGATTATGTGGCTCAGAGTTGCAAAGCTCTTTAGAGAAGTTTTCTAGTTCCCTGGGTTTAGGCTGACTAGAGGGCAGGAGCCAAATACTGTTTTATTTGGCCCCTTTGTTAGCCTGAATCTTTAAGCCTTGGCCTTAAACATCCAGCAAGCCAGTCTCACCAGTCTTAGAGTAAGAGAACTGGGTTTTAACTTTAATGTCTATAACCTTACAGTCATTACCCCTTCTAAATTGGGGTCTGTGTTATCCTATCTGTCCTGTAGGTGGTGGCTTATTTTCTTAAATTAATCTAGGTTGTTTGTTCTTGAGGCAGTACTTTTGCAAAACATTAACAGGTAATAGCTATAGAGTTTTACAAGGAAAATAAAAAACGTAGTTAACAAGAGTAAAGCATATTCAGTTTGTGTAATAGCTAGATTGATTTTTGGCTCAGTTATACATTATATGCCTTGTTTTAGATTACAGTTATTCTGTAGCAAAAATTAATCTTTTAAGCACAACAAGGTGCTGAAGTCTGGCTTATTCTGGAGACATTCTAACATGGAGTAAGGTGGGAGGCAGTGCCTTACCTCAGGTAAGGTGGGGCTCTTCACAGTTAACATAATACAACATTACACCTGAAACTTGAACCAAAGACAGGCTAAGAGAGCTTTTAACTTTCTTTTTGTGGAAAAAGTGGCAGAATGTGTGGGGACAAGTGCATGGAATACTGCATAAATGGCATATGTTAAGGGCATCTGAGTGGCAGGCAACTCCCCTCATGTTAGGCACATGAGCAGCAGGCCACTTACCCTGTAGGTTCAGTCCTGGGTGTGAGATCAAGTTGTGCAGTCCCTGTGCTTGCTCCATAGCCCACTCCTTGATTGGTTGCTGCAAGGACAGTTAGCAGAAATTGCATTGGTGGTTTCCTGTAATCTGCTTATTATGTGGTTTCCCGCAATCTGCCTGAGTATATATGCATAGTAACTGTGCAATAAAATTAGATCTGCTTCCTGTTTGGTCTCTGGAAGTCTTGATTAGTGACTCTGCAGTCACACTCTCCTCTACCCTGTTCCGTGGACCTCCTCACTGGACAAGAGAGAGCCCACACAGCTGGCACCTGAACAGGGACCTGAGGTAAGCCTCTTAAGACAGGGTGTGGCCCCTCACAGAGCTGTGAGGAAGGGGAAATGGGGAACTTACAGAGTTCCACCAAAGACTCACAGTTGTAAGTGCTATACAGTCTCTTTAGATACTAGAGGTTTAACCCTGAATAAGAGAGAAGCCCAGAAGTACTTGGATGTAATAATAATAAACACTAACCCATAAATCAATACTGTGTTTGATCCTAGGATATAGGATAAGATAATAGCAAACACCTGGCAAGCTGAAGTGAGACAGGGGTATACTCTACCACTACATTTTTTTTTCCTATTGTGGCAGCTACTTAGCAAAGTTTAGGGGGCCCTGTAACAGACCCTTGCTACATAATGATGGCACTGAGGGAAGATGAGACTGAAAAACAGGCAAGGGGAAAAAAGCAGGGGCGACAATGTTCCTTAAAGCAAGCAACCACAGAAGGCACAGGAAAGTTGGGGTGAGAATCTACTTCAAAGCAAGCAACCACAACAGGTGCAGGAGGGAGAGAGGCAGGAACTGCTAGCCTTCAAGGTGCAAAAAGAGGTGATCACAAATGGTGCAAGTGAACCTTCTACTGACAGACAAAGATTATATTTTTCCCTGAGTCAATGGCAACTGCCTCCTTATGAAGCAGCGCCAAAGCCAGCAAAGGACTATGACAGTTTAGAAATGACCAGGCCACTGGACAGGCCCAAGCCATGGTCTCTCAGAAACTCATTCTAGGAGGCCAGAGATCCTTTTGAAGATCTATGTAAGATAAGAGATGAAATGTCAGGTAAGGGAATACAAGCTTTCTCAGTCAACATGTCCCCCACACCACAGCACCCTGCCACTTGGTATCCATATGCATTGGGTACCCTAAAAGAGTTGAAGAAGGCAATAAAAGAGGATGGGCACAGGGGGCCATTTGCAGAGCAAATGCTTGAATCATTCAGTCTTTTACTTAATTGCCCTCAAGACTGGAATACCTAGCCAAAGCAACTCTTGAGCCCCCAACATTTTTGAATTGGAAGGCATTCTTCTATGATGAATGTGAACAGAAGAGGGATCAAATGTTAACCTCCCAGCTGAGTGCTTGCAGGGAGAAGGAGTCTAATGTTCCCCTGCAGTACAAGCAACAGGCCCACCAAATTATTTCAATCAGGTATGGCTCTGTGCTCTGAGAGCCTGGAGGAAGTTACCAGCTGAGGGAGGTACAATTTCTATACAGTGCTTAAGGCAGCAAGCCACTGAAGACTTGCCACAGTTTATTGACAGAGTAAACAAGATAGTAGAAGGGAAGATGTCTCATGAAGGAGGTAGGGTGGCCTTAGCCAAGTAGTTGATCTGGGATGGACTAAATAAGGAACATAGAGCAGCAATGGTGCCAGTATGCAGTGGCACACTGGACGACTGGATTTTGGTCACCCAGGATATAAGGACACCAGCAGCTCAAGCCTCTCTGCTGTCCTCAATCGTGGCAGTTGCATAAAAAGCAGGACTAAGGAAGCTTGCAGACAGCTAGTCAGAGACTGCAAAAAATGTGCAACTTTTCTCCCCATTGGCCCTTTACAACCTGCTGGAGTGAATTCCCAAGAGTTAAAATCTAATGCTTATGACAAATGGGTGTTACTCATTATGCTCCTTTTGGAAATTTAACATATATTCATGTAATTATTGATATCTATTCAGGCTGTGTAATGGCTACAGCCTCTACAGGAGAAACCACAAAATAGGTCATTACCCAACTACTAAATGTCTTGGAATTAGGGATGTTTCCATGTCTGTTAAAACTGACAATGGGCCAGCATATACTAGCAAGACATTTCAAGCAGTTTGCAATGATTGGCACTTAACTGGGATTTCCTATAACCCTCAGGCTCAAGACATCATAGAAAGAACACACAAGGAATTAAAGACAGAGGGGGAAAACTACACCAAGTGCCCTAGTGATGTCTTGGACAAAACTTTATTTCCTTTAAATTTTCTTTCAATGTCAAAAGTTTCTACAAAAACAGCAGCCCATAAGCATTAGCCCCTCCCCCATGGGGCCCTCCCATCTACCTATGGTCAAATGGAAGAATCCCATAACAAATGCATGGGATGGCCTGGGGCTCCTCCTAATCACTGGTGGAGGGTTTAGATATATTAACAGGAGCCTCACTCCATCTGGGTGCTTGCCAGAAAGTCAAGCCCTGGACACCCAAAACTACCAACCAAGAAGATAAAGGAACTAACTCTGGAGGAGAAACCTTGCAAGCAAAGGACTCAACAATGCAAACAGACATCACTAAAGTAATCTGGGATGATATTAAAGATCTTGTTGACCAAGCCTGGTGGCAGCCCCATCCCTGGGCCTATGATGGTGGTCCTATTGTGTGCATTGCTCACTGCTAACATGAAGCCTCCTGTCAGCTAAATTGGGCCCTGGTCACTAGACCACCCCTTCTGGCTTTTGCTAATTGTGGAGGGGCTTTATCCAAGCTCTTCTCTAATAATTCCAACCTTATTGATCCTGAGTTATCCATCCAGGAGGTAAACAGTACCCTGGGATACCAGTATTTCCATACCTACTCTGCCCATTTGTTTCTCCATAGTAGATAATGAAACCCCTCTGTTTTGCTCTTGCCAATGAAGCTATTGTAGATAACTATGATATGTCATATATTGGGCTATCTCTAGCTGACCTTAGAGTTATAGTTATTGCTACCTATAGCCATAGACTTCCCCCATAGCAAATGCAAGAAACTGTTGCTGCAAAATACCCAACAATGCTTTTTGGAAAGCTCCTCTCCAATGTGTCACTGCCATACCTTGTCTCCTTGATAAGAGGAATTTCTCTGGGGAAGAACAACATCTATACACCTGGGCAGGCACAGCTCCCTGGAATATAATTGATGTGCCCCAAAACCACATGGGCTACTGCAGTACCTTCTACATGGGACAAGCCATTACCAACCATCATGCAGGAAATCAGTATGGAATGATGGATATCATGCCAATATTGCGTGATATCCATCATTCCATCAATCAAATGGGCAATAGCTGGCTGAATCCTGTTGATCTGCTCTTATCTAATTTTATTGCATTTGTTAGTTTTGATCCTACCTTTTATTATACCCATACCCACTATACACAAGCTTGTGTTTTGTCACCCTTTGTCATGCTAATAATCAATGATACTGATGACATAAATATCACTCATACAGAGATCCCTTGTGCAGTCAATACATCCTGCTAGCTCATGAATTGTCTAACCCCTGTTATGAAAGCTAGACATATATTTATTCTCAGAGTGTCCCCAACAATCTGGTTTCCAGTGAACCTGTCCAGAGAGTGGAGGAGTCCATGGGACATGGAGATGAAGAATCTTCTGAATGAGATCCTACACTGGACAAAGCATGCAATTAGCCTCATCATTGGGGAAATTATTGCCCTGGCAGCCACCATCACCACCACAGCTACTATGGCTGCTTCACTCACTCAGAGTATCCAGACTGCTCAGACTTTAAACAATGTGTCTACTGCCATGGCAGAAGCCTTGCCATTCAAAAATGACTTAAATAAACTGTCCAGAGCCACTACTTTAGTCATTCAGCAAGAACTAGACCTCCACCAGGAACAACTAGATATTCTGTTTATGTTGCAAAGGCTCATTTGTGAACCTGAATTCCATAGTATTTGTGTAACCCAATATGCTATATCTTAAAATGTAACCTTACACTCCTCCAATTTTTTTTTCTGTATATTAAGGGTGCTTGGGATGCTAACTATGTTATGACTATGCATAACCTTACTAAGGCAATTCTCAAAATCAATGAGACTAAGATGTCTATCTTGACAACCTCTTTTTTCTTCCAGGGATTGACTGAACATTGGAAAAACCTGATAGCCAAATTAACTAATCCTTATAATGCTATCACCCTGGCTCTACTGTTTACAATAGTGATAAGTTTTTCTTGTGTTGTGAGATGCTTATGTAATCATGAAAAGGCCACCAAATAGAAAACAGTGATGCTGGCTGAAGTATTTGTAGCACAGTCAGAGGGAGAGATGTGGGGACAAGTGCATGGAGTACTGCATACATGGCATATGTTAAGGCTTCTGAGTGGCAAGCCACTCCCCTCATGCTAAGCATTTGAATGGGAGGCCACTTAACCTGTAGGCACAGTCCTGGGTATGAAGCTATGTGGTGCAGTGCCTGTGCTTGCTCCACAGCCCACTCTTCGATTGGTCACTGCAAGAACAATTAGCAGAAATTGCATTGGTTGTTTCCTGTAATCTGCTTAGCTACTGACTGAGTATATATACATGTTAACTGCACAATAAAATCAGACCTGCTTCCTGCTAAGTCTTTGGAGGTCTTTATTAGCAACTCCACTGCCACACTCTCCTCTACCCTGCTCCCTGGACCTCCTCGCTGGATGAGAGAGAGCCCATGCAAGAATGCTTCCATGTTTTACAATGTCACCTTTAAACAGATCAGTCTCTCCTTAATACCTTCCAAAAAATACATTGAAATTCCAATTCTAGTGTGAAGAGTAACACAAAATTGTATATGTATGTTATTGACAACAGGTTACTTTAATCCACATCAAATGATGTGAAAAAATACCAACCAACTTTGTTATTTTTATACAGATTAGAGATTTTTCTACATATAATTTTAGTTTGGAGAACAGCAACTTAGCAAAATGCTCTTCTAAGTTTTACATTTAACTAAGTTGAACTTTTAAAGTATAACTTAGAATTCAAAGTGTATGCTAACAATAATCACAGGTCTGCATGGGTTAAAAAAATCAAAGAATAGCCTTAAATTCCTTATACATTTTCGAAATGGTGTTAATCATCAGAAATTGACTTAGTGAAAGCAAACAGATATAAGACAGGTTTCCAAATGACAGTGTCATTTTATAAACTTTTACATAACACTTAGACACGGCTTAGAGAGTTCTCACATGCATACACATATCTAGTTGCATATATTTAGAATGTCAACTATGTTATAACCTAAATAACAGTTGTTTGTTTAACCAGTTACAAAGTAATCATTTAAGACTTTAAAACAGGTACAAACGCTAATTCCTTTAAGACTCAGTTTCTGAGTAATGAAACCTAACAAATGCAAGAAAATTAGATAAAAGCAAATCAACAGAACTGGATAAGTGCAGATCAATGTTTTGGACTTTGCTTTCATATCAGCACATTAAAGTTCAAGTAACTTTATCTGACAGCTAATTATAGACAATTTAATCACAAAACAAACTTTTAGATTTACTTTCCCTGAACCTTCTGCAACATACTTAGACATTCACTACTTTACATCCTTACTTTTGTCCTCTTTCATCTTGAAATTTAGCCCAAAATATTACTTTACTAGATAAAATACTCTCTCTCACCCAGAAACATTTCTTTTACCTTATATTTTTTCATATTAAAAATATATTTTCATACCTATAACTTTCTTTTATCTCTTTCTGTATTGCAGCCAAAGGAAAAGTTAGACACCTTTTTCTTTAGTTTCAGGCCCCATATTGAGTCTGTCTTTCTGTTCAAATGTAAGCTTCAGCATAGTCTGGCTAGGGAAATTGATGCCTAGGGCTTTTTAACCCTTTTTTACCTAGGTTGATAATCAGGCCTGGTTTGGATGTAGAAAATTATGAAACATCATCTCCCCATTACTTTTGTGGATGAGGGTGTTATGTATTTTTCCTCTCAGTGACAAACAGATTAAGTTGTTGCTCCATAAATTGATAGTAGGGGCTTAAAATAAGACTCAATTTTACATGACTTTGGGCTGGGACCTCACTCAAAATGGAGGATAATAATTAACATTTTGATAATTATTTTAAGTTAAGGGAAACATTTACCAGTTGTGCCTTTAAAATCTCTTCAGAAGGGCAATATTTGCCTGTGCTTGGCCATTCACCATCCCTAAAATTTGGGGCTCCTAAGATGTATTGTCTGAGATGACAGGTGCATAGGATATGGGTCCTCTAGTTTCAGAAGCTCAATGTATGGGACTTGGGAAACTGGCTGCACTGAGGAAAGGGGTGTTTTGCCCAATGTCCAGTCTGCCCACATCAGAAACGGGGCCCAGGAGATGTATCAGAATATCTGGTGGGGCCTTCAGCAGCAGTGAATTTTGGGGGTCTATAGGTGGCTGAGGCTAGGAGCTGATGCTTTTCTTTCTCCCATTTTACCTTTTATTTTGTATTGTTAAAGGTCTTGAAAGCAGTATCTAGAAATTGCTTTTGCGACGCTGTGGTGCCCTTCTTTAATTGTTTAAGTGTTTATGGGTATCAGGTGTAGACCCACTGATAAATTGGACAGGGGAAAAAAGTACCAGCAGGAGTATGAAAGTCTAGGGTGGTATATTTGGTAATTGAGTAAAGGAAAAAGAAAGCCTGGAGGTGGAGAGCCTTAGATAAACTTTCCATTCTGCAATAAGTTATTTTTTAAATTTTGGAGAATTTCTTGATTGGGCCGTTGCTGAAGATTATTTAATTTGTATTGTGGCCAGATTGAGTGTTAAACTAAATGAGGCATTTAAAATGGGCAGAAAGACAGCCCAAAGACGTGTCTCTCTGGGAATTGACTGTAGTTCCCATCCTTAGAGAGAGGCTTGACCTGGAAGGTGATAATGGACTGAAAGGCATCCCTTGCGCTCTTTATGCCACCAATGTGCTGGACTTTCCCCATGAGAGTTTGGGTAAATAATTGTCTTTCTCTCAATCCCAGTGGTAAGGGACAAGGTCCTGGTTAGCCTAAGGGCTGTCTCTGTCTGGCAGAGATGAAATGAACAACAAATGGGGCCTTACCTCTTCGAAGGAATGAGAAGGCAAGAAGGCTGGTGGTAGATGCAGAAGCAAAATGGTAAGGTCCCTGATCCAGAGGTTTGTTGGTTGTGCAAGGGAAGGGGAAGTTGGTGGTGGGGAATAGAAGTAATCCTCCTTTAATATTAACAAAGTATTTGGTATAAATCCCTTTACTGTCCATGTGGCATAAAGCAACCAACTAAGTTTAGCAGGTGGTTGATACCTGGTATTTCTGAAAACCAAGATTTTAGATTTAAAGCCTTTGTGCAACACTAGGAAATTACCCCATCCAGATGCCTTCAGTTGCTTTGAGTTTTCCTATTTTAAACACTAAATTTTTCTGCATAAAGTGAACAGCAGAGGATGTGGATGGCCTATGATCTAAGGGGTGAGGAAATGCAGTCAGTTTAAGGATTCAGCTGTAGCTGCAGGAGCTGTGATTGGGGGTTCCTCCAACCTCAGAGATCCTTGGAGAAGCTGTACACTCAATGGTCACTTCCCAGGTCCCATAGGTCGTTTAACTGCAGGGGAAAGGGAGTGTTGGATGGAGGGGGAGCCCAGGGAAAGGTTAATTTCACCTTACTCCAGTTCTTGGTCAGGGAACCAACTGTTAGGACAAACAATGCACACATAACAAAGGCGGGAGATGGGGAGCAAACTTTGGATCAACAAACTTTTCTTTATTCCATATTTAGCAGAGGAGTCAATTGGTGGAACCCTGGCATGGTTCATTTTCAGGGCAGAAAATGGCAGCTGGCTGAAGCAAGGGTCTGGGTTATCTAGGCTTTATTTAGGGTGGGACAGAAATGTGAATAGGGAGGTCCCTGGAGCTTATTGTATTGGCAGTCAGTTGATCCATTAGTGTGTGTGTAGGGGGGGTTAGGTGCCAGTCAATTAGAGTTCGATTTTTGTTTCTTTGCTCTGGCTGAGGCCTGGGATTGTAAAGTCAAAAGCTTAGGGAAAAATGTCCTTGGACTTATTTTCCATATCCTTCAGAAACCTGATGACATAAGATATCTTTACTCCAGCTCATGGGAACACGTGTGTCATTATAAAAACTAAATGTTGCATATATGTTTCTCACAACTCTGCTAGTGTTTCTAAAGCCTTAAATGGCCCCCACTCACAAAACAATGACATGTGAGATCCCACCTTAAACTTTAATGAGTTACTGTCTTCATGGTTTTCACAGATTGGCTAAAACACTAATTGCCTTTGTGTTAATTGTTTTAAAAAATTAATGCTTTGCTATCTTATTTATTGTTATTTAGAATGATCCCTGCCCTATGTAGGCCTTGTCCAATTACCCACCAACTGCCACCATGAACCTCTGGACTTCCCTTAACCATTCATGCCTCACCTGATAGAGGAAAAAGTATTTTGGGTCACTTTTCACTTTCGCCCTCTCTCAGCAGGAAGCAGTTTGGAGAGGTCATTACCCATTTTTCCATAGAAATGGAATGTAGAAATTAACAGTGGGAAAGTGTAACAGTGATCCAGTTTGGGCTTTGAAAATTGCCCTTGCTATTCTGCCACTGCAGAATGGACATGTTTAAAATGGACATGTTTCTTTCTTTTCCTTTCTCCCTGATCCTCCCTAATTCCTCCCCCTTCCTAATCTTGTGAAAACAGGATTACCTTTCTTTCCCATTTAAGGCCAATTTATCTGTCTTTGAGCATATACTTACCACAGGAATGAAGTAATTCATGTTTTAGAGATGAATCAGAAGATCTAAGAAATCTCCTAAATTAACCAATGAATTATTACCCCCATCACACCTGGAATTTAGCCTTTGAATCACCTCTTCAAAAACCCTGATGGTTGAATCACAGACTCTGAAACAGGAGTCCCCTGTGTTCCTCCTTTGCTGGTAAAGCAATACAACTTTTTCCTTATTCTCAAAATGCTGTCCTCTTTATTGGATTGGCATTTGGGGATAAGGACTGAGTTTTTGGTAACAATAATAATTCAGATTTAATAATAATTAGGATTATTATTCAATTCTTTTGAAAAGCAAGAAAGAAATATAAATATATCTATTTATTAGATGAAACTTATTTAATATAAATGAATAGTAATGCTATTAGGTGGGTCTAGAAATCATTTAAAAATGTTATATCACAACAGATTTTACCAATAGAATTTCATAGAACCAGAAGTACTAAAATGTTTGAGTTCTAACATATAAACTTGGCTCACCAATCCAGAGATTTCACAAAATACATTAATATAAATTGAGGGAACATAGCAATTTATATTAGTGTACAATAAAAAAGAGGAAATATAAGCATATATTGAGCATATATATCGCTGATTATTGGTGTGAAATGTTGAATATTTAAGTTATTTTAGATTGGGGCAGGGATCTTTTGTTGTCTTGTAGTCACCTTCCCATACTTGGAGCATTGCTTAGTAAATTCTACTACTAAGTATTAAAGGACAGATTTGGTCCTGTGTCTTAGGGTTAAATTTGATTGTTGTTAAGTGGTTTGGTACCTGGTTGACAATGAGATTTATAATGACCAGTGTCATTATAAGAGTATTTATTAGGTGACAGAAACTCCATAGTGGTCAGAATCTCAATATCAAGAAAATAAATTATCATTGCTTTTGTGTAAGTATATGAAAAAACTAAGAATCAAATATCACATACTGTTTGTTACTGAATCAAGACAATCTGAGGTACAATCAATGGCGTAAACATGTCTTTAAAAATATTTCTGAGCACTATAATGCACTCCTTGGCTGAGTGTAAACACTCCTTGGCTCAGGAGGATGAGGCAGGAGATCACAAGTTCAAAGCCAGCCTCAGCAACTTAGCAAGGCCTTAAGCAACTTAACAAGACCCTTTCTCAAAATAAAAAATAAAAATAGCTGGGGGTGTGACTCAGTGGCAAAGTGTCCCTGGGTTCAATTGCAAGTACTAACAAAACAAAACAAACAAAACAAAACATAATAAGTGTACATATTTATAAGTTAAATGTGATATTTCAATGTGTGATGATAAAATCAAGGTAATGAGCACATCTATTGCTTTAGACAGTTTATCATTTCTTGTGGTGAGAACATTCAAAATCCTCTCTTCTAACTATTTTAAAATAGAGAATCAATTATTTTTAACTACAGTCATCCTTACTATGCTTGACAATACTTATTTCTTTTATGTAACTCTTAATAGGTCTTTGCATATAAGGGGAACTTCTGAAGCTTTTGGATGTACTACTTCTAAGAGCCAAGAACATGGATAAATATTTTTTTCCTGAGCTATGCTATTTTTGGCCTTTTTATATTATACTAGGTTAATGCTTATATTTTAGTTATCTTTCTTCATAAAGCTAATATGCTCCACATAGAAGTTAAATTCATATCATTGACCTCATTGCCACTATGGTGCTATGTATAAAATCAAATAATCCAGCTTTTGGAATCAATTAGGTCTTTATTGGGCTGTTTTCTCATTTGAGGGATACTATAATTAAATAAGATGATTAGGAAATAGATAATGTCCAGACCTACATTTTCCAATATGGTAGCCACTGGCCATATGTTTCTATTTAAATTTGAATGTAAATTAATTAAAATTAAATTTATTTTAAATTTAATTTATTAAATTAAATTTAGATTAAAATTTGGTCCTACAGTCTCACAGGCCATATTTTAAACGCTCAATGGTCACATTGCTACCCTATTTGATAAAATAGAAATAGAACATTTCTATTACTGCAGAAAGTTCTGTTGGATTGTGCTTTTTTTAGAGAACAGAAATGTATGTGTTGAGCTATAACTCCATGTGAAAGATTTGAGTTATTTATCCTTTAGAAGGGGTTTGGAATAGAGAGTAACTTAACAGTCATTGGTATATGAAGAGCTTTGGTAATCGTCCTGTCATTTCAGAAAGAACAATAAAGTAGGCTCAGATAAAATTGTATCAGGAAGGACTTGATTACTTTGTGAAGTCCTTCCTGTCTTTGAGAATGAAGAAGCTCTGGAATAAACTGAATATGTAGAATGTGCAAATTATTGGGTTATTGATGAATGTTTGTAAGAGTGATTTCTAATTTTAACGTTAAAATATTCACAGGTATGTATATCATTCATTTATAATAAATTAACTTTAAAAAATTCACATACCATTGCCCCCTGCTTCTTAGACTGAGTGTAGTGTTGCTTTTAGTGTATGTTGATTGAGAAACCACCTGAGGTAGAAAATCTGCTAGGTAATCAGTAATACTTTAATATTACTTCTTAAATTCAGTTAAAAATATTTCATGTTTGTGTGAGACATATTTGTGTAGCCAACATTGATGCTCATGTGGATTCTTGTTTTTTTGTTGTTTGTTTTTTAATATTCAGCATATTTTCTAACCTTTGATTCATTGCTGGGAGTCACTGTTATATACATTCACTTTTTAGAGGTGAAGTTATAACACAGTGCAGTAAGTTTGGGGTGGAGTGACTGAAGGCTTTAGGCAGAGGTAAAAGTGACTTACTCAATGTTCTTTCTGGACTTCAGGTTTATGATTAATTACGTCTCCTGTGTTTGAATTTTTTCTGACCTGTATTCCTATTTTTACCAATTGATCTGAAATGAAATTTTCATTTGATTTAAAATCAGGCCATTGTAGGCTTTCAATAGCTCAATGAGCGCTTCTCATGTCTTAGCTTTAGTACCCTGAAAGATCATTTTATTAAATATAAAGCCAGATGATCTCCTTTATCTAAGATGCTCATTGGTATAAGCGATGTGCACACATTCTACACCTGGCAGGAACTTCAGTTATGAATATTTAAGTGTGAAAATCTTGAGTTCCTTTTCAATCATGCAACCTTGAATTCCTTGAGAATGTGACTGTTTCTTTTTTTTTTCCTTTTCTTTAAACCTATATTAATAACAAAGGTCTGTGAACATCTTATTGAAAAAGATTAGCCCTTAGGAGAAAAGGGATTTGGATTCTTGACTTGTGTTCATCAGCCCAGGTTGGGGAGTTCAGGACCACTGGTTAAATTTAAGGGAACTTGACCATCCTGTGTGAATTCCCATGTGGACAAGAAAATCTGGGAAGCAATCATGGGGGTTAATTTTCTTTTAATCTGCTTTATTCTGGGGACTAGACTCTGGTGGCAGGCAAACAGACTCAACAGTGCAGCTGAGGCAGCCTGCAGCATGCTTCATTGAAGACCTAAATCCTTTCAATTGCTGAAAGAAAAATGTTTCTTTCAGAAGTGCCAGAAACACTGTATGTAGGAATCAACATTCAGATCATCTTAGCTATAGGAATAGCTCTGTCTATAACTGGAGATGACATATTTCTTATGGCTGTGGCCTAGTCTAGTGAAAGAGATATTCTTATACAAACTGGACTACAAAGCTGTGCAATTGATGAGGTTAAGTAATCCTGTAAATTTTCAGGGCCCATAAATCCTTATGAATGGGAAAAAATGCAGTGTAATTTAGTCAAATCAACATTTCAACATTTTTTAAATATTTACTCTTTGCTAGGCACTGGAGATAAGATGCTCTTTAATGGAGAAGCCAAACAAGTTAAAATGCAATTATAACACAGTGCAGTAAGTTTGGGGTGGAGTGATGTGGAGTCTTCCTTGCTGGCACAAAGGCTGTGTGACAGCCTTTGTCAGTGAATGGGGAACAAGGATTAAGGAAGTCTTCTGGAAGATGCAGTATCTAAGCTATAGCACTTTTTTTTTTTTTTTAAGGTAAAGAGTTGTAGTTGGGGGAAGCTGAAATTATAAGAACATAGTATGTGTACAAAAAGTGTTCAGTTCTAGTAGTACAGTATCCCAGGGAAAATAACTGAAGCAAAATACATACATGTACACATATGGCACACACTTTTGAAATATAAAGGAAGTGGTGCTTTAAAAACAATAAAGATAGTATTTGAGACTCTTAGCTGTGTTCAAAATTAATGCCATCAGCCAATAAGCCAGAGCTCCAATCTTGTCAGAGTCAAAGAGAGCAAAGAAAACATTTTGTGTTCTGATCAACTCTGAAAATCAGAGTTTTTTTCTAGAAGCTTCATATGATCTAACAAGTATTTGGGGGGTTTTTGATTACTTGGTTTAATGGTTTGATGCAGAAACAAGTGTGGAACCAGAAGAAAGAATAATTGTTCCCTCACTTTGAAGGGGATAGCCTTGTTTTGATGATGGACCTCTAGCAGGCAGCTAACCTCATCCATACACAGTCTCATTTATAGCTATGTTGGGCTCAATCTCCAACATAGTTTTGGCCTGGAAATACTGCCCAAAAGAGATAATTAAAAAAAATTCTCTATGTAAATAAAACTCCTGTTATTTATAGGATTTAGGCATTTTAGTTTTTCATTAGTAAAGTCTTTGAAGTATGGTCCCAATATATCTGTAAAGGGTCCTAGGCTTTCATAGGGCTGCTTTTGAATTTTGAAAAAATTTAATAATTCCTACAAGATGAAGGTTTCATTGTTTCCTTAAAATCTGAGAATTAGAAAATCATATCACTTTAATTTTTCTGTTTTAGTCAGAGACTAAGATTTTCATATTGGTCAGAAAAGAACATTTCCCCAAAGCACCAGATTTTTACAAAGTTATGGATAATTTTTTATTTTCTTTCTTAGTCAAGCACACGAATAATGGGAATACTCTTATGAGAACTGATAAAAGGTACAGAATATATTCTTTGTTTCTTGGCAAGAGAAGCTTCATGTATCCCAAGTGCTGTGGTTGATGGTAACATAAATCCATCCCTCAAAGAGCCCAAATCATATTTGGATTCAAGTAGGAAACCACTTTCCTGGTTATGCTTGAGTGGCATCCTTTGGCTGGTTTGGGTAACAGTGGAAGGCTTAGGATTTCCTCTAAGTGGGTTGAATATGCTATGTCTTTTCATTCAAAGAAATTTAATCCACATATTTTACAGAAGCTGGAGGTTGTCTTTTGAGGCTACTTAGGAAAGAATGTCTTGTGGTGAATATTGAGCCACCTGAACAAACATGAGCCCAGTATGGGTCTCCCCAAGAAGGTTTTCTCAGAATGGAAGGCAGAGAAGCTGCTCTATCTTTATTTCTAGAAAAACTGAAAGGAGTTCACTTTCTTAAGAGAAAATATGCCATCTGGCCCTAACTAGTGCCCTGTCTAAATCTTTGAAGGGAAAGAGGTGGCAGACATACACATCAGATCTGCTAAGAATCAAAGACTGATTTCAGGAGGGATAATAATGCTGGATATGGGAATGAACCATCAGACTATTAATTTCTCACCAGCCCCATTTTGAATACCAGAGTAGAAAAGGGGAATGGTTCTAGTAAGGAAAAGAGTACAGACTGCTATTGATTTGAGCCTCTATGAAACCCAGTCAGAATTAGTATTAAACAAGACAGACCTTTGTAGTTGGGAAGCATCTTAAGTAAATATATTTTCATACCCAAATAATTATAGCATTTAGCTATAGACTTTCAGATAGAACAACTAACTCTCTCTCTCTCTCTCTCTCTCTCTCTCTCTCTCTCTCTCTCTTTAGGGAACAGTACTCAAGTTGGAGTTAGGGCTGCTCATGGAACCAGATTATATGAGATGGTTCTTGTAGAAATGAGCTATAAAATACATCTCCCACTGTGGAAGTTATAAGTGTTGATTATTTGAAAAAGAGTCTTTGCATATGTGATTATGTTCAAGATTTTGATATAAGGAGATTATTCTGGACAATGTATATGGTCCCAAAATGCAGCACAAAATTCTCATTGAGCAAAGGCAGAGGGAGATTATACTAATGGAAGAAGAGGAGGCCAAAATTGCAGATGCAGAGATTGGTTGAGGAGTGCCAGTAGCCACCAGAACCTGGAAGAGGCAAAGAATGAATTCTTCCCTAGACAAATCCTCTGGAGGGATTCAACATCTTGATTTTGTCCCTTTGGACTTCTTTTGGCCTTTAGAACTCTGAAAGAATAGATTTCTGGTGGTTTAGGCCACCAAGTTAGTGGTGATTTTTTTTTTTTTTTTTAAAGAGCAACCACAGGAACCAAATACAATCCTGAAATCAGACCACTGACAAGTTACTGGGAGCTCAGTGCCATCAACATGAAAATGTGTTGTAAATTAGATGGGAAAGGCAGTGATCTGAGAGCTGATGACATTGCTTTGTTGGAGCCTAAAATCAGGAAAAAACAGGGAACAGAGAAGAATGGCAGAAAAGAGTAAGAGTGAGGTGCAGCTGAAGGTTCAGATAGGTTCATGAGAACATTGGAGTCTGGCAGATTTTATGCTGTATGGCTTGTCTAAGAATTGGGAGAAGGCCCTCAAGTCACATGTCATCATTTCAACCATGAATCCATGTGGTCTGTGGAATACAAAATGATGCCCTCTTTCCTAGCTTCCCACCAGGAAGGAGCAGTACAGCAGCAGTGAAAGAGGGAGTTTGGTAGGCTTGGAGCACTCAGACCTGTTTTATCCTCAATGTGCACTTGAGGTAGGAGAGTTGGAGGTGTGGTCCTCATTATCTTCCTCCATCCCCACTGCCAGAGATTAAGGTAGCAATTTTGATGCCTAAAGACACTTGAACTGAAACAACTGATTCATAATATGAAGGAGGCTGTGATTCTAACTTGCTTATGTATTTTTTTCATAATTTTCTAAATATGTGGGTTTCTAAATATAACAGATTTTCTCTTTTCCTTATTTCATGTAGTTTATTGTTATATCAGATGAGTTGACACTGAATTTTTAAAATGTACTATTTAGAACTCTTGAGTTGTTTTAAGGGAAGGTGCAATATAATCCTATCATCTATTTTTTGATGACCATCTATCTGTGTATAATGATGCTATAAATGAAATTCTTTAGGCAAACACTTTTGAGGATTATTATATGTTTACAAGGCCTTGGAGATTGTTTCGGGAACAAAGCAAGCTTGAATGAGTGAGGTTTACTTCTCCCATGTTTGTGAAGATGCATAGGAAAAATGGCTATTTCAGCTCTTCTACTTTGGTGCATTCATTCACTTTCTTCTTTTTTATTTCATCCATTCATTGAACCAAGTACCTACTAAGTGCAGATACTGTGCCATGTGCAGAAGCTATAAAGCCTGAGAAACATTCAACTTATCCTTGAAGAGCTGAAGAGGCTGTGTTTTGGTGGCCTTCCCAGTTTTCTATTTTTAAATTAGAATTTGCATCCTTTCTCTTTTAACTACAGACTTCATCTCTTCTTTCTGTGTTATGTATAAATACCTTTATAGATTTATATTATCTGCCTGTTTTCTGAAGACAATATAGAGTTTTAGACACATTACTTGAATTCTGTTTGAGAAGAACAGTCTCAGGCACTGTCCTCATTTCAAACTTTAATTCTTGAATCTTTCTCAACCTCCCATAGTAACTGGAGACATGGAGTCTGGGAACCAAGACTGGGGTGAGTGAGTGGATGTGAAATGCCTGTACACCTATTGAATCAGGATACAGGAACAGAATTTAATGTCCTAGTTGGGGACTGGAGTTCAGTAACAAAAAATTAGAGTTCTGAAAAGTCTGACTCTGGGTCCTGAGGAAAAAAAATCATCATTCCTTAAGGAAAAGCTGTGCATCACACTTACTCTCTTGGGAATATAAGAACCCCATAGGCAAGAAAACTAAGTCAAATCTCAGATGGATGGCACTGGCCTGGTCATCCAATCACCTGAGGGTTATTTATGACCTGAGGCTAATGGCAAAACTTGGCAGTGTCAGGTCAGGTGAAAAACTCCAGGAATACCCTGCATGTAGGGAAAGATGATTGGCAGATATGAGAATTCAGGTTTGAATTAACAGCTTTCTGTTCTATTCAATGCCTAGAACAGCACCTGGTGTATAGCGAGTATTAAAAAAATTGTTGAATTGAATTTTTTTGTGCACTTGAGATAGGAGAGTGAGAGGTGTGGTGAGGTAAGGCTGTGAGCAGAGGTCATGCAGTTCTTTTTCTCCCTTTCTAGAATGGTTTATTTCTAAAAGTCATAGGGTCAAAGAGGGTAGCAGTCTGTTTCCTAGGACTTGTGGGTACAACGAGAAGCAAGTGGATTAAGTTCTTTGACTTTCAATTCTTCTGTGTCATGAAGGATAAGAGAAAGTTTCTTAGGAAGGCTGCTGCAAATTATACCAGTTTTAAAGGAAAGATAGTAAATGTTGTGTGTACATTATAAGCATGACAAAAATTGCTCTGCCAATTGGAAACCTAAGGAAGAACAAAGAAGTTTTATAACTGTTGACTTAGTTATCACATATGTTTTGATAGACCATACCCATCAAGAAATGGCAACACTGACAATAACAACAACAACAACAACAATAAGCAGTAATAATAAAAAACACTAATGTGGAGAGCCTACTCTAAGCCAATAAGTTTGTTAATCTCTTTGCCTTAATCATTACTACATTTAAATCTTATAGCTGCCTTGAAAAGTAGTAGTAGTTGTTCAGCTTTAATAAATGGAAGCTGGAGCTCAGTAGAATTAAAGAGCTTGTTCAAGGATGTACAACTCATAAAATATAACCAGTTTATAAATGCTGATTGATTTTGTTCCAAATACATGGTCTTTATCCTTCATTACTTTCCCTCTCCATTCCATATTCATAAGCAGGGCAAAGGAAGATAAATACCATTTTTGTGTCACACAGTTGACAGAGGTTTAGTATGTTTGTCTAGTCTAAGCATCTAGACAACCTTGTATAGTGGGTAGTATGATAGAAATAGCTATTATCTCTCTCTGGAGAAGGAAACCATAGCTCTGAGAAGAAGTTTAATTTTCTTAGATTCATCCTAGGTTTTGAATCGGAGCTTATTGTCACCTTGACTCCAAAGTCACCTTCTTTCCATTTTACTAATCAATTTTTACTTACTGAGCATATCCTCTGTGCTAGGAACAATAGTAGATGCTTTTTTTGGATAAATAATCACTAATTCTCAAAAATATTTTTCAAGGAAGATATTTTGAGGCTTATTTTTGTTAATGAGGAAACTGATTTTAAGTTTAATATTCTGTCATTAAAAGTTAGTAAATCTGGATCTCTCACAACTCTTTAACCCTCCTATATAGCCATAGTAAGTGATTATTTATGTGAAAAGATTTGAAAGGCATTGAGAAGTCCTTTATATAATTTTCTCCTTCCCCAGAAGCTTACTGTAGGAATCACAATTCTACCCTTAGACATTGATTTTGGGGTGCTAGATCATTCCCCCATCTGGTCAGAAAAGCTTATTGTGGAAATAAAGATTTTGATGGCGCAGTGGAAAGATGGTTCATAGAGAAACATTTTTAGAATATGAGGTACAGCTTTTGGAAGACTTGTCACTTGAGGATACCACTTGAAGAGCTCTAGGAAAGCAGAGGCCAGCCGAAGACATGGTGGTGTTGTGAGAAAGTATGAAAGTGTCTGACTCTGTCATTGGGATGTGCTGAAAGGCATGTTAATTAGAGCAGTGATTCTTAAGCAAGAGAATCATCTAAAGGACTTATTAAAATAGAAATTGGTGGGCCACACTCTCAGAGTTTCAGATTCAGCAAACCAAGTTTGAGAATTTGCATTTCTGAGAAGTCTTCAGGAGATGCTGAACTTGCTGATTATGGACACACTTTGGGAGTCATGGTTCTATATTCTGGTACTAGAATCATGAGGTACAGTGGTATCTAGATGGGGAGAAATGCCTGACTGATATTTGGTCCTCTGCTAAGGTAGATGGATGTATCACACAAAATGTGATGGGGGAAGATTCATAGTCAGGGAAAGAAGAAAATAGGAATTCAAGACTTTCATTACTTGAGCACTAGATACTTTACATTATTTCTAATTTTTAAAATCTGCAAATAGCATAGTAAAAATTTGTCAAGAAAATACAGTTAATAAACACTGTCTTACATGAGTATAAATTTAGATAACACAAAAATATGTAGAACTGCTATTTAATATATGTATTAGAAATAACTCAGAGGCAACATACATCCACTTGGATTGAACTAAAACAGTAATTTACTAATTGAAAAATCCCAATTTTTTATTTTTGTAGATGGTCTAACTGGTTGACTAAAAATAAAAACATGTATCTTCATTGCAATGCACTTGTGTAAAATATAAGTGAGTTTTCTGTTTAATTATGCCCTTTACATTTGGCAGACTATGTGGTCTTAAATTTTAGACATTTTGCTTGACCATGTGAATTTAATAGACAAATGTGTGGCTCCAAACTTTTGGCTATT
Source organism: Spermophilus citellus (assembly GCF_964194105.1). Lineage (NCBI taxonomy): Eukaryota > Metazoa > Chordata > Mammalia > Rodentia > Sciuridae > Spermophilus > Spermophilus citellus. The sequence continues at coordinate 86,102,578 of NC_138183.1, forward strand.
TATTTCCTGAATCTTGAGAGTTGTATGCTTAATAACTGATGATGTGTGATGAATTTTCAGAGAATGCCTCTGGGTGGACTGTTCTGACTTGCAGCTCAGAGAGAAGCTGGAGCAGAAAGCAAAGGAGAGGGTTGTAAATCCCTTAATGAAATTTTTAATAAAAGCAGCTTTGAATGCATGCTTCTTTTCAAATCATTGCATCCTGCCATTTTTGAGAGATGATATAACTGATCAGGAAAGTGAGTATTAAGAATGCTAAAAGAGATTGGCTAGCTTCACTTAGCATAATCTGCTCTAATGCCATCCATTTCCCTCCAAATTCTATAATTTTGTCATTTTTTAATGCAGAGTAATACTCCATTGTGTATAAATGCCACATTTTTTTTATCCATTCGTCTATTGAAGGGCATCTAGGTTGCTTCCACAGTCTTGCTATTGTGAATTGTACTGCTATGGAGAGTAACTAAGAACAGAGTAGGGAAGAAGAGCATGAGAAGATGACTAACATTAAACAGGGATGAGAGGTGGGAAGGACAGGGAGAGAGAAGGGAAATTGCTTGGAAATGGAAGGAGACCCTTAGGGTTATACAAAATTACATACAAGAGGAAGTGAGGGGAAAGGGAAAAATAATACAAGGGGGAGAAATGAATTACAGTAGAGGGGGTAGAGAGAGAAGAGGGGAGGGGAGGGGAGGGGAGGGGGGATAGTAGAGGATAGGAAAGGCAGCAAAATACAACAGACATGAGTATGTCAATATGTAAATCAGTGGAAGTGTAACTGATGTGACTCTGCAATCTGTATACGGGGTAAAAATGGGAGTTCATAACCCACTTGAATCAAAGTGTGAAATAAAATATATCAAGAACTATGTAATGTTTTGAACAACCAATAAAAAAAATAAATGCATTTGACAAAAAAAAAAAGAATGCAAAAAGAGAGCACAATTAAAGAGAGAGTCTAATCTGGGACCAGGTGAAGGCGAGAGAGTAGCTTTGACCCTGGGTCAGGAAATTTGCATGATGACCAGTTCTGATAGAGATTTTGAGATTCCTGTCTTTCTGTTTCTTAACTTTGAAGAGTATAGCACTGCAATAGACATTTTTCTTCACCACCACCACCATCAACAACAACGTACTCTATTCATAGAGGTTGTTAGTGAAGGGAAGAAAACTTTGTGCAAGAGTATTACTGGACCAACCTTTGCCAAAAGGGCGATGGGAACTGGGGATCTGAGAGGAAGTGAACTTGTGGGTAGGTGCTTTTTGAGAACTAAATCAACCTCACTCCCTCTCAGGTTGTTTTTGCTTTCTACTCCCTGAAGACCTTCTTTCCAGATGGCACTGAGGTCACCTGAATTTATTACTGCTAGTTGGGTGTCAGACTGTCCCCGTCAAAGGGGAAAATGAGAAGATGGTAGGGGTGTCACTGAAGAGATAACCTATGATACCTGGAACCCTAAACTACTCTTACTTCTCCCAGAAAATGGAATGTGAAAGAAGGGTTACCAGATGCTTTCTTCCCTTCTCTTTCTTTAGAAATAGTAAACTACTCTTACTTCTCCCAGAAAATGGAATGTGAAAGAAGGGTTACCAGATGCTTTCTTCCCTTCTCTTTCTTTAGAAATAGTAAGGAATTAGGACATGGGTATGCACTGACCTCAAAGGTCTTTTGGTATTCTCTAACAAATGTGATTATATAAGCTGGGGCAAGGCCACTGAATGAGAAAGACAGTGAAGGCAGGCATAGTTGTCTTCTTGACAATTATTTGCAGACATCATTAATAAATTCCCCTATGAAGCAGCAATCAAGCCAATTCTTCCCCTTGGCAAAATGTTTAACTGCTGCACAGAAATAGCTGTAATCAGACCAAGATTAGAACCGAGGGAGGCTTACTTTATGTATTTCCTCTTCTAGTTTTTGAATAAGCCTATGAGGTACAAGGCAAGTAGGTTTCCCCATGTATATACCCCTCAGGAGTCCTCATTCATTGACATACTTATTATACGTGCAGTTGAAAGTTTCCCTTTGCCCCATTTTTAAATCTTTTGTGTTTTATCAAGAACAGAATGAAATATCCTCTCTCTATGTTTACATGGAGGGGGATCTCAAAAGACCCCACTGAGGTGTAATTCATTGAAGGTTGTTTTATTGGAGAGAGAAAAATAAAGGGAATGAGGAGAAAAAAATGATTTTTTTTCCAAAGGAGGATTTTGTGGCTTTTGGCACTGTTAATAATTTTTGTGGAAAAATAATGTTTTCTTGTGTGTTTAATCCTGTGCCAAGGCAGCTGCTGGTTCAGTAGCATTCTGCAACAAATTAGAGGGCAGTTAAAGTGAGATTTTCCACCATCAAGAACAAAGCAAGGCCAGTTAGTATGAGGACAGCTTGTTCTAGTTGCTAATGTGCTTAAAAACTTGCTGCACATAATTTAAAACAGCTCTTGTGTGAGGATGCTGCAGCTCTGGCTTCTGAGGTCTAGTCCTAATTCCAAATCAAATGGAAGCAGCTGAATTAGAAAATGACAAGCTATGCACTGACATCATCTGCCCTGGTTACAAAGATCATTTTTTTCATCATTGCTATTGATATGAAAGTTAATTCCCTTCAATATTAAAATATTTAATGGAAGACAGCTGTCTGAAATATGAAGCTTGCAGCCCCTATTTACTGAAGGAGAGCTCTCAATAACTGTGTGGCAGCTCTAACACACTTACAAATTATTTAAAGATGTATTACCTTTGCTGGGAAGGAAGCAGATGTTAAAAAGATTCAGTGCCTCCTTAAATGTTGATCTGAATCTCAAGAGTTTTAATCAATGTAGCTTTTTATTTCACTGGCTTGGAATTAAATGGGATTCCTTGGTTGAAATGCATTGGAAAAGAACATGTTGGAGTCCAAATACCTTTCAATGTCTAGAATTTAAAACTTTCATTTGTAACTGGGATACACTGTAGAGAATTAAATCTAGGTGGGAGAGAAATAGGAGAAGGCAGATATTTAGTTGGAGTTTTTGCCTACTTATATATGGGCTAAGCACAGCTATAGCAGTGAGTAGTTTTAGATACTGTGTGAGCAAGGAGTGAGGACTCAGCTCCTAAAATCACATTCATCAGGCTGAATATTAAATGCTTCATAAAGGCCAAGTGCACTGCTGACACCCTCACTAATAGGATTTCAAATGCTACACTTGTAACTATCCTAGATAATATTAATGAAAAACATGAAGGTCCAAAGAAGGCTTTGAAAAAAATCTCAGAGATCAAAATTTCTTGGGAGACTACATATGCATGAAAAAAATGAGAGTATTTAGGCTACAATGAATTGAGATAAATAGAAGAATTTTATTTAAAGGGAGTTTCAGAAAGCCTATTTCCCATTTATATTCTATTAGCACTTGGGTTGGAAAATTATGCACTTTTTGTCTATATGATGTCAAATATGAGCTTCTTTTGATACAGTTTCCTCTAGTAAAATGTAAATTGTTTAAATATTTAGTATTTTTAAAGCATTTATTTCTCTCTGCTTGAGCTGAAGTGGAGATTAGGAATTAGAGTAGAAAAAGTATGAGTAGACCCTCTTAACACAAGGAAACTGAGACTCGGCTTATTTGGTGATGGGCTACTGAGTGTGAGTAAGCTATTCACCAACTGCTGTCTCTTATGGGATACTACAGAGAGTACCAACTTTTGGGGACTTAAGCCTTATCAAAAAGATAGATAATAGGCTTCTGTGGCAAATGCAAAGTTGAAGGGAATAAAATAAATTTCTTAGACTTCTTAGTAGTTTAATTTTTGCATTATGAACAGTTTATGTAGGTCTTATCAAATTTACTTGAACATGAAACACATGTATTGAGGAATATCTTACGAGGCTAATAGACCCCAGAACATATTTTATAACAATTTAATTCCTACATTTATATATATGAATATGTATATATGTACATTTATTATTATTATTATTATTGTTGTTGTTGTTATTACCAGATGCACTCGACCACTGAGCCACATCCCCAGCCCTATTTTTGTATTTTATTTAGAGACAGGGTCTCACTGAGTTGCTTAGCACCTTGCTTTTGCTGAGGCTGGCATTGAACTCAAGATACTCCTGCCTCAGCCTCTGGAGCTGCTGGGCTTCCAGGCATGCACCACTGCACTGGGCCATTTATATATTTTATAACACTCTCATTTCTACATTTATATAGTATCTCCATCTCGAGTCACACTCCTAGGCCTTGGATGGGATGAGAGAGAGAGAGAGAGAGAGAGAGAGAGAGAGAGAGAGAGAGAGATGAATTCAACTTGAATCTTGCCTGTAGGTTTCTTATAATTCAGTAGAGAAGATATGTGTTGCAACAACCACCCTGTAAATAAAGTCTGATAGGGTAATGGGAGATTAGAGGAAAGAAAGACTATTTTTAGCTGGGACAAAAGGAGGGTTTCCCAAATGAAATAACTTTGACCTGGACCTTGAATTTGGGGTGGGCTTGGTAAATATTAAGAGGGAGGATAATAGCAAATTATTCCAGGCTTAGAAAAACAGTAGAAAAGGGGTGTGGAATGTGGAAATTTTAATAAGGAATAGTGTTGAAAAAGTCCCTTTTGTAATACATACTCATAAAGTCTACAAGAAGTAGATGAGAAGGCATGAACAAAATATTATTTAAAATGTCTCCTAGTAAAAACTATATATGTACTTAATGTATGTATATAAACACATATACAAACATTATTTTCTAAAGAGAAAATAATTATCTTTCCATGTTAATATCAACCTCTGGATTAATCTAGAAAATGGTTCAAAATGTCTCAGAGCTGTATGGGCAGATTCTCACCACTCATCACAACTAGATCTGCTCCAGCTGTAGTTTCCACCTAGCACAAGGAAGACATTAAGGCAAAGGCCTCCCCTCCACAGAAGACTACTTATCCCAGGAGCTACCACACTCCAGGATCTGTCTGTTTAATACCCACACTTAGAAAACATTGCCCTTCTTCAGCCTAAACAAGCTCATGTGAATGCTTTAGGTGACTACCTGTAATGAAAGTCTGGACAATTAGTTCTGATCTTCTGTCACTGAGAATATGAATGATTGATTGCAGTGAAGCTCTGCTTCTGGTAAAGCAATTCAAACATATACACTTGTATTTTTAACAATATACCAAGAATTTAAGGAAAAACTTTAATTATACTACTTTTCACTTTTTAAATGTTGCCTTCTAATTTTTATCCAGATGCACACATATTTTTTCCCTACTATGCAGTGATTTTAATTTTGTACTCTTATTTCTTAATATACTTTATTTTATATTTTGCTAAATTCTTTCTGATTTTATTGAAGCATCTATTTTTAAAGAATAATTTGTTTTTGCAAAAATAAACGCTTATTATAAGAATATCAAAACTCAAAACTACCAAAAGGATGTTAAAAAAACTATAAATTTTTACATCCCCAAATAACTATCATTAACATTTATTATACATAATTCTAGACATACTGGTATTGTGTTTTAGTAAGAAAGGCAGACAAAAGGAAATTAAGGCAATTGCTGAAATTCAGGTAAATTTCTCTTTAACAAAATGTGGGGCTTCATAAAGTGTCCCTTTTAAGTTTGTACTCAAAGCACAATGGACTACAAAAGACTAGAATCTTTTATTTTAGCTTTGTGTTTTAAATTTTACTCTGCCTTTGAGAATGAATTTTCCCATTTTCTTCACCTATTTTTATTTATGTATTACATTATTATTTTAATATCATTAAGTTATATTTACATTCTGTTATATAACAATTTTCATGTTATTTTCTTTTCCATTCATTTTTTGGTTAACTGGATAAAGAGCTATTGAGTTTTGCATAACTGAGCTCTTTCATACTTTAATATAGCATTGTACAATGGAACTTTCTGTGGTAACAGTATCTGTGTGGTCTAGAACAAGTTAACTGTTAGCCATATGTTGCTGTTGAGCAAGTGAAATGTGGCTAGTATGACTAAGGCATTGAGTTTTAAATTTTACTTATTTTTTTTTTTTTTTTACTGGGGATTAAAATCAGGGGCACTTGACCATTGAGCCACATCCTTAGCCCTGTTTTGTATTTTATTGAGAGAGAGGGTTTCACTGAGTTGCTCAGTGTCTTGCTTTTGGTGAGGCTGGCTTTGAACTTGCGATTATCCTGCCTTAGCTTCCTGAGCCACTGGGATTACAGGCATGGGCCATCTTTACTTGTTAAATAACATTTAAATAGCCACACGAAAGCTGGAAGTACCATATTGGTCAGTGGTTCTCTTTTTAATATACTTTCATATACCTTTTACCTTTATCTTGGGTCATAGTTTATATTAGCATTTTGTAGGCATTGAATGTTGCTGGGGAAAATTCAAGGCTATTCTAAGTTTTTCTTTATTGTTTGACATTATTTTATATTTTGAGAGATCCCAGGGGGCAGGAAGAGGAGGTTTCCTAGTGCTGTTGAAAAAGGCATGATGTACAATCTTTTATACTGATTTCCATATTTACCAATGATATTCAACATGGAAATGTTATTGTATCTGCAAGGTAGTTGAATATTGAAGTTTTACAAAAAAGAAAGGAAGGTTAAATAATTTCCCTAATGTAAGAAATAGGATTGTGAAGAGAAAACCTACAGAATGGTGAAAATCCTTCTCTAGCTTCTCTTATGACAGAGTATTAACATCTAGAATAAGTAAAGAACTCAAAAACTTCACACTAAAAAAATCAAATAACCCAAACTAATAAATAGGCAAATGAATTAAACAGATACTTCTCCAAAGAAGAAATACAAATGTCCAACAAATATATTTTTAAAATGTTCAACATCATTAGCAATTAGGGAAATACAAATTATAGCTACCCTGAGATTTCATCTTACTCCAGTGAGAATAGCAGTCATCAAGAATACAAATGATAATAAATGCTAGAGAGCATGTGGAGAAAAAGTAACACTTTTACATTATTGATGAGATTATAAGTTAGCCACTTTGAAAATCAGTATGGAGGCTCCTCAAAAAACTTGGCATGGAACCCAGCTATATTACTTGTCTGTGTCTATTCTTAAGAGTTAAAGTCATCATACTGTAGTGATAAATGCATATCAATATATATAGTGGCACAAACACAATAACCAAGTATGGAACCAGCCTAGGTATCAATCAATGGATGAATAGATAAAGAAAATATGATGTGTGTGTGTGTGTAATGGAGATATATATATATATATATATATAAATATATATATATATATATTTATATATATATATATATAATATGATATGTGAGTGTGTGTGTGTGTGTGTGTGTGTGTGTGTGTGTGTATGAGTTTTATTCAGCCATAAAGAAGAATAAAGTTATGTCATTTTCAGGAAAACAGATAGAACTAGAGATCATATGTTATGCTAAATAAACTAAACTCAGAAGGTCAAGGGTTGTATGTTTTTTTTCTCTTGTGTGGAGGCTAGAGAGAAAAAAGGAAAAGAAAGGTATGGAGGTGGAAATCTCATGAAAATCAAAAGGAGATCAGTAGAGAAATGGGACCAGGAGGTAGAAGACAGGGAGGGAGGGGTAAGTGCTGTGGAGTGATATTGGCCAAATTATATTGTTATATTCTGTGCATGTACAAACATATAACAACAAATTCTATCATTATATACAACTATAATACATGAATTTAAAAATGTATAAGAAAGAAAATCAGGAAAAAATGTTTTCCTAGATAGTAAATGGCAAACAAAGATTTGGTTCAAGTTTCTTACTGCTTTTTCCACCCTTCCATAGATTTAATATTTTTAGCAGCAAAATTATTTTTTTTACAAACAAAATCTCATTTTAGAATACTAAAATTTATTTTACTGAAACTTGTTTTTAGACAAATTTATTTTTTTAAGTGTCGGGTTTAAAACATTAACTATTAAAAAGTAAATCCCATAAAAATAATGAGGTGGTTTTAATTGACACCAAAATTTGAAATCTGAGGTTGTGACTAACAGATATAGTCTTAGATTACTCAGCGACTAATTTATTTCTGTCTGGATTGGTTTGTCATATCATGGAATTCATGACTCATGCAGATAAATAATTGTAATGGTCACTCTGTTATTAACAGCATGCATTCAGCTCAGGATGTTTCTCAAATAAACTGATCTCAAACTTAAAAGAGTAGTAATAGGGCTGGGGTTGTGGCTCAGTGGTAGAGTGCTCACCTAGCATGCATGAGGCACTGGATTCGATCCTCAACACCACATAAATGTAAAGTAAAGATATTGTGTCCACCTAAAACTAAAAAAATAAATGTTTTTTCTTTAAAAAAGAATAGTAATAGAAAAAGTTTAGTTTTAAAGTTGAATCATAAACATAGCTAATAATTACTGCTTGCAGTTATTAACTTTAATAGAAAGGTTACCCCCCCCCCCCAACTTACAGTAAATGTCAAAACTATCTACAGTATGCTATGCATCACCAGTTCATTTACATTTGAATAAGTGAATACTAAGCTACACCAAGGGCTTAAGTCAAATGGTCACATGTGAGTCCTGGTATAGGATTGAACAGAATATGCCATGATGCACTAGGCATTTACCTGGGGGGTTTCTATATGAGTGAATTTTTAAAAGATCTGTATAGACCTATAATTTTTTCCAATTAATGATACATTTTTTTAAAAGTTCATAATATATAAAGCAAGTAAAGGAGGCTTTCTTCTGATGTCTGTAAAAAACACTAAAAACAGATTAATCTGGTAGCCTGAGTTAAATTATAATGATCTCCAGTGTCTTATACTCTAATATGTACATATTAAAACTTGAATGTTGTTTTCTATACAGTTTAAAAAATATTAAAACAGGCTCAAAAATCTATTTGAACAAATTACCAATAAAAACACTATTGAATATAGTTTGACTTACCTTGTGTCCTTTCTGTAAAGCCTCATAGACCTTAATAATTGCAAATATAATATCTGTGTAGCATCTATCCAAAAAATCATCTTAAGTCTTCATGATTTTTTTCCTAAACTCATTAGCTCATGTTCTTTTTTTGTGGCCAGAATAAAAAGGGAGTTCATTCAAACCTGCTTGCTTTGACTTAGCATATTTATAGAGGATCATTTTTCCTAATTTGAGATCTTATAGACCTTGAAGCAAAGTGTGTGTGTGTGTGTGTGTGTGTGTGTGTGTGTGTGTGTGTGTTGTAAATTACTGTGATCAGTGGTCTAGAAAATGGTCCAGGTTGATTATATTGCATATTAACTTAAATCCTGGGTAAAGATCCTTAGCTGGTCAGCTCTTGCTGGGAGAGATGCCCAAATTTTCTTCACCAGCATGAATCAACTTTTGGCAGCTCTGGAAAGGAATCCCAGAAGTGGACATTCCTTTCCTCTGGCTTTCTCTTTAGTTGCAATTCTAAGCTTCTGTGATTTCTCACTGTATTTCTAGACTATGACCATTTTAAAAAAATCTCCTTTAATAAAGTAGGAACAGGTTCATGCAAGCAGAGGGAGCAGGAATCAGATATGTGCTGACAGTAAAGTCTGAAGTATGCAGGACATAAATCACACACACTGACTTCATATGTTTGTGGGAATAGGTTTGCTCTTTTAAGTTAGAAACTGCGAAAGTATGGGTCCAGATTGTGAAGTCTCTTTTCAAAATGTGGAAAGAATAATTTATGGAGTTCTGGCACCAAAGAGAGTTTATATCCTTTAAAGATGTCTCCTTTGAACTGGATATGGTGGTGCATATCTGTAATTCCAGCCATTCAGGAGGCTGAGGCAGGAGGATAGCAAGTTCAAAGCCAGTCTCAAAAACTTAGTGAGGGCCTAAGCAACTCAGTGAGACCCTGCCTCTATCTAAAATATAAAAAAGAGCTGGGGGTATTGCTCAGTGGTTAAGTGCCCCAGGTTCAATGGTTCAATCCCTGGTACCAAAAAAAAAAAAAAAAGCCTCCTTTGTGCAGTCTGGGATATATGGGATGTGGGATAAATTCATTCATTCATTTACTGAATGATGACAAGGACCTTGGAGGAGCACCCAGAGTCCACAATCTTCATCTGCAGTATGGGGAAACTGAGGCCTAGTAAAGTACAAGGAGTCTCTAAGGCCGTACACAAGTGGGTGCCAGTCATCTCTTACTTAGTAAGTTCTAACTTTTCAGCCAGATATTATTCTTGACTCTGGAAAGACAGAGCAAAATAGACATTGTCTCTGTCTCCACAGAGCTGAATATATTGTGTAGGAGCAAGCACTTCAGAAATTTGAGTACAGTGCTAAGTTTGGGACAGATTTTCCTAAAGTGATCTTGTTTCTTCCTTTAAACTTCTAAGGACCTACTACTGAATTGGCTATTGTTTCTATAATTATCAGAAAATGAGAAGACAAACCATACACCAGGGGAAAATATTTACACAATTCTTATCTGATAAAGGACTGCTTTACATAATTTACAAAGAACGCTTAAAACTCATTAGGAAAATGATTAACTCAATTTAAAAATGGCCAGTAGACCTTTGTGCTCCAAAAGGCACAAAGATGTCAAAAAAGCATATAAAAAGATGTTCTATGTCATATTTTTAGGGAATTGCAAACTAAAACAACAAGATACTACTATATACCTATTAAAATAATCCCAGACTAAAATACTGACAGTATCACATGCTGGTGAGGATATATAATAGCAAAAACTCTCAAACATTGCTGGGGGGAATGCAAAATGGTAGCACACTTTGGAAGACAGTTTGGCAGTCTCTTACAAAACTAAACATATTCATATGATCCAGCAATTTTGCTCCTTTGATATTTATACAAATGAGTTGAAACTATGTCCAAATAAAAACCTGCACATAGATGTGTATGGCAGCTTTATTCATAATTGCCCCACATCAGAAGCAAGTAGGTGTCCTTCAGTAGCTAAATGGATAAACAAACTGTGGTATATTCAGGCAATGCAATATTATTCCACATTAAAAAGAGATGAGCTATCAAGTCACAAAAAGGCACACAGGAAACTTAAATGCATATTGCAAAGTTAAGTCAATCTAAAAAGCTGTATACTAAATGATTTCAACTATATGACAATCTGGAAAAGTCAAAGTATGGAGACATTAGTGATTATTTGGGGCTATAAGGAGGTGAGGAAGAATAGGAGGTAGAAGACTTGGGGCAGTGAAATTGTTCTATATATCACAGTGGTAGATACATGTCAGTATATATTTGTTAAAATTCACAGAATGTATAACAGGAAGAGTGACCCTTAATGTAAACTATGAACTCTGGATGATAATGATGTATCGGTGTAGGTTGTTAACAAATGTATAGCTCTAATGCTGGGTATTGATGGTGGTGAAGGTTGGGCTTGTATGGGGCAAAGGGATAAATAGGAATTTGATGTACTTCTCCTTAATTTAACTGTGAATCTAAATCTTCTCTAAAAATATGATCTACTAAAAATTGCCGTTATTTCCTTTTTTTTTAAAGATTCATTGAGAAGGTTAGTAGGGTTAAGGATGTTGCTTATTGGTGGAATATTTACCTAGTGTGTGAGAGGTCCTGGGTTCAATTCCAGTCACTATGTGTGTGTGGTAGGGGGGTGGGTTGGGGTCAGGATATGGTAAAGTAAATTGAGAAGGTGAGTGTCTCAAGTAACTGATCCCAAGACCAGTGTTTCTTTTGATCCACATTGGTGGATAACTTTTTAATTATTAGAGCTCTGGGTATCCTTGAATGTGCTAATGATTCCATTGATTTTTAACTCCTACCCAATTTTAGATAGATGTCATCAGAGTGAACTAGGGGGGACCTTTAGCCAAGATGGAAAATGGTATATACCTTAAGCTTTTTTATTATTGTTTTTGTCTTTTTAACTTTAGAAACTTACTATATTAAACTTCTTCCTTTGAAATCTACTGTTAATGGCCTTTTTCCTCCCACAGTTGAGGGTGGGCAGATTATTACCAGGTCATGCTGATTTTGAACAGGGCATACATTATGGGAAGGCCCCACTGAGTTTATTATTAATCCTGTATATAATAGGGGAAAAAATCCCCAAACCTCCATACAGCCCTGACCCTTTGTTTCCTGTTTGCATTATTGTTTGTTGTCGTGTGCTGCTGCCTGACCCATTATGAATTCCAAGTGCACAGCCCCTTCTTTGAATTTAACACTGCAGCCATAAATTACTTGTCCATTTATAATTAAAATAAAATGTGGGATATGATGGAGCTCTAGAGAGCATATTGTCTGAAACTCTTGGATCTCATTCTCAGCACTGATGTGCCAAAGCTGTTTGGCAATGTATAAATCGAACTGGATGTTAGGACTGTTCACAGCCCTCTGGGGGCAGGTGGGCTGAGTACTTGGCTGAGATTGCCTTTGAGCATTAGAAAATGGCAATTGCCTGAGACTTTCCATGTTTTCTCCTGAAGTATTACTTTCTTCTTGGCTCTCCAGTATAACTGTGGGGGTGGATTTGAAATATCCAGACATATTGTTGATTGAGAAAAAAAAGCTGGACAGTACATTAAAATCAGTGTCTGTCCTTTGCAGACACATTGTAAAGAGAAATCAGTTTTTAATTTTTCATTAAAGTGTATTCTTCCTTTTTTTTCAGTTTGAAAATGGTAGAAGCTTCTGGAAAATTGGTTGTCACATTGAAAGCTCTATTTCTTTTCATGTTACTGGTTTGTCCTTGGAATCAGAACAGGATGTGATACTGTATGAATTAGTACTAATGGGTTATTGAATAAGAATGGGGTGGAAGTGAGTTAAGAGGTAGTCTTGTGTCATGGAAAGTCTGGGTGTCATTGTTCTTGGCTGAACACCAATGTCTTGTAGTCTATTGGGTACTGGCTGATGTATTTTGGGTTCAGTGTGGGCAGTTAGATCCTGCTCCCCAAATCTCTCATTCTCTTTCTGAAGCTAGCAGGGGCATAAAACAGCAAAAGTGTAAGAGAAAAGGCCATTTGAATGAGGGGTTTTCAAGTCTTTGGTCACAATGTACAGACTAACATTGCTTCAGCCAAAGTAAGTTATGTGGTCAAACCCAACGCCAATGAAAGGGTGATGTACTTACCCCTTTGAATAGGAGGATTTGCAAAGTGACATGGAAAAGAACGTAGATGAAATAAGGGCTGAAGAGTTGGGGCCACTGATACAATCTACTAGATACCATCTTTTTTGGGGAAATGGAAAGCTGCATATATTGCCCCCCCCCCACACACATCCATGCACTGGTTGGTCACAGGAAGAGATTTCTCACTTGACACCTCTGTCAGGTGAAATGGAAAATCTGGGTGTACTTTCCTTGGGACTCAATTTTTCCCACTAACCAGATATACAGGATTGTATCCACCAGTGATACTCAAAGTGTGGCTCAAGGGCTAGCAGAATCAGCAACACCTGGGAGCTTGGTGGAGCAAATTCTTGGGCCCCATTTCAGACCTATTAAATCAGAAACTCAGGATGAGGCCCAGGAATCTGTATTCTGAGTAGTTTTCCAGATGATTTTAATGCTTGCTAACGTTTGAGAAACACTGTGGAGGACCAAATATTTTCCATGATATTCCTCATAACCTCATCCCTATGTTCCTTTCTCTTATTTTATTGAATTGCCATCATTCATCATCAACTTGCTGAGGGGGTTTCAGGATAGTTTTAACAACCCAAACTAGAGCATTCTTTACTGTACCATGAGGCCAAAATGAGGTTCCTCATTCTTCAAGTTTTGGACTTCCAGATCAACAAGTGTGGAAAATTATAGAATAGAACTATTGTTCCAGCTGGTTTACTGAGGCCTCAGGTCAAACACAGAAAACAGGAATAAGAGGTCATGAACATGTGCAAATCTTAACTCAATAACTCTGCCCAATATATGCATATTTGCTAATAGATTTCACATTTGTACTTTTTCACTAATTAGATGTATCCCTTGACTTCATAGCTAGAGGTAGAGAGAATAAAAGACTGCTTCCAAACACTTCTAAGACAGTGAAAGTCATATGGTTGTAAAATGATTGGAGAGGTAGAACAGTATTGTTCCTCAGCTTCTGTTTGGGAGTATGTTGATCGTCTTAGTAATTTTATGCTTAAGATGAGAAGTGTCAAATTTTTCCATTTAGCAATTAATATAATTGCATTCTTTATTGAAAATATAATATAAAACAATATAAATATGATATGATGTGGCATCCTCATTCTTATCTCATTTTGAGATCACAAAAACTAGATTTTAAGGTTTAGTATTGGCACTGATATCGAGAGGGTCATAACTCAGCACAATTGTATGTTAACTGTGTCCATTGTGTGCCACAGGGAGACAAACAAAAGAAAATAAAAGGAAAGGATGTAATTGCTTACAGGATAGAAGTAGATACTATCCTGCCAATTCCTTCCTGGAACTGTATGTATCATGTCCTGTGTTTGTGATATAGCATAGGGAATCATTGCTAACAATGAATAACATTATTGGGATGACAGCAGTTTAAGTGCTAAAGAAACTTGAATTCTGACAAACCAGGCAGACACATAGAACATGAAAAATGTATAATGCATCACCATGGCTGGTTGTGTTTGTGGCAGTTAAGATACCAATACTGATTGAGAGGCTCATCTGTTCATTTGATTGTGTCTCATGGTTTAAATCTCTCTAACGGGTAGAGTGTGATTTTGGAAAGAGCTAGTTTGCTCTGATTGATGGTGCATGGAGGGGGTTTTGGTCTGCCTCTCATGTAAATGTAAGGAATAAGCTTCTCTGAGTTTGCATTTACTTTATTATCAGAGATAATAAATGGGATAACTCTTGAATAAAAAGGGAATGTAAAAGCCTTGAAAGCTTTGAAGTTTGCTGCACTAACAGCTGCTTACAGATACCTTTGCCAGTGTTGCTGTCACTATTTGATAACTTGATCCTTTATGGAAGAAAACTTGGAGTCACACTTTATTTTTCCTGTTTCTCTCACACACAAATCCATTCTACTGCCTTCCAACTTCCTTTTCTCAATGTTTTTAGAGTGCATATTTTTTCTGTTTTTACTATATTGTTCATCCTTGGTGTAATCCTGTCTTGCTTTGAGCTTTGATAGAACTACTTACCTGGTCACCCTGCTTCCAATACAGAAAGTCCTTTGTAGTTGTTATATGTGACCTTTTTACCCTTTGAGTCATAAAAAGACTTCAGTGGTGTACCATTCATCATCCATGGCAATGTTCTCCAAAGAGAATGCATAAGATGCTCTGATGTGTTACAGGGAGAAATGCTGGGATATGTACTCACACACACATGTACACACACACACATACACACACATTCTTTTAGTAATTAAGAAATTAAGGTGCATTATCATTCATTATAGGGAGTGATAATGTTACCTACACTTTGTCCATGTATCATATCTGGGATTAAAGTAACCAAGGAAAAGAGAGAGAATTCCATAACACATAGCTGTAGACAGCAAGGCCCTTGTGAACCTGCTTAACTGGCTTACAGATTGTGTTGGCCAGTTTTAACCAAACTCCAAGAAAAATGGACAAGTTACTTACAAACAATACTAAGATAATGGCAGAACTAGAATTTGCCTTTTCTTGGTACAAGCTCTTTACGATATTATGGGACAGAAACAATTATGACCTAAATATATGTGACAAATAGCCAAAAAAGTAGACATTATCAAGAAGAGTATTTTAATTTTTAATAAGGAATTTCTCCTACAGTGTAATCTATGACTTGAGATATTAGCTAATGATAGCAATAGATGTAAGTAATAAATATAACTTCATTTATATATATATAATTTTTAATTATATATATATAGATATATAGATATAGATATATAGATATAGATATGGTATATTATGGAAAATTAACTCAGGGAATAAGTTTTAGGCTCTTCATTGTGCTATGTAAACCATCATACCCCAGCATCTAACTCCAGCCAAATATATATCCATTCATTCCTTTCACCAGATTTCCAAGACACAATTTATAATTACATAATTAGCTGTGTGACATTGGGCAAGTCACTTAACCTTTCTGAGTCTCTCTTTCTTTCTTTTTAGCTAAAAAATGTAGGAGAAGGGCTGGAGGATTTTTTAAAAGTATTTTCCAATATGCTACTTTGTGATAGCTATGTATTACTATCTAGGAATAAATTTTTTAAAACATGTAAATAGACTTTATTACTTAATTACCAAAATCTTTAGAAAATTGTATCTTTTTTTCATAAAAATTTTTAAAAATACCTCATGCTTCTCTCCTATTCCTTTTTTTTTAATGAGATAGGGCTCACTATATTACCCAGGCTGTTTTCAAACTTCAGGACTCAAGCAATCCTCCTACTTCAGTTTCCAAAGGGCTGAGAACAGGCACACACCACCATGTCCAATTTCCCTGTTAAATATAAAATTTGACTTTCTCTTGGTGACTTAGAATCATTAACAATTGATCCTACTGTATTATCCTGTTATATAGAGTGAACTATAAATCCAATTGGATTGTGCAGTTTATTTACCCCATGCTAATGGTTTCAGAATGCTGTAATTTCCAATTTTCATGCCTGACTTTACATCTTTCTTACAACCCAGTTATGAACTTGTGTTTCATACTGTTGCATTATGTGTATTATCCTCTTCTAGTCCCTGAACTTTCAACTAATGAGGGAAGTTGCTATAGACTGGGAAAAGAGACCTAGAGTGGTTATAGAACCATTTAAACACTAGTTTATGCTTAAGGTGGGGATCTGAAAGAAGACTATGGCTCAAATCTTTTAAACTCCTCAGGATTTTTATCTTCTTAATGGTGAGGATTAAATGAGATGCTATTTCCAGTGTACTAAGGTAGCACCTTGCAGCACTAAATACTAAACTCTTTCAATGATACCAATAAAAAACTATGTCAAATGTTATAGAATGATTACTATATGACAGACACTGTGGTAGGAACTTTGTATATATCAACTCATTTAGTTCCTGCAAACTTCAGTCATTGTCCCAGTTTGCATGATTTCATTTTACCAATGTTACATACCTAGTTGGCTACCATATACAAAAAGGAACTTTCCTAAGTACTCTACATCTTCAGCCAGATGCAGCAGAGGTAGTTGACCCTCCTGATCTTTTATTTCCCTCATCGCTGGATGCTCTATTTCTTCCTGAGCCTCTGTTAAACAATACCCACAGTATCCTTTAAAGACCTTAAATTGTGATTTGAAGGTGAGACCTTAAAGCAAAGTTTATGTTTAGTCATGTCTCTAACCTCAGAAGCTAGAAAACCATCCACTTCATACCAAATATTCTGAGAGAAATGAAACTTCAAGTTAGAAATCATTTTTTTTTCTTCTTTTTTTCTTCAAGTCGTGGCATTACAGAAAAGAAGTTGAGATCCTGGGTTGTGAGGGGAACATCCATCAGGGAATGTCATTCACATTTTCCTCTGTGGGCTTCCACCTGTAGTTTCTTTAGGACAAGTTGTTATTGTGGAGTAGAGGGGTATCTTAAAAAGGTGTTATTAAGGCTTTGACTTTAATCATTTGGCTACGAAGGAGAGGGAAAAAAAGAAAACACGCGCACACACACACGTGCAACTTACAAAGCCACCAGTGAAGATTGCATCATATTTTAGAATTGCAATGCAAACAACCATTTCAGATGGGAATTTGGGGAGTTGGACATGTTCAGTTTGCAGCTGGATCCCCATATGCCTGATGTAAAATAAAATAGTCCACAGCTAAACTTGAACAACTGCAGGTTATAGTTATTTGGAGGTGTTGGGGGTAGGGGAGAAATGTTCTCTTTATATCAATCCAGAGCCTGGAACTATCTTGACATTCTCTACCTGTCCCTCAGCTGGAAAGCTGGAGAAGCAGGAAGGAGGCTGGTCTCACCTGCTTCCTTCCTTTCAAGAATAGGAAGTGGAATTGTGAATAGGGAACAAAACAGGCAACATCAGCTATAAGAAAGTGAGCTTTGAGAAGTGATGTGCTCATTTAATCTCCTCTTCTCTCCACCCTCCCTCTTAATTCTCCCCCCAAATAATTAAATGCAAAGCTACTTGAGTGTAATGATAGGTTACAAATTTAAACCCACAAGAGTCAGGAACTGTAGAACTGGAAGTCCTTAGGGGAACGTTAACTTTGCCACTTTTACATCATTATACTAAGCTATTCATTTAATAGCCTAATTTCTAATCACAAATACCATGGGAAATTGTGCTATGCCAACCTCTAGCTTCAGTTTTCCTGACTTAGTTGGTGATTTTGAATATTGTAACCTTCAGAAATGCATATTTTTAGCATTTTGAAGTCCAGATCACTGGCAGACTAAATTACTTATTTGCCACTTTCTTCTAGCTCTCTACATTTCCTGATATGTAGTTGGCAAAGTCTAATGAGGGCACATCTATAAAGATAAGATTAAATAACCCCAATTGTGCTGTTTCTATTTATTTAGCTGATTTGTATGTTCAATTTGTATGGTTTGAGGCTTATTTTTACCTATAGGATAGTCATAGGGAGCCATCAGTTAACCAGTGGTAACGATTCTGTTTAGAGTGTGTCCCTAAAGGACCCCTTTGATTGACTGAGTCCAATTAATGTCTTCATATTCTGTCCTGTGAGTTTGTAGCTCCTTTTCACTCAGTGGGATTGATTACATGATTTACTTTAACTACTGGTATGTTTTAGCAAATGTGATGCAACCTGAGGTTTGGAAAGCACTTGAGATTTCCCACTTGCTCTCTTGAATTGTCTAGCCTTCTGGATTTATAAAAGAGAGCCATGTCATCCCAATAATGCCACCCTAGACATGCTAGTCCCTAGCCCAGGTCAAGATGATTGTGACTGTATATACATGAGTGAGTCAAGATCACTCAAACCTAGGCTAGATTAGCAGAACCACTAGTCTGTAGACTTAAAACACATAATTGGATAATGTTGTTTTAGGCCAAACAGCTTTGGCACGTTTGGAACACAGTATTATTGTGATATTAGATAATGGATACACCTCCTTATAAACTTTCTAGCATAAGAAAAATCAAGAGTACATTTCATTCATTTCTTTATAATAATTTCTTTAGGGATATGAGCCTCATATCTGATGGAATCAGATCTCATGTCATTAAACTCTTCCCCTGCTGTTCCACAGCCTCTGTTGGTAGACGTTGCAGCACCCCTTATATTTCTACTCTTATTTCAGCTGCAGACAGAAAATTGCTATTTAAAAACACCTAGTGGGAGCTCTGGTCCCCACAATCTGCTCCCCTGCCCAAACTTCTGTCCCTATCCCCAGTTTCCATTTGAGACTTGGCTAGAGAAAGCAGCAGCTCTGCAAGTCTTACATGATCTTGTGAATGAGGTCTTCAATTCCCCATCTAAAAATGTGTTAAAGGCAGAAGAGTTTCCTGACATGCACCAGCAGGGAAGAAAGCCCCTGTAAGGAGCAGCCTTCCACTTGACGGTGAATCTTGAAAGGCTTCATCAACAACCCTCATTACTGCCAAGAAGCTCCCTATCTCTTCAGAATGAGGACAAATTGTCTCCTCTCAGCCCGATTCAAAGGTCCCAAAGCACCAGATTCACACACCAAAAATTTCATTTCTAACTACAGAGGGTTTTAATGATTTTATTATATGCCTCACAATCTGTTCCTAAGTCTGTTCCCATGTAGTTTATATTTACCGATTAATAGCCAGAGTTAAGGACCTTGGTATGGAGCATTAAAGATGATAATGAGGAAATAAGCTCCATTACAATGACCAACTTTGATGAAAATGTAAACTGAGAATGTTTGTTCAACTACATTAGATTTATTGTTCCAGACCAAATTGTTGTGATATTATCTGAGTCTAGGAAAAAGCCCCAGCCTAACAAAAGTAAACATAACCTTTAATAATCAATAGCACATTCATAACAATTAGAAATCTATTAACATATTCTTAACAATTGGAAATCTATGCTGAGTAACTCTATTTATGTGGAAGGCATATATTCTTCTATTAGATGGCTCAAATGCTGGAAGTTCAGCATTTTTTCCAAAATAATAGCAGTATTCTGAAAGACGAATGTGAAAATTGTTTGAGCCTTTGACTGATAGAGGTAGCCAAATGCCAGCTATAGGTAGGCTGCACAAAGAGGAAAAAGTGTCCCACAGACTTGTCTCAGAATACGTATCTACAAAATATAGGAGTCTTATATTGCCTGATTGAACTTCATATGTATATTTTTTATACCAAGTTGCTACCTTTATTCTGTATATCATCCTCTTTCAGTCTCTCAACTTTCAAATTGCTGACTGTAAGGTGATATGGGCTGGGTAGGGAGACCCTTGAGCTTGTATGCACAGGGAGCTGGTGGATGGAGTATAGAGCTGGCCAGACCCATATTTAAATTCACTACTATTCATTTATTAGCTACATGACCTTGGGTATCTCTGAGTTTCAGGAAGCTCACTTGTAAAGGGAAAATGGGAAGGTAATAGCTAACATGATTGATTAAGAGGACTAGATGAAACAACGTACATGTGGCTGGATATAGTCTGGATCAGTGTAAGCACTTGATAAATATTCATGTTCCACATTGCCCCTGTTTTCCCCTATGTTTTAACATTTAGAGAAGCTCCTGGTGTGCTGTGGTAGAAAGGACTTGGCATATGGGATATTTTTTAGTACTCAGAATCCTTAGGGCAGCGCTGCATGAAGCCAGCAGCTAGCTAATGAAGCCTGATTTTTTGGACATTTGCCTCTTATGGCTGACTGACTCGTTAACTGAATTATTCAAAGATTTTCATAATATGTTTGAATTTCTTATATCCATTCAGTGGCTAATGATTCCTAGCCAGGCCCAGGGCCTCAGTTGAGATAGAAAAACAGATCTGTTCAAAAGATGAGAGTTTTTTTAATTGAATAAAAGGTTATTGTATTCTGTTGGATACCTATAATTATTAGTTTGGGACTCATTTGATGGGATGGTGAGATAGTGACAGTGAATCTAGATTCTTGGGAAGAAGTTGCTTTATTTCCAGAGGAATTGTAAGAGCCAATGATCACAAAAGGAGAAGTTGAATACTGAGCATTAAAGTCTGCAGGGGAGAAGTTAGAATGGTCATTTTTTAAGCCAGAAAGCCAAATCTGAAACTTTCCCATTTATCTAACCTACCATTAATGGTATTATTTTATATTACCATTAAGGTTAAAATATGATCTATAAAGATGTCATATCAATTTAGGGTGTTTCTGTTATAAGCTCCCAGCCCTTGTGCGGAACTCTGGACTGTCCATCCATCACAGAGAAGAGCTCCTTAGTTTCCTCTAAAGTGTTATAGCCTGTTTTTAAATACAAATATGTATAAGATATTCCTGGGGCTATCTCTAGAGAGACACCTGTGCAGCTGAAAAACGACCCTATTTGAAGTAACTGCTGGGTTCACATTAAAAATACAGTGAGGTGAAATTGTTCCAGACTTTGTCAGGGTAACATTTTTCTATTTTAATAAGAAGGAATGGTGGCTTGAATGTGTTATCAAGAAGGAAGCTATTCCCTTTGCTATCCTAATTGTTTTATTCTTCTAATCAGAAAGGTTTTGTGGACTACAAAACAAAGCCAGCAAATTAAAAATAGTTTATCTTTTAAATTTTGGTATTTCCTTTTCAACCAAGAATAATTCATTTTCTTCCAATGGCAGTTACTTGCTGGCCACATAGGAAAAATGTCTATCTGTAGGTGCCTTCCTGATTAAAGGAGGGATATGGGCAAGGGAACCAACCAGATTGAGGGAATATACTGGTTAATAAGCAATAGTCAGAATTCATGCATACCTTTACCTATAATTGTGCCTTGTTGGCGTGACTTTTATACCTGTCTGTGAGTCATTTCTCTCTGAAATGATGGTCTACCCCATCCCCCTGAAATGTATCCTCTGGAGATGATTGGTTTCTTGGATTAAAAAAAATTAAGTATTTATTCGGCATGTACTCTGTGATATCTGTCCAGAACTATAATGTTTTCCAGATTGTTTTATTTCTTCCCTCCACCCAAATAGTGTATTTTGGTTACCATTTCATCACAAGGGAATGTCAAAGGAGAAATATGTAGCTGTTATCTTGTGGGACATGGACTTTGAGGGTGATGTTATGGTTTGGATCTTGAATGTACTCCCCAAATCTCATATGTTGAAGACTTGGTTCCCAGTACAAAAATATCCAGAGGTGGGGCCTTGGGGGAAGTCATTGGATCATAAGGATTCTGATTTCATCAATTAATTAATCCATTGATAACTGAATTTACTACTGGGAGGTGATAGAAATTATAGGCACATGGGAAATTGCTAGGAAATAGGTTACTGGGGGCATGCATTTGGGAACTGTGTACTATCCCTGGCCCCTCACTCTCTTTGAACTGAGCAGCTTTCCTCTATCATGCCTTCCTGTCATGATGATTAGTCCATTTCATGCTCAAAGCAAAGGAGCTAGCTGGCCATAGACTGAAACCTCTGAAATTGAGCCAAAATAAATCCTTCCTTCTCTGAGTTGTTCTTGTCAGGTATTTGGTCACATCCTAGAAAAGCTGACTGATACAGGTGGGGCAATATGACAAGAGGCCAAAGGTTTGAAAACTTCCTAAGTAATTAATACATAATGTGCCACTCACATGGATATTTACTTTTTTGTTTTCAAATGTATATATGTGGTTATCAGAAGAACATATAAATTCACTTAAGGATATTATGAATTCCTAATAGCTCTTTGCCAGTACTAAATGTATATGTATTACATATACTTTTTAAAGTAAAAATGGAGCCTTTATGTTTGAAAAGTTGGGGGACCCTTGCCTTGGAGTATAAAAAGCAGAGATAACTATGTTTAGAAAAGTCATCAATCAGTAAATCAGGAAATAAAAGAGGTTTATATGAATACTAATGAAGTGTAACGGGAAAATTAGAGAAGCAGATTCATGAAATGGGAATAATCAAGATAGGCTGGTCAAATGATAATTACAGTCTTGGTTATCTACCAGTATGTAACAAGTCATCCTGATTCTTAGAGATGTTAGGAAACATTATCTCTTCTAATTCTATGGGTTAACAGGGCTTATAGAGACTGTTCTGTTCCAAGTGATTTTTCCTGGGCCACACTTATCTGAGATGAATACTTGAAGGCTCCCTCACATATTTAACATTCTGCTGGGGGACAGTGGACTAGGTCTTTCTGATTCTGTTATCACAGTCTTCTCCCTCTCTGTGTGGTCTCTCTAGCAAGGTGACCAGACTTCTCACATGGTAGATCAGAGCTCCCCACAAAGCAGAAGGGTATAGGTTGTCTCAAAGTTTAGGCCTAGCATTGACACAGCACCTTTTCATCTATATTCTGTTGATTAAAACAGGCAAACCCAGATTCATTGTGGAAAGGAAATATACAAGGGAGTAACTACCTGGAGACCAGGTTCATTGAGAACTATCTTTGGAAAATAGCTATCACAACCTACTTGTGGTCATATTAAAAACAAAGCAAAGCAAAGCAAAACAAAACAAAAACACAACTAGGATGTTTCTACTGGATCTGTAGCCATTGGACACTCAAAAAATGCCACTATTACACTATTAACATCTGCTAGTTTTATCTTTTAACATCCTCTTTATTTAATATCATTCTCTCAAGGAGACTGTATTTGACTGAGCCCAGAGGCTAGCTGTCAATGAACAGGGAAAAGCATTGTCTCACTCTTTCTGATTTCTATTGTAGGAGGTAGGGATTGCTTTTTCTGAGATTCAGCTAACTGTTAGTCTTGGTTTATCTGGGATAGTCCGAGTTTATACTGACAAGATTATTAATCAAACCTTCCTTAAATCTTAATAGTTTTCCAATGTAGATGATAAATGATCTGGTTTTTCTATGGCCATGATCCACACAATGGAGGATTCTCCAAAACTGGGAAAGGAGTTCAGATTATAGAAGTCCAAAAGATAAAAAATGCCCACTCTTACATCTGTTGGCTGTCAACATCCACAAACACTCTTCTCTAGCTGGAGTTCAGAAAAAGTGGAAAATGTGGCTAGACAGGACAAGGTCTATCTGTAGATGACTTCCTGTTTAAAGGAGGGACATGGGTAAGGGAAGTATACAGACTAAGAAGGTATGGCTAATTAGTAATAGAATTCATGAACTGGTTTTCCTCATTCAGGCCTTGTTAACAAGACTTTTACAACTTTTTGTGAGCTATTCCTCTCCAAAATGGTGATCATCTGCTCATGGCTCTTCTGAAGGCTTTTTAAAAAACCCATTCTTTAATGGGTTAAAAGTAATCTCAACATTTAGTAGAAATTACTTGTGTTGAATATTTTCACCTGAACATGAGTCTAAGCCTGCCTCAAATTGGATGCATTGCAATAGATTGTGCTTATTTCTTCATTAATAAACTAGGGGATTTAGATCAGATAAATGAGTTCTAACATGTGGTTTCCAAATTCCAAGAGACCCTCAATATAGACTTGGTAGGGGAGTGATATTTAGGTAGAATTCAGTTCATTATCCACAATATAGACTCAGATTAATTAAAAGATTAATTCCCATTGGCAATTAAACTTTAAATGTGATGAGTAATCGGGTAGGGGAAGTATAAGGTGATGTGGAAATAAACCATAGGAGACTCATCCTATTCCAAGGGTCTCAGGAGTTTTCCTGGAGGAAGGTATATCTAGGTGAAAGGTGAAAAACAAACTTGGGTGTGCCCTTTATGTTTAGGAAAAAATTTGGTTTGGGGGTATGAGAAAGAGCAATATAGAGAGTGGATATTGACTCTAAGAAGGCAGGTTATTTGAGAGAGGTTTGTTGTTGGTGAAGGAAACTGCATACACTATGCAGAAACTTGAGTATCATATGTGACCTGGTGATTTTTTAGAGCTCTTGTTTCCTTAAATGAAACCAGTACCTTCTTAGCATTTCCTCCCTGAGAGGCTCTTAGATCTCCATATAGAGGGTGTACCTTGATTTTTAAACTTTGAAATCATTAGAAAATAAGTATTGAGATGTTTTAAATATATCTCTTAAGGCTGGTATATAGTTCTGTGATTTTTTTTCTGGGGTTGTGAAGGGTGCTTTTAGATGATAATCAGAGTTATTCCAAAAAACATGATTTGATCACCATTTTATGAGAATTTTAAGAACTTGGTCACAGACCCTCCTTTGCCTTATTCTTGCCACTTCAATGAAATTCATTTTCTCTTGAATTCCTGCTGCTGAATCTTGATGAAGACTCTATATTTGTCTATTTCAGGTACTATGTATGTACCAGGTTGCCATGGCCCAATGCCCCTCTCTCCTTGTAGAGTAATTGTTGTTTATCTTCTGCCATGTCTTTGGGTAAAGCTGATTCAATAATTACTAATCCCAGTCTCCCAAATGACATCTTCCCTATGAACCTAGCTGAACTTGAGTGAAATCATCTGACTAGTAAGAGAAGGCTCTGTCTCTCTTATACACATATTTAAAATCCAGAAGAAAACAAAATATGCCATGCTTTTTAAATGAAATGAAAGCTACAATTGGTTTTATGTTCATGAATTTTTATAGTACTGAACACTTATTATTTTCTCTTTTCTGTTTAAACGTATTTCCTTACCTTATCTATACATTTTGTACATCATGAATCAGCTGTGAACACAATTTCCCATTTCTTTGTGTCAGAAAGGTATTAAATGCCTTTATCATACTCCACTACCCAAACTGTGGACTTTTCATTCAGAGGGACAAGCCAGCATAATGCTATCCATCTGGGAGGGAGCTTAAAATAGTGCCCATGAGTCATTTTGCAGTTAGGAATCTGGATATGGCTAATGGGGTATTATCAATCAGGAGATAAAATTAAAATCCTACCTTAGGAACCGCTCCTGCCAGAAAGAATGGATTTTGTAACAGCTGTTTTCTTTTAGATACTATTGTGTTATTTCATAGCAAATTACATAGATCAGAAATGTATGGTTAACAGTGTCCCCAGGTGAGGTAAATATACCCATTGTCTTTGGAACAAAGGTGTTGCAGGGATTGGTTAGAGAGCAAGCTCTGAGCATAGCTGGGTGGACTTTTCTGCTCCACTTGGGAGGCTCAATAACTGCATCAGAGAAAATAAAATATCTTTTGATCCTAGGCTAAAGAAATGACTTTTGGAACTCTGAAAGAGAAGATATGGAAGCTTTTACCTGTCTAGTGTTTCCTAACAACTGCTTTTGATTGGTTCCAGAACTCATTAACTCTTAAGAGGGGAAAAAGTTAGCTGGGTTGAGGTAGAGGGAGGAGAGAGCAAGAGAGTGTGGTACTCAGCAAGTACCAAGTGTCTCAGCTCCAAATGAAGATAAGTTGTTTGAAATGAACAGCTAAGAGACAGCCGTGCATTCTCCTGCTTATTGCAGCTCAGTAAATTAAACTTAGTGTGCTCAAAGGCTGGCTCCATACTGATGTTCTTGCCTTATGGAAAATAATGTGCTCCCCCTCCCCCTCCTTTTTTTTCTGTCTCTAACAGATGACAGTAATAATGAGAACTAAAATCACTCAAGTCAGCATATGAAAGGGAACTGTCTATTTTAAAAAAATAAAAAGACATCTCCCGGTGCCATCTGCTGAGGTACAATAATGTTTTGTAACAGGTTTTGGAAAGCACATTAAAAGGCTTCATCTGTGCTGTCCTTTCCAGTTAGTCAAGATATAGTTGTGTGTCTCCTGTCTGATGTGGATTCTTGAATCGTGTAATTATTTCTAATTTATCTCTAAAATTAAACGTCTCAAATACAATTTTAATTGGGATTTCATTAGGTACTTATTATACCATGTGTCAAATGATAGTTGATTATTCTGTACAAGGATAGAGAATCTGAAAAAGTGGGAGAATGATGGGTACCTCTGAAAGCTGATGGTGCTCAATAAATATGTCTTAAAAATTATCAGTTGATATATAATTAACGTAAGTAATTACTGCAATTAAACTCTATTTATGGAACCCTGCTGTGTTGTTTCCTATCCTAAGCTTAAACATGATTGTTGTTCTTTTGCCCAAATAAAATTAATGTAATGAGAAAAATGGAAAATAAATATAGGCTTGGATAACAGAGAAAGGAAAACATTTTTCTTGTATTGAAGAAAGATGATCTGAAGAGAAAAACTGAATTTTCTAAGGAAAAGGGGGATGAGGCTTCAAAAAATATAATCTTGCCTAAATGAATTAGGCATATTCAATGCACCATGTGAAGCAATAGGATTAGTAGGTGGAGTAAAGTTATGTACAGTTAGATGAGGGCAAAAGGAGTGGTTGCCAATCCGAACAACCCAACACTGAGAAACCAAGGTGGTGGTTCTGGCCGTAGGCTCCCTTACCATGTAGTTGTTGTTTTAATTTGTTTCTATATCCTTAGCACTTGGTGAAGTGGCTAGCTATGGTAAGTATTCCAAAGAACACATGTTGCTTGAATAAGCTGGGTTAACCCTGTTTTGAGACACAGTGAACATGGATGATTTATAGGGAATGATGGAAAACAAACACAACAGGGTCAATTAAATGTGTTTTCTGAATCAAATTAAGCATTCTTGACTCCACTTTTGGGAAACATGAGTAATAGTCATGAGACTTGCACTCCTACCTGAATCAACTTGAAAATATATTAGACAAAATATATGGAATAGTAGTTTCTAGAAACTGAACATAAATTATGAAGGACAATTCCAGGAGAGATGGAAGCAGATGAGAAGGGCCACATGATTGCGCTAACTTACTTTGCCTGGAGAGAGTTCACAGACTGTGGCATGTGATTGAGAGCTCAGGTGGAGTTTGTAGTTCCCATGCATTAAAGAGTAAGACCTAGGAGTTTGAGAAGACCACAATATCTAGAGTTTATAGATCAGAGAGGAGAAATGTACATAGAGAAAGAACTTCAGAGATCTGCAGTGTTCTTCCTTGAAGATTTAGCTGAATAATGATAGAATGTATGTGATAATAGGGAAATTTTCTGGAGTCATGGGAAGAAAAATCTGATTTAGAGGGAACATAATTACCAGGACATGCATAGGGCCCAGGAATAGTTCTTGTTCTTACCAGCTAGAATAGAAATGGTGATAATATGAGGTTGTCAGGTAGAATATTCAGAACAGTTTTAACTTGGAAACAAAATTAGCTGCTGATTAAATATTACTTTTCCCCTACTTTTACCAAAGCTTAAAAGAAAGACCCCCACCTTTATGAATATTTATAAAGCACTAATTAAAAAATAATTACAAGGAAAAAACCCAAAAGACCCTAAAAAATGAAATTATTTCCAATCAACTGTGTCCTGGAACAAAACTCAAAAATATGTATAAGGATACAATAATATCTAGCATCTGACAAGGTAAAATTCACAATGTTTGGCATTTAACTAAATATTACTAATTTTGCAAAGAAGCATGAAGATATGACCATAAAGAAGAGAAAAATCAACTAGAAACTCTACTTCCCTTATTGTAGAGAGAGGAGAGAGGTAAATCCTATTTACCAAAAAACCCCTGTAAATCCAGACAATAATGTAAAAAACACATATTCATGACTCTTGAAATTGACCAAAGAAAAGAAACAAAACAACAACAAAAACAAAAACAAAATAAAACAAAAAAAATTGAGAAGCACTTATTCATGAAAACCTTTTGAACTTTGGATAAGAATATTGAAGATCTATGACATTCTTGCCTAGATTTGTTCCCATCCTTTCTAGTTTGGTTGGTATAGCAGTTCTACCATGTGAGTCAGGCTGTAAAATCAAACACTTTGTTGCTAGAAGAGACTCAAATGATTTTGTATGAAAGATTAAAAACACACCCAATGCCATTCTCAGTAAAAGTTGACTTTAGAAGCAATAATATGAGGAAGGTCAGTAACTTCTCACCTGAGATATAGTCACAGCTGGGGTAAACAGCAGACCAGTGAACCAACCAGAAATTCAACAGAAAGAGCCTAGATGTGAGACTCCTAAAGAGGGGATTGATAATATCTTTATACCTCCTGATAACTTCATTGTATATGTATATGGAAGACCAAAGAGAGTCCAATATGACCACATATCTCTAACTTGATGGAAGATTATAAACCCATGCAAAGTATAAGCAAGACAACCCAGCAGTAAATAAATGTTGGGGTAAGACTAAAAATCCTTTTAGAGTTTCAGAACTTGGAATGAACCTAAAGGCAGAACCAATGATATAAGTATTAATGATTTTTCATTCAAAGAGTTTATTAAAATCTGTGATAAACCCTTGGTTTACTACCAGGCATTGCTGATACAGGGATGACCTCAAGCTTAAAAAAAAAAGACAAAATTTATCAAGCGGAGACATCAGGTGTTACATATGACAGAGGAAACTGATTCCACAGATAAACAGTGTTAAGTTTCTAAACCAAAACAAAACTCCAGCAACAGCAGCAACGTTTTCATCCAAAATGTTCCATTTTTAAAAATTTTATTTATTTTATTTTTTTTCAACTTCTTTTTTAAAAAAAAACATTAGAAATTTATTAGTTGCTCAAAACATTACATTGATCTTGACATATCATATATCATACATTTGATTTAAATGGGGTATGCAGCAGAATACAACAGACACTAGTATGGCAGTATGTATAAACATGGCTGTATAATCCATATGATCCTGCAATCTGTACATGTGGGAATAATAATAATTTTATTTATTTTAATTTGTTATATATGACAGCAGAATATGATTCAATTCATATTACACAAAGCACAATTTTTCATGTCTCTGGTTGTATACAAAGTAGAGTCACACCATTTGCATCTTCATACATGTACTTAGGGTAATAATGTCTATGTCATTACACCATCTTTCCTACCTCCATGCCTCTTGGCTTCCCTTCCCTCCCCTTTGCCCTATCTAATGTTCGTCTATTCTTCCCATGCTCCCCCCTCTCCATTATGAATCAGATTCCCTATATTAGAGAAAAAATTTGGCATTTGGTTTTTTGGGATTGGCTAACTTCACTTAGCATTATAATCTCCAGCTCCATCCATTTACCTGCAAATGCCATGATTTTATTCTCTCTTAATGCTGAGTAATATTCCATTTGTGTGTGTGTGTGTGTGTGTGTGTGTGTGTATCACATTTTCTTTATCCATTCATCTACTGAAGGGCATCAAGGTTGATCCCACAATTTAGCTATTGTGAATTGTGCTGCTATAAACATTGATGTGGCTGCATTCCTGTAGTATTATCTTTTGGGTATAAACCCAAGAGTGTGATAGCTGGGTCAAATGGTAGTTCTATTCCCAGTGTTCCAAGGAATCTCCATACTGCTTTCCATATTGGCTGAACCAATTTTCAAAACAATGAAATATTCAAAGAAACAGGAGAAAGTGACCCATACCCATGGGAAAAAAGCAGTCAACAGAAAAATACCTTAGTTGGTTCAGAGTTTGATTTAGCTCTTGTTTTTACAATTAGTGTTAGAGATGTAGTGGTTTGGGGGCAAGAGACAGGCATATATAACTGAGGAGCTTTTATGGCCAGAGATTTAACTCACTGGGGCATATGACAGCTCTGATTCTGTTTCACTCAGTCTCAAACTTCGCTTCATTAAACTCAGGAAAATGCCTCAATTTTCTGCAGAATGCTGGAGAGATTTTGTGGAAATTCTGGCTACATTGTGCCTTTTCTTTATAATCAAATTATGTTATAAATGGTACCACAAAACCAAACTGTAGTTACAGAATTGTGACAGTTTTTGAAGGGCAGAATGAATGTAGACTCTTTGGTTCTCTGTAATAATATCTCCCTCCACATTACTGACCTGATATTTGTTTGGTATAAATGACATTCACTGATGTTAAACTTGTACTAGAAAAACAATTTGAATTGGGAAGATACACAGCTCTAAAGCAGCCTTTTCCTGAGGTTTTCTTGAATTTCTTTATTAAACATATTCACTGAAGCTTGTTATTCTTGAGGAAGAAAGGTGATGTCATTATTTTAAATTAAGAGCACTCATTGTTCTTTTAGTAGATTTGATAGCATCATATTTACTTTTGCACATTGTTATCATTCCTTTTGCATATTTTTGATTCAATAATTTAAAAATTGAACTATTAAATTTCTTTAAACAGATTTCATCAGGTGTTTCAATTATATAAAGTAGGTTTTGTTTATTAAGAGCTAGATAATTATTTTAAACATATTTTGGTTGCTTTAGGAAAGGCGTATGAGGACTGGGGACATAGCTCAGTTGGCAGGGTACTTGTCTTACATGCACAAGACCCTGGGTTCAATCCCTAGCACCACACACACACACACACACACACACACACACACACACAAAAACCCCACAAAGGATAGCATATAATTATCAAAAAAATCAGTCAGAAAACACATAGTGTCAAACAATATACTAGATTTGTTTGAGATTATCAATAATTTTTACAGTTATTCTGACTTTAAACACATTTAAATAAGTGAGATTTTATGGCAGATTTGAATACTTTTATTGGCAGTAGTTACAGGGATATATATCTATGTCTATATTTTCATATATACCTATATCTTTGAGAGATAGTTATATAAGCTCTGAGGTTAGGTTACAAATTCAAGCCACAGTCATATAATGATCAACATTCTTACATAATGACCATAGTTGGCTTTTGAAAAAACTGGAATGTCTCAAAGTAATGTTTATAACTATTTCTTTCTCATTTTTTAGCAAATAGTCCATCTGAAAATATGAAAGTCTAACAATTTCTTTCATTGTCTAGAGAACATAACTATAACTTGGAAAAAAGAAATAAGAATTATTTATTTGTTCTTACTTGAAAAATAATTTTAATATTATAATTATGTAGGTCTGACTTTAATAGTTTGATGTTTCATTTTCTTGTTCTTTGTTTTCAGTTAGAGGGAGTCCACATCAATAAAATCTACCTGCTAGAGGGGAAATGCATTTAGATTATTTTAGAATATATGATCATTTCATCCCTGTCTCTCGGGATTTTGAGATCTGAGGGTGCATGTGTACAGTCTCCAAATAGTATGTGGCATTTCAAAGCTTTGCCTTTTATTTAAACCAGAGTTTGCACCTGCATATATTTGGACCTGAATCATTATTGACAGAAAATTATTAGAGTAGTCGTTTGTGGCTACTTGGGTTGTTCACAGAACAACTCTAGGGAGTTCCCAGGGAGAATCTGGGAATGGTGCTCCTTGGAGTTAATAGATGTCCATTCTTGGACTTCCACAAAGACCTACCTAGTGGCTCTTATATGTCTTTCATTTTTATATGTCTTTCATTTTAAATTGTATTTACTTTCTGTTTAGTTTTTCTGTGCCTTTATTTAGAGACTTAGGATTTATTACTTAGGATTATTACTTAGGATTATTACAAACTAATTATTTGCATTCCCATTTTTTTATTAGATATAAATGATCTGGTTTTAGCTTTTACATACTATGTCTAAGGTAGTGAGAATACCCTTTGCCTACCAAAACACACACACACACACACACACACACACATACACACATACACACACACACACACAGGTACACTGAAAGTAACATTAGATTCTGGAATAGACATTAACATTTAAAGTATTGCTTCATTGCTGTGGAATTTTTTTTTTCCCTATTTTTCTCTACTATCACCTAAGAAATTTATGGCAACTGGATATTAAAATATTGATTTGAAATTATTATGTGTTATACAAATGAAGAAATATTAACTCACATCTAATTTTTTTCCTTTTGATATGCTTACATTCCTAGTGTTTAAAGTCACAGCTTCCCAAGTTGGCATATGACATTTCATCTTTATTCTCTGTTAAAACTGATGGTTTTGAAGGATTCTTCCACAAATGTAATATGAAAATAATTTTATAATTGCATAATTTGTTTGCCTCCAAGTTCGGAAATTTTGTGTGTACATTTAGTGGTTATTTGTTGTGTAAGTACAGTTATGGGAGATTCAGATCCAGAGAAAAGATCATGAAACACTTTATTGTCAATTTCAGTCATTTCTCAGTACTCGAAACCCATTCAATGTCTATCTCCTTGCACTTTTCCAGTGTCATTTTCTGTATAAAATCCTCCCATAAACCATAACTTTAGTTGTTCTCATAATGATTGGGTTACTCTTTTATGCCATAATTTGTGTTATTCCTTTTTCCATTTGTCTAGGGTTGGAGGTAGTATCGTGCTTCTTGGTTTTCTTGGCTATAAGTTATAGGTTTAACTCTTGAGACTCAGTAGAAATCACAGTTCACTTTCAATTTCCTTTAAATATATTCATACCCATTTGGTGGTTTATGATTCGTTCATTGTTGCTTTCAATTGATATTAATCCAGTTCTTTTTTGGATTGTTGAGTTTTTCTTTGGATTCATGCTTTTATCAACTGGGAGAGTCAATTGTGAATGTAGTTCTTGATCTGTATGAATTGCACCAAAGCTTCTGCAGAGTGCAGTTTCTAGAAATTGTGTGCAGGTGTGTGGCTGATTGAGACAAGCCAATAATATCATAACCAAAACAGAAACTGCAGCATGAGATCTGAGAGGGCATTATGACTGCAATTCACTCTAGCTCTCATATGTAGTATATCATTATATGAAATTTACTGGTATAGAATGTATTTAGGAGAAATTCAAAGGCCTGTACTGGATGTCCCAACAGTATAACAAGGGAACATTTTGAGATAAGTTGAGAGATGTTAACATTAGGGCAGGACTGGACTTGCCATCCCAGCCCTAGGTACATCAGTACTTTCTAATTGTTTACCCTTTCTTGAATATCCCTGTTGGGAGGTAGCTGTTGGAGATAATTTGCAGCTAGACTAGTGTAGGTGGGTGAACAGGTTAAATTGGGGGTTGTACTTTTGCAAACCATTGTCTCATAAAACTCTCTCTCTAGTACCAACATATCTTTTAACTTATAATTCTCTATCTCCAACTGCTTCTGAGGCGCCTCTACCTAGATAAATGATGCTGTTTTAAATTTAACATGTTGAAAAGAACTAATTGTGTTATTTCTATAACCTGTTTTGTTCACTTTGCCACTACTTTGGGCTTCTCTTTTCATGAATACATCTAACATGCTCCTCCTTAGGGCCTTGGCACATGAGTGCTTGGGTGACCTCCTCCCTTAGTCCTTCAAGCTACCTCCTCAGAAAGATATTCCCAAATCCTCCATCAAACATTCATACCTACCAGCCCATCACTTTTTACTCTTTATCCTGCCTAATTTTTCCCACATCACTCAAACGTTCTTGTGGTATATATTTATTCATTTGTTTATCATGAGCACTTTGTAGTAATGTATAAACTCCATCAGAGCAGAGCTTCATTTTTCTCACACAATTTTTGGGGAGAGGTTAATAAAGTAACTCTTGTTAACTGGGAATCCTCCTTACAGAACAGTTTTCTATAATTTGGAAGCAATTTCAATTGCTATCCTATGTCGGGGAATCTTCAAGGGCCCTAGATAACAAGCCATCTCTAGCTACAGGGGGTATTTCTATAAGAATTGGCTTTCTCAATATATTTTACTGATATCTGTTGAAAGTTATCATAACATCCCAATTTTATTGAAAAAATGGATAATTTTAATAGTAAATATGAACATATATGACATCTACATTTGAATCACATCCCTTTGGATGTGATCTAATCTGTTCTTAGCCTCTTATGTGGTGCCACCATGCAGTGTACAATCTACACATCCAAATGCAGCAGCCATGGATACAAGTGAGTATAAAAGTTAAAAATTTTGCTTTCATGGGACTTATCTTCTGCTAAAGAAAGGTAGTTTCCACCAGCATTATGAACTTATAGGGTTAAAAGAGAATATTCTTAAAATTATCTCAGTTTTTGTCTCCCACTCTCTCTTTAAGTCTACTGTGGAAGTCATCCTTTTCCTGACTTCTGCATGAGAATGCTAACAGCCTTATTACTTTCCTTGTCTCTATCTAGTAATAAAATCGTTTTGTCATAAGAGGTTAAGAGCACAGTCTCAATTTGGCTTACATCTTCTTGACTTCCCAAAGTAAGAGCCTACCATCTGAGGAAGCATGTGGTTGGCTTCTTTTCCTTCATTGTTTACCTTGTCTTCAACTGTTTTCTAGTAACTTCAACTGTGGAGCATTGGGATGGAGGGGTGGAAATGGGGTCAGATAATCTCTACTCAACTGAGGCTGTTATGTGAGGGCTTCTTTCCTGCATGTGGCTTATTTCTCACACCCTTTTTTTGTTGACAAACTGGGAATTTGGGCTGATTCTACTATAACTTTCCTTTGTTCAGTCATCTGAGCAACCAGAAGCCTGGATTGTAGCCTATTAGATTTCTCTTGGAGTCAGATTCAGTCCACTCTTTACTAAAAATCCAAGGTCACGTAGCAAACTCCGAGAGGTGGTCTCTTCCACTAAGTATGGGTTGGGGAAACAGCATTTCCTCAAATAGGTATGTCATCTTCACAGGGGCTCAGAGGAAGGGTTAATGTCAGATCTCAGTAAGGTAATCTTTCTCACAAATAATCTCTATCTTCATTTCTAAAGTGTTTTTGTTTAGTTATTATAAATCCATCATCTTATCCCCTGCTACTCAAAATGTGATCCAGAGTCGAGCAATATCAATATTGCTTGAGAACATATCAGATATGCCAAAAGATCTGCTGAATCAAAATTTGCATTTTACAAGATCCCCAGGTGATTTATGGACATATTGATTTGAGAAGCACAGATCTAATCTATTCTTAAGCTCTTATTATAAAAAATTTGCAATTGATATTCCTTACATTTCATGTTGCTACCTAATATCTATCATATCTTGGTGCCTCACTAGAAACTTCCAATTGTGCATCTTGTCATATTGTCAATAAACAAATAAATCAATACCAAAAATCAATTTGAGATAATTTCTATGAAGAAAATGTAAAAGAGTTATTGTTATGGGTTGAATCATGCCCCCTGCTTCCTATGTTGAAGACCTTATCCCCAGTGCCTCAGAATGTGATTGATTGAAAATGGGATCACTGCAGATATAATTGGATAAGTTAAGGTAGGATCTTATGGGAGTGAGATGGACCCCTACTCCAATATGACTGATGTTTTATGAAAAGGGAGATTTGTAGACAGAAATACATATACAGAGAGAATGCCATGTGAAGATGAAGGCAGAGATTGGGGTGATGCTCCTAGAAGCCAAGGAATGCTAAGATTGTCAGCAGCACACCAGTGGCTAGGGAGAAGTCTAGGACAGCCCTCAGAGTAAACCAGCCACATTAATACCTTGATCTCAGAACTATAGCCTCCAGATCTGGTGACACAGGGGACACCAGGACTCTCCTGGGGTCTAGACTGACAGTCCCTCTGGACCAGGTAAATACTACTTGTGCCTGTGCATTACCTGCTGGGCCTTGGCTGGGCACCCTCAGCTAATGGGAGAACAGAAACAAAGTTACAGGCACCTGCCAGGGGCAATAATGCAAGCCAGGGGAACTGGGACTCTCATTGTTGCAAAGGAGATTTCCCTGACATCTCCCTGCATACATCTCAGAACTATAGCCTCCAGAACTCTTAAGATGATATGAGATGATACATTTTCATTGTGTAAGCCAAGGAGTTTGTGATACTTTATAAGGACATCCAAGAAAACAAATGCATTATAATATGTGATAGAGAATGACAAATAGATTGGGGGGCCCGGGAACAACTCTTAAAGGAGGTGATATTTAGTGAGACATGAATAATGAGAAAGAATGAACCTTAAAAAGATCTGGCAGAAGGTTTTCATTCAGAGGGAACAAGCCTGGCTTGTTATGACTGTGGACTGGATGACTTTTTTTTTTTTAATTGACAAATGTTTGACAAACAGTAACCATGTTACCACCAGAAAGTAGATTGAGCCTTTTGGGATTTATGTGATAGCTCAAAGTATGTCTAATTGATGGTGCCAGTACACATAAGTTAGGTAAAACTGAATTTAATGGTTGTTTTTTAATGGTTCTAAGTTTCAGTTCAGTATCAAAATGGAAATTTGAAGGATTTCTCCTTTTTCCTACTTTTAATTAATTTATTTATTCAAATAGCAAGCACAGAGACTTTAGAGATTTAGAGCTGGAAGGGAACATGGATGATTATCATGGATTACAGAAGAATGGTTAAGAAATGCGGAAGAGTTAAATCAGAGGTTACTTCAAACAGAGAGATCCAGGAGTAGAACCTGCTTCTTCTAATCCTAAATTACATTCAATTTCTGTTGGGCCTACTACACCTTCCTCTAGAACCATTGTGGGTAGTCAGTACATATTTGTTGATGTGACAACATCAAAACAATGTCTTGTTTTGGAAAACATAAAGTGAATGCAGAAAAGGCAGTTTCTGATAAATGGAAATAATTCTTGACAGGCTGAATTCTTACCCAGTTAGCACTAAGGTATTTTGCCCATTAGTGAGAATGAAAACATTGAAACAAATAACACAAGTTTTCCGTTGCAGTTCTAGGAGATGAGGTTTTGGCTCATTATTAATACTCTCTGCTTGATTGCTTTTCTCCATTGTGCTGGATGTGAAAGTACCCCATGGTCCTACTCAAGCGGCTGTTCATTAGTTTCTAGACAGAGATGGATCAGTGTGGGGGCATAGCCTAGGAGGCTTGGGGATGGTGGGGCACTGTTGGGAAGCCCCAGACATGCTGGTGAAGTGTAAGGTGGTGAATTTTCCCTTTTATGTCCTCTTCCCTTTTCTGCAGGTAACTCATCCCTTAAAGAAAGAAATACACTTTTAATACTTGTCATTCATATTCATATTGAATTCTCATAACCCAAGTTGGAAGTAAATATTTTTATCCCCAGTTGGCTGATTGACTCTTGGGACTCAGAGGACCAATTTATGAGACATGGTTACATTAGCATAAATTTTAGTGAGGATATGTACTTTTTAACCAGTTTGCCTGGGTCTGAATTCTAGCTTCCCTACTTACTGGCTGTGGGGCTATGGGCAAGTTATTTAAATTTTCTGCACCTCAGTTTTCCCATCTGTAAAATGGAGATAATGATGTTAGTAGTTCTTATGTCTTAGAGTTGATGGAAGAATTTAATGAATTACTATGTATAGTTTTTGAGACACTGCATGACAAAGGAGGAGGTAGGAGAAGAACCCCATGCCTGTTTGACTCCAGGCATTCTATGCTCTTTCTGCTAAGTACAAGCAATTTTTCTCAGAAACCCAACCTCCTTAATGATATTTGGCCATTCTTCACACATTTCTCTCCTCTTTGTCCCACCACAACTTACATCCTCTGAATGAGAATTCTTGAGGAACTACCAGGTGTTTGGATTAGTTAATGCGTAACTCAATGTAGGTGCCTGACTCTTGGCTGCATATTTTTTATGAGTTGACTATTTGAATTGTGCAGACCTGGAGTGGGCGGTGTTATAAAGTAGAGGTTGGACAGTCACTGTTAGAGAGACTAGATAAGGCATACATTAACTAGGGACCAGTTATCTCTCCTTTTCTCTGTACAGAGAAGCCCAAAACAGGAAGGACAACGCTTGCAGCAGACCCTGGAAGGCAGGTCTTTTTGTGCCTTTGGGCCTTTCCTTACCTCTCATATGTCACACCTTTTATTAGGGGTCTTCTGTATTTGCTTGTAGCTTGGCCAAACTGGCAGGTGGCAGATAGTAGGAATAAAAACTGGTCACTACAGAGTTTTTGTAGAAACAAATTTATTGGTTTAGTAGCCTTTTGTTATAACCATTCATGATTTTCATTCATAGATTAATATATCTCATGAGGGGCTTTCTCAAGCCAAATTTATTATTTATTTTAAATTTATTTTAAAATTTATCTCAACCCATTCTTTAAATCTAGATGCTACATTTTTGGTTTGCTAAGTAAACCAAAAAATTCCTTGTTCAAAAGTTTTTTTTTTTTTTTTTTCCTGCCTAAAGCTTATCAGGCTAGAGAGGGCTTGAATACAAAACCCACCTGACCTTCTTACAGTGCAGAAAGCACGCTAAAGAGAAAAATTTTAGCAGGAATCTGGAAGAAACAAACCAATTTAGTATTATCTCCATTGCTAAAAATGAACTAAGAAAATCAGTGGGCAAAAGGGCCACAGCTCTTTTAAGGAAACAAAGTTGTGTGTATATATGTGTGTTTGTGTGTGTGTGTGTGTGTGTGTATGTGTGTGTACTCACTTTATTTCTGTTGACAGATGGGTCTTAGCTATCAAACTTGGAAGAAATGTAGGCAGTAAATCAGTTTTCCCATTTTATGACAGACTTTATCATGAAAGATGATTCTAAATGTAAACACAGTGGGTAAAATGCCACTTAGAGGGAATTTAATAAACATACTAATTTAGACCTCAGCAAGAGAGCACCTAAATATCAAACATAATGATATACCACAAATCAAATATTCAGGATATCTATTTTAATCTAAGAGGAAACAGAACTCTTTATTCTAATCTTGCTGTAAAGACTTTGGCTTCCTAAAGTATGTGATCTTGTTAAATTAAAGGATTAAAGTGAATGCATCCTTGCTTTGGTATGTACTTACAACTAAATAAATAACATGCTTGTTATGACTGCAAACAAAGTGAATTAAGTGAAACAAGACAGACAGCATGGACTTGCTGATGTCTTTGTTTTTGACAGCCTCTAATCCTGGAAACAGGAAGATATTGAGATGAATAAACATTCCTTGTATATGTGAGCTCCCAAAGTGGTTAAGTCTATGCTTGAAGTAGTGTTAAGAAGTTCAGAGATTGAGGCATCTGGAGACCTTGCGTATTTGTAAAGGAAATCTCTCCCTTCCATTGTCTTCTCTATTTCCTGCTTATCTGAAAATCCACTAATGCTTTAGCGTTTGGGACCCTCAAGTAAAGTAAGGGAGTGGGTGGAGAAAAAAAATTCTTACTCTCGGATTCTTTTGAAGAATTGTCCCCTTCAACAGCTGTCTCAGTTTAATCTTCATCAGCTGTCACTGAAACTTTCACAAAAGACAAAAATCCTGGTGCTTTCCATGAAACCCCCCATCCAGCAGCATTTAACCCAGGGGCCACAGATGTGTCCCCTTTCTTCATGGAATGCTGTCTGAGCCAAAGATGCCAGCAGTTAAACAGCCCACAAACACACCACAAATATTTGTTTATTGGGAAGCAAAATGTGGAATGAGCTACAAAAACGAGGGGTTGGATTATTAAGACCAGATTGAAGGAGTGCTGTGGTGGTGTTTGGGTAAATATCACTAGTGTACAATATTGAAAAGATTGGGAAGTCATCAACCACCCTTCAGAACTGAAACACATGATTTAACTGCTAGCTGTACTTTATGAAATCTTAAACTGTAACACGAAGAGTGACCTAATTTAGTCCATGTGGGCTACATGTTTGATGTCAACAGATTTTTCTTTTTAAAACGTCTGGGGAATGCAATGAGTCTTGGGTCTTTAATAAAATCCGGGCTGTTTCCTGCTAAGTCACTTATCTTGAGGGATTAATTACTTTTACATTATGATTGATATTCCAGGGATTCCATGGGTTTTCCTGTACTTACTTATGCTTTTCCTCTTTTCAAGGGACAATTAACTGAAAGTCTTAAAACATTAGTCTCCTGCAGGTGTAATGGATGTAGAAGTAGGTCCTGAGGCAGAAATTGCTGCTGTCTTTCTTATAGAATTGTAAGAGACACAGAAGATAATAGTTGCTGTTAGAAGTAATAGACATGATTGTTGCTTGATGCAGAGGCTACTGTGGACTTAACATGACAGATATGTACATATTACAGAGAAATATTTCCTAAGGCACGCTTCTTGAAACAGATTGAGATTTGACTTGAGGTTGGGACTTCCACATAAATCAGGTCCACAGCATGTTTCTTCAGCAGAATAAGATACTCTTGGCATGATTATAAATTGTTTCTTCCATCAGACAACTAGTTAGTTGTTCACTTTTTTCCTATAACATAACCATTAGCTTTAAAAATATCAAATAGCTACATTTTATCATGTATCTTTTTAAAGATTCAGTGTGACTAAAATTTTGAGATAGGAGTCTCAGTCCAGACTAGAACAGTTGAAAGGGATACAGTGTCTTCCCTCATGGAACCCTCAGGACTTCCAGGTTGATAAAAGCAAGGATACCATAAGTAAATTAAAAATAAAAAACTAAGCAGGGAAAACTCTGGCCTATGCCTCTCTGACTGTGATCAATCCCTTAGAACTTCACTGCTCAACCTAATCATAAACCACATTATTGAAGCCACTAGGGAATTTGTTAGAAAAGCAGACTGATGCTTGGGTCCCTTCCCAAATTTACAGAAACAGAATCTGCATTTTAACCAGAGCCCTAGACATTGAGAGGCACTGCTTTAGAAGGCTTTGGGGGCATTGCCTTTAGAGGCCTTAACTAGCTGAACAAATCTTTTAAAAAATACCCAAGAGAAGGAAATTTTTCTTTGTTAAGATGTAACCCTGGAACATCAAAACAGAACAGATGAATTAGTATCAGATTTGGGTGAATAAAAACCATGTTTCTAACTATAGTATAGGATGGGTATCATGTATTAAATACAGACAGGAAGAGCCTCTTTTTTCATTCCTCTATGAAGGTCTGAAGCTGAGTCTAGTAAGAAAGGAAGTAAGCTGGGAATATTCTTGTCTCAGTTACATCGCAACTCTGATCTTCAGTTTTGAATTTGAACATTCAAACACCCTAACCAGATAAGTATTCATAACTTCAAGTTTTTCCTCTACAAGCAAATAGATAGAAGGAATCTGTTTTTTTTAATCCCAGGCTTTTAACAACTTTAATTTGACTTGCAAATAATTTCACTTATAAAAAGATGTAGTAATAATAGTATATTATATACTATGCCTAGATTCTCTTATTTGATAGCATTTCACCTTAATTAATTTATGCTTTGAGCTTTCTGTAAGCTCTGTCTTCTTTCAGTTGTTGTCTTTCTCTCCATGTGTGTGTATTCCTATATATGAATGTGTATATTTTTTGTGAACCATTTGAGAACAAATTGCTTTCATTTTGACCCTTTATCCTTAAATGTTTCACTGTATTATCCTTAGGAATAGAGATATTCACTTACATAAGCAGTGTATTATCAACTTTAGTTAATTGAACATTGATACAATACTTTAATCTACTATCTATATTTTAGTTTTGAATTAACCCAATAATGTCATCTTTTCTAGCAATTGTTATCCTGCAGGATGAGATCAAATACAGGGTCAGGTGTCCTGTCTTTTTAGTTTCCTTTAACCTGGAACATTGCCTCATCCTTTTTTTGCTCCCCTTCTATACTTACAAGTAGAAAATTCCTTTTTATGAATTTCTCTGATGTTTATTTAGAATTAGATTTAGAATCTGTGCTCATGGTATTTGTACTATATAAGTGTCATTATATCCTTTTTTAGGATATTACACCTACAAACACATGATGTCTTTATTTTAATAATCTATCAAGGAGTTATTGAATTTTTCTCCTGTAGAGCTACTATTATTATTATTTTTTGCAACAAACAAGCAGACTTTAGGGAGCAACTTAAGACCATACAATCCAGTTGCTTATCAAAATTTTCCAATTTTAGTATTCCTTGATCATTCTTGCCGAAACGTTTAGTTCGACAGTTACCAGAGGATGATCTTCCATCTCCATCACTCACTCAACATCTGCACTTGTCATGTTTGACTGTTACACTTGACATCCCATTGTAATTAAAAGTCCTCCCACCTCCCTTAATTAAGCAATGTTCATAGATTCCATTTTTTCTCTATTGGGTTACAATTCATAATTTTATTTTGTTTGGGCCTCCAATTTTCCCAGAACTGGACACTGAGTGCTCTTTCTACTAATTCCTCTGTCATTTTACCATGTCTAAATCTTTGTTTTATTTTACTTTTGAGCATTTTCTTATTTTCTGATACAATAAGATGTTCTGGGATTATCTTGTATTTACTCAAGTCCTAGAATCAGCCACTTCCTTAAGAGTTCTGGTTGTTTTTGATGAGGGATGATATTAGACACCAAATTTGAGAAATAGGTGTGCTCATTTCCATAGGCATGTCTTGCATTCGTACAGTGAATTCCACCTTATGGTGAGATATGTTATCCTTTTAAAAAATATGTATTTTATTTTATAGAGCAGTGTTAGATCCAAAGCAAAATTGGGCAGAAAATGACAGAGTCCCCACGTACTTTCCCTCCAGTACTCGGCCTCTTCCATCTTCAAAATTCAGCAGCAGAGTGTTACATTTGTTTTATCAATGAACTTA
This sequence comes from Spermophilus citellus, assembly GCF_964194105.1. Classification (NCBI taxonomy): domain Eukaryota; kingdom Metazoa; phylum Chordata; class Mammalia; order Rodentia; family Sciuridae; genus Spermophilus; species Spermophilus citellus. Next base: position 86,145,863 of record NC_138183.1, read on the forward strand.
TATTAATACATCATTATCATTTAAAATTCATAGCTTACTTTAGTGTCCACTGTTTTGTGTATTCTGTATACTCTGACAAATGTACAATGACATGTGTCTACTACTAAAGTATCATAAAAGAATGGTTTCACTGCCCTAAATATTCTGTGTTCTCCTGTTCATCTCTTTTACCCCTATAATCTCTGGCAATTACTCATTCTTATGTTAATAGTTTTGCCTTTTCCAGTTACAACCACATAGTCTAGCCTTTTCAGATTAGCTTCTTTCTCTTGGAAATAAGCATTTAATGTTTCTCCATGTATTTTCATGGATTTTATATCATTTATTTTTAGAAATGAATAATATTTCATTGTTGGATGTACCACAGTTTATCCATTCACCCATTGAAGGATATCTAGGTTGATTTCCAGTTTTGGCACTCATTAATAAAGATGCTATAATTGTCTATGTGCATGTTATTATGTGCAGCTTATTTGAATAAATGCCAAGGAATGAAATTGTTGGATTATATGGAAAAAAACGTGTTTTGCTTTATGAGAAACCGCCAAACTGTCTTTTAATGTGTCTGGACCATTTCACTTTCCCACCAGTACTGAACAAAGTTTTTGGTATTCTACATTCTCACCAGCATTTGGTGTTAGTGTTTTGGATTCTTATCGTTCTAACAAATGAGTAGTGGTATCTTGTTATTTTAGTTTGCATTCTCCAGTTACAGAAGGTGAATATATATTCATATATATATATATATATATATATATATATATATATATACACATACACACACACACACACAGAGTTTATGTGTATCTGCCATCTATATATCTTTTTTGGTTAACAGTCTTTTTCAAATAATTTTTCCCTAATCTATGGCTTATCTTTTTATTCCCTAGACATTATCCTATTTATCTATTGCATTTGGTAATAGTTTTTGAAGATGTTTATATGTATGTTTATGAAAGATATAGGTACCTTTCTTTTCACTTATGGTTTTGCTTTGTTATTGGGGTAATATTTACCTCATAAATGAGTTCAAATATGTTCCTTTGTTTTCTATTTTCTGGAATAAGTTGTGTGGAATTAACATTATTTCTTCCTTAAATAATTAGAAAATTTATTAGTGAAGCTACTTGATCTTATAGTTTTTTTGAACTATATTTAGAACATAGTTACTTTTCCTCTTTTCATATTTTTATTGTTATATTCTTGTACATTATGATGGAAGTTCTTGTTACATATTTGAACATGCACACAATATAACAATATAATTTGGCCAATATCACTCCCCAGCACTTGCCCCCTCCTTCCCCACCTCCTACTCCCTGATCCCTTTCCTCTACTGATCTCCCTTTGATTTTCATGAGAGTCCCATCTCATACTGTTCTTTTCCTTTTTTTCTCTCTATATTTACATGTGAGAAAAATCATATGAACTTTGACTTTCTGAGTATAGCTTATTTAGTTTAACATAATGGTCTCTAGTTCCATCTGTTTTCCTGCAAATGACATAATTTCATTATTCTTTTTTTTTTCTTTTGGTACTGGGGATTGAATTCAGGGGTACTCAACCACTGAGCCACATCCCCAGCCCTATTTAGTATTTTATTTAGAGACGGGGTCTGACTGAGTTGCTTAGTGCCTCTATTTGTATTTTATTTAGAGACAGGATCTTACTGAGTTGCTTAGTGCCTCGCCTTTGCTAAGGCTGGTTTTGAACTTGTGATCATCCTGCCTTAGCCTCTGGAGCTACTAGGATTACAGGTATGTGCCATATTCTTTACAGCTAAATAAAACTCCATTGTGTATGTATACTACGTTTTATTTATCCATTCACCCACTGATTGACTACTATTAATTGGGCTTCTATAAACATGGGTATACATGTAGTACTATAGTATAATGATTTTAATTCTTTAGGATAAATACCAAGGAGTGGTATAGCTGGGTCATATTGTGGTTGGTTCCATGTCTTGTCTTTTGAAGAATCTCCAAACTAATTTCCATAGAGATTGTACTAATTCATAATCCCATCAACAGTGTAAAAGTGTTCATTTTTCTCTACACTTTCTCCAGCATTTATTATTATTTTTTAAAAATTTTTTATTTAATTAGTTACACATGACAGTACAATGACTTTGACATATCATACATTTGAAACAGATGGGATATAATTTCTCATTTTTCTGAGTGTACAGGTTGCAGAATCACATTGGTCATGCAATCACATATATACATACAGCAATAATAATGTCTATTTTATTCTGCTGCCCTTCCTATCCCCCCTTCCCCTCCCCTCCCCTCCTCTCCCATCACTTCTCTCTACCCAGTCTAAGGTGACACTATTCTTTTTTTTCCTCACATCTTCGTATATGTATTTTGTGTAATGATGAGGGTCTCCTTCGACCTCCCAAGCAGTTCCCCTTCTCCCTCCCTTCCCTCCCACTTCTTTTCCCTATCTAGAGGTAATCTTCTTCCCATGCTCTTCCTCCCTACCCCATTTAGAGTCATCAGAGAAGACATTTGGCTTCTGTTTTTCTGGGATTGGCTAACTTCACTTAGCATAATCTGCTCTAATGCCATCCATTTCCCTGCAAATGCCATGATCTTGTTATTTTTTAGTGCTGAGTAATATTCCATTGTGTATACATGCCACATTTTTTAAATCCATTCATCCATTGAAGGGTATCTAGGTTGGTTCCACAGTTTAGCTATTGTGAATTGTGCTACTATAAACATTGATGTGGCTGTGTCCCTGTAGTATGCTGTTTTTAGGTCCTTTGGATATAGACCAAGAAGAGGAATAGCTGGGTCATATGATGGTCCCATTCACAGCTTTCCAAGGAATCTCCATACTGCTTTCCAAATTGGCTGTACCAATTTGCAGTCCCACTAGCAATGTATGAGTATACCTTTTTTCCCGCATCCTCGCTAGCACTTGTTGTTGTTTGACTTCATAATGGCTGTCATTTTTTCTAGAGTGAGATGGTATCTTAGAGTAGTTTTAATTTGCATTTCTCTGATTGCTAGAGATGATGAGCATTTTTCCATGTATTTGTTGATTGATTGTATATCATCTTCTGAGAAGTGTCTGTTCAGGTCCTTGGCCCATTTCTTGATTGGGTTATTTGTTTTTTTGGTGTTTAGCTTTTTGAGTTCTTTTTATACCCTAGAGATTAGAGCTCTATATGATGTGTTAGGGGTAGAAATTTGTTCCCAGGATGTAGTCTCCCTATTCACCTCACATATTATTTCTCTTTCCAGCATTTATTATTGTTTGTATTTTTGATGACTGCCATTCTGACTGGTGCGAGATAAAATCTCAGTGCAGTATTTTTTGCATTTCCCTAATTGCTAATGATGTTGAACTTTTTAAATATATTTGTTGGCCATTTGTATTTCTTCTTTTGAGAAGTATCCATTTAATTTATCACCAATTTATTAATTGGGTTATTTGGTTTTTTGGTGTTAAGTTTTAAAAATTCTTTTATTGTCTAGATATTAACCTATGATCAGAAGGGTAACTAGCAAAGATTTTCCCCTATTCTGTGGGTTTTCTCTTCATATCCCTAATTATTTCATTTGCTATAAAGAATCTTTTTAATTTGAGGCCATCTAATTTATTAAATTTTTGCATTATTTCCTGACTTTTGGGGTCTTATTGACACAGTTGTTGCCTGTGTCTATATATTGGTTACTGATCTTATGTTTTTTTTTTTCTTCTACAAGTTGCATCATTCTGGTTTAATTCCTAGGTCTTTGATTCATTTTGAGTATATTTTTTTGATGGGTGAGAGATAAGAGCATAGTTTTATTCTACATATGGAACCAGTTTGCTGAGCACCATTTGTTAAAAAGTTTATCTTTTCTTGAGTGTATGGATTTGGCACCTTTGTCAAAGGATCAGATGAATATAGATGTGTGGGTTTGTCTCTGTGTCTTCTATTCTGTCCCATTGGTCTCTGTGTATGTTTTTATGCAAGTACCATGGAGGATTTTATTTTTGTGCTATTGTTCTCTAATATAATTTGAAGTCAAGGTATTGTGATGGCTCCAGCATTGCTTTTTAGACTTAGAATTGCTTTAACTATTTTGGGTCTTTTATTCTTCAAAATGTATTTTAGGACTGTTTTTTCTAGTTCTGTGAAGAATGTCATTGATATATTCTGAGGGGGATTGCATTGAATCTGTACATTGCTTTAAGTAGTATGGGCATTTTAACATTTAGTTTTTATGGGCATTATTTAAAAATAATTCAGCCTATTAATGAACATAAGAGATCTTTCCATCTTCTTGTGTCTTCTTCAATTTTTTTCTTCAGTGTTTTATAGTTTTCATTGTAGAGTTTTTTCACCTTCTTGGTTAAATTTATTCTCAGGTGTTTTATTTTTGTTGAGGCTACTGTAAATGGAATTGTTTTAATGATCTCTTTTTTAGCAGATTCACTGTAGGCATATAGGAAAGCTATTGATTTTTGTATGTTGCTCTTGCAACCTGGTACTGTTTATTAACTCTAAAAGTCTTTTTTGGATCTTCTAAGTATATAGGATCATATTGTCTTTAAACAGTGATAATTTGAGTTAATCTTTTTTATATTTTTAACCCTTTTATTTCCTTCGTTTGGGTAATTGCTCTGGCTATAATTTCTAGTACTATATTGAACAGGAGTGGTGGAAAGTGGTCTCTTGTTCCATATTGTAAAGGAAATGCTTTCAGTTTTCCCCCATTCACTGTGATGTTGGCTTTGGGTTTGCCACAAAGCCTTTAAGCTATGTGGTAAGTTCTTTCTATCCCTAGTTTCTTTAGTATTTTATCATGAATGTGTGCTGAATTTTGTCAAAGGCTTTTTTGCATCTATTGATACTATGTGATTTTTGTCCTTAATTCTATGTATGTGATTAATTACATTTTTTGATTTGCATATGTTAAACACCCTTGCATTCTTGGGATAAAACCAATTTGATCATGGTGAACAGTCTTCTTAATCCATTGTTGAATATGATTTGCTAATGTTTTGTTAAGGATTTTTTGCCTCTAAGTTTATCAGAGATATTTGTCTATTTTTTTTTCTCTTCATGTGTTTTTCTCTGGTTTTGGTATGACTTTGACACTGCTTCATAGAATTAACTTGGAAGTGTTCCATCTTTTTCTATTTCATGGAATATTTTGAGGAGTATTGACATTAATTCTTCTTCAAGAGTTTGATAGAATTCAGTTGAGAATTCATATGGCCTTGGGCTTTTATTTGTTGGATGGCTTTTTATTACTGCTTCTCTCCTGTTACTTGTTGTTGATTGGTGTAATTTTTATATGTCATCTTGATTCAATTTTGGCAGGCCATATGTGTACATTTTTCTAGATTTTCCAATTTATTTGAATATAAGTTTTCAAAATAGTCCCTAATGTTCCTCTGGATTTCTGTGGTGTCTGTGGTGATTTCTCCTTTTTCATTGCTTATTTTATTAATTTGGGTTTTCTATCTGTCTCTCTTTCTTTCTCCCAGTTTGGTTAAGGGCTTATTAATATTGTTTACTTTTTCAAAGAACAAACTCTTCATTTCACTGATCCTTTATTGCTATTCTCAATTTCATTGATTTTGGCCCTGATCTTAATTATTCACTTCCTTTTACTGATTTTGGAATTGGTTTGTTCATCTTTTTCAAGGATCCTGAGGTGCATCATTAGGTTGTTTATTTGAGATCTTTCTAATTTTCTTATTTAGGCACTCGTACCTATATATGTTCCTCTTAGAACTGCCTTCATAGCATTCCACAGGTACTGATATGTTGTATCACTATTAATAATTTTAAATTTCTCTGCTGAATTCTTCTGTTGTCCGTTCATTATTCGAAGGTATGTTAGTAGATGTCTATGTGTTTACACAGTTTCTGGAAGGCTTTTTGGTGTTGATTTCTAACTTCATCCCATTATGATCTCATAAGATGAAAGGACTTAAATCATTTCTTTGTATTCACCATGAGTTGCTTTGTAGCCTAAAATATAGTCTATTTCGGAGAAGTTTCCATGAACCACTGACAAAAGAGTGTATTTAGCTGTTGTTGGATGAAATATTCTATAGATTTCTGTTAAGTCTATTTGATTTATAATATTTTTCAGTTCTGAAGAGTCTTTATTGAGTTTACATATGGATGAGCTTCCCAACAATTCTCATAGAGAAGAGAAACCAATCCTCCACACACTCTGCTGCCCTTGAGCCAGGCCCAGTCCCTGAGTGTATTCATGCCCACCTATTCAGATTCCCACCCACTTCAATTGATTATGTAAGCTGTCAGACTCAAAAGAAAAGTGAGTTATCCTCCCCTTCAATTTTCTGAGTTGAACCCCCCTAGGTAAAATCTTCTTTGTGCCTGTTTCACTCACTTTCTGCAAGGTATGCCTGAGGATTCTTGGTAGGTACTTGCTAGGACAGTATGGCATTGTTCACTGTGACCTCCTGGCTTCTGCATGAGCAGCTGTAGCTAGGCAGCTATCATGCCTGCCTCAGCTCTCTGTGGAAAGTTGAGAAACATAGCCCACTTTTCAAACACCAGTTCTCACAGTAGCTTCCAGTGCTCAGGCTCTTTTGCTAATCTCAGGTTTTCCTTACCAAATGTATCTAGTGTGTATCTGTCCTCTGGGGTGAAACAGCACTGCTAACACTGCTGCTGCCACAACTGGCTTGGCTCCAATGTACTCTTTCTTTGTTCAATGTACCCATATTCCAGAATCTCTAAGACACTCTGTCTAGTATTGATTTCAGTGAAGTCCATCTTTCATCTACCTTCCTGAGAAGCAGTATCCCCACTGCTTGAATCCCAAGCAATGGAGCAACTAGGAATTAAGCTTTCCTGGAATCTACTATCTTAAATCTGGGGCTGAACATACATTTTAACTATTAATATAATTTATTTAAGATATATAGAGAACTATTCAGTTATCTACATGAGCTTGAGTAATTTTTTTTATTTGATTGATTTTTTTTAATGTCATTTATTTCCACTCTTACTGTAATTCCTTTTTTCTTCATTGTTTGCATTCACTCTACTCTTTATTTCATCATTAAAGTGAAATTTTGGATTTCTAATTTGAGATCTTTTTTATTTTTTATTATAAGAATTTGATGTTGTGATATTTCCTTTAAGTACTGTTTTAACTACATCTCACAAATTTTATGACATATTGTATAATGCAATATGTCAATAGTACAACCGATATAAATACAAAATGATAATCATTTTTATTCAATTAAAATATTTTTAAAAGTTGCTTTGATAGTTTCTCTTTTATTCTGTGGTTACTTATATGTGTGTCATTTAATTTCCAAACATTTGGGAATGTCTTTCTTATTTATTTCTAGTTTAATTCAATTATGGTATAAGAACATACTTGTATGATTTATATTTGTTTTCAATTTGGTAAGGTTCATTTTATGTTTCAGATTATGGTACATTTTTGTCAGTGTTCCAGATATAATTGAGAGTAATTTGTGTTGTATTGTTGCTTGGTGGCATGTTATATAAATATCAATAAGATTAAGTTGGTTGATAACATTGCTCAGGTTATCTAGATCCTCAGTAATTTTCTGTCTTCTTTTTATATTAATTGATGAAAGGCATGTTAAAACTCCAATTATGGTTGTGGGTTTATTCATTTCATCATTTGGTTTTGCTGTATTTTGCTTCATTTATTTTGAAGGCCTGTTGTTATGTGTACAATTTAGAAATGTTATGTATTGAAGAATTGTCCCCTTTATTATTATGTAATGTCTCCCTTTATCCTAGATTATATTCCTTCTCTGAATTCTACTTTGTCTAATATTATTATGGCTATTTCAGTGTTCTTTTGGTTAGTGCTTGTATCATGTATCTTTTAAAAATCCTTTTAGTTTACCTAAATGTTTAAATTAGGGGTTTTTACACAGCATACAGGTGAATATTAATTTCTAAAAATATAATCTGACAATGTATTATAATTGGTTTGTTTAGTCTATTCACATTTAATGTGATTATCAATGTGATGGGACTAAAATCTACCATGTTGAAAGCTGTTTTTATTTGTTCTATCTGTTCTTTGTTTCTTTTTTCTTCTTTTCCTTTTTCCCATATGTTAACTAAGCATTTTTATGATTGAATTTTGTCTCCTCTATTTAATTATTATTTATATGATTAAAAGTTTTTAGCAGTTACTCAACAGTTTAAATATATATATATCTGTAATTAACATGTATCTTTTAAGTATTTTTGTGCAATTTTATGCATAGTGTAAGTATCTTACACAGTATATTCTTGATTTCTGCAGTCCATTCATTGTGGTACTATTGTGCTACATTTTTTTTTTTTTTTTTTGCGGACTTGACATTTATCTTTTAGAAAAATTAAGATGAGAGATTTAATATACTTGCAATTCAAGTGCTCCATTTCTTTGTACATGTACAATTTTTTGTCTTGTATAATTTTTTATTTCATATATTTTTTAAGGGTAGGTGGGCTAGAAGTAAATTCCTATAATAAACTCCTGTAGTTTCTGTGTGCCTGTGAAAATTTTTATTTCTTCTTCATTTTCAAAAGTCAATTTTGTGGAGTATTATTTTGGTTTGACAATTTTTTTAAAATCTTGGTTTAAAAACTTTATCGTGAGTATTTTATTTTATTTTTATTTTTTTTTATTGTTGGTCGTTCAAAACATTACATAGTTCTTAATATATCATATTTCACAGTTTGATTCAAGTGGGTTATGAACTCCCATTTTTACCCCGTATACAGATTGCTGTATCACATCAGTTACACTTCCATTGATTTACATATTGCCATTCTAGTGTCTGATGTATTCTGCTGTTTATCCTATTCTCTACTATCCCCCTTCCCCTCCCCTCCCCTCCCCTCCCCTTTTCTCTCTCTACCCCCTCTACTGTAAATCATTTCTTCCACTTGTATTATTCTTCTCTTACCCCTCCTTTCCTCTTATATGTAATTTTGTATAACCCACAAATCCTAGAAGCCTACAGGACGCCGAATGTGCAAAATCATAAGAGATCCACACCTAGACATATCGTGAGTATTTTAAAGATGCAACTCCATTATCTTTAGTGTGCATGGTTTTTGAAGAGAAATTTATTATTTTTCCTTATAATGTAATGTCTTTTCTCTCACTGTCTAAAGTATTTTCTTTGTGTTTTGCTTTTTGCAATTTGAATATTATTTGCCTATGTGTGTCTTTTTTTTTTCTTTCTTGCATTTTTTATATCTGTGGTTTTTCACCTATCATTAATCTTAAAAAAATTCTTGGTCATTATTTTTTCAAATATTTCCATTGCCCTATTCCTTCTCTTCTCTTTGTAAGATTTCAGTTGTGTGATGTTTTCTCACAACTCTTGAATATTTCACTCTTTTTTTCTCTCTTTCTGTTTCAGTTTTTTAGTTCACAGATTCTCCTCTTGCCTGTATTCACTCTGCTTATGAACTTTTAGAAGGCATTATTTTTTGTTATTTTACCTTTGATTTGTAGCATTTAAACATCATTTCTCCTTATAGTTTCCATCAAAGTGCTAGAATTATTCATCTGATGTTATGTGTTATCCATCTATCCCATTAGCCTTTAAAATATTAATCACAGTTACTTTAAATTTCATGTCAGACATTTAACATTATATTACATCTGACTCTGGTTAAGTGTGATTTTATGGCAGTGTGATTTTTCTTGCCTTGTTTTGTACTTTCTGTTGACAGTTGATAACTGGGCCAGGATGAAGTAATTTTTAGAGATGAAGTAATTTTTTTGTAATTTTATTTTTTATTCTAATTTGTTATATATGACAGCAGCATGCATTACAATTCATATTACACATATAGAGCACATTTTTCATATCTCTGGTTGTATACAAAGTATATTCACACCATTTATATCTTCATACAAGTACATAATTTTTATGTTTGGAAATGAGCAATTGATTTCCTTTAGTCAGGACTTTAGTGCCAGGATCTGAGTTAATATAATTGGGAATTGGGCTGGGTTTGAGGTTTGTAATTGTACCTCAGCTTTAAATTCATCTAGAGATACCTTGTGTTTATTGTAGGAGTTGATTTGGTATGTTAATTTTTTCAGCAATTGCTCTATCATTAGCCTTATGCTGTCCCTTTGTGCCTTGACTCTGAGACAGAGTCTCTTATCTATTATTTGTTATCCAATGCTTGTTAGCATGGCTGTGGGGACTAAGGGGTCAGGAACTCTTTATTTTTATCATAACTCAGTCTTAGATAGCCACTGTGTCCCTGTATCTTGGGTATGTGGCCAGTAATTCTGCCCCTCCCTGGTGATTTTCTGAATTCTGCCTATATTTCTACTCCTCCCTCAGGGGTCTGGTTTATTTTCGCTCTCATATTCTCTCCCCCAGTTGCAATGGGATTTTTACTTTTGTCTTAAGTGTGATGGTGTTTCCAATCCTTTCCCCACAGATGAAAACTTTTTCTGCCCTATCCCCATAGGTAAGAAGGGAAAGGTCTAGGAAAATTTCTTGCCCCTCCTCCAGTGACCTTGCTCATTTCAGTACCATAGAGAAGAATTTTCAGAACTCTTCTAGTCATTTCTATGAATGGTAAGTTGGATTTGTGGAGGAAAGAAATTTCTCTATATAAGGTTTCAGCCTCTCAACAGTATCTTATCAGCCTCCCAAACTTTGCCTAGCTTCCTAGCTAAACTCTTGGTGTTGTTTGACTATGTTTTACTGAGATAAGTTATTGTTTCATACCTTGTCTCTTTCTGTTTATGCTTCTTTTTCTCCAATTCTGGACCAGTTAGTTGCCCTATGACGTAAAGCATTCTAATGGGTTCAAGAAAAGACACAAATTTGCTGGATTTTTTTCCTCTGTCTCTCTTGTCATTGAAATGTTGGGAATGATGATCTTTGTAGATTTCTATATATCTGAGCTGAGATTGCTTTAAAAATTAAACAGTTGCTTTAAAAATTATAATAGTGGTTGTATATTTTCAAAAAGAAACAAAATAAGAAAAACTCTGCATTTTCCAAAGCTAACTTTTCACTGCCAGTAGGAGCTAAAGAAGAGAATGAGAAAAGAAGTATGGAAATACAGTGATATTTACATAGGGCTACAGAGGTTGGCTTGTGTGTATTGAAGTTCCAAAGAAAACTATATGCAGCATCAATCCTTTCTTTGAGAGCTATTTGTAAAACTTCTTGGTATCAGTGTTTTGTTATCATGTAGGCTGATGCCAGAAAAAAATAAAGTAATATTATTTAGGACTTCAAGTTTTCTGCCTTATGATCTATACATTATCAATAATTTGTAAACAATAAGTGCTACTTATTTTTGTTCATTAAATAATTAATTTGCTTTCAAAATAAAACATGGGCTCTTTAACCAAGTTTAACCATAATTAAATATAATATGAATGACTAGAAAACCCAGGACATGGAGGTACTACAAAGAGGAAAGGAAGTTTCATTCTGAATTAAATTAAAAAATTAAAAAAATACTTCTGGAATGCTAAACAAATATGAATCATTCTTAGCTAAGAACAGGTGGATTTTTGGCTAGTAGATAAAGAATTAGCCTAAGAATGAGGAACCAAAGCTTCATTTAGTATGTAACTTTAAACAGTTTTGTTAATACTTATAGATAACACTTATCCCAAATTTAAAAATGAAGGGTGAGGTAGGTTGGAATAAAGATTTGGAACTTTTTTTTTGCCCTAGTGATTTTCTGGAGTATGGATTGTTTCTACCAATTTGAAAATAAGTGCATAAATGCTTATTTTCAAAGATATATATCTTTCCAAAGCATGCATGGATAATATATTAGTCAGGGTTCCCTAAAGGAACAGAACCAACAGGAGGTATGATTATAAAAAGGGATTTATTAGATTGGCTTACACAATCAGAAGTTGGATAGTCCACAGTGGCAGTCTATAAGCTGGAGAGTTGGAGGAACCGTAGCTGTACAGTCCAAGATGCTGAAGCTTCAGAAGAAGAGGGAACAATGATGCTACCTACTCCTGTCAGAGACCAAAGGCTTCTGGAAACTCCCTGGAGAATTACTGATAGAGTCCACTTTGTAAGAGTGAAGGAGTGAGAGTCTGATATCCACTGGTGATTGGTTGATGCACATAGGCTTCTCCTGGAGATGGAGTCTCATTTTGTTTGGAATTCAGATGAAAGCTGAATTTGCAACGGTCATGTAGAGCCTTTCTGTAGTGGTATTGAAAGTACAAACAAATTATTTTACTTCTATGTGCTTTTGGAAAAACACTATTGGAATACACATACTCACATGACGTAATAATTTCTAGATACTCAAGTCAAACTCATGGAATTTTACAAATAAACTTAATTTAAGCACTTTCAAAGGAAAAATTAAGAAGTCCCTTTCCATAAAATAATTTTACTATAAAATCCCAAAGACTGAGTTGCATTATCTGCAGACCTAAGGTAAAATATTAGAGGCTAAACCAATGAAGCAGGTCTGAGACGTTTGCTAAATTTCACAGAAGTGAATGCTCTCTGCAGGAAGAAGCATCACTGTGGTTAGTGAGAGGAGTCAGCTTTGCAATTGATACATATAGTAAAGTCAGCAGCACCTGTGAAGGGAGTAGAATTGTGGGATTCTGACAGGTGGTGAAGGGAAAATTGGAGTCTGATTCATGGGACCTAGAGCTCATTTCAAAGGTACTATCCAGTTTATATAGAAATATGGGTTGCCTTGAAGGAAAACCTGGACAAGTGGAAATGTTCTAGACAGATTTGCAAAAGATGTTATTTTTATATATCTGTTTGGATTGAAGCTTCTGAAAGATCTTTGTGAGGTTTGGGAGGCACCACTGGGCTCAGTGTGAAGTTATGATCAATTAGTAATGTCTGCCATGAAGGTTACATTTCATTATTGAAGGCACACTTGGGTCATTGTTTATAAACTAATCAGGAATAACAGTGTATTTTGATAAATCTTAAATGCTTAGAGATTTCACCTATACTCCTGGAATTTTTCAGTGCTCAAGTTTGTTTACTTTCCTGCTTGAAATTTTGGAACACCATTTCCCAGCATTATATAGCTTTAAAATCAGGTTTTTTTTTTCCTTTTTATTGTTCAGTAAAACTTTAAGGTAGAAAGACTTATAAAATATCTATTTGTCACAGCCTTCTCTTGCTCTTCTTCTTTTGTTCTTTTGAGTTGTTATATTAATTTGACTATGAGCTACTTATTCCCCTGAATAATTTAAGTTTCGTATTCATAGGAAAATAAAGGTGATAACTAGAATCAGCAGAAAATAAAAAAGCGGGTGGGTGAGCAATAGAATGCTTGCCTTAATATCTTGATATCTAGCAAGTCAAAAAAGCCAAGGCCACATAATGAAGATGAGAAGAGAATAGTTTTACTTGTTCAGGTCACTTCTTTGAGTAGTGCTGGTTTTCAGTGGTTAGGGGACAAAGTCAGGTTTTTAAACAATGATGTTGTCATCTCAGAAATATTTTGATTGCCAAGGCACTATATAGTGTCTTACAGTAACATCCCAAACATTTCAATCCCCCTTCATTCATGGTTCTTCATTTACTCTATCCTCTACTCACCACCTATTTAACTTTTCATTTACCTCATCATCTCCATTGGTCTATTTGCTTATTTTTATTCCTATGGGCTTTGAATTCCCTCTTAACTGATTTTATAATATCCTAATTGAATATGCTTAGTTGGCCTTTCAGGATTTTTCTTTTGTGTGTGTTTTGCTTATCTTACCCTTGCCCATCAATTTCCTTTCTTACATTGATTATTATCATGATTCTTAAACTTTACTGTAAAAAAAAAAGAAAAAAAAACTTCATCAGAGATTCTTATTAAAAAACAGGTTTCTAGATCTTTCTCTCAGAGATTCTAAAGTAATTAGAATCTAGTAATTCTGATGGGAAGGAGGGTAAAATGTATACTCTTAACAAATTATGAAAGTAATTCTAATGCAAGTAGACCCTAACTCTAGCAATGAACGTTGAGAAATACTGCTTTTTACTCAAATTGTTTTCGAAGACTTTTTTCTTATAGTTCTTAAAAAATAAACACAAATAAAATCATTACAAAAAACTTGATTCACTGTAAAAACTCAGAAGTACAAAATGTTGACTATATCCCAGCACTACCATCCCAATGTATCCCATTGGATTTAGACTTATAGTACCAATTACTTCTCTTATCCCAATCCATATTCTATCAGGCTCCTGAATAGTCCCATTCCATTGCTCTGCATGATAACTTAATTTGTAGCTTTGTCTTTTTTTTTTATAAAAATCACTCTATTTTTCTGTGAAACTGTACTTTGGGATCTGAATTCAGTGTTAGTAAGTAATAAGAAAAGCATTGGATATATTTCTAAAATCTATTCTATTTGTTCTCACAAAATGTTCATTTCTTTTATGAAAATTTCAAAGTTTGGAAGGGCTTAATTCAATCCTAAAATATAGCAAGGCAATGTTATTTTTCTCAATTGTTAGGTGACCTCAGCATGGCAGTTAAGCACAGTAAGGGAAAATAGATAATTAAATATAAAATAATCTAGTAGGTAGAATTCTAAGTTAATGATCAATTGTAGCTTTATTCCTGAAATTTGGATTAATCTATTGAACACAATTATATTACTCTCCATTTATTTATTAATTTTTATGGTTCACAAACTGAGCAAAGAACACTGCTGGGTAGTTATAACTCTGTAGAAATTTGATAGCCAATAGAATGATATTTGATAGTCATAGTGATAGTTGTAAAATAGTCATAATTAGTTTAACAATAAAATAAGTTACCAGTGCTACTTGCTGATCTTAAAAGTATTATGTGCATTTGTCTTTTAAAAAATTATATTTTATTTTATAACATAGTTTTAAACAAATTATTGTTTGAAAGGCATCAGGCATAAGGTCAAAAACAGATTTATTTCTCGTAAGTCCTCTAGAAGCAATGTCATGATAATACCAACAGGCTTGGCTTGAAAAGGTGCTAACTCAGCACCATGACTTGTTCATCTGAACTCTCAGCAACTAGTGTAATGCATATCATATAGTAGACACTCAATAAGTCTCTATTGGTGGATAATGGATGGGTAAGCACATGGAATAGTGAAGAGAGGATTGTGTTTATGAAATAAAATATAAGATACAGAGGAAGAAACATTAGATTGACATGAAAATCTTCCTTCAAATCAAGAAAAAATAAAAATTTTGAAAAACCTCTATTTTGGAATGAGAGAGTAAAGTTAAATTTCCAGGAAAAAGAAAATATCATACAGGTGATAAATTTTATTAATACTTTAACTCTGATATAATTACTTTTCTATTATCTCACTTCAGGATGATATTCTAATGATATTTTTTCAGCACTACAAAATTAGTGCAACATGCATAGTTAAAGATGAAAAATCTGAGGCCAATCTAATTTTCATTCCCTAGTAGGTTTCATTAACTTTCTGGAATCTTTAAGGTTTTTCTCTTTTTTTAATTTTAATTTTTTAAAATTATTTTATTTGTCATAATCATTATACAAGACAGTGGAATATATTTTGACATATCATACATAAATGGAGTATAACTTCTCATTCATCAGGTTGTACATGATATAGAGTTACACAGGTCATGTAATCATATATACACATAGAGTATTAATGTCTGGTTCCTTCTACTATCATTCCTACCCCTGTACCTCCTCCCATTCCTTCACTCCCCTCTGTCTAGTCTAAAATACCTCTATTCTCCCCACCCCTTATTGTGAATTAGCATCCACATAACAGAGAAAACATTTGGCCTTTGGTTCTTTGGAATTGACTTAGCATAATATTTGACTTAGCAAAATATTCTCCATTTCCATCCATTTACCGGCCAATGCTTTAATTTCATTCTTCTTTAAGACTGAATAATATTACATTGTGTATATATACCACATTTTCTTTATTCATTTATCTGTTGAAGGGTGCCTAGGTTGCTTCCATAGTTTAGCTATTGTGAATTGAGCTGCTATAAACATTGATGTGGCTGATTTTAAGTCCTTTTGGGTATAAACCTGGGAGTAGGATAACTTGGTTAAATGGTGGTTGCATTCCAAGTTTTCTGAGGAATCTCCATACTGTCCATACTGTTTTCTATAGTGGTTGCACCAATTTGCAGTCCAACCAGCAATGTATGAGTGTACATTTTTCCCCACATTCTTGACAATATTTATTGTTGCTTGTGTTTGTGGTAATTACCATTCGGACTAGAGTGATATGAAATCTCAGTGTGGTTTTGATTTGCTTTTCTCTAATTGCTAGAGATGTTGAACTTTTTTATGTATTTGTTGATCGATTGTGTTTCTTCTTTTGTGAAGTGTCTGTTCAGTTCCTTTGCTCATTTATTGATTGGGTTATTTGGGTTTCTTTCTTTCTTTTTTGGTGTTAAGTTTTTTGAGTTCTTTATATATCCTAGAGATTAGTGCTCTCTCTATCTGATGTGCTCTCTCTATCTGATAAAAATTTGCTCCCAAAATATAGGCTCTCTATTCATCTCACTGATTGTTTCTTTCGCTAAAGAAGATTTTTTAGTTTGAATCCATCCCAGTTATTAATTCTTGATTTTACTTCTGTGCTTCAGAAGTCTTGTTAAGGAAGTCATTTCCTAAGCTGACATGATGGAGATTTGGGCCTACTTTTTCTTCTATTAAGTGCAGTTTCTCTTTTCTACTGCCTAAACATTTGATCCACTTGGAGTTGAGTTTTGTGTAGGGTGAGAAATAGGTGTTTAATTTCATTTTGCTACATGTGTATTTCCAGTTTTCCCAGAGCCATTTGTTGAAGAGACTATCTTTTCTTCAGTGTATGTTTTTGGCATCTTTGTCTGGTATGAGATGCCTGTATTTATGTGGATTTGTCTCTTGTGTTTTGTATTCTGTACTATAGGTCTACATGTCTATAATAGGTGCCAATACCATGCTGTTTTTGTTACTATGGCTCTATAGTATTATTCAAGATGTGATATTATGATGCTTCCTGGTTCAGTCATCTTGCTAATGATTGCTTTGGAAGTTCTGGGTCTGTTATTTTTCAGATGAATTTCATGATTGCTTTTCTATTTCTTTAAAGAATGTCATTGGGATTTTGATTGGAATTGCAATAAATCTGTATAGTGCTTTCGGTAGTATGGTCATTTTGACAATATTAATTCTGCCTATCCAAGAACAATGTAAATCTTTTCATTTTCTAAAGTGTTCTTTAATTTCTTTCTTTAACATTCTGTAGTTTTCATTGTAGAGGTCTTTCTTTCACTTCTTTCATGAAGTTGATTCCCAAGTATTTTTTTTTTTTGAGGCTATTGTAAGTGGGGTAGTTTTCCTCATTTCCCTTTTAGAAGATTTTTCACTGATATAGAGAAATGCCTTTAATTTAGAGGTGTTGATTTTATATCCTGCTACTTTGCTGAATTCATTTACTAGTTCTAGAAGTTTTCTGTTGGAACTTTTTAGGTATTCTAGGTATAGAATCATATCATTGGCAAATAGTGCTAATTTGAGTTCTTCTTTTCCTATGTATCCCTTTAATTTCTTTCATCTGTCTAATTGCCCTGGCCAGTGTTTCAAGAACTATGTTAAATAGAAGTGAAAGAGGATATCCCTGTCTTGTTCCAGTTTTTAGAGGGAATGCTTTCAATTTTTCTCCATTTAGAATGATGTTGGCCTGGGGCTTAGCATAAATAGCTTTTACAATGTTGAGATATGTTCCTATTATCCCTACTTTTTATAGTGTTTTGAACATGAAGGGGTGCTGTATTTTGTCAAATGCTTTTTCTGTGTCTATTGAGATGATCATATGATTCTTATCTTTAAGTCTATTGATGTGATGAATTACATTTATTGATTTCCATATGTTGAACCTTTCTTGCATCCCTGGGGTGAAATCCACTTGATCCTGGTGCACTAACTTTTTGATATGTTTTTGTATTGGGCAGTCACTGTGACGGATTAGCGGCCGCCAGGGAGTGGGGTGAATTAGAAACTATGGGTACCTGGTCATCGAGTGTTCCAAACTGGGAGTTACCCCAAATAAAATTTTAATGAAGGTGACCCAACATAGAGGCAGCTATCTTGGGCTGGTGGGGGGGCCAGGCAATGGTGTTGGGTAATGTGTTCAGAGATGAGCTCTGCTGCATGCAGTGTTGTGGCTATTGGTTGTATTCAGTGCCTGTGCAATGTCCCCATGTACAGGGAAAGGCTACTGCACATAGGGGACTATGGCAGTAGCTGCCAAGTCCCAAGATATGGGCAACCAGGGGAGTCCCATGTTGGTAGATGGGGGTCCATAGGGGAATGTCGTCTGGAGTTTCTGTGCGTGGGTAGCGGCTCGGTGTCCATCATGGGAGCTGCATTTGGGAATTCTGTGTGTGTGGGTGGCCAGGAATTCTGCGCAAGTTCTTATGCCAGTTGTCCCGCTAGGGTACCTGCAAGTCCTGTGTGGGCAGATGGTTGGGAGTCAGGAGTTGTGCTCTGGCGCTGAGGCCCAGGGCCCTGCGTGGGTACAGTGGCCATGAATTTTGTACAGGAACAGCTGTGTGTGTGTGTGTGTGTGTGTGTGTGCGCGCGTGTCCCCTATCACTCATAGAGAAAGTGTATTCCCACTAGTTGAGACATGGATCATGGAACGACAAAGAATGTTGTCTCCCTCTGGCCCGGCATCTTGGATCCCCTCTAAATTTTTTTTTTTTTTTAAATTTTGAGACAGGCTGTCACTAAGTTGCTTATGTTCTCACTAAGTTGCTGAGGTTGGTCTCCAACTTACAATTCTCCTGCCCTGTCTCAGCCTCCTGAGTCACTGGGATTATAGGTGTGGACCACCATGCCTGCCCTTCTTTATTTTTAAAACAAAGATGGGAAAACTAAGTTTTCTAATGTGACTTTTATTCTGACAAATTTGTTTCTTTTCTCTTTTTCAAGAAGATCATCATTTTGATTATTTGATAGTAATAATTTATAAGAGGTAGAATGTCACAGTATAGTGTTTGTTAATACCCACCAATTTCAATGTTGGGTATAGTTATTCCTGTGCTCTGCCTGAAGGTGGGATTGTCTCAGAGCCCATAGAGCTAGTGCAGAGTGAGTTCACTTGGCAATAGGGCAGGTGGAAAGAGGTTCTAACCATGTTTTTTCTTATATTTCCTACAGGGCCTCCAAATAACAGTGTAAGGTGGTTTAAGGAAGGACTATTTCATTAATTGTCAATATTCCCTCCACTTGCTTCCTCTTTCTCTTTCTTTTTTTTTCTCTCTTTGTCTCCCTCTTCTTTCCATTTTCATTCTTTCTTCCTCCAGTTTCTTTCTCTTCCTCCTTTTTGCCTTACTGAGGACATTGATGGAATTTTTTTCCATAATCTTTTATAGATGCTTATAATACAACCAAGCAAGATTTGTAAGGGCTATGAGGTGCCACTGGATGGGGGTATTTTCAGGCATTCATTCTTGGAAGGAACACAAAGAACTTGGTATACTTCATTTAAGAACAATAGTTATTATCCATTAATTCCATGTGCTTTCTTTAACAATCATTTTGTGGGAGTATTATGGCCCCAGGTTTTATATATTAATAGATTTTCCTAAGACACTCCTTATTACATCAGGGTCATAAACCATGTTTGAATTCCAGTCAAGACGTTCACCCAATTTTTCTAAATCTCAGTCCAATTTTCTTTCTTTTATACTATATTTTGTATTTCTTACATTCCTAATAAATTAAAGGACATTTTTTGCCCAAATTATGTAGGCATGCATATTTTCTGTTTTTGTTTTAACTTTGAGTTTTAGTATAAGTCTGTTTTCTTGATCTCTTGGAGTTGTATGTTTTCCAACAACCTGAAGGAAAGAATCTTGTGCATTCTTATATTCCTTCACAAAAATTACTTATCAAGAAGACACTTTTATAGGTACTGGTATTATAGCAATTAATAAATAAATCATAATTTTCTACTTTAAGGAATTTATATTCTGGGGAGTAGTATAGAGAATGCTACATTGAATATATATACAAATTGATATGTAGTGTAGAATCATGAATTAATGATTAGGCTGGGGTTGTAGCTCAGTGGTAGAGCGCCCGCCTCACACATGTGAGGCACTGGGTTCCATCAGCAGCACATAAAAATAAAGATATTGTGTCCAATTACAACTGAAAAAAAAACTAAGTAAAGAAATAAATGACAAATAATTAAAAAAATATGTTTAACAATGGAAAATAAATGAGGATAAGGGTACTAGAGAGTAATGGATTTGTTGGAAGGCCACTAAAAAGGTAGATTTTGACTGAACTTGATTTAGTGCTTGTGTGATTTTGTTCAATGTCGCTGTTTTGGATAAGGTAGACAGGAAAAGTCTTTCTAATGAAGTAAAATTTAAGTAGAGACTTGAATGAGGAGAGTGAATGAGACATGCTATTAACTGAGGAAAAAGAGCTGAAACAGAAGGAAAAGCAAATGCTAAGACCCTGAAGTTGGAAGGTGCTTTGCTATCTTTCAGAATAGCAAAGGAATTGCTATTGTCTATAGTAGGATAGATAAAAAGGAGAGTGGTAAAGAAGAGGTCAAAGAAGTAAAAGAGGTAAAGCTCATGTCGGGCTTTGAAAGCTAAGGTGAAGACCCCAGAATCTTCCCTGCTACCCAACCAAGGGTGGGTAGGTGGCATTGGAAGGTTTGAGCATAGTCATGGAATGATCCGGTCTATTATTTAAAGTACATCTTCTTCTATGAGACAACTAGATCGCAGGGGAGAAGGGTAAAAACCTTACACAAGTATAAAGCTATTATAATAATCTAGGTGACAGATGATGGTGGCTTGGTCAGGTCATAAAGGAAGAGTTTGATATTTGAAAATCATTTTAAAGGTAAATCCTATAAAATTTTCTAATATTTTGTATATAGGTTGTTAGAGAAAGTGAGGAATTGAGACAAGCTACTTAGTTTTTGGTATGAGACATGTAGATGAATTTGCTGAGATGGGTAAAACAATATAGAAGGTTTTGATATGTTAAACATAGTTAATATATGTTAAAATAGCTGGTAAAAATACCAAGAAGGAATGGCTAATGAGATAGGAGGGAAAACAGGAAATGTTTGACATCTCCCAGAAGTAAAGTGAACTATTAGAGCTTGTAACATTTAGAACAATTGATCCAGTCATTATCTTGAGGTAAATACCTTCTTGGGTGTCATTGTTAATTTGGTTGCTTTTAAAGAACCATGTTTTTTAGTGGTCAAGACGTGTATTGTCCTATCCCATGTAGTCTCTGGGCTAACCTGACATTAGCACATACTATGCAAGCAAAGGCTTGATAAACACTTTATAGTTAAATGCTTGCTCTGTTAATTCAGCTTACAAGTAAAGCCAAGGAACTATACTTATAAATGAAGCCATTTGGATGTTCTAGCTATAGCTACCATCTTACTGGAATTGCAGGAAGTCTTCAAACAAGACCAACAGAAGAATCTCCCAGCTGATTCTTAACCATGCCACAAGATTATCAGAAATTATAATGGTTATTGTTTTAAGCTACCAACTTTTGAGGTTTTTGATATGCAGTTAGGTAAATGAAACAGCTTGTACATATATAGTTGTTCACTGTTTACAGCAACATAGTTATAACTGGTCTTGATTTTATATGTTCCTGTTCTTGTATTTCTTAAATCATTATATATAGAGAGGGTGGGCCATATTATTTAACTGCCTTTACTTATCATTCACCTATGTGTCATCTATATAAATATGCATTAAGATTTAAGTTATTGGGCTGGGGTTGTGGCTCAGTGGTAGAGCACTTGCCTAACATGTGTGAGGCACTGGGTTTGATTCTCAGCACAACATAATGAAATGAAATAAAAAAAAATAAAATAAATGATCCATTAACAACTAAAAAAATTAAAAATAAAAAGAATTTTTAATAAAAAAAGATTTAAGTTTTAGTGGAATTATCTCTGGAACAAAGTTGTATATTTCTTGCTGAATTAATAGGATGTCCTTATCCCCTGACCCTCTACTGATTCTCTTCTCCTAATGTGGCTGCCACTACAGCACCATATCCTAGTCCTGGCCCTCTCACCAAAGAGCTCTATCATCATACAGGTTACTTAATCCTTTTTTTTGTTTGAATTTCTTTGTATAAGAATATTTTTTTTAAACTGCTCTACAAACAGTATAGTTTTCTTGACATTAAAATAAAATGCAGGTAGCTTTTAAATATTTACTCTTAAAAATTAATGTACACATCAGTTTTTGAAAACTTAAAAAAAATTAGAATTTCTTTTTCCTATTGAAACAATGCTATAGTTGGGGTATTCATTTATTATTGGTTAAACATTATCTTGATGATTTATTTATTCAGTGCCTTAGCACCTGTTGAGACCTCCTACCTGATTGGTGCTGTGCTAGGCACTAGTGAAGCAGAGGTAAGAAATGGAGATATGGTCCCCACCCTTGTGGAATTATAGAGTAGTCAGACATCAACTAGCTAATACCAGGGTTAATAATTTGATAACAATGGTGAGATGTACCATAAAAGAAGAGCTCAAAGTACTATGAGCTTGCACAGTGTTAAACCTGACCTCTCTGGGGGTCAGAATGGTCCCCCGAGGATATAGTAAATGAAATTTAGAATACATGGGGTAATAGAATTCAGAGTCTCAAGAAGGTGTCTCTGTGGATACTTGTGTAGGTATAAGACAGTGAAAGTAGAGAAGGAGGAGAATTTTAAACAGTGATGTACAGTTGTTTAAGAATTGAAAATTTTCTATATTCATCTAGATATGCAAATAAGATTTGAACTTTTTGAAGTAGTTGCTGTCTTAAATGTTTATCACTTCTTTTTGTAGGGCACTCTAGTCTCCAACCACATTAACATGCTTGCTTCTATCCTGAAGTTTCTGGACAGATCTTGAAAAATGGTAAGCAATGGCTTACAAAATACTTCCAGCATGTGGGATTTAAAGTTAAGTAATGGGAAGGAAGACTTTTGTCATTTACCATCTGCTGTCTGTATTATGGAATTTCAAATTTCTATTTTTTTATTGGTGCATTATAATTATGCATAATAGTGGGATTCATGATGCCATATTCCTACATGTGGAAAACATAATTTGATTAATCTAATTTTCTAGTACCTCTCTTTTGCTTTCTGTTATCTCTCCCTAAGTTGTTTGCTCTGCTCTACTGATCTCCCTTCTACTATTATTGTTATTTTAATTAGTGCATTATAATTGTATATAAGCAGGATTCATTGTGGTATATTCAGACATGAACATGACATCATTTGATTGATTTTGTTCCCAGTGATTCCCCATGTCCTCCTCTCCTCCCTCCCTCTTGATATCCCCTTCCTCTATTCTATTGTTCCTCCCTTCTATTTTCATGAGAAACTCTTTAAAATTTATTTTTCTTGACTTGCTTTTGTAATTATTTTTAAAGTCAGTCTTACTACAACTGTGGAGAAAGGGATGGAAAGTAGGGTTCAGAGACTTCTGTTAGGAGACTCTTGTTCCAAGGGTAATAGCTTATACTAAAAAGTAGAGAAAGAAAAGAGAGAATGGTATTCTTGAGGAGTAATTAAGAGTTAAAATCCATAAATAATTGGTGGGAAATGATAAAGAGGATATCACAGATGATTGGGATGGTCCTGGCATGCACAGTCCTGTGAATGGCAAAATTGGTCACAGGAGGAGAAGACTGGATGAGGCAGAGAGAACAGATAGTCAACTTAGCTTCTCACTTGCTGGCATTCTGACTCTAGCTCTAGGTAGAACTGGGCACTCTATAGTCTACCACCTCTTTCTTTTTTTCTTTTTTTTTAATCTTTTATTGATTTTTGTAAAAATACACAAAAGCAGTGGAATGCATTACAGTTTTTCATATATCTATATAAAGTATGCTCATGCCAATTTATGCCTTTATACATGTACTTTGGTGTTTTTTTGCATTATAATTCTTAATACACACATGTGCTACAATTTTTTATATCTCTGTTTGTATATAAAGTATGTTGACACCCGATTCAAGTCTTCATACATGTACTTCGTATAATGATGTCCCTCACATTCCAACATCCTTGCTAATCCCCTGCCCCCTCTTTATCCTTCAACCCCTCTTACCTATCTAGAATTAATCTAATCAACCCATGCTCTCCCTCACTACCCCACTATGAGTCAACCTCCTTACATCAGAGAAAACATTCAATGCCGCAGTCTGGCTGGGCACAATTCAGGAGCCACTTGTCAAAAGAAACTAACTTTATTTTTATAACTACAAACGCCAAACAAAACAGCTCCTCAGGAAAAAACCCTCAGAGCCCAACTGCCACCACCGGCTTCCACCAAGCCTCTCACCCCCACACAACCCTCACCACCTCCCACAATCCTCCTGTTCTTGAGGCCGATTGGCTGGGTCGCGTGGGCAGAGCCAAAAAAGTCCCCCAATGAGCAGCTCCGTGGAGGAGCCAATCAGCTAGATGTTGCTGGGGCCGCTGTGAGCCAATCATCAGCTGGCAGTCTGAAGGGCAGGGAAACAGCCCAATGAACATCACCGCAGAGGAGCCAATCAGCTAGATGTTGCTGGGGCCGCTGTGAGCCAATCATCAGCCAGCAGCTGGAAGTTTGCTGGCAGCTGGAAGTTTGCTGGGGCCCCTTTGGTTGTGGCTCTCAACATCTCCCCCTCTCTGTTTAAACAACAAGCATGTGGCTTGGGGACCGTGCCTGCCTTAGGTTGTCCAATACTACATATGGTCCTTACCCGTCTTCGGATGAGCTGACCTCAGGGCGTCAGCCTCCTGTCTTAGGTTGGTACCATTGTAATTGGATCTTACCCGTCATTGACTACCGGTCCAGTATACAGCCACACCTGTGGAGAGGTCTTTTTCATGACAAGCAGAAGGGAGGAAGATACACCAAGCCAATTGATGGCTCTTGTTGGAAAAATTGTACCACTGATGACATCATCAGTAAAAATACTCCAACACTACCACAAGTCGCTGCACCAACAGATAGTTCACAATGCATACAAGTGAGTTCACAATGCATACAAGTGACACATAGTTTAGGCAAGTTCTGCAAGCAGTTCAGTGATGGCTATTGCAGAAACTGTAGATTAGTTTTATCTTTGTCTTCACCGGCACTGGGATGAAGATAGGAATTCTAGCAATAATGGCTAAAGAAAAACTTATGTAACATTCCAGAAGGCACTAAAAGAAAACAATTTTCTTAACAATTTACATTATCTTGAAGAGAAAAGAAAACAATTTTCTTAACAATTTATATTATCTTGAAGAGAATTATTAAATATAATGAAAAGGAAAGGTGAAAGTAAACAAACAGATCTGTTAACCTTCTTTTATGTTTACATATTAAAACAATTCTTAATAGTTATTTACCCAATTTAAATTAAACCATTTAAATCACGTGAATAAAAAAAATATTTGGATACATTTTTTCATGAGCGCTCATCATATATGATATATGGACATACGTACATTCAAACATAAAACACAAAACACAAGTGTGCACACATAATATAATACATATAACACATAACATAATAGTAAAGGCCTTATAACTTTTTACAGGTGAAATCTCCATTGCAATGTTTAAAAACTCTATAGTCAAAAAAAAAATAGAACTTATCAGCAAAACATTAACCTAGGTCTGTATGAGCTCAAAAAACAAAATAGAACTTCATGATATGGGAAAGGGCAATAATAAAATAGATATTGAAAAAAGCATCCTGGTTCTGTCGCAGATGTAAGGATAGCCAAATTGGAGTTTTGGATATCAGCTGTTATGGATTTGAGCCAAATCATCTTCTTTTTGGTCTGTAGAAATCGCTTTAGTTAATCTCTCTGGAATCCAATTCAGCTGCTGTTCTCCCTGTGGAAATACACAAACAGCCCCCCAACTCCAGACAATCACTGGGTCAGGACCTTGGTTAATCTCTCTGGAATCCAAATCGGCTGCTGTTCTTCCTGTGGAAACACACAAACAGACCCCCGACTCCAGACAATTACTGGGTCAGGACCTTTCCATTGTCCTGTTAGAATATCTTTCCAAAGTACCTTGGGATAATGTACATTTTTTGGACACATATGCCTTTCTGCAGCACTAAGTCCTGATGAATCCAAATTTAAAAAGTTTAGAGTAAAAGGGTTATTTTAAGTTTATCTTTGGGGAATATATACCCCTTCCCAATTCTGTCTTTTTGCTTTAATAAGTACATTTTAATAGTTTGATGAGCTCTTTCAACTATGCCTTGTCCCTGTGGATTGTATGGGATTCCTGTTATATGAGTAATGCCAAATGATGAGCAAAATTGTTTAAAAGAGGTAGAAGTATAACCAGGGGCATTATCTGTTTTAAACTGTTTTGGAATACCCACAGTGGCAAAATTTTGTAAGCAATGAGCTATAACATCTTTAGTTTTTTCTCCGGCATGAAGGGAGCCCATCAAAAATCCAGAAGAAGTATCAACTGTAACATGCAAATATTTTAATTTTCCAAATTCTGGCAAGTGTGTGATGTCCATCTGCCAAATATGGTTAGGTATCAATCCTCTAGGATTGACTCCAAGATTAACTTGTGGTAAAAAGGTCACACAATTTTGACATTGTTTTATTATTTGTCTAGCTTGTTCCTTAGTTATTTTAAAACGCTTTTGTAAAGTATTAGCATTGACATGAAACCTTTTATGAAAATTTATAGCTTCTTCTAGTGTAGAGAAAATATGTATGTCATGTGTAGTTTTATCTGCTAAATCATTGCCCAAACTAAGGGCTCCAGGCAATCCTGTATGTGCCCTGATATGTCCTATAAAGAATGGATCTTTTCTGTCCCAGATTAAACTTTGTATAGTGGAAAACAGAGAGAAAACAGTAGAAGAAGGGGAAATCCTACCAGCATCTTCAAGGGATACTATATACTGACTATCAGAAAATAAATTAAATACAGAATCTTTAAACATCACAAAAGCTTGTAATACTGCAATAAGCTCTACCTTTTGAGCTGATTGTTTGGGTACTAAAAATGTAAAAGTTTGATCAGGTGTAAATATTGCTGCTGTACCATTATTTGACCCATCAGTGAATATATTTGGAGCATTCATGATAGGTGTTTTTCTTGTCATTTTTGGAAAAATTACAGGATGCAATCACCAAAAAGACAATAAAGGATTAGATGGTAAGTGGTTATCAAATGAAACATTAGATTTGCACATGATTATTGCCCAAGTATTTAACTCATTAGCTAATTCATCAATTTGATTCATAGTATATGGAGTAATAATTTTATTGGGAGAAATTCCAAATACTCCCTTTGCTGTTTTTATTCCTTTGAGTATTAATTGTCCTACAGCCTCAGGATACCTAGTAAGAATAGTGTTAGGGGAATAAGATAAATGTATCCATAATAATGGACCTTCTTGCCAAAATACTCCTGTAGGAATATTTTTTGTTGGTAGTACAATAAATAATAAAGGCAAACTTATATCAATTCTATCCAAATGCAAATTTTCCATATATGTTTCAATGATTTTTAATGCCTTTCTTGCTTCAGGCGTTAACATTCGGGGTGAATTTGGATCCGATGGACCTTTTAGGATATCAAATAAAGGTCCCAATTCTCCTGTTGGAATACCTAGATAAGGCCTTATCCAATTTATGTCTCCTAATAACTTTTGAAAGTCATTAAGTGATTTGAGTTGATCTACTCGTATTTGAATTTTTGGTGGACGGACCATGGTTGAGGATAATAGAACTCCTAAATAATTAATTGGAAAATTTAATTGTACTTTATCTATTGCTATCTCTAGATTATAATTTTTTAATAAATTTGTAAGTGTGGCATAACATTCTAGCAATGTGTTTTTAGCTTTGTGTGCTAATAATACATCATCCATATAGTGAAATATTTGTAGTTCAGGATTTTGATTTCTAAGTGGCTGGATTACTTTGTTAACATAAATTTGACACATAGTTGGGCTGTTAGCCATCCCTTGAGGGAGTACTTTCCATTCATATCTCTGATCAGGACCTTCATGATTCAGTGCAGGAATAGTAAATGCAAAACGTGGACTATCCTCAGGACGAATTGGAATTGAAAAAAACCAATCTTTAATATCTATAACTAAAACATACCAAGTTTTTGGCAAAGCAGACAATTGAGGAATCCCTGATTGAGCAGGTCCCATAATGACCATTTCATTATTAATGGCTCTTAAGTCTTGCAATAATCTCCATTTACCAGATTTCTTTTTGATGACAAAAATGGGAGTTTTATGGGGAGATACAGAAGGTTGTATATGTCCTTCCGCTAATTGTTGTTTGACCAGATCATGGGCTACTTGTATCTTTTCTTTAGTCAAGGGCCACTGAGGAACCCATACTGGTCTTTCTGATTTCCATGTAATTTTTATTGTCTCAGTGGCCCTTTGTGAAAATCCAACCCATGTCTGTCTGTTCCTTGATCTATTTGTATTGGTGCTGCTATACCTTGTTCTTGTTTTTCTAATCTTTTTCCTTTCCTAAAACCTTGTCTAGCCATAATAGTGGGTGCATTTTGATTGATGTTATTTGTTAATGTCAAACCTAATTGATCTAAGACATCTCGTCCCCATAAATTTACGGGAAGATGATCCAATACATATGGTTGTATAGTTCCTTCACATCCTTCAGGATCCTTCCAATCTAATACCATTGCACTTCTATCGGGATTAGTCGCGACTCCTAGGCCTCGAAGCGTTTGAGTGGCTTGTTGTAATGGCCAATGTTTTGGCCATTCTTGACGAGATATGATGCTAAGGTCTGCACCTGTATCCAGTAGCCCATTAAATTCATGTCCTTGAATATTTAGTTTTAGCATGGGGCGAGAATCTAAATTTAAAGAAAGCATAGCCCAATCTACACCTGTGGAGCCTAATCCCTTGGAACCTCGTTCTACAGCGTGACTGGAAAATTTATCATGTAGGCTTGGTATTATTAGTAACTGTGCTATTCTATCTCCTGGTGAAATTATTGATATACCCTTTGGAGAACTGGCTATAATTTTTATTTCACCTTCATAATCGGGATCAATTACCCCAGGACTTATCAAAAGTCCTTTTAGAGTAGAAGAGCTGTGTCCCAATAATAAGCCTACTGTTCCTTTGGGAAGAGGTCCTTTTACCCCTGTGGGAATAATTTGAACTCCCATCTCTGGAGTTAGTACTGATCTGGCGGAGGCGCAGATGTCCAACCCTGCGCTCCCTCTGGTTTTTCTGATGAGGGATCTGATGGACAGTGTGTCCTGGGCACTACCCTGATGGGGTTGCTGGGTTCCTCCAGTGCTCCATATATTTGTGGTTTGGGGCCCCGGAGCATTGGGGCCCCCTGTCCATTTTTTGGCAACGGAGCCCGATGCCTTTGTCCACGATATTGTGGAAAAACACCTTGTCCTTGTTCGTTTTTTGATAATGGAGTACCCTCTATGGTGGTTTGAGAACGGCATTCATTAGCCCAATGTAATGGAGTACCCTCTATGGTGGTTTGAGAACGGCATTCATTAGCCCAATGTCTCCCTCTACGGCATCGTGGGCAAATACCCGGTATTCTACTCCTTTGATACCTAGTTTTGTTAAACCCTCCTCCTATGGGGCAATTCCTTTTAAAATATCCTGTTTATTGACAATTGTAGCATGTTCTTGGCCTGGTATATAAAGCCTGTTTTACTGCAACTGCCACAATTTACCCTTGTTCATTAATGTCTCTGGCATCTAAAGCCTGTTTTACTGCATCTGCCATGACTTGCTCTTGTTCATTAATGTCTCTACATAATTTAATATATGTGTTTAAATCTTCCTGTTTCCATGGTCTAATGATATCTCTGCACCAACGATTCGCTTGGTCATAAGCCAGTTGTTTTATTAATGGCATTGCTTGTTCTGTATTCCCAAAAACTCTGGTAGCTGTTTGAATAAGCCTATCTACAAATTCAGCGTAAGGTTCATTAGCTCCTTGTATTATCTTAGATAATTGACCTTGTAAACCTCCATGTCCTTGTAAAGTCTTCCATGCCTTAACTGCATCTACAGCATTTGCTTTTTTGGGATTGGCTAACTTCATTTAGCATTATCATCTCCAACACCATTCATTTATCTGCAAATGCCATGGCTTTATTCTTTTTTAATGGTGAGTAAAATTCCATTGTGTATGATGTTGAGAGCCACAGCCGAAGCGGCCCCAGCAAACTTCCAGCTGATTGGCTCCTCTGCGGTGATGCTCATTGGGCTGTTTCCCCACCGTTTCAGACCGTGGAGCTGCACACTCAGGGACTCTTTTGGCTCTGCCCACACAACCCAACCAGTCGGGCTCAAGAGCAGTTGAGAGGCTTGCCTGGAGAGCCAGTGGTGGCAGTTGGGCTCTGAGGGAATTCCTGAAGAGCTCATGTGGTGTGGCATGTGTGTTCTAAAAATAAAGTTCATTTCTGCTTGACAAGTGGCTCGTGAATTGTGCCCAGCCAGACTGCAGCAGGGTATATATGCCAATTTTTTAAAATCCATTCATCCACTGAAGGACATCTAGGTTGGCTCCACAGTTTAGCTATTGTGAATTGTGCTGCTATAAACGTTAATGTGGCTGTGTCCCTATAGTATGCTGTTTTCAAGTGCTTTGGGTATAGACCAAGGAGAGTGATAGCTGGGTTAAATGGTGGTTCCATTCCCAAATTTCCAAGGAATCTCCATACTGCTTTCCAAATTGGCTGCACCAATTTGTATTCCCACCAGCAATGTATGAGTGTAACTTTTCCCCCACTTCCTTACCAACATTTGTTGTTGTTTGTCTTCATAATAGCTACCATTCTGACTAGAGTGAGATGATACCTTAGAATAGTTTTGATTTGCAGTTCTCTGATTGCTAGAGATGATGAGCATTTTTTCATATATTTTTGATTGATTGTATATCTTCTTCTGAGAAGTGTCTCTTCAGGTCCTTGGCCCATTTGTTGATTGGGTTATTTGTTTGTTTGTTTGTTTTTTTTTTTTGGTGTTTAGCTTTTTGAGTTCTTTATATACCCTGGAGATTAATGCTCTATCTGATGTGTGAGGGGTAAAAATTTGCTCCCAGGATATAGGCTCTCTGTTCACCTCACAGATTATTTCTCTTGCTGAGAAGAAACTTTTTAGTTTGATTTAATCCTATTTTTTGATTCTTGGTTTTAGTTCTTGCACATTAGGAGTCTTATTAAGGAAGTTGGGGTCTAATCCCACATGATGAAAATTAGGGCCTATATTTCTTCTGTTAGACACAGAGTCTCAGTTTAACTCCTAGATCCTTGATTCATTTTGATTTAACTTTAATCCATGGTGAGAGATAGGAGTTTAATTTTATTTTGTTGCATATGGATTTCCAGTTTTTCCAGCACCATTTGTTGAAGAGGCTATTTTTTCTCCAGTACATGTTCTTAGCACCTTTGTCTGATATAAGATAATTGTAGTTTTGAGGGTTAGTCTCTGTGTCCTCTATTCTGTACCCTCGGTCTACCAGCCTGTTTTGGTGCCAATACCATGCTGTTTTTGTTACTATTGCTCTCTAGTATAGTTTAAGGTCTAGTATAGTGATACCATCTGCTTCACTATTCCTGCTTAGAATTGCTTTAGCTATTCTGGGTCTCTTATTTTTCCAGATGAATTTCATGACTGCTTTTTCTTTTTCTGTGAGGAATTCCATTGAGATTTTGGTTGGAATTGTATTAAACCTGTATAGTGTTTTTGGAAGTATGGTCATTTTTATAATATTAATTCTGCCTATCCAAGAGCAAGGTTTATCTTTCTATCTTCTAAAGTCTTCTTTGATTTCTCTCTTTAGCATTCTGTAGTTTTCATTGTATAGATTATTCATCTCTTTTGTTATGTTGATTCCCAAGTATCTTACTTTTTTTTTTTGAGGATATTGTGAATAGGGTAGTTTTCCTCATTATCTTCTCAGAGGATTTGTCACTGATGTAAAGAAATTCCTTTGAATTATGGGTGTTGATTTTATATCCTGCTACTTTACTGAATTCATTTACAGTTCTAGAAGTTTTCTGGTGGAGTTTTTTGGGTCTTATAATTAAAGAATCATATCATCAGCAAATAGAGCTAATTTAAATTCTTCTTTTCCTACACCAATCTCTTTAATGTCTTTCATCTGTATAATTGCTCTGGCCAGTGTTTCAAGAACTATATTGAATAGAAGTGGTGAAAGAGGGCATTCCTATCTTTTTCCAGGTTTTAGAGGGAATTTCTTCAATTTTTCTTCATTTAGAATGATTTTGGCCTGAGGCTTAGTGTATATAGCCTTTATGATTTTGAGATATATTCCTGTTATCCCTAATTTTTCTAGTATTTTGAACATAAAGGGAAGCTGTATTTTGTCAAATGCTTTATCTGCATCTATTAAGATGATCATATGATTCTTATTTTTAAGTCTATTGATGTGATGAATTACATTTATTGATTTTTGTATGTCGAACCAACCTTCCATCCCTGGGATGAATCCCAGTTGATCATGGTGAACAATCTTTTTTATATGCTTTTGTATTTGATTTGCCAGAATTTTATTGAGAATTTTTGCATCTATTTTTATTAGTGATATTGCCCTGAAGTTTTCTTTTTTTGATGTGTATTTGCCTGGTTTTAGAATCAGAGTGATATTGGCCTCATCAAATGAGTTTGGAAGTGCTCCCTCTCTTTCTATTTCCTGAAATAAATTGAGGAGTATTGGTATTATTTCTTCTTTAAAGGTCTTGTAGTACTTGGCTGTGTATCCATCTGGTCCTGGGCCTTTCTTGGTTGGAAATCTTTTGATGGCTTCTTCTATTTCCTCACTTGATATTGGTCTGTTTAAGTTGCGTATATCTTCCTGACTCAATTTGGGCAAATCATCTGATTTAAGAAATTTGTCAATGCTTTCAATGTCTTCTATTTTATTAGAGTATAAGGTTTCAAAATAATTTCTAATTATCCTCTGTATTTCCATAGTGACTGTTGTGATACTGACCTTTTTCATCACTTATACTGGTAATTTGTATTCTCTTTCTCCTTCTCTTTGTTAGCATGGCTAAAGGTCTGTCAAATTTATTTTTTTCAAATAACCAATTTTTAGTTTTGTCAATTTTTTCAATTTTTTTTGGTTTCGATTTAATTGATTTCAGCTCTAATTTTAATTATTTCTTGCCTTCTACTGCTTTTCTTGCTGATTTGCTCTTCTTTTTCTAGGGTTTTGAGATGTAGTATGAGGTCATTTATTTGTTGACTTTTTCTTCTTTTAAGGAATAAACTCCATGCAATGAATTTTCCTCTTAATACTGCTCTCATAGTGTCCCAGAGATTTCGATATATTGTGTCTTTGTTTTCATTTACCTCTAAGAATTTTTTAATCTCCTCCTTGATGTCTTCATTTACCCATTGTTCATTCAGTTGCATATTGTTCAGTCTCCATTTGATGCAGAAATTTTTATGTTTTATTTTGTCATTGATTTCCAATTTCATTCCATTATGATCTGATAAAATGCATGGTAGTATCTCTACTTTTTTGTATTTGCTAAGAGTTGCTTTGTGCCATAGTATATGATCTATTTTAGAGAAGGATCCATGTGCTGCTCAGAAGAAAGTGTATCTTCTTGATGCAGGTTGAAATATTCTATATATGTCAGTTAAGTCTAAGTTATTGATTGTATATTGAATTCTATAGTTTCTTTATTCAACTTTTGTTTGAAAGAAATGTCCAATGGTGAGAGAGGTGTGTTAAAGTCACCCAAGATTATTGTTTTGTGGTCAATTTGACTCTTGAACTTGAGAAGAATTTGTTTGATGAACATAGTTGCACCATTGTTTGGGGCATATATATTTATGATTGTTATGTCTTATTGGTGTATGGTTCCCTTGAGCAGTATGTAATGTCCATCTTTATCCCTTTTCATTAACTTTGCCTTGAACTGTACTTTATTTGATATGAGTATGGAGAGCCCTGCTTGCTTCTGCAGTCCATGTGAGTGGTATAATTTTTCCCAACCGTTCACCTTCAGACTGTATATATCTTTTCCTATAAAATGAGTCTCCTATAGGCAGCATATTGTTGGATCTTTTTTTTTAAATCCAATCTGCAAGCCTATGTCTTTTGATTGGTGAATTTAAGCCATTAACATTTAGGGTTACTAATGAGACTTGGTTTGTATTTCAAGCCATATTTGTTTATTTTTGTGATTTAACTTGGCTTGGTTTTCCTCTTTGATTAGTTTTTCATTTAGGGTACTACATCCCTCTGCTAGTTTTTATTATTGTTTCTCGTTTCTTCTTCATGAAATATTTTTCCAAGGATGTTTTGTAGTGCCATTTTCTAGCTATAAATTCTTTTAGCTTTTGTTTATTGTGGAAAGTTTTTATTTTATCTTTAAATCTGAAGCTTAATTTTGCCGGACACAAGATTCTTGGTTGCCACCCATTTTCTTTCAGAGCTTGAAAAATGTTGTTCCATGATCTTCTAGCTTTCAGGGTCTGTGTTGAAAAATCTGCCATTATCCTAATTGGTTTGTCCCCTATATGTAATCTGATTCCTTTCTCTTGGGGATTTTCAAATTCTCTTCCTATTCTGTATGTTGGGCATTTTTCATTATAATATGTCTTGGTTTGATCTGTTGTGATTTTGCACATTTGGTGTCCTGTAGGATTCTTGGATTTGGATTTCTGTTTCATTATTCATGTCTGGAAAGTTTTCTGATATTATTTCATTGAACAGATTGCTCATTCTTTTGTTTGGACCTCTATGCCTTTTTATCCCAATCAGTCTTATATTTGTTTTTTTTTTTTTATGCTATCCTGTATTTCTTGGATATTCTGCTTGTGGTTTCTTATCATTATTGCTGTGCTGTCAATGTTCTTTTTCAAGATGATATATTTTATCTTCATTGTCTGAATGTCCTATCTTCTAAGTGGTCTACTCTGTTGGTGATGCTCTCGTTTGAGTTTTTAATCTGGTTTATTATTTCTCTCATTTCAAGTATTTCTGTTTTTTTTTTTTCCCATAAGCTCTATCTCCCTGTTAAGGTGATCTTTTGCTTCTTGGATTTGTTTATGTAGCTCATTGTCAAAGTGATCTTTCACTGCCAATATTTGTTCTCTAATGTCTTCTTTGAGATCTCAAAACAGTTTAATAATGTATATCCTGAAATCTTTCTCTGTAATTTTATCAGCTGTAGCTGTCAATTCTTCTAATGAGGAGTTGTTTTGAATTGTTTGTGGTAATTTCTTCCCTTGTCTTTTCATGTTGCTCTCATTTCTTTCTTTCCATCTCTGTGGGACTGATGTGTTATTGTTTTTGCCCTAAAGATTTGTAGTGCTCTTGTAAGATTCCAAGATCCCTCCTTTGTGGGGAAGGACAATGTCACCAGATCCCAATATCAACAATATGTCACCTATGAACAAATTATTGTTATTAAGACATTTATAGTTAGTCTCAATGTGCAGAGATGTTGGATTCAATTATTATTTAAAATATAATCAGTAATTTCATAAAGCTGTATAGTTTCTTGTGGTGGACAGTGAACTGGGGGTAGGGCATAGGACAATAAGCTAAGGGGAAAGATGTGAGTATATGGAATTAATATAACTTAGGAAATTTGGAGGAGAGCTCTAATGAAGAGGGTTAGTAGCAGGAGAATAGACAGGAGGTAATTTATGGTAGTCAAATACATGGGAGGACAGTAGAGTGCATAAAAACAAATACATATGTATTTAGAAAATTACAGTATGTAAAAAATAGTAAGATTTGGAGTTTGAAAGAAGAAGAGAGAGAAGAAGAAAAAAGGAAAAGAAAGAAAGAGAAAAAAAGTGGGGGGTTTTGCAATTCCTCTATATTATATCATTCTGGTGACTCAGTTGTCAAAGTCCTATTTCATGCAAAGTTCTTGGTTTCACATATGTTGGGGAGTTAAGGGCCAGAGGATAGAAGGGTAGAGGAGAAAGAAAAAAGGATAAGAAGGAAAAAAATACTCTTAGAATTCTGTTTCTTTCCTGCTTCTCTTCTCTTCCAATATGTGGAGTTGTGTATTTTAAGCTTGAGTCTTTGCCCTCAGGGTGGTGTAGGTAACCAGTGTGAGAAGACTTGTGTCCCTGGTATCCCTGGTGCCCTGGTTGCACTGCACTCCTGTTCAACTGAGAGCGTTTTTTTTTTTTTTTTTTTTTTTTTTTTTTTTGATGGGTAGTCACTGTGCCGAATTATTGTAGCTACTGGGGGCGGTTGGAAACCAGGTACCTGTTCAATTGGAGATCTGCGCTGATAGCCATGCCCACCAAAAATGGTGAGAAATCTTTTACAAGATGGAGTCAGTCTGCTTCCAGTGCCAGGGTGTCTGGTGAGGTGGGGGGAGCTTGGATGTCCTTGTGCTGTGGCTAGAATGCAGTCGAGTGACCTGCGTGGGATTGGAGTGCAGTGTGGAATTCTGCGGTTCTGCAGAGGTACTGATTTGGTGATTCTGCTATGCCACTTGAGAGCTGAATGTGTGCTAGAACTGTGGGCTTTGGGTCCGGAGTCTGGAGCCTTACTGGAACACAGAGTCTCTGATTTCTATGTGGGTGGTCAGAACGCTGGTGGTTTTTGTGAAAATCTGCTGTATAGGGGTACTGTCACATGCTCTGAGATGTTGTATTCCATCTAGGTGAGACCTTGTGGAGAACCTACCTGACTGCTTTCTTGGATTCCTGACACAGAGCAGCCAGAAACAGTACCTCTTCTTTCTTGGATCTGCTCTGAGTCTACCATCGCTTTCTTCCAACAGGTTTTTATTCTATGAGGGCAACTGATAGTTAAAAATTGATCCAAGAATGAATGAGGGGCTAATATAGAATATGAAAACAGCCAGCCTGAATTTTCCAAATACAAATGTTGTATCATAATGCAAGTATGCTTAAAGTTGATGTTGCAGTTCAGTAACATACACTTTTTTTTTTCCAAAGTGTTACTACAGAACTCTAACTTCTGTGGGTGAATCTATAACTACATTTACAGCATAACTTTAACTAGATTTTAAGTTTCTTGTGGATAAGAACTTTGTTTTAGATATACATATAGTGGCGTTTTGTCTCAAAGTTAAGAAAATTTCACTGAAAGATTAGATTGAACAAATATAAAATTCTATGAGTAATTATACTATCTGAGACAATGTTGAAAAGGGATGAGAGTTCTATATGCATGCTTTTAGGGGGCATACAAGTTAGTTCTTTATAGTACATGGTCTAAAAAGAACCTCAGTATTATGGTATTTATTCAATTTTAAATGTACATAAGATATGTAAAATTTAACTCAAAATATCTGGGTGAATTACTACAAATTTAAATATACACTATAATACACAAAGATATTGGAAAAGGAAACATAATGTTAAAAGGTGCTTTATATATTTGTGTGAAAAATTCAAATATTGTGTTGCTCTAGGTATATAACATTAGCTAACAGTCCTTGGCTAGACTATTATAAATCCATGTAGAAAGACTCTGTGGTTTTACTTTTGGAGCTGAGGATAGGAAGGGAACTCTTCTCATATGCATATATGTCGCTATTAAACATTGTCATGCCTCTTGTGGATAATTCACCAGTTATGCTCTAGAGTGAAGTGGGTAGGTAAGATGCCTGCAGTTGTTAAATTTCATCTGTACTTAATTCAAAAGTATGCTAATACTTTATTTTAGCCAT
The DNA here is from genome assembly GCF_964194105.1 of Spermophilus citellus. NCBI lineage: Eukaryota > Metazoa > Chordata > Mammalia > Rodentia > Sciuridae > Spermophilus > Spermophilus citellus. The sequence goes on from NC_138183.1 coordinate 86,183,581, forward strand.
TAACAGTAGACATCTCGGACTCTATTTTTGTACTTGTTCCCTCCGCCCTGCTGTTGATTATAGTGAAAAAGTATTTGAATGATGTGGAAAGGCACTCTTCTTAAACTATTTGTTGTTCTGGAGGGTATCTGTTATTCACTCTGTGGGGAGAAATTCGTACAAGTGTTATTCAAGAGTAACTTCAAATGTTGTGAAAATAAGAGGAATGAAAATAAAAGGTTCAGTTTTCATCAGACACATATGAAAAAACCTTCCATTAGTTGACTATGCTATGTCTAGACCATAAAAAGACCATAAATAATACAGTAACATTTAAAAATTTTAATGTAAACTTTCAAATAAAAGAATTAGTTATTTTATTATAGAAGTTATATCCTTTCAATGTAAAATATCTATTACTTGAGTTTAAAGTAAAAATAAGAAAAAATATGATTTTAGGCATATGTCTTAGGTAATAGTCAATTTTTTTGTGTGTTTAGTTATGTCTAGTGTAAATATATATATATATATATATATATATATATATATATATATGCATATACACACACACACACACACACACACACACATACACACACAAACACATGTGTTTGTATATATATAATATATATGTGAGGATTATTTACTTGTGAGACTAAATGTTTGACACACCCAACAATGGAATTGATAAAATATACTTTAAAATAAACCATACCACTTGAAAGATGGAATAATGTCAGGCTATGTGTGTTAATATTAATTCATAAGAGTGATCTACTGGATCTAAATAATTCATTCATGGCACTCCACCATGAGATGTAAATCACATGGTATGCAACACACAAGATGGTTGCAAATTATTTTAGCAATCTTGCTCATAATGCATGAGTTGCCAGTTTTTAGTCATTTATGTGTTAGTAGGTAAGTCAAATTGCAATTAAATAAACACAAATGAATGAAGATTTAATCCCTTTTCTAAAATCCTTAGGACCAGTTTTACATTGGAGTTGAAAATTTTAAAGAATTTCTAGAAAGGTAATTTGGTAGACTGTTAAAGGAAAACAGATCCAGTTGCTAATGTGACAAAAATAGATTTTATTCAATATTTTATGTAATGAGGGAAGGGAAATGTTAGTATAGAACTGTGCTCAGTTTCAAATATGGCATAGACAGGTGGGGATATATAACCAAGAGCCAGGGGTGAATCAATGGATAGAAATTGCTAAGAAGAAGGTTCAGGGGTTAGGGGAGTGTTATGGTTTAGATAATAGGTGTCCACCAAAAGCTTATGTGTGAGACAATGCAAGACAATTTAGAGGTGAAATGACTGGTTTGGGAGCATGTTAATCTAATCAGTGTGTTAATCTCTTTATAGGGATTAACTGGGTGGTAGTCCTAGGCAGGTAGGATGTAGCTGGAGGATGCAGGTCACTGGGGTTCTGCCTTTGGGATTTATATTTTGGCTGTGATGAGGAGAATCTTTCTGCTCCCTGGGGCTATGTCCTGAGCTGCTTTCTTCTGCTATTCCCTTCTGCTTTGAAGTTCTTCTTCACCTCTGGCCCAGAGCAATGGAGTTGGTCATCTATGGACAGAGACCTCTGAAACTGTGAGCATCAAATAAACTTTTCTTCCTCCAAAATTATTCTTGTTGGGTCCTTTGGTCACAGCAACAAAAAGCTAACTAACAATGGAAACTAAAGTTATTTGGCAGAGCTCTTTGGCTAAATATTCTTGGTGAAATTCTTCCTGAAGGCAGGCCAGGTGATCAGTTACCAAGGGTGAAAATGAAGAATTTCATCTAATATAGAGTGATCAGATATTAAGGGTGGGAGATTCTAGTTAAACTGACTATTCTTATTATAACTGGGAGATGCTAAAAGGTGCACAGAAACCCAAAGACCAGAAACCCAAAGACCTAATTGAAAAGAAGGTTCAGAAGAGCCTGACCAAGCAGAATATTTGTTAACACATATCATATGTCTTATAACATCTACAGAGAGATTGGGGCAATATCACATCATTAAATACATTAATATTTCTTCAGTGAAAAATAGGAATAGTTAGATTTTTAAAAATTTTTAATTATTAATGCCAAATTAATTACAAAAAAACTCAATTTTCTGAGCCCTTTGGATTTCAGAATTGTGGACTGGTGAGACAGTCTATTCTTTAATCCTGATAATAAAAATAAGAATCCATAGAATACATCCAAAAGCTGTTGGTACTAGATTGAACCTTTATTTCAAATAAAATTCTTTTTCAGAGTTGAGAAATGTGAACTCCAGAAATTTCATTGATCATAGATCATGTTATTCATCTAGGTAAACTACTGACTGAATATGAAAAATAAAATATAAATACAAAGGAGAATTTGTGGGAACTGGATTAGGAATACAAACAGAAATTATTAGTAACCCTGTAGTAACCCTTTGAGAAGAGTCTCTGGAATAGTAGAGAGGAGGGTGTTTTTAAACAACAGAATATAGTTATGATGGAGTAGCTTGAGGTATTATTTGGGAATAAAAGAGTTTCCTTATGTGAGGATTTTTAACTAAGAATGTTGAAGTCTTCATTGGAGAATTTTCCTAACCCGTGCTTTTGTAGCTTAGACTGTGTGGCACATCTTAATGGGATGCCTCATATAAACTGAAACTTGCTTTTACATATCAAGTATCTATTTAGATACCTGGTTTCTATTGTTTCTATCTTTCATTTCTATCCAGTTTCCATAACTGAAACCCTGTGTTAGGCCAGAATGTGGTAATAGAGGCAATTTTACTATTGCGTATGCAGCCCATCACTAAGCTTAAGGTTTCACACCTGGGTATCATTATTCTTCCCCATATCAATTTATTATTTAAGGACTTATTATTTAAAAGCCCTTATACTGCATAAGCAATTAGGGTAGTTGAGAGTGTCTGTATTAGATGTATTTATTTTGCTTTCCTAGCTTTTTATACCAGAATAATTAAATCCCCTTCTAATGTGTCAGTTGCAGACTTTTGAAAATGACAGCATTCTCTCCACTTTTCTTCTGTAACAAAAAAGCCCACAAAGACTGACAGATTAATAATAAACAACACACACACACACACACACACGAAGAAAAAGAGAACACATACTGAGAGGATACCCCCCAAATTAGAACAAAAATACCAAATATACCATTTACTTTTAAAAATAGATTTTTATAGCTTTTATAATGCTACTGTTTTGTTGACTATAGAACGAACAACTTCTTGTATATATTACATGTAGAAGAAAATTGTCTAACATAGTACGTGAGTAACAACATACTCACAACATATTATACTGAGCATTCAAAATGACATGGTGACCTGTTCCATAGGACATTCTCATTTATTTTTATTTTTTAATTTTTTTTGGTGGCGGGAAGGGGAGAAAGAAATGGATTGGCTTTACCTCACAGGAATATTTATTTGCATATGCTTTGGATTCAAAGAATACTTTACAAATTTTGAATTTTTCTATGTGGCTGTTGTAACAGAATGGCTGGTCTCTTCTCTAAAAAGTGTATTTGCATATGATAGTTTAACAGCTTTTCTCTTTTGTTTATAGAAGATTAAGTCTCAGTCCTAGGAGAAAATAAATTAAAGGTGGTTCCTTATAATTTGAAAAAATATAATTTGAAGATAAGAGGAAACTGAAAAGGAGCTTTTACTTCTAAAAGCTAAGGTTAAGAAATAATTGTTATTTTCCTCTATACGCCAGGAAAGCTATCTCTGATTCTTGGTGGTGGATGTGTCACGAGAAGCTCTGTGAAGACAAAATTATTTCTTGAAAATTTTCCTATAGTTTTTATATCCATTGAAATCCAACCTGTAGCACTTGACAACTTTGATTTAGAACTTTGACCCTTGGTTTAAAATTCAAATTCCCTTGATGGGAAGATGGGAAGGCACATAGATGAATGCTTTCTGGATGACAGTAGTGACCTGAAGACCCTAAAGATGCTCTATGGGAAGACTTTGGACTTAATGAAATATTAGGAAACTGCATAGTAGTAATGGGTGATGTGTGCACAGTACACATTAGCTTATCGCCAAGGAGCAGGGTGGAGGTCAGTGAATAGAAAATTACTAAGAGGAAACATTAGTGATAAGAAGGAATTCTGCTTAAACTCCTCTAAGGGGACTGTTGCTAAAAATAGCCGAGGGTGATGCAATCCTCTGGGGTATGGTGGAGAATGAGGAACCATGGAAGATGAAGAATCCTACCAGATAATGGAGGGTGATCAAGACTGAGAGATTCTGGCTAAACCAGTTGAGGATGCTCTTGCTAAAATTAGAAAATTCAGAGAGGAACAGAAAGGACAAAAATTCAGAGAAGAGAGTTCAAAGGAGCTCCATTAGCCTTTTGTCAAAGAGACTATAGGATTTTTCTTTTTTTTTTTTTTTTTGTCAGCCAGAGGTTATAGGATTCTATATCTGACTGTTGAGATGCAAATGGATAAGACATAGAGACACTATGGTCAGCAATCAGGAAACTGACTTAACATTTTCTGTTTTGTTTATATGTTGACAAATGGTATATAGAAAGACCTTTATTAATCTTTTGTCAGAATTTGTATTCTAGCTGTGTGCTGAGCAGAGTTCTTTGAGGTAACTTTTGTTCTTTATCAAATTTTTGTCTCCTTAAATATTCTGATGGACATAGTGAGTGTTAGAATACCACACAGAAATTAGAGGACTACACTTTAGAAATCTTCATTGGGTTTTCTTATATAGATAGTTATGATTATTCTGCTATAGTTGATTCAGTTGTTTGTATATTCCTCTTATTTAAAGTTCTGGGAAAGAAGATCAGTCACATATTGAAGCAATTTTCAGATTAATTAAAATACAGAACACAAGAAAGTTTATCTATATTTTGTAATTTGTTTGCAAAGATACTTAAAAATAATGTCTTTACCCAGTTGTTGCTAAATAGGCCTACTGTGGATGCAGAGTTCTATAACAGCAAATTAAACAATTGCACTTTTGAATGAAATTAGGGAATTGAGGACTCAAATATGAAATATAAAATCTGAGGAAATGTGTGCTATTGATTTTTTTTCTTTTCTTTTCTTTTTTTATGTTTTTTTTATTTTATTGATTATTTAAAGCATTACATAGCTCATGATATATCATCTTTCATACATTTGACTCAAATTGTGTTTTGAACTCCCATTTTCACCCCAAATACAGATTGCAGAATCACATCTGTTACATATTCACATTTTTACATAATGCCCTATTAGTGACTGTTGTATTCTGCTACCTTTCCTATCCCCTACTATCCCCCTCCCCTCCCCTCCCCTCCCATCTTCCCTCTCTACCTCCCCTGCTGTTGTTCAATTCTCTCCCTTTTTTCCCCTCCCCCTTGCCCCTCATAACCTCTTATAATTTTATGTATCATTGAAGGTCTCCTACTATTTCCATGTGCTTTCCCTTCTCTCTCCGTTTCTCTCCCCCCATTCGTCTTTGTTTACTGTAGTCTTTTCCTCATGCTCTTCCTTCCTGTTCTGTTCTTAGTTGTTCTCTTTATATCAAAGCAGACATTTGGCATTTGTTTTTTAGGGCTTGGCTAGCTTCACTTAGCATAATCTGCTCTAATGCCATCCATTTCCCTGCAAATTTTTTAACTAAAAATAAAACGGTACATTCAGGGGCAACAGAGTAGCTTAAAAAGCCACTGGGATGATGTTAATGATAGTGGTATAGATTACTCATGATATACAATAATTAAACATAAGAGTTTGAAAATACCTGCAATCCTTTGTTAGCTATTTTAGTTGAAAATTGTCTTTGACAAGACTATTATACTTTGAACAAATTATTTATTACATTATTAAAATCTAATATACTTTGTGGCATGTTCTTGAGGAGTCTATTCCACAAAGAACAAATAAGTTTTACCTAGAGAGTTCTCTTCAGCATACTTTTGGGGATTAACTTCTATTACTTTGTTTATGTGGTAAAATTAAATTAAGTCATGTGGGTCAAATAACACATGGAATAAATGAGTGATATCCTCCTGTACACATTGCTTCCAAATAAATGCAACTGAGTATTTTAAGAAAAATAATGTGGGTCATATTAGTCATGATTCTCTTATTTCCAGGATGTGTATATAGGATGCCAGATATCTACTGAAGTCAAATATCTATGGATATTTCTAAAGCATTAGCTCCATTAAAATAGACATAGAGATGGACTTTTCTCACTCTTTTATTCCTAGTTCACAGTATGGTGTTTGGTAGTTGGCATTCAGTAAAACTTTGTGAAATTGATAGGTAGATGAATAAATGAATGGAATATTTGAATTCCTCTTTGTTTTCAATCCTGATTTAACATTGTTTAAACATAATAAGTGTATGCTTTTAAACTGATTAGTCACTAGTCCTGCTGACCTAAGTAACAACTCCTAACCACTGAAGTATTTTTCATTTAGCAAAAAACCCTGCTACAGATAGAATTGCCAAATAAATACAGGACACATGGGACATAAACATATTATTAACAATGAAAATTATTCATTGTTAATCTGAAATTCAAATTTAACTAGACTTCGTATGTTTTTATTTGCTAATTCTGTCAATCCTATGAAGAGAGTGATGTTGCTAGTATCTGAAGTACAATTTTTGCAAGGCATTTGTCTAGATTAAATGAGATAATTAACCTATGTAGAGTACCTAGAATATTTCCATCATTTTAGAAAGTTCTTTTGACAATGCTGCTGAGAGTATCACGACTACATAACAGTCCTTTAACATAATAAGAAAAAAAAAAAACCCTTTCTCTCACAGCTATATTTGGTCCTAAAGATGTACCAGAAAATTTTCACAAAGTAGTTTTTCTATTTGGTGAACATACCAGTCTTTTTCCCTAGCCACCCATTGCCACCAGAGCTTAGGCACAGCAGAAGATATTTCTAGGGAAGCTGAAGCATTGCTCTTAGATTTAGTAATCCCTTGTAACATTAGGCCCCTTTAATGCATTGTGATTTTTTTTAATATTTATTTTTTAGTTTTAGGTGGACACAATATATTTATTTTACATTTATGTGGTGCTGAGGATTGAACCCAGTGCCTCATGCATAGTAGGCGAGCACTCTACCACCAAGCCACAATCCCAGCCCAGCACTGTGATTTTTTTTCTGCCTTCAACATGAACTTTCTCTCAGGGATATTATCATACTTGCCTAAAATTTGGCTTTCTTTAGGTTTCCTGTAGTCAATTGGACACATATATATATACACAACTGGTTTAATATGTACACATAAAATACATCTTTATTGGTCTATATTGCAAATGTGCTATGAAATCAAATACTTTTTCCAGAAGCCTCAACAGCTCACATGTTGCATTCAGACTGACCTTGGGGAGGCCTGCCACTTAACTCTACCTCTGCCTGAGGATCAAAAAAACAATATTGTTATACTTCCATTTGTTATGATCTGAGATATGACACAAAGTTTGTTCACTCAAGCTTTCTGAATTAAGATCTTATAACACATATATATTTAAACTCTTCAGTGTCATTCCTAAGAAAGCAAGCAAGAATAACTTGGTATTTCCGTTGAATACTTTCATCACATTTAACTGTTACAAAGCTCAGCTGATCTAAAAACTTGTTTTTAGTTTTCTTTCTCATCTCCCCCATCTGCATTTTTCTTTTTTTCCCAAGGCTTTCAGATATTTGGGGTAAAATAATAATGATAGCAAACATGTAAATAGTATATAGTATATCGTAGGCACATGCCTATTTACTCCTCACCACAATCCTATAAGACAGTTGCCATTAATGTTATCTCTATTTATAGATTAGAAAAACGGAGACATAGAGAGGTTAAGATTAACAGCAAATATGATAGAGTAAGTTCTGGTTATAGATCTCAAACTTAAAACTAATTGTTAATTATCTAAATTTCCCCATTATCTGCTTAATATTTACTTATTTTTGTTTAATTGCTTGGAGCATTTCCCTACTAAAGAAATCATTGACCAAGTTTTCCAGCCAGGGATGTTCCTGACCTACCTGCTTTTTCTCTGACCTTTTACTTTTTATAACAATCCATTCCCTAAATTCATTTTCTGACTCTCTCTCTGTTCTTTTGTTCTGCTCCAGATGATTTTTATTGGAGTTTCCTTTTTGTTTGTTTGTTTAAAGAAACCAGTTCCTGGTATCTCCAACAAACACTTTTTCTTAACACTTTAAACCCTCAAACTAAATTGAATTTAAATGAAAATATTCTATTTTAAGGTAGGGAAGGTATTTTTTTCTTTCTGCATCTATTAAAGATAAAAATGTGACCACATAATTACATTCAGATTAGTTTATAAATTTTTTTTGGAAAACTTGAATGTCATGATTGAAGGGAAATTATTAAAATACTCCATGTATTAAATTTTCTCACTTCTGTTACCTGAGAAATATTTTTTTTTCTACAACATTCTCCATTACCCTTCTCACCACCTCCAGCCTTTTGTACTGTGCACTTAGGCTGCATCAGCCTTTAGAGGCTTTTTCTATGAAAATATTTAAGTGCATATTTATCATGTAAACAATAATGTGTAATAATAATGTGACCTAATGAAGAAAAATGGCATAGGTGAGCTGCATTCATATATTACCTTTTAAAATTAATAAATGGTAAGAGAATTGAGATGCTAAGCATGATCACTGAGTATATGCACCCAGTGACATTGCCTTCTAATACATATTAAGGCTAGATTAGTCACTGTGCTGTGTCGTTTATCTAAACATGATTTGTGACCTTAAACTTCCCATTTGTTCTCATCCAAACTCACCTTAGGAGCCAAATTTAATATGTTTTTTCCCTAGTACCAGTGCTTACAGAAACCCATATTCCTTGACATTTAGAAAACAGTGTTGCCTGCAAAAGCCATTAACATCTAAAGAGATTAAATTAAAATTCATTTAAAAGGCCCCACATGTTCCCTGGACGTTCTTATTGTAAGATTTCAGTGTAAGATGAACTTTTGCCAAATTTCTAAGTTTTTTTTTAAATCTTATATGAATTATACTCATCTCAACCCAGTTTTTCTCTCCTTCTTCCTTTTCTTCATAGTAGTTACTAAAATAGCCTAACTTGGAAATTTGACTAATTGCATAGATAGAAATTCTGACAAACAAATGTTTTTATTTATATAGAGCCATATAAATGGTAAATCTTATGTTATTTATGTTTATCACAATTTTAAAATAAGTTAACAAACTCTTGGTGAATAAAGGAAGAAATAAATGCAGGTAAGAAACCAGGTTTCCTTTTCTTCCATTCTTCTCTCTTTTCTCCTTTCCTTTCTTCTTCTATTCCTTTCCTTTTCCACCTAGAGGAGATGGAACATGGAACCTAGAGCCATAAGCTTCATATCCTATTATTTTCTTCTATTCTGAAAGTGTTGCATATTCATTCATACCAGACACTTTAGGTTTGCCCAGAATATTAAAATGTCAAAAGAAATAAAAACCACACAACAGGAGATCAGGCTATTTATAATGTCATATTTATCAACAGCAGTAGACCTGAGAGCATGTTGGAAGAAAGTAACTGTCGCATTGACAAAAAGAAGTGGCAAAAGAAAAAATTTAGATTAGACCAGATGGATACATAATTTGGTTTGGATTTGTAAGGTGATGTTTTGTCCTGGATCAGAAAGGTATTGTGAAATGGGTGCAGTGATTAATCCGACTAAGAATGCAAAGTTTCTATCATAAACATACAAATTGTTCTCTTGTTCCAGAGGTCAGAGAACTGGAATAAGGGGGAAAAATGAAAATAAAACAACACTTTTTTACTGAAGAGCATCCAGATGTAATTCAGAGATTCTAATATTAAAAGCATGTGCTCTGGAATGAGACCTATATTCAAATTCCATTTCTCTATTCTAATGTATGGACACTGAACCATAATCTGTACAATAGGGATTAAAAACAATGTCCATCTCATATAGTTGTATGTATACTATATACTGCCTAGCACACAGCAACACATCATAATGGTAACTACTCCAATAATATTATTAATATTATGATAAGAACCATAACTGTGATAATACTTATTATTAAAGTCCTCAGTTAATTTTAATTAATTTTAGTTTTGTTCTTTGTCTTTATGTAAGTGCATAGAGTTGCTTTGTCAATTTTCTAATCTGCAGAATTCTAATGAACTGGAGTCCTTTGTAGAGCTGGAATAGTCCTATCATAATTATTCATGATAGAATTGAATGAGAATTTATATTATTATATGACTGCCTTGGACCATTATTAGTCCTCACATTTGTGCCATTAATGAAATGTGTGGTATTGAATGGATATTCTGCCAGACTCTATTTTCATTCTCTCATTTTGTGGACTCATATTAAAATTTTGTTTTTTTAATCAAAGAACCAAAATGATTCAAAGACAGGAATATTTTTCTCTATGTTTCTGATTCTCTTATCCTAAAATATCCTTTCCTACTTTCTTCTCCCTCAATTTATCCAACAGGTTGTTAACTCCTTTCTATCTTTAAAATCTTAGCTTGAGACTTACTTCCTTAGAACTTCATTGACATTTAGATTCTTACATATATGAGATCCTGTGGTATTTGTCCTATGTCTGGCTTTTTTCACTTAACATATTTATCCATTTTCTCTACACCCTCAGCAACATTTTTATCTTTCATTTTAATATTAATATTTACTCTTAACAAGTGTGAGGTGATATATTATTGTGGTTTTAATTTGCATTTCCCTGTGGATAAATGACATTTAATATTTTTCCATATACCTTTGATATTTGTTTGCATCTTATAAGAAATGTCTATTTAGATCCTTTCCCCATTTTAATTTTTATTTTCTATTTGGTTGTTTGAGTTCCTTATATAAAAATAGAAGCTACTCCAACACCTGGAAACTAAATAATATGCTATTGAATGATGCATGGATAACAGAAAACATGAGGGATTTCCTTATATATTTTTCCACGGTTTATCTCTTCACTCTGTGGATTGTTTCCTTTGCTACATAGAAGCTTTTTGGTTTGATATACTCAAATAGTTGTCTGGTTTTGCTTTTGTTTCTCTGCTTTTAGGTTAAATCTAAAAAATCATTGCTCAGACCATCATCATACAGCTTTCTCCTAGTAGTTTTGTAGTTTCAGGTCTCATATTTGTATTTAGTCCATTTTGAGTTATTTTTTGTATATGTATGAAATGAGATTCTAATTTCATTTTTATGCAATTCATTTTCTCAGTGCCATTTTACTGAAGAGACTTCATTACCCCATTGGTTGTTTTTGGCATGTTTGGTGAAAATCAGTTGACCTTAACTCTATAAATTTATTTTTAGAGTCACTATGGTGTTCCCTTGGTCTGAGAGTTCATTTTTATGAATGTACCATGTTGTTTTTATAATTTATAACTTTGTAGTAGATTTTGAATGTGATAGTGTCGTGCCTCAAGATTTGTTGATTTTGTTCAACTTTGATTTGTATATTTTTGGACTTTTGTGACTTTATATGAATGTTAGAATTGTTTTTTCTATTTCTATCAAAAATGTCATTAGAATTTTGATAGAGATTGCATTGGATCTATAGATGATTTGGGTGGTATGCAAATTTTAAAATATAAATCTTTCTAGTCCATGAACATGAAATATCTTTCTATTTATTAGTGTCTTCAATTTCTTTCATAATTCTGTGTTCAAATCTTTTATCTCTGGTAACATTTCTTTCTAAGTTTTTTTTCTGTATTATCAATGGGATTGTTTTCTTTTTTTTTTAAAGAGAAAGTGAGGGGGGGGAGAGAGAAGAGAGAGAGAGAGAGAGAGAGAGAGAGAGAGAGAGAGAGAGAGAGAATTTTTTTAATATTTATTTTTTAGTTTTCGGTGGACACAACATCTTTGTATGTGGTGCTGAGGATCGAACCCGGGCCACACGCATGCCAGGCAAGCACGCTACCGCTTGAGCCACATCCCCAGCCCTGGGATTGTTTTCTTGTATTCATTTTCAGACAGCTTGTTGTTAGTGTATAGAAACCCTACTGATATTTGTATGTTGATATTTTTATTCTGCAACTTCACTAACTTTATTTACTAATTCTAACATCTTTTTTTGGGGAGGGTATTATAGAGTCTTTAGTATTTTATATATATAAGATAATGCCATTGGAAAATAGACACAGTTGAACTTCCTCCTTTCTGATTTGAGTGCCTTTTACTTATTTTTATTGCCTAATCATTCTTATTATTATTTCCAGATATGTTGAATAAAAGTAGAAGAGTGGGCCTCTTTTCTTATTCCAGAACTTAAAGATAGTTTTCAAATTTTCACCACTAAGTATCATGTTAGCTGTTAGTTGTTGGTGCTATTGTGTTGAGGTATATTCCTTCCATGTTATTTTTTTAGAGGTTTTATCATGAAAGAATATTGAATCCTTTCCATATGCATTTTGTCAAATGATTTTCCATAACTATTGAAGTATTATATGGTTGTGTCCTTTCTATTAATGTGCTGTATCACATCTATTGATTTACACATATTAGATTGTTCTTGTATTCCAGAGATGAATCCCAGTTGACCATGGTGTATGGTATTTTTGACATACTATTGAATTCAATTTTCTAGTATTTTGTTGAGAATTTTTGTATTATGTTCAACAAATTTTGTTGTTGTGTCTTTGATTTCAATATCCAGGCGATGCTGGTCTTGCTTCTGTTTATTGAGTTAGGAACACTTCTCTCCCTTTCACATTTTTTTTGAAGAGTTTAAGAAGGGTTTGTATTAGGTGGTTAAATATAAATAGAATTCGGCAGTGAAGTTCAGGTAGTTATCTATTCTTTGATTCGAGGATTTTTTTTATTATTGATTCAATTTCCTTTCTCATTTTTGATCTATATAGATTTTCTATTTCTTCTTATTTTAGTCTTGGTAAGTTGTATGTTCTCAAAAATTTGTTCATTTCTACTATGTTATCCATATCTTGGCATATAGGTGTTCATATTAATCTCTCATATTCCTTTTTGTTTCTGTGTTATTTGTTATAATACTCAAGTTTTCTTTTTCATTTCCTATTTTATTTGAGTTCTCCCTCTTTTTTCTTTGTTAATCTATCTGAAAAATTGTCAAGTATTTATGTTTTAAACTTTTATTATCTTTTCTATTATTTTCTAGTCTGTATTTTATTTGTTTCTGCTCTTATATTTATTATTTAGTATCTTTTGCTAATAATTTTGCTGCTTTTTTTCCTCTTTTTAATTCTGTGAGTTGTCATATTGTTTTTGTTTGTCTGTTTTTGCTTTTGTTTGATTTAGTTTTCCATACCTAAGACAAAATACCTGAGAAAAACAAGTTAGAAGACAAAAGATTTATTTTGGTTCATGATTTCAGAAAATAGTCAGCTGACTTCATTGCTTTGAGCTTGAGGTGAGGCAGAATATCATGGTGGAAGGGTAAGGTGGAGGAAAGCTGCTCAGCTTGTTGCAGCTGGAAAGCAGAGAATGAGAGAAAGAGGTTGTGGATAAGATATACCCTTCCAGGGTATGCCCCTAGTAACCTCATTTCTACAACTAGTCTCAATCTTTTCCAGTTTCTACCACTTTTCAATATTGCCATGAAATCATGAATCCATCAGTGGATTAATCCACCTATTAGTTGAGAGCCCTCATGACTATCATGTTCCCAAAGCCCCACCTCTCCAGTGGAGACCAAGCCTTCTACACATGAGACTTTGAGGAAGATTTCAGATTCAAACTACAATAGTATTTTTAAAAAATCTTTATTTTTATATAGGTTATTTTTACTAAAAAAAATTTCCTTTTAGAATTGGTTTTGCTGTATCCTGTAAGACTTGTTTTCTATTTTTGTTTGTCTCCAGATATTATTTTTAATTTCTTTTTTTAAAAAATTTCTTCTTTTAAGTACTGCTTGTTTGGAAGCATGTTCTTTAATTTCCATGTATTTTTGAATTTACCAAAATTTATTCTGTTGTTGATTTCTAATATCATATCATTGTAATAAAACCAAAACCAAAACAAAAACAAAAAACACCTCATATGATTTCAATATTCTTAAATTTGTTAAGATTTGTTTTATGGCCTAAGCTTTGAAGAATGTTCCATGTGTGCTTGAGAGGAATTTGTATTTTGATGATGTGGGGTAGAACGTTCTGCATATGACTGTTAGTTCTATTTGGTCTAAACTGAATTTAAAGTACAATGTTTCCTTATTGATTTTCTGTCTGGATGATGTTCTTTCCTATCAATAATTACCTTGAATATAGAAACTGAGTAAACTATTTAATCAAAAGATAGAATGGTTGAATGGATTTTGTTGTTGTTTTAAGACACAGCTGTACACTACCTACAAGAGACTCACATTACCTTTAAGGACACACATAGACTGAAAGCGAAGTGATGTAAAAAGACAATACATGCAAATGAAAACAAAGGAGATTAAGGGTACTCATAAGATAACATAAACTCTAAGTTAAATATCATCAAATAGGGCCTGAGGTTTGAAACCCAGAACTGCAAAAATCAAATTTAACAAAATAAAGTGAATAAAAAAAATGTAAAATGGGATAACAAAGGGCAGTAGATAATGATAAAGGAATCAATTCATCAAGAATTCAACAATTATAAATTATATGCACCCAACTTTAGAGCACCTAAATATAAAAAACAAATATTAATAGACTTGAAGAGAGACATAGAATATAATACAATTATAGCACAAGAGTTCAATGCCCACTTTCAACAAAGGACTGATCATCCAGACAGCCTCCTGAGCCACTGGGATTATAGGTGTATGTCACCAGACCTGGCACAATTTACATCTTTTTTCTTCTCTGACCTCAAATTTTCAAATATCCTATATCTGAGTTCACAGATTCTTTCTGCTTAATTAATTCAGCAGTTTTTGTTGTTATTACATTTTTTATTTTAGTCATCGTATCTTTTAGTTTCATATTTCTTGCCAATAATTTTAATCTCTCTATTAAATCTATCATTTTATTTATTGTTTTCCTAATTTTATTGAATTATCTGAATTTTCGTAAAGTTTACTGATCATTCCTTAAGACAATTATTTTAAGCTCTTTGTCAGGCAATTCAAATACCTTCATTTCTTTGAATGTAGCTGCTTGGAAATTATTGTTACATGTTGTATGTCATCAGATCTCCCTCTTTGCGGTTCCTTGACAGAATTACCATTAGTTAATTCAGTGGCAAAATATGCCAACAACTTCTGCAAAGCAGGCTGTTGAGCACTTTTGTGGAACTTACTATGAGTGATACTGATAGCCTCTATCTTTTTTGTTTCTAGTCATTTCTTGGTATCTCTATTATTGCCAGTCTTACCAGTAATATTTTCAGCATGGGTATTCTCTGTCTTGTTGTTATTGTTGTCACTATTGTTTGTTTTCTTTGCTATGTTGCTGAAGATTTGTTAATGAGCCCTTGAGCCCTCTCAGTTCTGTTTTTGTTTGTGGATAGCTGCCTGTATATTTTTGTATGGTGGGAAGGATGAGGCTTGTATTTCCACTTCATCATTTTGGTATGTCAATTCAGTATATCTTTATTCATTACCAATTAAAAACCTGAAAATGAAACTGGAAAAAAAATTGCATTTAAAATATCATCAAAAAGAGTAGAGTATTTAGGAATAAACTTACCAAAATATATGTAAGACTTGTACATCAAAAACTATAAAACATCACTTCAAGAAATTAAAGAGGGTCTAAATAAATGGAAAGATTCATGTTCATGGATGAGAAGTGGAAATAGTTCCCAAATTCATCTATTCATTTGTAGATTCAATGAAATATTAATCAAAATCCCACTTGATTTTTTTCCCCAGAAGTTTAAAAGCAGACTTCAAATCTATTTGAAAATTCAAGGAATTCAGCATAGCCAAGACAATCTTTTAAAAGTAGAAAGTTGGAAGATGCATACTTCTTGATCTCAAAACTATAAATCAAGAATAGGAATACTGGCATAGGAATAGTAGACAAATATATCAATGGAGTAGAAATGAAGGTCCATAAATAAACTCTTACATTTATGGTCAATTAAATTTTGACAATTCAATAAGAAAAGATTTTTTTAATATATGGTGCTGAAAAAGGATGGAGTTTGACCTTTACCTTATATAACTTATTCCATATATAAAAATTAACTCTAAAGTGGGTCAAAGACTTAAATATGAAAGTTAAATTTATAAAACATTTAGAAGAGAGTATAGAAATAAATATTTACTACCTCAAATTAGGTAATGGTTCTTTGTATATAACACCAAAAGCACGGGTAAACGAAGGACAAATAGGCCAACTAGAATTAAGAATTTTTTAAAAAAAATTTTGTGTTTTAAGTAATACTACTAAGAAACTCAAAAGATAGAATGGGAAAAAATATTTGCACTTTTTCTGATAAGAGATTTGCATTCAACAATATATAAGCAACACTTATAGTGAAACAATAAAGAGCCATGAAAACTCATCAAAGTATTTGAATAGACATTTCTTCAGTGAAGATATATAAATGACCAATAATCATATGAAAAGATATTCAACATTATTACTCAGCAGAGAAATACAAATTAAATCCACAGTGTGATACCATTTCATACTTAACTAGGATGGCTATGAAAAAATACAGATAATAATAAATGGTGACAAGAATTTGGACAAACTGAGGTCCTTATATTTTGCTGGTGGAAATGTGAACTAGTGTACTTGCTTTGGATAACAATCTGACAGCTTATAAAAATGTTAAACATATTTTACATAGAAATTCTACCTTTAGGTATATACCCCCCAATTAAGGTGTGGATGTGAGGTGTTCCCCCAAAAGTTTATATGTTAATTAATGCAAAATCATTCAGAGATGAAATTATTAGATTAAGAGAATTGTAGATTTATTAGTGGATTAATCCACTTGATGGATTAATAATTTGAATTGAATACTGGGTGGTAACTCTAGGTAAGTAGGTAGGTAGAATAATGGACTTGGCTGAACATGAAGTGAAAACTCTGAAACCTTGAACCTCAAAATAAGTCTAAGGTGTTCTTGTCAGGTATTTTGGTCACAGTAATGGAAAGCTAACACACCAAATTAATTTAAAACGTATCTATAAAATTGTGTGAATCTATATTTATTATTTTATTTTATTATTTATTTATATTATTTTAAGCAAAGACATAGTTATGCTGAGAGAAATAGTCTAGTCATAAAAGACCATATATTGTTTGAATTCATTTATATTATACTTCTAGTGTAGGAAAACCTATAGGGATTTAAAAAAAAGTATTGGGTTGTCTAGAGCTTGGGAATTGGGGGAAATTAGGAGTAACTAATTTAAGGTTTTCTTTTTGGACTGATGATAATATTCCAAAATTGATGTTGATAATTCTGTGAATATACTGAAAACATTGAATTTTAAAATTTATTTGAGTTAATAGTATGGTATCTGAATTATATTTGAAAAAAATCAATTATAAAAATAAATAGGTAAAGCATTTGATTAGACATTTCTCTAAAGAAGATGATATGCAGATGAAAAATACTCAACATTACTTGTCATTAAAGAGAATTATGAGTTTTCCCAACTAATCATCAGAACCACCAAATATCCAGTAAACAAGGTTCTGAAGACAGTACATGACACATTAAAATGGAACTTAGAGATGTGATCTGCCAATACAGCTACCTGTTTAAAAACAAACATCTGCTTAAACTTTGACCTAAAAGCTAATATATTTATGGTAGGAATTTATGTACTGCAGAGGCCTCTTTAAAAGAAAAAAAGTCTGCCAGAGGTTATCATTCAGATTCAATATTATACAAATCACATGTTACCCAACAGTCATAAGATAGATTGTCTTAATGATAAATTTGATATATTAGGACATCCATAGATATTTGCCTTTATTTCATTTATTAGATATTTCCAAATCTTAGGTTTTATGCAACTTGCGAAGTAGCATAGGACCCATTTGTTAGTATTTTAGTAGGTTTTTTAAAAATTAATATTAGTTGAATTATATTTGTAAATGTAAAACTAAAGGAAGCATCAGTCTAGGATTTCAGACTTTAAATGAATTTCAAACTCCAGGCTGAACAAATAAACAGGGATAGCATTAATAGATGATTTCCAGACAGGACTCTCTGTCATTTCATGAGAAATTCAAGACAACAAATGCCAGTTTCCCTAAAGATAGGCCATTCATCGCAGCCTATAAAGCCCTTGAGATAATGACAGCCTTTTTCTCATCCTTAAAATAAAACAAAAATTCCCCAAAGGGAAAAATAAAAAATGTGACTGTAAATGCAATGTAAATATACATTTAAACTGTGGCATATAGTTTCTTTTAGCCTGTCATTTTGCTTTATTATTTATTTGTCTACCAAATGACAATGTTAAGTAATAGATTAGATCTAACTCCCGGGATTTTAACAGTGCTGTGTGAAATGGCAGGATCATAGAAGGAAACTAAGGATTTGGTGGGGGGTGTGGATATCCAATGATAAGGGTTGAATACATTTAAAGAAAACAAAAACAATACCAAAAAAAAAGCTTAGGCTTTTTCTTTCAGAAATGACCTCAAATTAATTCAATTTATGAACCTTTTCATTTATTTTATGATAATTATTTGAAGGTTTAAAACAACTTTTGATAACCATTTTCATTTAAGCTACAAGAAAATATCTATCAAAATGCAGAAGGAGTACTTCTTTACACTGTGGGAAATTAGATGGTTATATTTAGTTACATTATCATATTAAATATTTATTTACTGTTATCTCCACATCCTAAACCACTCTAGTACAATGTAGTGAGGGAATCAATATAGCAGAAAATCATAAGATTCAAATACATAGTCAAAGAAATGAAAGTTAGAGTGAGAAAACCAAATTTGAAAACAATATAAAACTCATCACAGGGGAAAAAGAAGCCCCTGCTATAAATCACTTGAAGATTTTTCTGACATGTATTTGCTATTTTCTCTAAAATTTTATTCCTACTATTTTGTTTCTATTTTTTTCCATTATGTAAGTACTTAACCTTTGTTTATTGTACCATTGGAAATAATTTAAGATCTTGAGGGGATTTTTTTTAAAGATCTGGATATGGTAAAATGGTATTTTTCTTGTTGATCTCAAATGCCAAAGTCAAATCAAAATGGATCAAACTTGGTATATTCAACCTGATGGTGGCCTTGACATATTCTTCCCAGAGAAGACTAATAGCAAAGCTGAGAGCTGCTTCATTGCATGTCTGTTCCCATTTCACTGAACTTTCCTTTTTAGGATTTCTTTCTTCCCTCCCTCCCTCCCTTTCTTTCTTCCTTCCTTTCTTTTTTTATTTTTTTTTTTTGCATTACAATTTTTATTACACATATAGAGCACAATTTTTCTTATCTTTGTATATAAAGTAGGATTTCTCTTTCATGTTGGAACTTTTGCTATGGAAATTTACCATTTCTATGTGCTAGCAAGGAAGAAGAAGTGTCTCTAGAGAAAGGCATGAGGAGTTCCAGGAGAAAAGGAAGAAGTTGACTTCAGACCAGCGGGGTCCTTGGCTTACATGACAGAAGAGATTTCAGCATGTACTACTCAGAGGCATAGACAGAGGATTACTTGTAGATACAGATTCAAGGGAAAATGTGGGCAATTTTAAGACAGAGATGACTTTTGGGGTTAAGCCAGAAATATACATTCAAGGGAGAATGTGGGCCATTTTGAGAGTGAGAGATGTTTTTTTTTTGGATTCTCAGCTCTTCTTTTAAAGAAAACTTGGTGGGGGTGGTTATGGGACAGTGTGTAGGAATAACATCAGTTTGGTGGTCTCAGAATGTCTGATAGGGGTCTGGTAAATCTCAGGATCCTCAGGCTGACATTGTCTTCATTTTCTGATCAATAGATAACAGTGGAAAGTCCTCTAAATTATAGGTTTCTTAATATGTCATATCTCTCTTTGCTTAATCTATTTATTAGTGGGTTAATTACAGATTTTCTAGGAATTTGGGAGAAACAGGCCTTGGAAAGATATTGCCTTGGGGAGTGACAGGTCTGGAAATTTATGTGGAAGTTCTGAATTAAAATTTTATTTTAGGTCTTTTAGGTATAGGATCATATTAGTGGAAAACAGAGATAGTTTGACTTCGTTTTTTCCTAATTATATCCCTTTGATTGCTTTTTTTTTTAGTACCAGGAATTGAACCCAGAGGTGCTTAACCACTGAACAATATCTCCACCTCTCTTTTTGAGAGAGAGAGAATTATTTAATTAATTAATTATTTTTTAGCCAGATGAGCGCGCTACCGCTTGAGCCACATCCCCAGCCCCAAACCCTTTTAATTTTTTTTGGGGGGGTGGGGGATGGAACCACTATATGACCCAGCTATCCTACTCCATGGTATTTTCACAAATCTAAAATTGGCATACTACAGTGATAAAGCCACATCAATTTTTCTAGTAGGACAATTCACAATAGCTAAATTATGGAATCAACCCAGATGCCCATTAATAGAGGAATGGGTTAAGAAATTGTGAGAAAATATATATAAAAGGGAGTTCTACTCAGCCATAAATAAGAATGAAATTATGGCATTTGCTGATAAATGGGTGGAAACAGAGAATATTGTGCTAAGTGAAATAAACCCACTCAGAAACTCAAAGGTGGAATGTTTTCATATTATATATAAGCTAGAGTAAAATAAAGGAAAAGGGGATAAGGAGGATAGGATGATATAAAAAAAACAATAAAATATAAATTAATAGACAAGTGAAAAGAAGTCAAGTAGAGTAGAGAAAGGAGAATGGGAAAGGGGAGGGAGGATGGGAAAAAAGGGGGAGAGAATAAGAGAGGTTCATGAACAGAAATCAATTTCTATGCATATCTGAGTTTATTGGGATGAACCCAAGTACTATCATTTAAAGCTACAAAGCTATAATTAAAAAAATATTTTATTCCTTGTCCTTCCATTATGTATTCTTTCTACCTATTTTTCCTATTTCACACTCATCTATTGAATAATTTGTGTTGCATTTATATAGATAATATTACATAGATTTTATTCTAATCTCACATTTATATTGATACTTTTACATAGATTTTTATCCTAATCTTACTAAAAGTGTTAATTGAATTGCTTGCATTCCACAGTAGAGGATAACCCTGAGAGACTTGGTTCAGACTTGATTCTAACTCACCTGGAAGATTGCCTGTGATGTAGATCTGCACAATTTTCAAGCAGCAGTGTAACTCCTTGATTCCTTCATTATTCTCTTTCCTTCTCGTCCAGTGTTTTTGAATTCTCAGCTTTCACCTATGTTCAAAACATGTCACATTTCTATTTACTGCTGCTTCTACTTATTAAAATAACTCTACTGTTGCTTCCATTTCTATACCATGGCAGTTTGGCTTCCACAGATCCTATGTGGAGGTTTAGAAGAATAATTCTCAGTTCAAGTTTGGTCAAGGATTTTGCTTTTTGTTTTAATCCTTTCTGAAATCCTCATTTCTCAAGACTGCTGAGGTTCCTTAACATCCGGTGGCTTTCTGCTTTTTACCACAGGAGTAGTTTCCATCCCTGATACAGAATCTAGGTGGCTTCCCCCTGCCCAATTGGATGTACCTTTCAGGACTCTGTTTTGGTACTATGCTGAAACCCCTTACCTACTATATAATTCTCTCCCCATTTCTGATCTCAGATAATTTTTTTTCCTCTACATTTCTGCTTTAAAAAGAAATTTCTCTGTTCCTCTTCCCTCGGATGCTTAGCTTTTAAAATATATATATATTTTTAAAAAAACCTTTAAGGTCTTTTTACTAGAGCTGGGTACAGTGGCACATGGCTGTAATCCCAGCTACTTGGTAGGCTGAGGCAGGAGGATTGTGAGTTCAAAGTTAACCTCACCAATTTAGCAAGATCCTGTCTCTAAATAAAATATAAAAAGGCCTCAGGATGTGGCTCAGTGGTTAAGCATCCTAGATTCAATTCCTGGTGAAAAAAAAAGTTTCTTAATAAAATAACAAGCACATATTTTTAAAGCCAATATTTTCATCCCTCCCTACCATCTCAGTAACTGTTTCTCATTTTATTCACTTAGATTTTTCTAAATAATAGATATATACCACTATTTCCTGAATCATTAACATTTGGGCATGATATATTAACTTTTGGATATAATATAGTTTTCTGTTTTCATCATTTTTCTGCCTTCTTTTCTACTTTCCTTGCTCCAATTTTTCTATCATAGTTATCTATCATAGTTCTATCACAACATTATTACCTTTGAAACATTGTATATTGCAAAACCAAGTAACAATCTGTAGCTTCTTGTATTGTAGGGTAGGTTTCTTTCTGTAATTAAAAATTTCCTTTTCACTTATTTAGTTTTCTACCAATTAATTTTCCCCCAAATAGTTCAATTATAACATGAACAGTGTTTCTACAAAGCATCAAACAATATGTTAGGTATTTTTTTCTCCTAGAAGTCCACCTTTGATATCTCTCCAATTTACTTCAATCTTTCACTTTCTCCTCTGTCAGAAGGGCACTGTCATTCTGGGACATTTTCTTACCACCCTCTGGTTTTGCAGTTTCTCTTCCCTGAGTTCTATATATAATTTCAGTTTTCTATAGTATTCCCTGAAGAAGCTTTCTAGGAAAAACTACATTGAAATCATTCTTGTTACCATTCCTTGGATGTCTGAAAATGTTGATTGGTAATATTGTTGGGTAGAGAATTGTAGGTCAAAAATAGTTTTCCCTTAGAATTTTGACAGCAGTACGTTGTCATTGTCTAAATTTCTTTGTTACTAAGAAGTCTACTCAAGTCTAGCTTCAATTCCTTTTTATAAATAAAACCTTTTACGATCTCTTTATCCATGTTTTCTGAAGTTTCACAATGATGTGCAGTTTCACAATGATGTGCTTTGATACTTTTCCAATTCATTGTTTGGGACTTTAAGAGGACCTCTAAGGGTTGCAGTGCTGTGGCTTCAAATCTGGAAATTTTTCTTATATATTCATCAATAGTTTTCAGCTGCCTCTTTTTCCTTTTCTGTCTTTTTGGAACTACTTCTGATGAGAAGGTAAAACTTCCAAGTTAATTCTTCAGTTACTGTTATTTTCCTCACTTTTCCAAACTCTTTCTTGATTTTACTGACAGATTTTTCTCAACTTTGCCTTCTAAGACTTATAACCTTAACATGTTTTGGTTACCATATTTTCAATATACAAGATCTTTATCTTGTTCTCAATATCTTCATTTTTATATTTTTAACTGGTGTGTATTTGTCATTTTATACACACATTTCCTTTTATTACTCTGAATATTTGAGAAGGTTTAGATGTCTCTAGTGTTTTAAAAAACTTTTCATGCTTTTATGTTGGAGTTTTTCCTCAAATGTCCAGTTACTCCTACCTGTTAGTAAATAGAGGCATTAATAAAATAAAATGGATGAGCTTGGTTGTCAAGATATTTTTAATTTATAGAAACTCAATTCAAACTGAATTAAATAATAAAGAGAAATCTATAGTTGTATATAACCATAAAATGCAAGGTAGTCTTTAAGTGTAGCTGAATTCAGGAGCTTGCTCAATGTTTTTATAGTTTTCCCTCTTTGTCAAGTTTGGATTCACTTTTCTTTCTTTTTTTTAATTTATATACAACAGTGGAGCTTGCTCAATGTTGTTATAGTTTTCTCACTTTGTCAAGTTGGGATTCACTTTTCTTTTTTTTATTTATATACAACAGCGGAATGCATTATAATTCTTATTACATAATAGAGCACAATTTTTCATATCTCTGGTTGTATACATAGTATATTCATACCAATTCATTTCTTCATACATGTATTTAGGATAATAATGATAATCACATTCCACCATCATTAATTACCGCATGCCCCCTCACTTTCCCTCCCACCCCTCTGCCCTATCTAGAGTTTGTCTATTCCTCCCATGCTCCCTCTTCCTATCCCATTATGAATCAACCTCCTTATATCAAAGAAAACATTCACCATTTGGTGTTTTGGGATTGGCTACCTTCACTTAGCATTATCTTCTCTAACTCCATCCATTTACTTGTAAATGCCATGATTTAATTCTCTTGTATTGCTGAGTAATATTCCATTGTGTATGTATGCCACATTTTTTTATCCATTCATCTATTGAAGGGCATCTAGGTTGGTTTCACAATTTAGCTATTGTGAATTGTGCTGCCATAAACATTGATGTGTCTGTATTCCTGTAGTATGCTGTTTTTAAGTCATTTGGGTATATATCAGGGAAAGGGACAGTGGGTCAAATGGTGGTTCCATTCCCAATTTTCCAAGGAAACGCCATACTGCTTTCCATAGTGGCTGCACCAATTTGCAGTCCCACCAGCAGTGTATGAGTGTACCTTTTTCCCCACATCCTCACCAACACTTGTTGTATGTGTAATAGCTTCCACTCTGATTGAAGTGAGATGAAATCTTAGAGTGGTTTTGATTTGCATTTCTCTAATTGCTAGTGATGATGAACATTTTGCCATGTGTTTGTTGATTGATTGTACATCATCTTCTGAGAAGTGTCTCTTCAGGTCTTTGGCCCATTTATTGATTTGGTTATTTTTTTTTGTGTGTGTGTATACTTAGCTTTTTGAGTTCTTCCTGTACCCTAGAGATTAGTGCTCTATCTGATGTGTGAGGGATAAAGATTTGCTCCCAAGATGTAGGCTCTCTATTCACCTCACAGATTGTCTCTTTTGCTGAGAAAAAAACTTTTTAGTTTGAGTCCATTCCATTTATTGATTCTTAATTTTAATTCTTGTGCCCCAGGAGTCTCCTTAAGAAAGTTGAGGCCTAATATCACATGATGAAGATTAGTGCCTACTTTTTCTTCTATTAGACGCACGGTCTCTGGTTGTATTCCTAAGTCCTTGATCCATTTTGGGTTGAGTTTTATGCATGGTGAGAGTTAGGGATTTAATTTCATTTTGTTGTATATGGATTTCCAGTTTTCCCAGCACCATTTGTTGAAGAGGCTATCTTTTCTTCAATGCATGTTCTTGGCAACTTTATCTAATATAAGATAATTGTAGTTTTGTGGGTTAGTCTCTGTGTTTTCTATTCTGTATCATTGGTCTACCAGTCTGTTTTGGTGCTAATACCATGCTGTTTTTGTTACTATTGCTCTGTAGTATAGTTTAAGTTCTCGTATAGGGTTGCCACCTGCTTCACTCTTCCTGCTAAGGATTGTTTTATCTATTCTGGGTCTCTTATTTTTCCAGATGAATTTCATGATTGTTTTTTCTTTTTCTGTGAGGAATGTCGTTGGAAATTTGATCCGAATTGCATTAAATCTGTAGAGTGCTTTTGGAAGGATGGTCATTTTGATAATTAATTCTGCCTATCCAAGAGCAAGGTAGATCTTTCCATCTTCTAAGGTCTTCTTTGGTATCTTTCTTTAGGATTCTGTAATTTTCATTATATAGATCTTTTATCTCTTTTGTTAAGTTGATTCCCAAGTTTTTTGGTTTTTTTTTTTAGAGTCTATAGAAAATAGGGTGGTTTTCTTCATTTTCCTTTCTGAGGATTTGTCACTGATATACAGAAACGCCTTTGATTTATGGGTGTAGATTTTATATCCTGCTACTTTGATGAATTCATTTACTAGTTATAGAAGTTTTCTGGTGGAACTTTTAGGGTCTTTTAGATATAGAATCATATCATCAGCAAATAGTGCCAAATTGAGTTCTTCTTTTCCTATGTGTATCCCTTTAATTTCTTTTTTCTGTCTAATTGCTTTGGTCAGTGTTTCAAAAACTATGTTAAATAGAAGTGGTGAAAGAGAATATTCCTTTCTTGTTCTGGTTTTTAGAGGGAGTGCCTTCAATTTTTCTCCATTTAGAATGATGTTAGTCTGGGGCTTAGTATAGATAGCCTTTATGATGTTGAGATATGTTCCTGTTATACCTAGTTTTTCTAGTGTTTTGAACATAAAGGGGTGCTGTATTTTGTTAATTGCTTTTTCTGTGTCTATTGAGATAATCATATGATTCTTATCTTTAAGTCTATTGATGTGATGAATTATGTTTATTGATTTCCATACATTGAACCAATCTTGCATCCCTGGGATGAAACCTACTTGATTGTGGTACACGATCTTTTTGATATGTTTTTGTATTCAATTTGCCAGAATTTTATTGAGAATTTTTGCATCTATGTTCATTAGAGATATTGGTCTGATGTGGTTTTTTTTTTTTTTTTTGGATGTGTTTTTGCCTGGTTTTGGAATCAGAGTGATATTGGCCATAGAATGAGTTTGGAGGTGCTGTCTCTTTTTCTATTTCCTGAAATAAATTAGAGAGTATTGGTAATAGTTCTTCTTTAAAGGTCTTGTAGAGTCGGCTGTGTATCCATCCTGTCCTGGGCTTTTCTTGGTTGGTAAACTTTTGATGGCTTCGGCTATTACTTCACTTGAAATTGATTTGTTTAAATTGTGTATATCATCTTGATTCAATTTGGGCAAATTATATGACTCTAGAAATTTATTGACACCTTCAATATCTTCTATTTTATTGGAGTACAGGTTTTCAAAATAATTTCTAATTATCTTCTGTATTTCTGTAGTGTCTGTTGTGATATTTCCTTTTTCATCACGTATGTTAGTGATTTGAGTTTTCTCTTTCTTTCTCTTTGTCAGAATGGCTAAAGGTCTGTCAATTTTATTTATTTTTTCAAAGAACCAACTTTTTGTTCTGTCAATTTTTTCAATTGTTTCAATTTCATTAATTTCAGCTCTGACTTTATTTATTTTCTATCTTTTGCTGCCTTTGGTATTGATTTGTTCTTCTTTTTCTAGGACTTTGAGATGTAGTGTAAAGTCATTTATTTGTTGACTTTTTCTTCTTTTAAGGAATGAGTTCCATGCAATGAACTTTTCTCTTAGAACTGCTTTCACAGTGTCCCAGAAATTTTGGTAAGTTGTATTTGTGTTCTCATTCACCTCTAAAAAAATTTTAACCTCCTCCTTGGTGTTTTTTGTAACCCATTGTTCATTCAGTAGCATATTAGTTAGTCTCCATTTATTGGAGTGGATATTATTTCTTCTTTTATCATTGATTTCTAATTTCATTCCATGATGGTCTGATAGAATGCAGGGTAGTATCTGTACTTTTTTATATTTGCTAAGAGTTGCTTTATGGCATAGTATATTGTCTATTTTAGAGAAGGATCCATGTGTTACTGAGAAGAAAGTATATTCTCTCGTTGAAGTTTGGAATATTATATATATGTCAATTAAGTCTAAGCTATTGAGTTCTATAGTTTCTCCGTTCAGTTTTTGTTTAGAAGATCTATCTAGTGATCAAAGAGGTGTATTAATGTCACCCAAAATTATTGTGTTGTTTTCTAGTTGACTCTTGAACTTGGGAAGGGTTTGTTTGATGAACATAGCTGCTCTGTTATTTGGGGCATATATAGTTATAATTGTTAAGTCTTGTTGGTGTATGGTTCCCTTGAGCATTATGTAGTGTCCTTCTTTATCCTTTTTGATTGACTTTAGTTTGAAGTCTACTTTATTTGATATGAAGATGGAAACTCCTGCTTGCTTCCTCAGACCATGTGAATGGTATGGTTTTTCCCAAGCCTTCACCTTCAGTCTGTGAATATCTTTTTTTTTTTTTTTATGAGATGAGTCTCTTGGAGGCAGCATATTGTTGGGTCTTTTTTTTTTTTTCTCTAACATTCTAGTCTATGTCTTTTGATTGGTGAGTTTAGGCCAAAAACATTCAGGGTTATTATTGAAACATGATTTGTATTCCCAGCCATTTTGGTTTATTTTTGTTATTTAATGTGACTTGGTTTCTCTTCTGGTTAGATTTTTCTTTAGTGTAATCCTTCCCTCTGCTAATTTTCATCATTGTTTTTCATTTCCTCTTCTTGGTATACTTTGCTGAGGATGTTCTGTAGAGCAGGCTTTCTAGTTGTACATTCTTTTAACTTTTTTTTTTTTTTTTACCATGGAAGGTTTTTATTTCATCATCAAATCTAAAACTTAGTTTTGCTGGATATAAGATTATTGGTTGGCATCCATTTTCTTTCAGATCTTGGTATATGTTGTTCCACGATCTCCTGGCTTTTAGGGTCTAGGCTGAAAAATCTGCTGAGATACGAATTGTTCTCCCCCTGTATGTGATCTGATTCCTCTCTCTTGTGGCTTTTAAGATTCTATCCTTATTTTTTATGCTAGGCATTTTCATTATAATGTGCCTTGGTGTATGTCTGTTGTAATTTTGTACATTTGGTGTCCTGTAAGCTTTCTGTATTTGTTTTTTTCAATTCTTTCTTCATGATTGGGGAATTTTCTGATATTATCTTTTGAAGAGATTGTGTATTCCTTTGGTATGAAACTCTGTGCCTTCCTCTACCCAATAACTCTTAGATTTGGTCTTTTGCTGCTGTCTCATAATTCTTGGATTTTCTTTTAATGGTTTCTAACTTTCTTCACTGTGTGATCAACTTTATTTTTCAGATTGTAAACTTTGTCTTCATTATCTGACGTTCTTTCTTCCAAATGATCTAGTCTGTTAGTTATGCTTTCTATTGAGTTTTTTTATTTGATTTAATGTATTCTTCATTTCAAGGATTTCTGACTGTTTTTTTTCAGAGTCTCTGTCTCTCCTTGAAGTAATCTTTTGCTACCTATTTGCTCTCTTATCTCATGAATGGAGTGATCAATTTTTGCTTTTATTTGCTTGTTTAGGTCATTCTTTAATTCACAGATCATTTTAATTGTGAGCCTTCTGAACTCCTTCTCTGACATTTCATCAATTTTGCTGTCCATAAGTTCTGTTATTATAGTGTCCTTATTTGTTTGGGGCACTTTCCCCTTGTTTTTTCATATTGTCTATGTGTCTTCCTTTCTTACAGTGTGGATCTGAGATATTACAGTTTCTTCCCTATATTCTTGTAGTACTTGTGCAGATTGTCTGTACCTCACCTTGATGTTGGCTTCCAGACCCTGTTGGTGTTCCTCAATGGATGCTCCTGCATCCTGGATATGGGACCTGTGTAAGTAGGGCCACTGGGGTTGACCTCCTGTGATAGTCTGCTGGTCAAAAGGGGCAGTTCTGCGCCAGAGGCTAGGCTCTGGTGAGTGTCTGCCATGCAGGGAAAGGGGTGGACCTAGCCTGCTGTGTGCCTGGGCCCCACAGAGGCTGGTGTCTGGGGTTCATTTTTCTATCACAAGAAATTATTGAAAGAAAGGAGGAGAAGAGGACTTCTGTTTTTATGAGAAGGTTGTAAGGGGAAGGAGTATTTGAAGGAGAAAAATCATAGCTGCCTTATATAAAGCCTCTTAAAATGGTAGCATGTGACATACAGGACCCTAAAGAAAAATGAACATTAAAAAAAACTCATTTTATTTTTTAGATGAACTTACATACACAAATATAAAATTTGTAGAGTTCAGTGTGTGTGTATCTATTTGTTTGTTTTAGTCAGTTTTTGCTGCTGTGACTGGAAGACACATAAGAACAATTTTAAAGGAGTCAGAATTTATTTTAGGGCTCATAGTTTAAGCAGCCTTAATCTACAGATGGCTGGCTCCATTGCTCTGGGTCCAAGTGTGGCAGAACATTGTGGAGGAGGAAATTTGCCTAAGATATGACCACCAGGAAGCAGAGAGAGAGAGAGAGAGAGAGAGGTCCTCATCAGGGAAAAAATATATACTCCAAAGTCACGCCCCCAATGACCCACCTACTCCAGCCATAGCCTATCTGCCTACAGTCAGGGGATTATCACACTGATATTTTTCCCCAAAATATTTCAGTTAACACACTGATTGGGTTAAGACTCTTATAACCAAAACATTTCACTCTAAACTTTCTTGTGTTGACTCACACTTGATCTTTTGGGGGACACCTAATATCTAAACAGTAACATTTACATACACAGAGAAGCATACATACAGAGAAATAGAGAAAGGGAGAAAGAGAGAGAGGAAGAGGGGAAGAGAGGAGAGAGAGAGAGAGAGAGAGAGAGAGAGAGAGAGAGAGAGATTGATTCTTTTCCAAGACTGGATTCTTCACCTATTTCATGAATAATACTTTCCTTCTCTCTACAGAATGTATTTTGAGGTACACTTTTATTGAAATAGTGTAGACTTCACCCAGTGTCTTTAAGATGGTGCTTCTCAGACTTAAATGGGCATATGAATCCCTAGGACTCTTGTTCAAATGCAGATGCTGATTTAGTTCTAGTTGGTTTTGAGTAGGTCTGAGATTTTGCATTTCCACAAATTTTCAGATAATATTGATGTTCATGATTTTTATGTTAGACTCAAATTGCAAAGCTTAAAATATTTTGTTTTACTTTCTGAAGTTACCATTCATTAACTTTTTGTTTCCAGAAAACCTGATACCTAACTTTGCTTACATGGTATTGTTTTCACAAACTTCAGTAATTTTAAATTACTAAAATTTAACAGAGAAGTCAACACAGTATAATAGGATTACAATAATGATTATGTTTATACCATGCATATTAAATATTCATGTAAATCAGAAACCTATTACAAACATTGTGGTGCATTTTACAAAACATGGATTTATAAAGGAAAGCAAATTTAAAGATTTACTAAGTGATTCAGTGCATTTTATAGAAAAGGAAACAGAGGCATAAGGAGATTAATTACCTTGTTAGAGACATAGAGTGTGACTGCTTTGAGCCAGGATCAGTATAAAATAAAGGAGGAGGGGAGATAAAGATAACTGAGGATTGGTGAGGGCCTCCTAAAAGCCAGATATCCTGCACTTAGATAAATTAATTTAATCCTCACAGTAAACTTTTATAGAATTACCAGTATTACTCATACAAGTTACATCTTGTCCGATGATGCATCACAATTGGTAAATATAAGTGCTGGATATATGTCTTAATGGTTGGTTGAAACAGTATATTTTGCTTTGTTTCATTATACCTAACTACTCTTCTAACCTAGGAGTGTTAGTGGTTTAGGAATCTACATAACTGTGGCAGGAGGCCTGGAGAAATTGGATCCCATACTTTCAGAGGTGTTTTGGCATCCTAAATGGAGAATCCTTTCTCCGATAACAGGTCCCACATTCTTCATACCAGAAATGACACTAGATTTGGTCTCCAGGTACAGTTATACAGCTTCCTTAGGATCACAATACCACCTGTAATTTCTTAATTTTTCCACTCCTTCATCTGTCAACTCCTTCCCAGATCATTTTTAGATTTCACCATCTTCAAATTTCTGTTTCTTGGACAATCCTTGATTATCTCTTTTCCAGAGGTTTTAGAGACCTCGGTCCTTCCCCAGAATACTTTACAATGTATTCAGTGTGTTTTTCATTAGTAATGACTAATCACATGTTGAAGAGTTATGTATGAACCAATCTTCTATAGGTGTAAGAACATTACACCAGTGATGACATTCTCTGTCTTCCAAAAAACACATTTTGTGTAACCTATACTTACCAACATGAAAACACAGTATCAGAAAATTCAATCCAAATGCAGAAGGTTTCAATATTTAACAACCTATAATCCATTAAAGAGTAGATCGTTCATTCTAACTGGTAAACTTAGTCTGGTTGTGGACTATCACCAGTCAATTATGGAAAAATGTAAGAACATTTGCTTGTGTTTATAAATTGAGAAAAATTTAATCTGCCCTCTGATGTTCTTTTAATAAAACTTCATCCATGTGCTTCATGGTTTATGGGTGCATCTGTTCCTAGACATTTTCTTAAGATAATTTATAAAATTATAGGGCCAGTAGTTATGAAATTGAATTCATTATTATCTCTAAAGAAAGCTATCTTGGGAATCCTGAGCTTATTCAGAACATAACAGTTCTGAGATTGACATAAAAAAGTTGGAATCCAGAACTTTCATAAGATTGAGACATGATACATGATCTTATAATTATGAATTAACTAATTAACATTCTAATTAAGTTATTTAATAAAGCTTCACTTAAATTTGGTATTTGGAAAACAATAAAAGAAGTTTGTAGGAACCTCAGTCAAGGGAATACCTGTACAAAGTACTTATTTTAGTTTTTCTGTTAATCATTATCATGGAATCTTTGAAATCAAGAAAAGTAGAGATTTGATAGTTATTACTCAGTGAATCTTTGTTTCATTATACCTAACTACTTTTCTAACCTAGGAGTGTCAGTAGTTTAGGAATCTACATAACTGTGGCAGAAGGCCTGGAGAAATTGGATCCCAGACTTTCAGAGGTGTTTTGGCATTCTTCATAGCAATTCTGAGTCTTCAGAGAAATATAAGAATAGTTAAGTTGTCATTAGACAATCTATAAATTTAGAATCTGAACCAACTGTTGAGACAGTCTCACATTCACAAGTTAACTATGTAATTAATTAATTTCTTACTTTTTTATATTAGCTAAACAAATATGTTTGAGAATGAATGTTTGGGGTTTCTGCACTTACAGATTATTATATCTTTGACCTATGCTTGTACACCAATCTAGTCCAAAATATGATGATTTAAAAAAAACAACCATTTCTTTGGGTTAGCAATTATGACTGGGTTCAGCTGGGATGGCTTGGCTCTGCACCACCAGAGGTAGTTCTAGGCACAGTGTTGCATTGGAGCTGTGGCTGGAGCAGCTCAAGCTGCTTTCTGCATGCTTTCTCATCATCCAGGATGCTAGCACAAGCTTTTCCACACGTTAGTGGGAGAGTTCCCAGCAAGAATAGAAGGTAAGTGCCCATGCATAAGCTTTTATCAAGGTTCTGTTTGTATCATGCTATCTCATTGGCCATACAAGTCATTCTGCTAAAAGTATCTTTTATGGAACAGGAATTTTAAATTTTTTATGAAGTCCAACTTAACAATTTTTTTCTTTTATGGATTATATTTTTGGTGTTGTATCTAAAACATCATTGCCAAACTTGAAGTCAGCTAGATTTTCTCCCATGTTACTTCCTACCATTATTTTAGGGAAATTATCTTTACAATGCAAAATTTTTTCTTCTTTAATTCTTTCTTTCTTATAGAATGCCCAACCCCATCTTTACTTACTGATAAAAATATTAGCCATTTTTCAAAGAGTCAATTCAAGGAAAACTTCTGATTACATCAGACCACTTTGATCGCATCCTTCTTTAAAATACGAAAGCTATGGTAATCTATACTACATTGTTTGGTATTATACTATGCTTAGTGCTACTTTAAAAATTATTTCCATGCATTAATCATACCTTCGAGAGAGAGAGAAGTAAGAAGATATGCATCCTTTATTACTACCAGCAAACTTGATCTTGTCATTAGACAACCCATAAATTTAGAATCATCTGAATCAACTGTTGAAACAGTTGCACATTCACTAAGTGTGACTGTCGATCCCTAATCCTTACCTAACTTTTGGACCCAGATGGAAGGAAGGAAGGAAGAAAGGGAGGGAGGAAAGAGGAAGGAAAGGGAGAGAAAGAAAGTGTGAAAAAGAGAAAAAAAGAAATGTCTGAGATCAGGAAGATGCAAAGTAAAATTGTTAAGAATCTGGGGTTTGAAATTAGATTGAAAGTTTTTATTTTATCAGTTGAGACATATATGATGTTTGGCAGACAAATCACCAAGCATATTTGACTTGAGTATATTTATCTGTAGCAGGATGAGAGTGATATCTACCTAATAAGATTCATATAGGTATCAACAGGAAATAAGTACATGTAAGGGTCATAGCATAGATCCTGGCATTGTTGTTATTACTCTTCTTTATATAAAGGAAGTAGTCTAACTAGAACATGAGTTAGGTTAGCTATAATGAAGATGAAAATGTGGCATTTGTGATCTGTGTCTCATTATTAATATTATGTTTAAATGTACATGCTTTTTAATAGAATATTAAACAGAACTAAGAACTGTTCCAAACCCTGAAATGTGCCTTTTGTCTTTATTCTTCTAAATTGGATCCAGCTTTTATAACTGCTTTACAGGATTTGATTCAGTGATCACATTTACTATCAGTGATTAGCACGTGACCCATGTAAGTTGAGTCAGCCTAAAGACAGGTTCTTTTGTTCCTTGTTTGAGAATAGGTCCTTCCCTTGTTTTCTGGAAAGAAGTAAAGTATAGAATAGAGTCTTATTTAGTCATCAAATCTTGATGGGAAACAATACCATGGATGACAGTGCAGGAAAGGGGAAGGACCCTGCATATTTGATAACATCTGATTGTCTTTATAGGTGAGATAATTTTGTGCATTGTTTAAAATCATTTGAGACAGATTCCCTACTACTTGCAGCTGAAGACAACCTAATGCCTATTTATAGCTTCTCTATTTTAATATAAGCTAAGATATTAAATAGTTTCTCCCAGATTCATCAGTGAAATCAATATATAACCTTTTAACCAGCTCCCTAGAAAATGCAGCCTAACTCCAGGTATATGTGTAAGATTTAATCATAAAACATTACTTTCTCCCTTCAAATTCTGAACTACTGTTACATCAGTAATTTGCTAAGACTAGAGGAACCAGGAGTGAAAAAGGAGCCTCTGAAGGAGAAAGTGATAAGAGGAATCACCTGTAGAGAGCAGGGAACAAGCGATGCTTCTTTTCTGATAGCCAACAAAGTTGAATGTAGTTTGCCTTGAGGTCATTTGACTTTTTTCTCTGGATTGTTTAATGATAGCTGAGAGCACAATGTCTCCCTTAGGATGCAATCTCCATAAGCGGAGGAGCTGAGCTTTAACACAAGGGAGAGAGAGAGCAGGAAAGGGAGACCGTATGCTTTCCTGAAGCTGTTAATAATATACGGACAAGGGCAATAAATAATTGATAGTTGTCACCTTGCTGCTTCTTGGTTATTCATGGGCTTTGAAATGGTCTTTTATCTTAGCACCATCTAATCGTGTTACATCACATGCACTTCTCTTCGCCAACATTAATATGTCTGCCAGTGACATGTGCTATACACCAGCTTTTCAGAGCTATCACAAACTGCTGATCTGCGCCAGTCAAGAGCAATGTAATTGTCACTGGCAGACAGAAATATTACCACCAGACAGAATAGTGTAAATAATACAAAAAATAACTTCCAACACCAACGACAAATCTCCATAATTAGGAAGCGTTCCCTTCCATCATATCTGCTGTAACCACTCTTCTGAATACGAATTGCAGTAGAATAGAGGGAAGTGGGTGCAATTCAATCAGGCTGAGCACCTGCACTCTTTTGATTTTGTACATTGTAGAGACAAAGTAGGTATGTGAATTCAGGAGCAAAGCAACGGGAGGCTATAAGCAAGTATTTTATATTTTTCTTCCTGATACTTCTACATACACCTGCAGTGGTATCACAGCAACCTAGCAATAATTGCCTTCCATGACAATGTGGCCACATTAACCTACATACAATAATTTCTAAATTTTGATTATAGGAAGAGTGAGAGTACTAAGCACAGAGGGAATGAATTCAGAAAAGAGGATAAGGCAAAATATATACTTTAATTGGCAGCTAAAACTGCTTAGGCATTACACAGTTCATTTTATTCTCAAAGTGTTCAAGGAATTGCTACCAAATGAATCCTTTCTATCAGATGTGTAAGCTCCCTATGCACCTGTGGCAAACACTATCCATTCCTCCTTCTTCCTTGCCAACAGAATCCCAATTTTGAACAGGATGGCAGTATGCCTAGCTAAATTCTAGGTCCCCCAGCCTTCACTGTAGCTAGGGCTGGCTAAGTGACAAACGTTCTGGCCAATGAGACATAAGTGGAAGACTGTTGGGGATTTCTAGGAATGTCTTTATTTTCTTAATCAAGTGGGAAAAAGTTTCTGGAGCAACTCTTCTCCTTTCCACCTTCTCCCTTTTCTTGAATGTCTGGAGTTAAAGCAGATCCAGATATAGGTAGAGAGTTACACAGATAGACTTTGACATTAGTGAGCTATGAATCAATGCCAATTGATGAATGCCAATTGTTCATGATCATATTACTAACTATAGCATTCAATCAAAAAGGCCCTTGCTACAGCACCAATATAATTTTTTTTAAAATCCTTTTAAAATTTACCTGGAACTATAAGAGAGAGTGAGAAATACAATAGTAGAACTGCTGTTGAGAATGTATTGTGTTCTATGCTCATTAATATACATCAAAGTCAATTCACACAGCAACCTTATGAAATATGTTCTGTTATATATCCATTTTATAATTGGAATAGAGGTGTGATGAGGATTAATCATAGAACTTGCTGAAGGGCTCACAGGTAGAAGGGAATGGAACATTCCAGATTCTAGGTTCTTAATCACTATATTTTCTGACTTACATTTTACATTACATAAAAACAACATGCCAAGTCCAAGTTTTAATTGATGAATCCATAGTTATACATAGGTTTTATCTGATGTGCCATATCACTAGGAAAAAGATTCTTTTGTGAGAAATGATTTGAAGTAATTTTTGCTTGTATTTTTGTTTTCAGAAGCTCAAAAAAATTTAATCTAGCCATCCATCCATCCATCATATGGAGATTACCATGGCAACTATCTGAACTGAATCTGACATATTTGCATTGGTCTGTATTGGACTTGCTTGGTTCTTGAACTGTGGCATTTAAAACAACACATTCTTTAAATTTGGATCATCCCAATGTTGATTTGAAATCCAGCTGTATTCCTGATTTTATTTTCCCTCTGAAGGCTGGCACATCTGTTGGTTTATTCATTGATACCACTGAAAATGAGATAATGCATGTCAAAATGTTTTGTAAACTGTCAAAATAAAAATCCATATCAATATAAGTAATTATTATGTTATAGGGATATTTTGTTATGGTAGAATAAAAATTAGAAAACCTAACTTGTCCTTCTGACTGTGTACTTGAATTACTGTTTGACACTGGGTGAGTCAATTATCTTCCTGGATATTGCTGACCTTACTTTTATTCTCTGGGCCTACATAAACTCCCTTGTCCTATGTACCTGCCAAGTAATAAAAGTGAGCTGAGAACTTTAGTCATTTGTTTGGAGGCATCCATGCAGGTCTTCTTCCTTCTTTCTTTGTTTCCAAGTTGCTTTTATTTGATTTTATCTAACTTTAGATTCAAATTCTTACCTCTGTGACTTCAAATATAATTTAAACTTTCAAAATTGGCTAATAATAATATTTTATGGCTGGGGATGTGGCTCAAGCGGTAGCACGCTCACCTGGCATGGGTGCGGCCCCGGTTCGATCCTCAGCACCACATACCAACAAAGATGTTGTGTCTGCCCAAAAATATTGAAAAATTCTCTCTCTCTCTCTCTCTCTTTAAAAAAATAATATTTTATATTTATTAAGTGTTTTATGTTATACACAATGGGCAGTGCTTTACTTTTACTATAGTGTTCACCTATAAGCAATGGGATACTTTGGATTGATTTTTTATTTCTAGTGGTGATTTGTTGGTCCCTATTATATATTGGATACTTGATATTTTTTCCATTACCCGTGAGCACTACTCTACAAGAAAGGTACTGTAGTTATTTATACTTTGGAAATGATGAAACATTTATATTTGAGATTCTTGTTGGAAAAGGAGCAGTATTCCCACTTTTGATAATTCATCTGGCAGACCCTTTTGTCCATCTAACCACTGCTTATATACAAATAAACCACTCTGTGAGTTTGTTCTCAGCCTTCATGAATATATCTGGATTGAGAATGGCAGTGAGGGCAGAGGCAGAACTGTCTAGTAAGATTGTAGAAAAACATGTACTTTATTACTTGACAGTTCTACCTCTGCCCTCACTGCCATTCTCAATCCAGATATATTCATGAAGGAGAGGAAGTGGTGAGTACTGTGCTTCCTGTGTCTGTTTCTGTATTCTATACAAAGACAGAAAAACATAGTCACAGATATCTCTTCCCTGTATTATCTAGAGTTTGTTCTTTTTTTTTTTTTTTTTTTTTTTGTGGTGCTGGGGATTGAACCTAGGGTCTTATGCATGTGAGGCAAGCACTGTACCAACTGAACTATATCCCCAGCCCCAGCCAATAGAATAATTCTGATACTAAAAACTCTTCAATATGATAAGAAAAATAAAATTACTTCTTTTTAAGATTCAAAGTGCATCTAGTAAGTAAGTAGGTAAAATCATCAGGCACCAGTAAAAAAGAAGTATTAAGTCCATAGTAAATTCATGAACATATGGCACAACAGTCTTGAACTGGAGGAAGATTAAGAACAGATATGAGAAAAAAAAAGTTATCTTTCCCTGGGTACGTTTTTAAAAATGTGCTTTGAGTCTAATTTTATGCTACCAGCATGGTAAGAGAATATTTGCAGTTGAAAAGTAAACATAAATTAGTTTTGAGCTAGTATTAACTCCAGAGTGTCTGGTATAGGTAAACATAGAATTGCATTGAAGGGACATTTAACAAACTAGAATGCATAGAAAACTTGGAATAAATATGGTTCAAACACAAGGTTTTAACTATGTTTCAGAATCAGCACATACAATACATATTAGACTGCTTCTTCCAGAATGTTAGGAATTATCATTCTAAGTCAGAGACTATAGAATAAAAGTATTAGAAAATATTATATTTCTAAATATAAGAAAAGAAAGAACTATATTAAAGTAATATATTTGCAAATGATTGAAAGAACTTTAGAAACTTGAAAAATCAACAAAACATCATTAAATTGAACAAAAACTGTGTGGACAGATTGAACAGCAGATTAGATATAACTGAAGAGAAAATTCACTGGAATGTCATCTTGAAGAATGAAGCAGATCACATTTCAGATGATAATGAAATGGAAAACATGAAACAAAGGTTTATAATCACTTAGGATTGAATAATAAGTTCCAACTTATGTCTGAAAGGAGTTTTAAAAAGAGAGTCTAATATTCAAAGAGTATATATTAGAATTTTCCAGAACTTATCAAAGATACCAACATCATTTTAAGAACCTCCAGTTTTGGCTGTGTAAATAAATTCATATCTGTAAATATCAGAAAAACTATATGCAACAAAAACAAAGAAAAATATAATATTTACTATAGACAAAAATATTACCTACAAAAGAAACAATAGAGTGAACGTATATATAACTGCAATAAAGAACAGAACACAATGGAATAGTATTTCCAAATGTTAATTTTAGAATACACCTAAATGATTTTCAGTGAAGATGCTAAGAACGCTTGTAAGAGAAAGGACAGTCTTTTCAATAAATGGTGGTGGGAAAGTTGGATATTTATATACAGAAGAATTAAACTGAACCATTTCTCACAAGTTACAAAAATTAATTCAAACTGGATTAAAGACTTTATAAAATCTGAAACTACTAGAAGAAAACAGAGGAAATGCTTTAGGACATTGGAATGAGTAATGATTTTTTGGACAAGACCCCCAAAGCAGAAGAAATAAAATGAAAAATAGACAAATGGGGTTCCATCAAACTAAAAAGCTTCTGCCCAGAAAATGAAACCATCAACGGAGTACAGAGATAACCTAAAGAATGGGACAAAAGTGCTAACTTTGGCTGCACATATACTAAAATAGGAATGATACAGAGAAGATTAGCATGTCCCCTGCACAAGGATGACATGCAAATTCGTGAAGCGTTCCATATATTTAGGGTAATCTTATAAATACAGATAGGAATTTGAATCTATACATTCTTCCATAAATTACCCATCTATTGGTTAGAGCTCTCTAAAGTTACTAAGTTAGATTAACCACATACCCTCACTCCTTTCCCCATAAACATAACATCCTACACCTGAAATTCAGTTTTCTTCAAGCTACCAGAAATGGTATGCCTTTCATAAAACTAATGACTATATTTGTAAACGATAATCGAAACCAACATTTGAAGACATAGAGTCTAGCTATAAATGTAGTAATAAGGAAAGTGTGTGCTTAGATGATGTACTATTGATATTGAGAACTGTTAACATTGTCTTTCTCCACAAAAGGGAGACTTTGCAACTATACAAGAGCAATATAAATATATAGGGGGAAAATTCAATAGCACAACAGTTTCACAAAGCAGAAAGAAATGTGAGCAGTATGAAAAGACAAGGAAAGAAAGGACTACAAGCAATGCAGGTCAACTCAACTTTAGAAGAGGTAATATCTGTAGCAGATGGAATGTCAGATAAAGAATTCAGGATATACATGCTTCAGATGATCTGGAGTCTCAAGGAAGACATTAGACAGCAAAATCAGACAATGAAAGATCACTTCGACAATGAATTACATAAACAAATCCAAGAAGCAAAAGATCAACTATACAGGGAGATAGAGGGGAGGGGGAGATAGTAGAGGATAGGAAAGGCAGCAGAATACAACATACACTAGTATGGCAATATGTAAAACAGTGGATGTGATTCTGCAATCTGTATAAGGGGTAAAAATGGGAGTTCATAACCCACTTGAATCAAATGTATGAAATATGATATGTCAAGAACTATGTAATGTTTTGAACAACCAATAATAAAAATTAAAAAAAAAAGAATGGGAGAAAATACTTTTGAACTATACATTTGAGCAAGGGGTTAATATCCAGAACATATAAGGAATTGCAAAAACTCAACAGTGAAAAATTAACAAACAATGAAACAATCTGATTAAAAATGGACAATAAACTTAAATGGATATTTTTCAATAGAAGACATGCTAATGGCCATTAGGTATCTGAAAAAAAATAGTTTCACTAATTATCATAGACATGCAAATCAAAACCACAACAAATATCTCATCACTCCAGTAAGAATGGCTATCATAAAAATGACAAAATTTAAGTGATGGAAAGGATGTAGAGAAAAGGAAATCCTTGCAGTCTGTTGGTGAGAACGTAAATTAATGTAGCCATTATGGAAACAATATGGACCTTCCTCAAAATATTAAAAATAGGACAGTTATTTTAAATCCCCTGTCTGATAATTCTAACATCTGTGCTATGTGTCTTGAGTCAAGTTCTGATGTCTTTTTAAACTATGTGTTTTATATTTTAACATACCTCATAATTTTTGTTGACAGCCTAAAGTAGTAGGTAAAGTAAGAAAGATAAATATGCTTTTAATGTGAGATTTTATGTTTATCTTACTAGGGGTTAAGTTGTGGTTACTCTTTGTGTAGTTGGCCAACAGTTTCTCTAGTCCCTTGTTTTTGTCTTCTCTGTTGTCTTTGTGTTTCCCCTAGAGACTTCTTTTTTATCATCCTTTATGGCAAGAATTTTAGATGAGGCTGGAGTAGAGTAATTCCCTTCTCCTTCCCCCAGGTCAGTTAAAATATTTCTACTTCTTTGGTAGTTTTTTTTTTTTTTTTTGAGGTCAGGACAAAACACTCCAGGGCTGGGGATAAAATTCAGTGGTAGAGTGCTTGCCTACCATGCAAGGAGACCTGGGTTGGATCCCCAGGACTGCCAAGAAAACAAATAAACAACAACAACAAAACAAAAAACAAAAGAATA
Source organism: Spermophilus citellus (assembly GCF_964194105.1). NCBI lineage: Eukaryota > Metazoa > Chordata > Mammalia > Rodentia > Sciuridae > Spermophilus > Spermophilus citellus. Next base: position 86,225,029 of record NC_138183.1, read on the forward strand.
GAGTGCTCTGGGTATATTTAAAATGGCCACATTTTCACTCCTCCTGCCTAAAGCACAAAGGGATTTTTCTCCAGTCTTCATTGTGTGAACCTGGTAGGGATACTGAAGATAAACCTTGAACATGTGGAAGCTTTCCTAAGATTGGGCCCTCTTCAGGTTTTAACTCTTAAATTTGTTCACACTGGTACTCCAGCAATTTGTTAATTAAGTCTAAAGTTTTCTGTCCTGCTACTGGTTTCTGTGAAATTTTGTACTCTGGTAAGTTTTGGTTTTCTTTAACTGCTTGCTTGTTTCTTGAGCTGTGGCATAATGGTTTCCCCTGTGATCTCAGTTCTCTGATGGATATAAAAAAAGTTGTTAATTTGTGATGTGTTCCCCTTTCTTTTTATTATATGAATTCTATGCTCCTTGCATGCTGGATTGGAAATTGTAGATGCTCACAGTTTGTAATGTATCTGATAAAATACCATTCAAGAAAAAAAGAAAATAAAAAGTTTTTAGATTGGCATTCTCCCCTGTCACTCTAAAAACAAGAACAAAAACAAAGCTGCATCACCACAACCAAAAAACACCAAATAAAAACAATTCCAAAAGACAAACTAATAAAGCCCTAGCAGCTATTAATTTCTACTCTCAAAGAACCGAAGATTATATTGTAGTAGGAAGGGAGAAGTGGGATATATGAAACAATGAAAATAAACTTTTAAAGCTCCTCCTAATTATTGGTGATTCAAAACATGACAGCTTTCCTAATCATTTGAATAAGAGAAACTTTAACTTCTGTGATTTTGGATTTAAACTGCTGAATACATTTCTGTCAATGTCAACCCTTTTTCATCACAAGTACAACTCCCCCTCCTTTCCCATTCCTACCTGCCATATTCATTACCACTAGAGCTCATACTTTCTTCCCTGAGTTATCTATACTTATACTTCAAGGTCCAGTTCAAGATCTGTCTCCTTGGTTTTGAACAGAAGCATTTCCACCATGATTTGTCATTAACTTGTTTCCATTCCTGCAAATGAAGTTCATTCCTCTCAAGTTCAGGAGCCATGATTTATTTATTTATGCATATTATAAAAGCTATATACCAATATGATGAGTTGGGAGTGACTGTCTAATTTTCTTCCATGACTAAGTCAGGCATAGAGACCTCAACCAAATGATTTCTTGGGGGGTCCTTAGTTTCAGTAACTCATGGTATTTGTCAAATCCTTTAGATATTTGTCTGTCTTAACATTTGATGTTGGGCTAGTTGAAATTAAAACTCTAAAATGATTTGAAAAATATTGTGTCAGTTGATGTTTGACTTCTCTATTTTTCTTTTCTTTTTTTCTTTTTTTCTTTTTCTTTTTCTTTTTTTTTTGTTGTTCAAAACATTACAAAGCTCTTTCATATCATATTTCATACATTAGATTCAAGTGGGTTATGAACTCCCATTTTTACCCCAAATGCAGATTGCAGAATCATGTCGGTTACACATCCACAATTTTACATAATGCCCTATTAGTAACTGTTGTATTCTGATACCTTTCCTATCCTATACTATCCCCCCTCCCCTCCCCTCCCATCTTCTCTCTCTACCCCATCTACTATAATTCATTTCTCTCCTTGTTTATTTTCCCATTCCCCTCACAACCTCTTATATGTAATTTTGTATAACAATGAGGGTCTCCCTCCATTTCCATGCAATTTCCCTTTTCTCTCCCTTTCCCTCCCACCTCATGTCTCTGTTTAATGTTAATCTTTTCTTCCTGCTCTTCCTCCCTGCTCTGTTCTTAGTTGTTCTCATTATATCAAAGAAGACATTTGGTATTTGTTTTTAGGGATTGGCTAGCTTCACTAAGCATAATCTGTTCAGTGCCATCCATTTCCCTGCAAATTCCATGATTTTGTCATTTTTTAGTGCTGCGTAATACTCCATGGTGTATAAATGCCACATTTTTTTTATCCATTCATCTATTGAAGGGCATCTGGGTTGGTTCCACAGTCTAGCTATTGTGAATTGTGCTGTTATGAACATCGATGTGGCAGTATCCCTGTAGTACGCTCTTTTAAGGTCTTTAGGGAATAGTCCAAGAAGGGCAATAGCTGGGTCAAATGGTGGTTCCATTCCCAGTTTCCCCAAGAATCTCCATACTGCTTTCCAAATTGGCCACACCAATTTGCAGTCCCACCAGCAATGTACAAGAGTACCCTTTTCCCCACATCCTCGCCAGCACTTGTTGTTGTTTGACTTCATAATGGCTGCCAATCTTACTGGAGTGAGACAGTATCTTAGGGTGGTTTTGATTTGCATTTCTCTGACTGCTAGAGATGGTGAGCATTTTTCATGTACTTGTTGATTGATTGTATGTCCTCCTCTGTGAAGTGTCTGTTCAGTTCCTTGGCCCATTTGTTGATTGGGTTATTTGTTATCTTATTGTCTAATTTTTTGAGTTCTTTGTATACTCTGGATATTAGGGCTCTATCTGAAGTGTGAGGAGTAAAAATTTGTTCCCAGGATGTAGGCTCCCTATTTACCTCTCTTATTGTTTCTCTTGCTGAGAAAAAACTATTTAGTTTAAGTAAGTCCCATTTGTTGATTCTTGTTATTAACTCTTGTGCTATGGGTGTCCTATTAAGGAATTTGGAGCCCAACCCCACAATATGTAGATCGAAGCCAACTTTTTCTTCTATCAGACGCAGAGTCTCTGATTTGATATCAAGCTCCTTGATCCGTTTTGAGTTAACTCTTGTGCATGGCAAGAGAAAGGGATTCAGTTTCATTTTGTTGCATATGGATTTCCAGTTTTCCCAACACCATTTGTTGAAGATGCTATCCTTCCTCCATTGCATGCTTTTAGCCTCTTTATCAAATATAAGACAGTTGTAACTTTGTGGATTAGTCTCTGTGTCCTCTATTCTGTACCATTGGTCCACCTGCCTGTTTTGGTACCAGTACCATGCTGTTTTTGTTACTATTGCTCTGTAATATAGTTTGAAATCTGGTATCGCTATACGGCCTGATTTACACTTCCTGCTTAGAATTGCTCTTGCTATTCTGGGTCTTATTTTTTTCCATATGAATTTCATGAAATGTAGCAGAAGGCAAGAAATAATTAAAATCAGAGTGGAAATCAACAAAATTGAAACAAAAGAAACTATTGAAAAAATTAACAAAACTAAAAGTTGGTTCTTCGAAAAAATAAATAAGATCGACAGATCTTTAGCCATGCTAACGAAGAGAAGAAGAGAGAGAACTCAAATTACTAACATACGGGATGAAAAAGGCAATATCACAACAGATGCTACAGAAATACAGAAGACAATCAGAAATTATTTTGAAAACCTATATTCCAATAAAATAGAGGATAGTGAAGACATCGATAAATTTCTTAAGTCATATGATTTGCCCAGACTGAGTCAGGAGGATACACACAATCTGAACAGACCAATTTCAATGGATGACATTGAAGAAACCATCAAAAGACTACCAACCAAGAAAAGTCCAGGACCGGATGGGTATACAGCGGAGTTTTACAAAACCTTTAAAGAAGAATTAATACCAATACTTTTCAAGTTATTTCAGGAAATAGAAAAAGAGGGAGCTCTTCCAAATTCATTCTATGAGGCCAACATCACCCTGATTCCGAAACCAGACAAAGACACCTCAAAGAAAGAAAACTACAGACCAATATCTCTAATGAACCTAGATGCAAAAATCCTCAATAAAATTCTGGCGAATCGAATACAAAAACACATCAAAAAAATAGTGCACCATGATCAAGTAGGATTCATCCCTGGGATGCAAGGATGGTTCAACATACGGAAATCAATAAATGTTATTCACCACATCAATAGACTTAAAGATAAGAACCAGATGATCATCTCGATAGATGCAGAAAAAGTATTCAACAAAGTATAGCATCCTTTTATGTTCAAAACATTAGAAAAACTAGGGATAACAGGAACTTACCTTGACATTGTAAAAGCTATCTATGCTAAGCCTCAGGCTAGCATCATCCTGAATGGAGAAAAATTGAAGGCATTCCCTCTAAAATCTGGAACAAGACAGGGATGCCCTCTATCACCACTTCTATTCAATATAGTTCTCAAAACACTGGCCAGAGCAATTAGACAGACGAAAGAAATTAAAGGCATAAAAATAGGAAAAGAAGAACTTAAATTATCACTATTTGCAGATGACATGATTCTATACCTAGAAGACCCAAAAGGGTCTACAAAGAAACTACTAGAACTAATAAATGAATTCAGCAAAGTGGCAGGATATAAAATCAACACGCATAAATCAAAGGCATTTCTGTATATCAGGGACAAAACTTCTGAAACGGAAATCAGGAAAAACACCCCATTCACAATATCCTCAAAAAAAAAATACTTGGGAATTAACCTAACAAAAGAGGTGAAAGACTTATACAATGAAAACTACAGAACTCTAAAGAGAGAAATAGAAGAAGATCTTAGAAGATGGAAAAATGTACCCTGTTCATGGATAGGCAGAACTAACATCATCAAAATGGCGATATTACCAAAAGTTCTCTGTAGGTTTAATGCAATGCCAATCAAAATCCCAATGGTATTTCTTGTAGAAATAGATAAAGCAATCATGAAATTCATATGGAAAATGATGTTTGACTTCTCAAACACACTTGTGGGACTTCAAGCATTTGCCTTTATATTTGTGAGTACAAATTGCCTTCCTTTAAACGAACTATTGGTAGGCTATTAAAAACTTCAGCTAGAATATGACTCAGTTCCTCCTGATGCTAATTTGAGGATTTAAACTTCTCTTGGAATTAAAAGAACATCCACCTGTGAATACATGATATGAAGACAGATATTCAAGTGCACACATACAGTGCATTTTTTAAATCTTGAAATGGTACATTAAGCATGATGGTTCAGGCACACGTGTACACACACACAATTAAAAAGTGTAATAGACACATATTTAGATGATTATTTGACTAGGTGTGTGTGTGTGTGTGTGTGTGTGTGTGTGTGTTTGTGTTTAAAGAAAAGCAAAGTGAAAAGCACATAGGTAGTACTGAATTATCACTTCATCCCTACTTCTCAGAAGTGTACAAAACCCCAGTATATCTCTTTGGTTCTTGATTAGGGAGAGTAATTCGTTGGACCTATAAGCATTTGTATGGTGGGATGTAATCAGTTGTTAGGATGTCAGTGCTATCATTTATGCTAATGTTGGAGTCATTTATTGGTGGGATGTCACTGCACAGTTGGAAACCTCACCACCTTGGCCTCTATGTTGTTTATTGACTTTTCTCCAAGTAATGGACTTCTAATGCATTGGAGTCTGGAATCTTTCTTTTCTTCCATAATCTTGAAAAGTGTTTTGCCTCTAAACATCTTCATTAGTAGCCCCCTTTCCCTCATGTACAGTGTTGTAAAGCTTAGGATTCTCATCACAGTTTTATTCTGCTTATTTTCTGCTTTGTTTAATGAAAGATGTTATTATTATTCTTAAAGGATGCTTTGATTTACAAAGGTTTGGCATTGCATCTCCAGGTTTCAAGTTTATCAGCTGGTTGGCCAATTACTCAGGAAGAGGTGAAAGCACTTTACAGGGTTAGGTCAATGGAAAAACAATTTTTAAAAAATGATTTCAGTTAATAAATGACTTCACAGATTTCAAATCAACATAAAACTTTCAGGCAAACATCTGTTAAATAGAGATTATACCTCTGTTCAGAATAATGTTAATGGCTTTGGTTTATCCAGAATAACTTTCAAATTACTAATACTTTCAAGTTTGGTCTGGGAATGTACATTCTCTCTTCCACTCCTCCTCTTTCTTTATGAAGGCTTTAATTACACCTGTATAGATTTTATTTCAGTAAATGAAATTTTTAAAAAGGCTTTGAGGATAAAATGTTAGGGAGAACTCAGAAAATTAAAATTTTACTTAAGATAGTTTGGGTCTGTAGGAAATGATTTTGCAGAATGTGATCACAAGTTTAAATGATCTTTTGTATGATAATAATTGTTTAAAAGTTTTGGAAATACTTATCCTGACAGAATAAGAATGAAAACTTTGATAATTCTTTATGGATCCATACCTTGAACAATTCTGTAGTGAGACCAATGTGGCATGTGTGTATAGTAAAGCCAATCTAGAGTTTTCAGGTTCAAATCTTGGCCTTTCTGCTTACAAGCTGTGTAACTTACTAACTTCATTGTGCCTCATTTGTCAAATAGGGGAGATGATAAAAATACTCTAAAAGGTTGTTCAGAAGTGATGAGTTAATACCTATAAATTACTTAGAACAGGACTGGGCACATAGTAAGCACTCAATAAATATTAGCTTGAAAAATCCAAGTTGAAGATCTATATGATTTTGAAGAATTTGTTTTCCTGCAGTATAGATAGTAACTGTAAATCTTTAAAATATATTTAGATTTTGCTAGCTGACAATTTCTATAAAAATATATCATATCATTATAAATTGTGATCCCATACTATAAAATATAGAAGACACATAAAAGCATAAATTTATAAGGCTAGCTCAGGTACCTATCAGTAATACTATAGACAGCATAGTACATAAAAGTGACAGCAAGCTTCACTGTCTCTATAGTAACCATGGAATTCAAAGTTGCCTGAAAAATATTTTAAACCTGTGAATTTTCATAGAACTATACATGTGATAATGGTAGGGTCTTTTAGTAGAGCAAAAATACTGTATAAAAACTTTCATGGTTATAAAGAAAAATTACTCTAGGCACTAAACTTTTATGTATTAGTTGAAAATACATTTTCCAAAATTATCAGTTTAATGTAATTAATAATTTGAGTCTTGAGACCAGAAGCTTGTTTGTTTTCTGTATCTATCAGTAACAATTAACTTATCTAAACCTCAGTTTTTCTCATCTGTTAATGGAAATAATACTACATAGACTTTTGAAAGTCAAATTAGATAATATATATGAAAGCATTGATTCTATTATAGGATTCACTAGGGTACCAAATGACTGGCATTTCTAACACAGTGATATTCCAATGGAAGTTATTCAGTCTAATAAAGGATCTGTGTCTTCTAATGGATTTGAGAAATAGTATACACTTGTAGCAGCTACTCTCAGGGCTTTCACATATTCCTTAGGCTTTCCTAATAACAAGCTGGAGCTGGCTTCCCCTGTCTGTGTTAGAAGTGCCTGGAATTCACATCTTTCTGGAGTCAAACTCTTCTCATGGCTGACAGAAGGTGGCATATATAAAGTGTTTCTATTCCTCAGGTAGGATAGAACTGAAATGTAGGTTCTACCTGTTATCTCAAAGTTTCCCTAAGGAGCTATGATCCATTTTCTCTCAGTAGATTTTGGCTTAATGACACACTCTATTGGTTGTCTTTTCTTTGTCATCTTCCATTCCCTACCTGTGTTTTCTGCATCTCTCTGAAATGACACTAGCATTTGAATCCTCTTTTGAGTGTCTTCTTTTAGAGGATCCAAATTAAGGTGGAAGAATTGCATAATTTGTAGGAATACATAATTAGTTTGCATAGGAAGGGCTTCAAGAAGTCCAGAAAGACTAACTCACTGACTTTAGTTTCTTAGTTTTCCAAACTTTCTTACACCATCTGTAAGTAGTTTGGGTTAAATCAGGGGTTTTCAATCATTTTTAGCAATACACACCTTTCAAAGACTGAAACTGTACATGGAATTGCAAATTACAAATAGTCTTTTAAAGTGTGTGTGTATATATATAATTCTTTTATATATACAATTTATGACACTAACTTGTTATAAGGAAATAAAAGAGACCAACCTGACTATTTAGATTAATACCTGAAATTTAAAATTACTATTATGAACAGCAATTGAAGTGTTTATCAGCCACATCAATAAATTTATTTACTTATGTATTTTATTTGGTTCTACAGTATTGAAGTCATAAACTTAAATACTTATCGGTAACAACAAGCTTAAGTGGTTAGCTTTGAAATTTCAGAAATATTTTCAATTGAATTGAACAAAAACTTTGAAAAGATGTAATAGAAACTGTTAATAACATTTATAATTATAATGCACAAATTAAAAAATAAATTCATGATAAATAAACTGTTAGCACTAAAGTTAAATCAATGTCATCTTATAAAGCTGCTCACATATCATCATTGCTAAGCATTCAAATAAGGGGAGGATTTCATGTTTATGTGTTTAAGACAGTATAGATGTTCACTATTTCATAGGGCAGTACTTTTCTATTTTTCCTGATATCACCAATAAATCTTTAATATTGTAATTTATATACTTGAGATATTTTAATGTCTGTGTTGTCAGAAATTTAAATTTGCAACCAAGTCTGCCCATTTATTTTGTTTAGAATACTAGCTTCCAAGGTTTAGTTTATTTCATTAATGGTAACATATCTCTAGTTGTGAATACTATGACTTTGTAACTCTAACATGCCAAACTGATCTCATGCCACTTATTAAAGCTATCAGGTAGGTAAAAAAATCATGTTTCTGATATATTTAGTTAGTGACACTTATTTTATAAACAAACAAATGCATTTTCATTTAAAATAATTATACAATAAATATTTATATTTTGGTCAACAATAACCAGAAAAGCTCAGTATAAAATGTAAATTAAGCTACTTTTGGCTTCTTTAATTCCAAATAATCCCAAAACTAGAGAATATAAAGAATGCATACTAATTGTGTGATTTGTCCAACTTGGTTTTGAAATACCTTGCATGATTTCAGTATTGGCACTCATCTACAGAACATTTATTTGAATATATTTTAACCAGCATTTTAATAGAAACTTTGACTCTTCTATGTCACAGAGTTTTTCAGATTGATGGTATATTAAAAATAGGTTTAAATACTTAATTTTTTCTCATGTCTGTGTGCACTGATTTTTTTAAAGTAATAAATCTCTTTTAGGGCTGGGGATGTGGCTCAGCGGTAGCGCGCTCGCCTGGCATGCGTGCGGCCCGGGTTCGATCCTCAGCACCACATACAAAGATGTTGTGTCCGCCGAGAACTAAAAAATAAATGTTAATAAATTCTCTCTCTCTCTCTCTCTCTCTCTCTCTCTCTCTCTCTCTCTCTCTCTCTCTTTAAAAAAAAATCTCTTTTATGTTTTCTTCCATAAACTTATGCAAAAACAACAGGAGAACTCTAAAATGTCTTTTTTTTTTTTTTGCAAATTGATCTGAAAAGAACTATGTTAATGGGGACATCTAATTAATTATTTGTGTACATTCTTCAATTTTATCTGGATTATATTTGTTATAAAGGAAAACTAATTTCATTATTCAGTCCTACATCTCCAACTCATTATACTTTGGCATGCCAGCAGAGTAGGATTTAATAAACTCTACTTCAGTCACCTCAATGCTATGTGTTCCTTCATGTGAAATGTGGATTTTAACTTTGAATGATTCCTGAAATGCATTTTTGTTGTTTTGTTCCTGAAATATAATTTTGTTATATACCTACAAAGGTACATCTACAAAGTCCTGGGTTTCCATAGGAAACATTCTTAGATCTATTCTTTACAAGGAAGTACAAATGGACTCAAAGTTTGTATATCCTGAGTTCTCCCTTTCACCCTTATTATTTAGGGAATGATTTGGTTTGGGGGAGGCCAGAGATAGAAAGTTTTCCCTCAGGCTTGTCATCTGTCAAATGGAATTAATGCTGTTCTCAAATCAGATAGGATGAAACAAATGAATGTTCTATAATGTCCTTTGAAACTACAAAGGACCAACTATGAGGTTTAACTATGTTGTTTATAAACCAGGAGGACAGAAATGACTAGGATATTTGGAGAATCAGTACAAGTTATTCAGTATTGATTTAGGTAACAAAGTTTTGAAATAGGATTTATTTACTCACTTATGTGTATGTTCAGCAAATGTTTATTACTTATGGCATGTGCTATCTAGGCTCTGAAAACTGAAAACAAAAATCTCAAATCCTACCATCTTCAGTGTTATGATGTGGAAGTACAGGGTAGTATGAGAGCATTTAGTAGAAGAAACTAATATGGTCTGCTTGGTTAAAGTGACAGGGCAGGTTATTTCAAGTATATTGGGATATTTATGCCATGAAATTTTATCCACAGTAATTGGGATCCAAATATTAGAAACAGTTTTCTCAGATGTAAGGAAACAATCACTAGATCATGTATTTTAGAAGAGCCATGGTTTTGATGTCAACACTGTGTCTGAGTTCATTTATGTCTTTAACTCAAAACTAAGTCCTAGGTGAAGGACTGATGACATCTTTTAGAGAAAATTTAGACCTCAGTTTCAAATGCAGATCCCAACCATTATCTGTTTCATTTATACCATAGAAATGAATGGTTATGAAATAGCCATATCTGTACCCACACTGTCACAGTAGAAAGAGCTACTGAGTAATAGTTTTAGTAATACATAGATGTCTTTACTTTTTTATCTAGAGTATAAAGGCTTTCCTATAAGGTGTTGACTCAGGTTCAGAGTGGTAGGGACATGATGAATGAGAAAGCAGGCTTTGGAAAGAAGTCTTCAGTAGATATTTAATTGGATACTACTTCTTTCAATTTATTAATGAGGATTTAAATATGAAATAAAATATTTTACCTCTTACCTCACTCCCTCTAATTTTTAGTCTTCACTCTTGGGGCTTCCTGATTGTTATTAATCAGTTTCCTGAAGAGCTCCACATTGCTTCTACCTACGGAGGTCATTATACTATAAACCATATACCCATTCACCATGGGCTGCTGTAGGCTGCTGGGTGAGCATCAGCCCAGAGGAGTTGGTGGTGATGTTCCAGGAGATGAGAGGCAGAAAATGTGAGTGGGTGGATTCCCAAGACTCATTTTCATCTACTTTGAAATTTTCCTGTGGCCAGGCTTGAATGTGGGATATTTTACAAATTAACTCTCAGGTCTTATTTTTATTGTTGGAAACAGTTGCATATATCCACAGTAGAAAAAGAAGGACAAGGAGGAGTAAGTAGATTGAAAAACAAATTGGAGTATAAAGACATTTTCAAGCATTGAGATCAGTTAATTTACATCCTTATTTGCAGATAAGAAAACAGAAGTCAACAAAGTAGATATGTATTTATTCTGGAAATCAGAAGCCCAAACCAAAAGTTTTGTATTGTTTACCTTAAATATCCAATAAGCTTTTCCTCCTTTTCCCCCTTCTCTGGAAACTTTGTAAAAACAACTTGTTGAATTAATCTCACCTGTGGAACTCCCATGGCATGCGAGCTCTAGGAGCCTACATGTCCAGGTCTCCTGGTCATGCAGGGAATGTTTGTGTTTGGGGTGGTAATGGTGGTAAGGGTATAGCCACACACATTTAGAAAATTCAAAATGCATTTGGTCCTAAGAAATTTACTCCACACCCAGTTTCTAAACCCATGTGTATTTCAAGAGAATCTTAATCTATATGTTCCTGATTTGCTTTCACTAAGTCATCTGCATGTTGTTGGTTAGCATCCTTTGATGTCTAAGAATAATTCTGAGTGATTTTTATGTCTCTTTGAGCCTTTGTTCTTTCAAGAGGCAGGAGGTGCTCTGCCTGCATGCATGGTACTCTCCCGGTAACAGTAACCGTCTAAAGTTCCCTGAAATTTGGAAAGGAGACAAAGTGAATCCTAAGTGACCAAAATCTCACTCTTTCCATGTCAAAATGTTAGAGAACAGTGTCTTGTCAGGATCAATAAAAGAAAATGGCTATCAACATTGCAGCATCCCTTGATTTTCTATTTGATCCTTCTGAATGGGCAAATGGATTCCTCTTGGATTGCTGGAAAGGATAGTTTATTAAAATATTATTTTATGCTTGTTATCCTTTCATTTATTTTTATTTCCTCATTTCACACTAGTCAGGCCCTTAATAATCCCCTGCTTCGCAGTATTTTTTTGGTAGGGCCAAGAGCAGAATCCTAAACTCATTGAAGTCACTATCTAAGTGCCCCATTAAAATCATAATGAGGTATATTAGAAAGTAAAAGGAGACAATTGTTTTTTAAAGCAGGGAGTTTAGGGAGAGAATCCCTTTTGTTGATATGGGAATTGAAAATTGTAGTTCCTTTTGGAGTGGTCTACCTTACTGGTAAATTCCTAGAGAGAGGCCAAATATGTCAGAAGCCATGGCCCAGGGAACTATGAGTTCAGAAGTTCCTAATCGGGTCTAGTTTCCTACATTCCATGCAGAGCAGAGAAGCAGCTAAGCTGCATGTGACCTACAGGAGCCACGTGGACTGACTCCCTGGACATTGCAGGAGAGGCCACTGTGGAAGAGTGTGAGAATTCCCAGATACTCTGGCACTACACAGGACTTTGGGACCTTTCCTTCTGTTAGGGACAGTAATGACTAACACAGACTTTCCTTCAGTTTAGCTATAATCACCTTGAAATGACATAAAGAAAATGTGGATGTGTGATAATTCTTGATACCTGAGTTTGTGTACTAAGCTTCATTTCTGCTACACTCATTTTTGAGTGCCATAAATATCACTGTATCAGCTGGGTGATGCTGTCTTGTGTCATGTTCTTGAGTGGGGGAGGTGGGCAATTAACTTTTATAGGATGTCTTAGTAAATGGTAAGCATTGTACTAATTGTTTAAATGAATTATCTCATTTAATATTTGTGATAATTCTACAAGGCAGAAACTTTTATTATCTCCATTTTACAGGTAAGGAAGCTGAGGTTTGGTAAGAGGGCAACTTTCCAATATTATCTATCTAACTATCTATCTATTTATCTATCTATCTCTCTATATAATATATCTAGTAAGTGATCAAGCCAGGACCCGATTCAAGACTAATTGATTCTAATGTCCGTGTTCCTAATCTCAGTTTTATTCTTCTTTTAGTGATCTATAAAGCAGGGATATTAAATAGTAGGGGAAGAAATTCAAATTCAGAAGGAGAAATCTCATGAATCTGGAATTAGCAGTCAGGGATGGGCTCAGAAAGAGGTGGGGCTTAAAATGAATCTTAGAAGAGTAAAGTTGTAACATAACTCAAACATCATTTAATTTGTCCCCTAATCTTTACACTTTGGAAACCAAGCCCTCACACATGGACCAAATTTAGGCAAGCAGAGGATAAAGGCAGAAAAACATGATTGAAGATATGGAGGTGGGAATGCTGGTAGCATATTCATTTTTACAGCAAGAAACTCAACCAGAGTCCAACCTGGAAGTGACTTGGGCAGAGAAGTAACTTGCAGTGGACATTGTGACAGCAAGAGTACAGAAATCATAGAGGTTCATTCTAGGCCACAGCTATGAACTTTATTTCAAAGTATATTTTCTACCTAAGGCTTATTTCTGCACCCCAGGCCTCATCTAACTAAAAAATGTTATCTTGATAGGCATTGGTATTCTGCGCTTTTCACATAAGCCCCAGCCCAGCATGGTAGTCATTCAGAATTTGAGAACTGTTGCAATAGAAAGGGTGAGTCTGATACCTGGCAGTCATGGGAGAGTCTAGAACAGAGAAGAGGCCCATAAGTATTTGTTAGGTAGTAGAACATAGATTGGACACCAGACATGTCAGCCTTTTGTGGGCATCAGTTACATTATATCCCAGGGCTTATCATCACAGAGCCTCCTGTGAGTGGCTGTGGGAACAAATGGGAACTGCTGAACAAGGATTCATTTTAAAAAAGAATTTGGTGACCATCTCTATTAGAGAGCTCAAGTCAATCACTAATTCTGTCACTGTACCTCATGAATAGTTCTCAACTACTTCCAGATTCTTCTCCATTCTCACAGGCCTAGCTCACTACTGCTGCCTTCTGGCTGTTTCCCTGACCTAATCTTCCTCAGCTCCCCTCCCCCATGTGTTTCCCACTGTTGAGAGTGATTATTGTAAAATGCAAAACTCACCATGTCCTTGTTTTGCTGAAATGTGTTTAATGGTTTCCCATTACTCTCAGAATAGCTTAAATTTATTTATAAAGCACACAGGTCCTTTCATGGCCTAGACTTTATTGCTTCTAAACTCCTTTCTCTTTCTACTCTCTGTACCTCTTGGTCTCAGCTATGCCAAACTTGGATCACACCCTTTTTACAACTTTGAATTTTGCCCATGCTCTGCTCTTTCTGAAACACAGATTCTTTTCCCTCATCTCTGATTACCTTGATTTCATATCTTCCAGGAAGCCTTCTTTTGACCAATAGCACCCTGCATGATTTGGATTAGGACTTCCTCTTTGGGGGGGAGGGGGACTGGGGATTGAATCTGAAAGGAAAGTGAGGAACAGGGAGACAGGCAAGTGAGAAATGAAAGACAGAGACCAGGCAGAGATACATGAGAGAGTTTATTTGTCAGAGCTGACAAATAAAGGCACATCTCTCCATAGACAGAGGCAGGACAGGCTTGGATTTGGGGACTTTTATGGGCCAGGCTCAGGGATCACAGCTGGGCAGCTCCTAATGAGGGTAGTTTAGGGGTTGGGTTGGTATGAGGGAGTGGTGAGCCATTCCTGGAAAGGCCCTTGGGTGGGAAAATGTTACTTAAGATGGCAGCCCATATGCTAAGCAAGGACCTTACAGAACCCAGGGGTGCTTAACCACTGAGCCCATCCCCAGGTCTTTTTACATGTTATTTAGACACAGGGTCTCCCTGAGTTGCTTAGGGGCTTGCTAAGTTGGTGAGACTAGCTTTGCACTCTGATCCTCCTGCCATGGTCCCCAGGCTACTGGAATTATAGAAGTGTGCCACTGCGCCTGGTTGAGGTCTTCCTCCTATGTGTTCTCATTGTTCTTGACATTTTTGCCTAACATGCAGGGAAGGCTTCATCTTATCTACTGTTCAAACTCAGCAGCTAGCACGATGCTTAGTTTGCAGGAGGTCCTCATGGAATGCTTGCTGAACATGTGAGTGATTGAAAGAGATGGCAGAGCCAAGGAGGACCCCCCCGGAGCTCTCACTCCTCAACACCTTCCACCTTAACTTTAAGGAGACTTAAGAGTCTTCTTTTTCTATCAGGGCAAAAACAATGGTGAATAAAACTCCCAAATGGAAACTTTTCAACTGAAGTCCTGTCTTTAATGTGCAGAAGTCGACAGCTCTTCCAATTAGAGGAATAATGATCAGATTGTGTATAACAACACTGAAACTAGTATCTATCAACTCTGAATTGGATAAATCATGTCAGGAAAGAGGGCAACCCCGTTGTTCACTAAATGTTGTTTTTTTGCCATTTAAAAGGAACCTTTGTTCCACTGGGAGAGGGAGAGGCAGGGAACAGAGTGCCTCGATCCTGGGAAGAAACAGCAACCTACTTTGTTGACTTTCTGTTTGTGAGATATATAGTCAGCATTTCTAATGAATCTGCTCGAAGCGGCTGGAATATTATGATTTATAGCACCTTCCCACTCTCTATCATAGCATTTTATTAGATGGATGGGAAGCTGGTAGTAATGAGGTTAGGAATGAGAAAGCATCCATCAAGCCCTGCTACATCTTCTCAGGAAAGACAACACACTATCTCATATGTCACAGGCAGTGATCTAGGTCACGATGATATAAAATGCGTGATTAAAACCAAGCATTTGACACTAGATAATAGGCATCTAGTTAAAAAATAGCTCTAGTGTTCCCGACTTTTAATTAAACCCAACTCGTAAATATGCACTGTGGTAAATATACTGCAGAATGGGGCTTGCTTATATTCCACCACATAACAATTACCTCCAGAATGGGTGCTTTATTTCACTACATGGTGTTATTAGTCAGGCGATGGACTGAAATACAAATGTTAAGCCAGTGATGTCAGACAGGCAGGCCCCAGCAGCTCCATCCACTCGACTCCAGCTCACTCCTCCCACCTGCCCTTGTCCTGCCTTCTTCTCCAGTATCCTCTCACCCTGTCCACAAAGTTATCAATCTAAATAAAGCACGTTCAATCATTTCCAGCAATCTTTCTCAGTGCCTTTGATTACATCAGTAGTGACTGGAAGAGAGAAGATCTTTTAAATACATAACCTTGGCATTCAGTAAATCTGTCCTGTTAACAGGTTTATTCCTTGATAGGGGATTCATTTATGAGACAGATTTTAAAGTATCATATCTAGCACTAGAATACTAATGTAAAGTTAGACGGGAAAGGGTTAGGAACCAGGCTAATTGAGAAGTTTTCAAAACTGTGTTGGGTATTTGGAAATCTTAGAGTAGACTATGTGCAGAGCACAGGTGTGGGATCTAGATTTAATTGGCCATGTGATACTTGTCCTATGTTAGCTATGAAAATTTGTTGAATTTTCAAATTGAAAAATGAAGGAATTAAATAATTTTTCCTAATATCTCTTCTTTTCTGGTGGCTTATGAATCCATTCAGCTAGCATGCCTCAGACTTCAACAACAAATCTTTTGAAGATTTTGTTAAAATGAAAATTCTAATTCAACAGATCTCAGTGGGGCCTGAGATTCTATGTTTCTGGACAGGTTTCCAGAAGATACTAACACTGCTGATCCTCAGACCACAACTTGAGTAGTAAAGTATTAAAAGAGAGGGATCATTTGTCACTATTGCAAGGCTTAAATATTGGGTCTCCCCCCACCCCTCTCAAAGTAATTATCATTTTTGTAGTGCCCATCAGGAGAATGCCTAGCTTCTTTGAAAGGCATGGTAGTAGAACAACTATCTTTTGGCTTACAATATTCTTAAGATAATTCTTGAATATATGACTACCCTTGTGAAATTCAGCTTAATTCAGTTAATATTTCTTATGTCACAATCCGATTTAGTAACCTGTTTCTGTGATCAAACAATTCTGTCAGAGCAGTTCTTAGTCCTCTTAGATCCCACATGTTCATATTTAACTTCTCTCTTCCTCTGATCTGAAAGGGGATGAGGAACAGCTGATCACCTGTAGAAGTCATTTATCCTAAATTGGCACCAGCAGACTGTGTGCCTTAGAGCAAGAAAATTCTGTTAATAAATAAGAAGCTAACCCTGTCCCCCAAGACTTGTGTCTCCTCAGAGCTGGGGAGCAAAGGTTTCATATGCAGGACAGTCAAGCAGTTAAGCAGTCACAAACAGCTGAGGCTGGGAGACTATGAACTGCCTGTGTGCACGTGGGATAAAAAGAGTTTCCTCTTGCATGAAATTTAACTTATTATTTTATTTCCTTTTAATATGAAGATCAGACCTCTATTCTCCTTCTTTTATTTTCACTCAGTTTTGATGTGATTGCTGTAATTATGTGTCAGCTATTACCAAGCACATTCTAATTACTCCATTTATTGCTAGAATTACTGTTACTACATACTGCTTTGTTCATTAGTGATCTCTGAAGGGACTTCCTTGCACATGTCACACTTTAGAGACAGTCTGATTTTCCATGATGTGTGAAGCTCAAAAGCACTATTATTTTGAACAAATTCACAAGATTAACATGTGATTTTCAATAGGATTTTCTTGACTAATGTAGTGCAGCACTTTCCATTGCTGAACGTGATGTTGCTAGGAAAAATATCAATCTCATTATTTGACAAGAGTACAAAAAAAGAGGAACAGTTATGAATCAATATTTTTCTTTCAGCTCTTACAGATAGCACATGGTGCTTTAATTTTCAAATCACTAAATTTCATTATTGATTTTTGCTTTTTACCACATGGACTGTTAAACTTTCGGATTTTAAATCTGGCTTTCAGAATTGACATATAGTGATACCTTTTTTTTTTCTTTTGTCTCTCTCTCTCTCTCTCTCTCTCTCTCTCTCTCTCTCTCTTTTTTTTTTTTTTTGGTCCCAGGTATTAAACTCAGTGGTGCTTTACCACTGAACCATAATCCCCAGACCTTTCTATTTATTTATTTTTAAATTTTTGAGATTGTATCTCACTAAGTTGCTGAGGCAGGCTTTGAATTGTAATCTTCCTGCCTCAGCCTCCTGAACCTCTGGGTACACCGGCATATAGTATTATATTAAGCAGCGGGTCATTTAAATTTAACTTTTATTTATCTATAAAAAGATTTGAATAGAGTTATTTCTCAATGTTCTAATGATATTGTGAATTTAACATTTTGATTTTATATAATATGTCAGTAGACCAAAATGTTGAGAAAGCAAAGGCTACTAGATTTAACAAATTTTTAGTAGTTTTACATAATCTAGTCTTTTTATTGAAAATCAGTTCTATACCTTATCACTCATTAAAAATGTAGAAATACGACCTAATTTAACTGTATTAGTTTTATACTTTTTGTATATTCAGTTATTTCATTTTTTATGATATATTTTTCTGATTCTAAAATTTACCTCTTATTACCCAAATATCCTTTAAACTGACCAGAGAAATATAATTTCCTTTTGGAAACTAAAGGAAACATTTGTTTATGGAAATATTTTATAACCTACTAAGACACCCTGAATGCAAAGGAAGTGAACACTATTTAAAAATATTGTCTACAAATGTAATTGTACACACTTGCTTTGTACTTGTGATAAAATTTAAAAGGAACAGATTACGAAATAAAATGTTAACAGAATGACATTTTGGGATGAAGACTTTCCTGAGAGGCAGGGAGAATTAAATTAGAAGATAAGCAATATTAATTAAAAGAAATATAAAAAAATAAAGTATACCACTAGAATTAATATCTGTAGAAAATAAAATGAGAAGTTTGAAAAACAAATTTTAAGCTCAGCTAAAACACAAAGGAACCAGTTTAAAAGGCAAAGATATGTAATAGATGGTTATTGATAAGGATATCAGAATATAGATATGATACCTATAATAAATGAAATGGTTCTGACTAGTAAAAGCACTTAAAATAAAGGAACTCACTATAATCCAGAACAATGGGAATAAATTCAGTGAGAGAAACCTATTGTCATATTCTGAAAGAATGATTAAATTTAATTACAAGGACATCCTGCAAACATCTGATCTGAAATAATAAAAAAAATATGAACAATCAGATATCTTTCAGACTTTTCCTTTACAAAAGCATTAGTGATAGGAGACCATGAAATAATTGTGTATATAACATTTTAATCCAATAATTTGACATCAATCAAATTGTCAATTGTGAGGGAAATCAGCAAAGAATATCAGCTAGACAGTGGCTAAAAAAAAATTAGTCAATTGCATTTCCTAGGGAAAAATTAATCAAAGACATATAATAGCTTAAATATTAATTAAAACCTAAATATGGAGGGGAGGGGTCACAGCTTAAGAAACACTACCAGAAAATTTAAAACCAGGTAATTTTTTTTTTCCTGAACTCAGACTTCATCATAATCTACCACAATTTAAATTTGTGTGTGTGTGTGTGTGTGTGTGGGGGGGGGTTCTGGGGATAGAACCAGGGCTGTGCACATGTGAGGGAAGCACTGTACCACTCTGCTACCACCCCAGTCCCTAACAGAAGGTAAATTTAATATTAAATAACATTATTTGTTGTAAATAGAGTAACAAATAATATGAATATTCTAATTATTAAAAGAAAAGTATACAATGTGAAAATTTAGTCTAGAGGCTTAATTATACAAACTAAAACAAAATGGTGAGAAAATAGTTAAATAGGATTAATTTCCTCATTTCACATAGGGAAGTCATTGGCTCTTGATAATTAAAAAAATTGTTCAAATTTGGTAAAAATTGTTCAAAAACGATAAAACTGCAATGCTTAGAACAAATTTTGACTTTAAAAAGTCAAAAACTTGTAAGTCGTTAAAGATTTTAGAAATGTAATACATGTCAAGAAAACTTAAGGAACAGGAAGAATAAAACAAAATCACAATTGTTTACTCTTCAAGAAAATAGATATAACTATGTAAAATCTTGCTACCGGAAAATAACTGGGATTAAATAAACTGAGCTTCATACTCAGTTTAATATTATTATACGTGTAAGACAATCTCTTAAATATACTATGGTTAAGAAATAAGTAATGTTTATTTACTTTAATATTATTAGGTGATATTTTATTTTACATTAAATATTTATTGTAAAATAAAATCAGAAAGAAAAAGAATATTGTTGTGTGATGTTAATAGGAAAATGCAAAATAACAAAGTAGTTGATATTAAATTAATATTAAACAATGTAGATTTCAAGTTATTTGAATAAATAAGTGCAAGGCAAACAAACTTTAAACATTATTAGCTCACATTGAAAAAATGGTAAAACTGCAATTGAGTTTGTATATGTCATGAACCTTATTTGACAAATAATATGTAGCTTAAAATGAAATGAAAAAATATTAGAAATACAAGGAGATGATATAATTATGATGGCAACACAATGTTACCATATTATCTCTAGTTCTTGACAGATGAAATAGAAAAAAGTATAATTAAGAAAATAAAGGATGAACAAAAATTATTATTAAATAAGAATGTATCTAATTTTATGTAAATAAAATATTTTGGTTTGGCCTAAATGCTTTTGAAAAATTGATCATGAGTTATGTCACAAAGTCTCAATTAAGTCACTCAAATTATACCTTTTATAAGACTGTTGATCACCTGACCAAAATACAATGTAAATATTAACTAGCTCAATAACCAAGAATATAAACAAACAAAAGAAGAAATTTATACATGTAAGATAATCTCTTAATTATACTATGGTTAAGAAATAAATTAAAAATTAAATTACTGTTTCATTAGAAAATAATGAGAATGTGCCAAGTGAAGCTTCCTGGTAAATGATCCAAATTATAATACAGAAGTAAAGTATTTGCTTAAACTGTTTAGTTATAAAACAAATAGAGAAAAGGGGGTTATTAAATGCTTTAATATGTGGATAAGATAAACAAAATAGCAGAAGGAATTACCAAGAATAAACTTAAGAATTAAAGGCTATAAAAAATAAAGAAAATAAATTTAAGAACTGACTCTTTAGGAGAATTAGTGTATTCTCTTAAAAGAGAACATTGTATTTAAAAGATTATTAATATAAAGAGAAACTTTTATTAGTTATTCTCATTTCAAAATGTTGATAGTCTATAACCAACAGAATAAATACAAAGAGGCAGAAAAGCCCACAGGCACACAATTTGAAACTAAATGTATTTGATGTCTGAATTTTACATTCTCAAAACATTCTTCACTTGATTTTTATGATGCTCCACTCACTGAACTTCCTTCTTGTTTCCTGGGCACAGCTTTGTTTCTTCGAAGGTCACTTTTCCCTCTGTGAGGCCTCCACATATGGGAGTTCCTTACAGTTGATCCTTAGCTCGCCTCTCTCACAGCTATCACTAGCATTCACATATCTCTGCTTCACACATTCACACATTCCGGCCTTACAGTTCCACCTATATCTGTCCATTGAAATTTGTGTATCGGTTTAGTGTTCTTCTTGGGACTATGATGGTATTTCACCTTTAGCATATGCAAAATTGAACTTTTAATTGCCCTTCATCTTCATATGTGAGCCTAATCTCTTCTTATGCAGCTCAATAAATGGCAAAGGTTATGGCTTAATTTTAGAGGTCAGAAACATCAGTTTTATTGTTTCCCCCTCCTTTTTCCTCATAGACAAGTCCTGTTGCTTTCCCTTTCACTTTCTGTAACTCAATGCATCCTCTTCTCTCAAACCCTCTCCTGACCATGGTCCAAGCTGTAATGCTCCCTGTCCTGGATTACTGCCACAGTTTCCTTGTTACCTTCTCACTTCATTGTGTGTCCTTCTAATCTTTTCACTATAAAGTAGTGATGGATGGTCATTTTAAAAATAAGCACATATTCAAGGCTCTTTAATGGATTGCAAGTGAATGTAAAATGATATCAAGTCTACACACAATAACGGCAGGTTAACATTTACAATTTTATTTATAACTGCCCCAAAGTGGAAGCATCCAGGATATCTTTCAGTAGATGAATGAATAAACAAACTGTGGCATAATCTGGACAGTGAAGTCTTAATGATAAAAATAAACAAGGCATTAGGCCACAAAATGAAATGGAGAAATCCCAAATCCTTATTACCAAGTAAGAAGCCAGTCTGAAAAGACTGTCTATCCTGTGACTCTACCTATGTGACATTTTGTTAAAGGTAAAACTATGGAGACAATAAAATCATCAGTGGTTGACAGGGGTTGGGAGAATGGGTGGGTCGAGGGTAAAAGAGGTGAGAAAGTATGCATATAGGTGCAGCACAGGGATGTTAGAACAAAGTATTCTGTATGAAACTTCATGGTAGATATATGAAAGTAGATATTTGTCAAAACCCACAGAAGTGTACAACACAAAGAATGGACCCTAACATAAACTGTGGACTTCATTGTTAATTGCAATGTATCAATATTGGTTCATCAATTATACCAGGTGTAGTATAGTAATGCAAGATGTGATTATTGGTGGAAGTAATATGAGACAGTGGTGTTGTGGGGTGGAAAGATGGCAGAATTAATGAGAGTGGAGAAAATAAAAGTTATATGGAAACTTTCTGTACTTCCTGTTCAATTTTTCCAAGCCTAAAACTGCCAAAAAGTAAAATTTATTAGGTATTTTAAAAATTTTTAATATCTAAACTCTTTCCATGATACACAAAATGTTCCTTATGATTGTCCCATCCTTGGATATGAAGGACTGAAATATTTTCTGTTTTACATAAAGAACTTTGCAGACTCAGTTTCAATTTTCCTTTTTGTTTGGATTGCCAGTAACTAATTCTTTACAGAAACCATCAGGAAGTCACCTGAAGACATGTATGCTTCATTACACGCTGGCTTTCCAAAACCTCAAGCCCCCCTCCACATGAATCCTGTTTCAGCCACATTTTACTTCTTTCATGACCTCAAATACAGTAGTTTCTGTTCTTCACTGTAATGTTTTGGAATTTCTCCCCCTTCATTTTTTCTCAGAGCTGGTTTTTCTCAGCCATCCAAGTCTGGATTTAAATATCACCCAGTGGCAAGATAGTCCCAGGCCTCTCTACATAATTTTGGACCATGCTGAGTCCTGTAGCCTTACCTCAGTTATTTTCTATCACTGTATTTTTTTTCTCTTCATGGCACTTATCACAATTTGAAACTACTTTTTTGTTTGCTTATTTTTTTTAATCATTATTCTGCCACACTAGATTGTGAGTTCTAAGGGGACTATAACCATATGTTTTGTTCATTGGTAATCACCCAGTATCCTGAGCAGTGCCAGGCAGAGAGTAGAGCAACAATGGGGCAATTGATGGAAAAAAAATGATTCTAATATAAGACATGGAAGAGATAAAATACTGAAAGTGAAGGTCAAGGATAGTTCTTTCATGCTAACTCAGCAGAAGAACAAAATGAATGATTTTCTCCAAAAATAGGAATTTCTAAAAATAATTCAAGAAGGAAGAAATTTAAATATTCATGAAACAAATTCAGAATATTGTTGAAGAACTGATGCTGAAGAAGATAACAGGTTCAGAATATTTTAAGTGTTCCAGGTGCAGTGATGCCTGTAATCCTGGTGGCTCAGGAGGCAGAGGCAGGCAGATTGAGGGTTCAAAGCTACCTTCATCAACTCAGCGAGGCCCTAAGGAACTTAGTGAGACCCTGTGTCAAAAATAAAAAATAAAAATGAGTTGGGGATGTTTCTCAGTGGTTAAGTGCTGCTGGGTTCAATCCCTGGTACCAAAAAAATAAAATATTTTAAGGGTAATTTCTCCAAACCTTCAAGAGAAAAAGCAATTTCCATATTATTTAAAACATTATTGAGCATAGTAGAAGATGAATTGATCCCATATTTATTTTATGAATTGCAAATATAGCCAGTTCATGTAAGAATAAAGAGTCAAAAGTTCTAAATAAATAATAAAAATTCAAATATAGACCATATTAAAACAATATACTATAAACATTTTATTAAGCTTAGAAAAAGATAGACTGAAGCCCAATTCATTTTCTGAATTGCAAAAATGGCTATCTTTCTTAAGAATAAAAATTTAATGATCAAAATAAACAATATCAATACAAATATAACACATTAAAATACTGGTATACTGTGAACATTGCCTTTTTCACAGACAGGCAAAAAAAATTTAAAGTAGAGGATTTATTAAAACAATTCATCATATTAAAAGATCAAGAAAATGGAAAAATTATGTGATTATCTCAGTTAATGCCAAAAAGGCATTTGGAGGAATTCATTGTCGATATATGAAAAAAACTTTTTGTGAGGGAGGAATAGTAGGATATATTTTTATTATGAAGAAAACTATTCTAAACTCCAAGCAAATATTTTTAAAATTAAAGAATGTAGAATAATATTTAAGAGTACATTTTACCTCCGTAAGTTTCAATTTCCTTGTCTATAAAATAGAAATAAGTAATGGAATCTACTTTATAGAGTTGTGGAGAAGATTAACCATATAATTTTTATAAATAGCTTTTTTCATAGGACATGGTAATAAAAATTAGTTTGTTTCTCCCCTTTATTACTAAAATGTTAAGGATAGTCTTATTTTGAATGATAAATATGCAGGTGCTTATGACAACTTCAAATGAAAGGAAAGGACTGAAGCAAGATAGTCAAAAGAAATTGTGATATTGGACATTGGGTTGTGAAAGTCCAAAGGAATGAAGCAAAGGAGGAAATGTGGATTTAGAGACTTTCCCTAGGCTCAGCATTTCAGGAACTCATACACCCTTGGAAATGCTGATACCAGTGGACTAGAGGGAAATAGCTGCCTGAGAGTTACTCCAGACAGCCCAAAGAACAGAATCTGTCTGGCTTACCTAATGAAGCTGAAATAACTCCTCACCCGACCACAAAATCATGTTGCCTGTACCTGGAGACCTTGCTGATGGTAATTGGGTTACGGTTTGAGGGTATGTTGTGTCATTTCGATGCTTTAAAATTTAATACTCCATCAGATTCAGTTTCCTAGGGAAGATGTTTTTTGATACACTAGAAAGCTGGGAAACACAAAGACCACTGGGATACCTAATAATGTAAGGAAGAGATTGGTTTCCATTCTAAAATCCTTAGGTTTGAGCCTGACTTAGGGAATGTTGAGTTGGGGGTGGCAAAGTATTGATACCTCTATGAACAAATATTAATATATATCTATATTGCTGTTTAATTTGCCTCAGAATATCTAGTGAATGAAATAATGTAAGAAAAGAGAATCTGTAAGAATACTAGAAATATAATTATTTTAAAATTGTAGGATTGTTTGTTTAGAAAAACAAAAAGACGGGCTGGGGACATGGCTCAGGCGGTGGCGCGCTCGCCTGGCGTGCCTGCGGCCCGGGTTCGATCCTCAGCACCACATACAAAAACAAAGATGTTCTGTCCGCCGAGAACTAAGAAAAAAAAAATATTAAAATTCTCTCTCTCTCTCTCTCTCTCTCTCTCTCTCTCTCTCTCTGTCCCACTCTCTCTTAAAAAAAAAAAAAAAAGACTGTAAAGGCCCAAAAATTAATGATAGAAATGGAGTATAATAAGGAGACTTCTCACAAAACATATACACATAAATTCACATAGTTCTTAAAAATCAGCAATAACTGTCTAGAAAATAAAAAGGGAAAATTTTATTCAGAATAAAAACATGATTTTAAACTTAAAACAAAATCTTGAAAAATCTATCTAAACTTATACAAAACATTCAGTGAGAGACAAAAGAAGAATTAAACAGTTATCTACACTATTCTCAGATAAAACAAATAAATATTTAGAGAAGTTAGAGTTCCCCAAATTCATCATATATTAAGTACTGAAAGATTGCACTGCATTTTTAGTTTGCTTGATGGGATGGTTTTGAAGTTATCAAATCCAACCTGCTACAGATACAGATATAGATATGGATAGAATAAGGGGAATAATATTTGTATGACCAAATACTAAAATGAATGATAAATCTACAACAATAAAAACAGTGTAAAACATTATTGAGAATAGTAGAAGATGACTTGATCCCATATTTATTTTATGAATGTATTACAGATAAGTCTATGAAACAATAAAAATCTAGAAGTAGACCCAAATATATATTAACAATTGAAGAAAAAGAGATTACATCAAGAATTATGCTGGAAATTTTGGCTAATTAATAAGGAAAACAAAAAATCAAGCCATACCTTATATTATATAGTGAAATAACGTTTCAATTTTAGACCATCTATACATTTAATTATAAAATTATAAATTAATATGTATCTGAAAGACATGGAAATAGTTTCTAAACTTAAAACAAGTCTTTATATTTTTATATAAATTATATATTTTATATAAAATTAAATCATAAAAGACTGGTGCATTTGAATCTGTGATGGAAATTTTCTTCACCGAAATTCACTATAAACAAAGTACAAGGACCTGGCATAACTTTTCCCCAGAGAGACATCTATCTATTAAGGTGATTAAAGTTAGCAAAGGCAATTACTCAGAGTCTCTAGAGATGGATCAGAGGGCTTACCTACTATACAATGAGGGACATTTATTCAACAGGATCTAAGGAGTCTTTCATGAGGATGTGGCATTTAATCTAGGGTTTGTTTCTATCCCTTCACAATTGTGTGCTCCAGGAAAACTATTCCAGCAGTCTAAGCAGTTGAATGGCAGATCCCATTTTCTCAGCTTCCTTGAATAGATTATTCCTGATGGATATGGCAGTTTGTAAACATTGGCAAATGGCATTTTCCACAGCCCTGTGCTGTAGAAGACTATGTGAATAGGAACCAGCTATACCATTTCCGTATTCCCAACTCCTGCTAGGAAGAGAATATCTGGGTGAGGAAGCTGCTGAAGAACGCAGGCTCCTGATTCTGCACAGCTCTGTCAAAAAGAGCTGTTCCAGTGGGCTTGGCAACAAAGTGTCAGATCCCATCTTTACCAACATCCTGGGGCATAAAATCTATTCTGGTTAGATTCAGCAGCTGGTGAAGTTTGAATATTATGTGCTCCCTTATTCTGGGCTGCAGAAAGTCCATACTAGGAAGCAGCAACAACTAAGTTGCAGAGATCCACCCCCACCATATCACCCCAACCCCCATTCTCATACTCACAAACAATTCCTCCTCCATAGTGAGAATTCAGATACAGCAGCCATTGAGTTCAGCATCCTTTCTCAAATCCTGTGTTAGAATTAAGTTTCTGTTCAAAAAAGAGGTAGGGTCTGAAAAAGCCTATATGACTAGTAGTGCCCTTTCTCTGCTAAAGACCTCAAAGACTATGGAACAATTTATATATCAAGGTATTGTTGAAAATAATAGTTAATAATGAAATATCACAGCTTGGTGTGAAAAAAAAATAAAGGCAGATCTGGAAGAAGCTTAGTAAGGAGATCAGTGAAAAAGAAAGTCAAAGACACTCTTGATAAAATTATATTTATACCTTGTAGTGATGAAGACTGTGTACATGCCTAAGACTGTCAACACTGAGGAGCAATAAGAACGAGAACTACTAAGCTACTAAGCTATGGTGGTATGAAAATGATTTGGGTTTCCCCCAGGGTTCACTGTGTTTGAAGGTTTGGTCCGTAAGGTGGCGCTGTTGGGAAGTTGTAGGACTTTAGGAAGGTGTGCTCTAATGGTAGGTCCTTAGGCCATTGTGGGAAAACTCATGGAAGTAGTTCTCATAGGACTCCATGGTAGTTCTTTAGAGAGCACTATTATACAATATTAAGTTTGGATCCACTTAGCTCTGTTTCCTGACTCAAGGTGTACTCCAACATGCACATCCACCATTGCCATGCACCATTCTCCAACAAGTTCTCACCAGAACTAACAGAAGCAGGAGCCATGCCCTTGAACCTCAAAAAGTATAAGCTAAATTTCCTTCTCTTCATAAGTGTCCTGTTTAAGGTATTTTATTATAGTGATGAAGAGTTGACTTACACAAAGTCCTACAGGGAAAACTCATTCACTTCCTAAACTATGAAAGCAATCTCTCAGCCACATATAGACCTAAGAGTAAAAGGTGAAAACCTCACTGGTAAAGGGCATTTATGGGGATCTCTGATCACTTAGCGGCAGCCTGTAAACATTGTAGAAGACTATGTGAATAGGAACATTGCAAATCCCATGTTCCATAGCTCTGTGTTGTAGAAGCTACATGGGTGAGTGACGACTGTCCCTATTCACTCATTCCCAACTCATGCTTTGTAGAGAATATCTAGGTGACCATTTAGGGCTCAGACCTTTGGACTCATAAGAAGTTAGACCAAAAGATTAAAATCAGAAAACAATATATTTTCAGCAGGAACATCAGAGGCTGCATTATTTGGGAGAGATAGACTTTATTGAATTAGTTCAGCCTAAACATTCAATGAATAATAAAGGAAGAAACAAACATCAAGAAAAGCCTTGGCTAAGTTGGAGGAGAGGGATAATCTGTATCCAGAGTAGCTGTAATGTCTATATTATGAAAATTGTTCAGCTTTTAACAATAGCCAAAATATGAGACATCCAAAGAAATAGGAAAGCATGAAAAATATACTCAGCAGAAAAATGCAGCCAGTAGAAACTGCCATTTAAGAAAGCCTAGATATTGGGATTAGCAGACAGAAATTTCAGACAGCTATTATTAATAAGTTCTAAAAACTAAAATAAACTCTAGTTAAAAATTAAAGGAAGTTATAGTATCTCATAAAATAAAGAATGTAAATATAAATATAGATTTAAATGTAAATATAGATTTAAAATATCTATATAACTTTGTATTTAAAATAATTTCATATAATAATATATATTTTTAAAAATTATAATTAACAAATTATGTATGCACATACATACACATACATATACATAGTTATGAACCAAATAGAAATCCTGGAATTAGAAAATGCAATAACTGAAGAATTTTACTTCAAGGACTTAGCCATGTATTTAAGCTGGTAGAAGAATCAACAAGCTTGAGAATAGATAGGTAGTGTATAATTTGAATCACAGAGAGAAGCAAAGAATGAAAAAAAAATGAGCAGAGCCTCAGAGAACTGAGACACCATGAAGTGCAACATCATATACACAGTGGCAATGGTAGAAAGAAAGGAAAAAGAGATGGTTCAGGAAAAGTGTTTAAAGAAGTAATAGCTGACAACTTCCCCAATTTGATGAAAAACAATCTATACAGAAGATCCACATCTAGATTTAGTATAGTAAAAACGTTGCAAAATAAACAGAGAAAAACACAAAGATCAGCAAAAGGGATTCATCATGTAAAAGGGAATCTCAGAAAGAAAAGCAGTTCACTTCTCTTAAAGAAGATGAAACCCTGAAACTAATAGGATGATATATTGAAAATACTGAAAAAAAATCTCAGCCAATACTTTTGTACCCAACAAAACTATATTTCAATAAAGAAGCAGAAATAAAGATACACCCAGATATATAAAAACAGAGAATTTGTTGCTGGCAGATTTACCTTATAAGAAAAAAGTCCCTGAGGCTTTACCACATTAAGAAAATAATGAGCACTGATAAAGATAGTTAATTAATTGTAAGAGACAATATGATTCAATATTTCTACTTTTTTGCTTGATATAAAAGCAAGTTCATAAAACATGCATAATATTGTGTATTGGTCTGTAACTATGAAAATGTAATATATTTGACAATAACAACAAAAAAGGTGGTGTCAGCAAAGCTATATTGGATCTGGTAAATTAAATTCATAGAATTAAAATGAGAACCAGAAATGGTAAACAAGAAACTCCAATAATACATACTATGTCACTTTCTCATATCTCATATCTTGAGTTTATATTTTATGTACTTGTAGATTTTCAGTTTTTGAACAATAAAGACATTCTATAAGCATAATATATTGTTGAGTTTGTAATAATATTACATAGAACAATAATAACATAAAATTAGAGGAGGAAATACAGCTATATAAGAGTAAAGTTTCTGTTTCATTGAAATTGAGTTACTATGAATCTAAAATGGATTCCTATAAAATATATATAGTATAAACTAAGAGCAGTCACTAACTATATACAGTTTACAAATCATTGAAGGAATTAAAGTGATTTAAAAGTGATCATACATAGCATTTGAAGAACAAACAAAAATGAGGAACTGTTTGGATAAAATAAAAAATATTTTAAAAAGAATTTATATTTAAAAGTACAGTGCACTTTTGAGCAGGGGTTGTAGCTCAGTGGTAGAGCACTTGCCTTGCATGTGTGAAGCCCTGGGTTCAATCCTCAACACCACAACAAAAATAAATAAAAACAAAGATGTTATGTCCGTCTACAACTAAAAATATTTTTCTTAAAAAAATACAGTACACTTTTTATAGTAGAAAAAGGAGAAAAGGATTAAAACAACCTATTTTGGTGCAAGTGAAACCAATAGTGAGATGCCATTTTTCATATATGAAATTGGAAAATTTTAAAAATATGTAATACTTATTGATAGAGAATGAAAAATGTGATCTTTCACTGCAAATGGGAATTTAGGTTGATATAAGTATTTTGGATGCCAACCTGAAAACCCATCTTAGCTTATTAAAATGTTTATATATTTTGGTTATTAACTCTACTTTTACAATTTTTTTTTAGAAAACATTCAGATATATAGGTGAACAACCATCATTTATTATTAAAATAAATGCTTAACAAATTACTAATTGCTAGATAAGTTATGTTATATCCATGAACTAAAATAATATACATTTATTAAGTACATATTACAAAAGTATTTTAATTACATTTTATTATATAAAATAGAAAGTGAAAGTATCCCCATAGAAAAATATAGTAAAATATTATGCCTCAAACATCTGTAGCTGTTAACTCTAGATCTTAGATATATATGGGTGGTTTTGAGTTTATATTTTATGTACTTGTAGATTTCTAGTTTTAGAACAATAATCATATATAATCTTATGTTATAACTCTCATTCATATTATTGCTCTCTTGGCATTCATCTTTTTGCTATGCTACAAGCTTGTCACCTTTGAGCTACATGTTTT
The DNA here is from genome assembly GCF_964194105.1 of Spermophilus citellus. NCBI lineage: Eukaryota > Metazoa > Chordata > Mammalia > Rodentia > Sciuridae > Spermophilus > Spermophilus citellus. The sequence goes on from NC_138183.1 coordinate 86,255,890, forward strand.
GAGGCAGTCTGCATCCAGTTCCCTTTTTTTGTTTTAGATAGGTAAGTTGCTATGTTTTGAATCATTTGACTTCCTTATTTTGGTTTTAGGGATGGTGAATTGCTGAGTTTAACCTTGAAGTCTTTCATGTAAATGAATACAATTTTGTTTTGGCAAATCAACCTAGGTAATTGTCTGGACCTAAATAAAGTCTTTAGTCAAAAGGTCCCTCCTTTCTCTTGCTGCCCCTTGGTGGTTGCTTGACCATGTGTGTCCCAGACATCCCCCTCCTACCTCTCATTCATACTTTGAGACATGCTTCCCATTTCTGACCAGGAAACTGTAAATAATGAACATAATCTTTGCACCCTTCACTGTGCCCCAAGCCTAGTTTAAATACCTTTTTAACAAAAAAGACTTACAATCAGAAAATTAATAAACATTGTTTTGAAAGATAAATAAAAATAAAAGATGGGGTATAATAAACTTTTAAAATGTATTAGAACTGCAAAAACTGTAATAAAAATACTAACTTTCCCCCCTAGCATCCAAAATAATTATTCTTACTGAATTTTCTTTTATCAATGTAAGAAAGCATAAAGAAGGAAAATAAAGTCAAGGAAAATCAATGTTGAAAGAAATAAAATTTATTTCAGCTTTTTCTCAGGGGATATTTTGTGATTATTGTGAATGAAGGAATACAGATAATTTATTTAGTAAGAAAAAACTTATGATATGAAAAATAGTATTCGAATCAGACAAAAACTTGCAATTATAATGTTAAAGATGTATTTGTGTTTGCCCATTTGTTTGAGACATAACTGCAATAAAGAGAATATGCAGAAAGCCCAGGACAATGAAGTAAAATTCTTTACCTAAACCAGGGCTTATCAAACTCTAATGAAGATAGGCACGTCTGAGGAATGTTATAAAAAGTAGATTCTGATGCAATAATTCTGGAAGGCATTTGATGCTGCTCCCAGGTGATTCTTATTCTTCAGATCTGTGGACCATCCTCCGAGTAACCAAAACTATACAATGGAGCCTGGTATGATTAGTTCTTGCCAAATTGAGACTCAAATTTTAGATTTTTAGTGTAGGAATAATGGTGAAATTATTATTTTTTTCATTCAAATTTATTAAATTTAAAGTCTTACATAACAGTATTCAGTCCTCTACATAATTGTTTTGTGAAAACATTGTTTGTTCATTTTTCTAAGTGACCAAAAAGGGTTTGTCCTTCTTATGTGTTATTATTAAAATAATAACAACAAATAAATCAATTGTTGGTAAGCAATTTTGATGTAGTCAAGTTGTCATTTTTTTAGTATCCTTTGTGAAGGTAACTTGTTCATCCCAAATGCTAAAATAAGTGAAACAATTAAAAGTTAGTTTGGTCCTGTTTCAATGGGTTAGGAATATTTACGTGGAAAGAATAAGTAAATTCTTCATGAGAGTGCAAATTACTTTTCTGATGCCACAATGATCCTCTTATCAAGAGTAATTTATTTTCTTGGATTGTATTATCCAACTTTTTTTCAAAGGAATAAATCATTTTCTTTTATTACTATGATAATATGCAGGCAACCATGACCACTGTTGAATGCTCTCTCAGCCACATCTTTTATACTGTGCCAATTAAGAAGATGGGGAACGTTGGCAGGGGGATTTAAATGTTGCATCTAACAACAGGACAGCATTCATAGTGAAGTGGACTGTAGAGTCAGCACTGGGTTTGAGCCCAGTTGCTGTTGGGGGACTTAAATATACAGTCTTCCAAATGAGAGCAGGTGGTGTCAAAGGAGCTATACTAGTGTTCAAGATATATCTTAAAATAGCTTTAAGCTTCTCCATGACCTCATTTTGCCAGGCTGGCTTGCTTATGAGTATGTTTTTGGGTGGTGTTAATGTTCCAGTGTTAGCCATTATAATTTATGGACTGACATAGCATCATTAACACTGAGCATGGATTGTACTCAGTAGCCAAGGCATAACTTTTTCCCTTCCATGTTTCCTGCAGCTGGCCTGTGTTTTGTAACCAGGGCACCAACTCCGCAGCCAGTTGGTAACTTTAGAAGTTTGATTGGGTATGCAGTTGGCATCACACACATGTTTCATCAAGAATAATATTAGAATATACATGACAGTGTCAAGATTTCATCCAGAATTAGTTGTAGCACAAGTTGAAACCATATAACTAAACATAAAATAAGACTTGGTTTAAGAAAAACATTTTATGTAAGGTAAAATGTGACTGTTTAGCCTTCAAATAGGTGAGAAATTTAATAATTACTAAAATTAAATTTTTATTAAAAAATCATGTTAAATGGTGTGTTTGTAAAGACTAATGATGTTATAAGATTTATAATGAAAAATAGTAACTCTTGACTTCTTCTTCCCTCATACCTGCTTCCAGAAGCAACTATGTTTGATTCTTTTAGAGGCTTCTTCTGGTATTTTCTGTTATGACTTTGATCTGTGATATCCCTCAAAAATTCATGTATCCAAGGCAATGCAGCAATGTCTGGAGGTGGGGCTTTTAGGAAAAAATTTGAATGAACTACTGGATGGTAACTGCAGGTTGGTGGGGCATCGTTGGAGGAAGTAGGTCATCAGGAGCATGCCCTTGGGGACTATATCTTGTTCTTGGCCCCTCTCTTTTTCTTTGTTCTTACTAGATGCCATGAGCTTAGCAGCTTCCCTCTGCTACCCGCTTCCACCATGATGTTCTGTCTTGCCTCAGGCCCAAGTAATGGAGCCAGCTGATCATGGAGTGCAACCATGAGCAAAAATAAATTTCTCCTCATTTTAGTTGTTTATGTTGGATATTGTGGTCACAGGATGAAAAGCTGATTAACATAGCTCCCATATTTCTATACAACATAGTTTTACTTGTGGTTCTTGATCATTCAGTTTTAGAAATTATATATTAGACTTTTATTATGAAAAATGAAGATTTAACTCTCTTAAACTCCTTTCTTCCCTTTTCATGCTCTTTGTCATAATTTTTGGAAATCAGTATTACATATTTTTTTCATTATTATAATTTGTTCTCAATTTAGGAGTAGTCATTCTTAATGAATATAATGAATATTTTTAAAGAAATGATAGTAATTTAGGTTAAGGGACTTGATGCCATTATGGATATTCCTTAATACTACTGGAGAGAGGGGGGGGTGGGGAGGGAAAGAGAGGAGAGGAGAGGAGAGAGGGAGGATATGAATAATACGGAACATAAAAGAAACAAGCTGCTTCCTGGGCTTGAATGGAACACAGCAATTAAAACATGTGCTCACAACGATGCAGTGGTGCTAGGGGTTGGGAAAATGGAGAAAATATGGGTTAATTAGTAAGAACACTGTGGAGGAGATTGTACAGGCTTTTGGGAGGAATTTTGAAAGCTTATAAGAGCATATTTTGGTTTCTATATAGATTGGGGGCACAAGTGATATTTAGTGGGTCTAGTCCATGGTTTCAAGACATTGTATAATGCATGGCCAAACAAAATTTTATCTGTATTTGCCCCACATGATTTTACAATGTCCTGCTGAATTCTTGTAAAAGGTACTTTCACATAGGTAAAAAAATTCATAAATATCTGAATCTAGAACCTGTCTGCCTTTTATAAAAAATGGGAGTTCATAACCCACTTGAATCAAATGTATGGAAGATGATATGTCATGAGCTTTGTAATGTTTTGAACAACCAATAAAAAAAATATAATATTGGGGCTGGAGATGTGGCTCAAGCGGTAGCGCGCTCGCCTGGCATGCGTGCGACCTGGGTTTGATCCTCAGCACCACATACCAACAAAGATGTTGTGTCCGCCGAGAACTAAAAAATAAATATTAAAAAATTCTCTCTCTCTCTCTCTCTCTCTCTCTCTCTCTCTCTCTCTCTCTCTCTCTCCTCTCTCACTCTCTCTTTAAAAAAAAAAAATAAAATAAAATATTTTACTTGAAATTATTAAAAAAAAAAACTCTCAGTATATCTAGCACTGTTGCAATATATGCTGAATATTTTTAGGAATTCAACTATCAGGATTGCCCTTTTTTTTGTCTGGGCCTTTATTAAAACTTGGAACATTGGGCTGGGGATGTGGCTCAAGTGGTAGTGCGCTCGCCTGGCATGTGTGTGGCCCGGGTTCGATCCTCAGCACCACATACAAAGAAAGATGTTGTGTCCGCTGAAAACTAAAAAAAAATAAATATTAAAATTCTCTCTCTCTCTCTTTAAAAAAAAATTAAAAACAGACTTGGAACACTGTTTAGAAAGTCATATTCCCCTAAAACACCATCATTTGTGCTATTTGAGTTATATTATGTATCAATCTGCATTTATTGTTGCTATATTCATGTAGAGTATCCATTAAGATGCAGTACTCACTACTTTATCATATCTGTTAATGTAATGAGCAGTCATGTCTACATTGGAATATATTCCATTAAAAGTTGCTTTCCTTTTTTTTCTATTATATTTCAGTTAAGATATATCAGGATCCTTGTGATTACATTGAGTCCATCTAGATAATTGAAGATAATCTCCCCAAGAACTTTAAAATAATAATATATTCCAAGTTCCTTTTGAGTGTGTAAGATATTACATTCACAGGTTACAGAGGTTAGAATGCGGATATTCTTATGGGACTATTATTTTGTTTACCACTTTATCTAAAAAATGAGACTGATTATTAAGAAGCGCTGTGTGCTTCATTGAGAGACAAATACTGGCTTCTATAGGCTCTGTGTCTCAGGCTGATAATTTCTGTTATAGAGGAATTGTCTTTTGGGGAGAATTAAGGAGTTTTCAGATTCCTCTAAATGTCAGAATTCTTGGAGTCAGACAATTGCAAAAGAGATGGAGGAGGTGAGAGAGGTTCTCACCATTCAATATGTATGATTTTACTTTTTCAGCCTCTTTTCAGTGCAGGTTGCCATTCCCACCCTCAGTTGTGTCTGGAGTCCCCATGTTTTCTATGACTAAAGTTTCCTAAAGGCCATTAAGGATCTTCTCACTAGCAGAGAAGAAAAGAAGATTGGAAAATGGAGGTCTAATGGATTCTGAGGCAGGCTATCACCCACTCTGCTTTCAGAAATATCTGATGCCCAACCTTCAGATGTAATCAGAGTTCCTGAATTTCTCTGGGATTCTGCAGTATATATCTGGTTTTTAAAAATTATTATTATAACTATTAACAAGCTTCACTTTGAAATTTCTGTACATGCATATATAATGTTTTGATCATGTCCACTGTCCCTTCTCTTACACTCTTCTTTTCAAACTCTCAGACTCTTCTCTTCTTCCGAGACCCTAACAAGCCTTCTTCTACTCTCAGATAATTTTTTTTGTTTCCACATATGAGAGAAAACATGTAATAGTTGTTTTTCTGTGTCTGGATTATTTTGCTTAACATAATATCTTCTAGTTCCATTTATTTTTACTGAAGATGACAAAATTTTTGGTGTGTATATATCATATTTTATTTTTCCATTCATCTATTGATGATAACCTAGGCTGACATTGTATCTTGGTTATTGTGAATATTGTTGCAATAAACATGTACATGAAGGTACGTGTATGCATGTGATAGCTTCATTTCATTCAGAGATATATCCAGGAATGGTATATTTGGATCAAATGGTAGTTTTATTTTTAGTTTTTAGATCAGTTTTCATACTGTTTTTCATAGTTGTTGTACTAATTTACAATCCTATCGACAGAGTGAAAGGGTTTCGTTTTCTCTATAACCTCACCAACATTTGTTATTTTTTAAAATTTGTTTAGTAATAGCCATTTTAAATGGGCTGAGATAGACTCTCAATGTAGTTTTTATGGTTTTATAATTTCAGTTGCATTTCCCTGATGACTAAAGATATTGAGCATTATTCATATGCTTATTGGCCATTTATATAACTTCTTTTAGGAAATGTGTATTTAGATCACTTGTCCATCTATTGAATGGATTACTTTTTAAAGTTTTTTGAGTTCTATAAGAATTCTGAATATAAATCCTTTGTCAGATGAATAGCTGGCAAAGATTTTTCTCACATTCTATAGGTTATTCCTTGCTTATGTTGATTGTTTCCTTTGCTATGCAGAAGTTTTTAAATTTGATATAAAACCCTTTTTTTAATTCTTGTTTTTGTTTCCTGAGCTATTGAATTACTAGGGAGGAAATTGTGTTTTCCCCATGTTTTCTTCTAGTACTTTCAAAGTTTCAGGGCTTACCTTAAGGTATTTTATCCATTTTGAGTTAACTTTTGTGCAGGGTGTGAGATAGTGCCCAAGTATCAATCTTATACATGTGGCTTTCCAGTTTTTCCAGCACCATTTGTTGAAGAGGTTGTTCTTTCTCCAGTGTATGTTTGGACTTATGCTTATTTTTTTGTATGCCAAGATGTGTGGACTTATTTCTGTGTCTTCTATTCTGCTCCACTTTTCTCCTTTTATACCAATACCATGCCGTTTTTGGAACCATGTTGCTGAAATATGTTTTAAAGTCAGGTATTATGAAGTTTCCCTCACTGCTCTTTTGTCTCAGGATTGATTTGGCTATTTGTGGTGTTTCATACTTCCACATGAATCTTAGGGTTGTTTTTCCAGGGCTGTATTTCTTTTTCTTTTTATTTTTAAAAAAATATTATTTAGTCGTTGATGGACCTTTATTTTTATTTATTTATATGCAGTGGTGAGAATCGAATCCAGTGCCTCACACATGCTAGGATAGCATGCTACCGCTGACCCACAACCCCAGTCCCAAGGGCTGTATTTCTTGTTGGTATTTTGATGGGAATTGCATTGAATCTATAAATTGCTTTCAATATTTTGGCCATTTTAATAATATTGATTCTTAGAATTCATGAACATGGGAAGTCCTTTTCACCTTTTTGTATCTTATTCAATTTCTTTCTTCTGTATTTTGTATTTTATTGTAGCAATTTTTAACATCATTAGTTATATTTATTCCTGGGTATCTTTTTTGTGACTATTATAAATTTGATTGCATTCTTGATTTCTTTCTCAGTAAATTTATTATTAGTGTATAGAAAAATCAATTGATATTTTTAAGTTGATTTTGTATTATTTATTTTCCTGAACTTGTTTATTAGTTCTAAGTCTTTTGGTGGAGTATTTAGGATTTTCTATGTATATAATCATATCATCTCCACATAGACATAATTTAACCTGCTTTTTTCTTTTTTTTCTGTTTTTATATTAGTTGTTCAAAATATTACATAGTTCTTGACATATCATATTTCATACATTTGATTCAAGTGGGTTATGAATTCCCATTTTTATCCCGTATATAGATTGCAGAATTACATCGGTTACACATCCACTGTTTTACATATTGCCATACTAGTGTATGTTGTATTCTGCTGTCTTTCATATCCTCTACCTTCCCCTCCCCTCCCTTCCCATCTTCTCTCTCTACCCCATCTACTGTAATTCATTTCTCCCCCTAGTTTTTTCCCTTTCCCCTCACTTCCTCTTATATGTAATTTTGTATAACAATGAGGGTCTCCTTCCATTTCCATGCAATTTCCCTTCTCTCTCCCTTTTTCTCCCACCTCTCGTCCCTGTTTAATGTTAATCTTCTTCTCATGCTCTTCCTCCCTGCTCTGTTCTTAGCTGTTCTCCTTATATCAAAGAAGACATTTAGCATTTGTTTTTTAGGGATTGGCTAGCTTCACTTAGCATAATCTGCTCTAATGCCATCCATTTCCCTGCAAATTCCATGATTTTGTCATTTTTTAGTGCAGAGTAATACTCCATTGTGTATAAATGCTACATTTTTTTTATCCATTCATCTATTGAAGGGCATCTAGGTTGGTTCCACAATCTAGCTATTGTGAATTATGCTGCTATGAACATCGATGTAGCAGTATCCCTATAGTATGCTCTTTTAAGGTCTTTAGGGAATAGTCCGAGAAGGGGAATAGCTGGGTCAAATGGTGGTTCCATTCCCAGCTTTCCAAGGAATCTCCATACTGCTTTCCAAATTGGCCGCACCAATTTGCAGTCCCACCAACAATGTACAAGTGTGCCCTTTTCCCCACATCCTCTCCAGCACTTGTTGTTGTTTGACTTCATAATGGCTGCCAATCTTACTGGAGTGAGATAGTATCTTAGGGTGGTTTTGATTTGCATTTCTCTGACTGCTAGAGATGGTTAGCATTTTTTCATGTACTTGTTGATTGTTTTTGTATGTCCTCCTCTGAGAAGTGTCTGTTCAGGTCCTTGGCCCATTTATTGATTGGGTTATTTGTTATCTTATTGTTTAATTTTTTGAGTTCTTTGTATACTCTGGATATTAGGGCTCTATCTGAAGTGTGAGGAGTAAAAATTTGTTCCCATGATGTAGGCTCCCTATTTACCTCTCTTATTGTTTCTCTTGCTGAGAAAAAAACTATTTAGTTTAAGTAAGTCCCATTTGTTGATTCTTGTTATTAACTCTTGTGCTATGGGTGTCCTATTGAGGAATTTGGAGCCTGACCCCACAATATGTAGATTGGAGCCAACTTTTTCTTCTATCAGACGCAGAGTCTCTGATTTGATATCAAGCTCCTTGATCCATTTTGAGTTAACTTTTGTGCATGGCTAGAGAAAGGGATTCAGTTTCATTTTGTTGCATATGGATTTCCAGTTTTCCCAGCACCATTTGTTGAAGATGTTATCCTTCCTCCATTGCAAGCTTTTAGCCCCTTTGTCAAATATAAATTAGTTGTAATTTTGTGGATTGGTCTCTGTGTCCTCTATTCTGTTCCATTGGTCCACCTGCCTGTTTTGGTACCAGTACCATGCTGGTTTTGTTACTATTGCTCTATAGTATATTTTGAAGTCTGGTATCGCTATATCGCCTGATTCGCTCTTCCTGCTTAGAATTGCTTTTGCTATTCTGGGTCTTTTATTTTTCAGTATTAATTTCATGATTGCTTTATCTATTTCTACAAGAAATGCCATTGGGATTTTGATTGTCATTGCATTAAACCTATGGAGAACTTTTGGTAATATCGCCACTTTGATGATGTTAGTTCTGCCTATCCATGAACAGGCTATATTTTTCCATCTTCTAAGATCTTCTTCTATTTCTCTCTTTAGGGTTCTGTAATTTTCATTGTATAAGTCTTCTTTTCCTATTTTTATGCCTTTAATTTCTTTCCTCTGTCTAATTGCTCTGGCCAGTGTTTCGAGAACTATGTTTTTGAGAGGGATCCATGTGCTGCTGAGAAAAAAGTGTAACTGCTTGATGTTGGATGATATAATCTATATGTCAATTAAGTCTAGGTTATTAGTTGTATTATTGAGTTCTATAGTTTCTTTATTCAACATTTGTTTGGAAGATCTGTCCAGTGGTGAGACAGGTGTGTTGAAGTCTCCCATAATTATTATATGGTGGTCTATTAAACTCTTGAACTTAAGAATAGTTTGTTTGATGAATATAGCTGCACAATTGTTTGGGGCATATATATTTATGATTGTTATGTCTTTTGGTGTATGGTTCCCTTGAGCAGTATGTAGTGTCCCTCTTTATCCCTTTTGATTAACTTTGGCTTGAAGTCTATTTTATTTGATATGAGTATGGACACTCCTGCTTGTTTCCGAGGTCCATATGAGTGATATGATTTTTCCCAACCTTTCACCTTTAGTCTATGTATGTCTTTTCCTAACAAATGCGTCTCCTGTAGGCAGCATATTGTTGGATCTTTTTTTAATCCATTCTACTAGCCTATGTCTCTTGATTGGTGAATTTAAGCCATTAACATTTAGGGTTACTATTGAGATATGGTTTGTACTTCCAGCCATATTTGTTTATTTATGTTACTTAACATGATTTGTTTTTCCTCTTTGATTATTTTCCCCCTTTACTGTACTACCTCCTGCTGTGGGTTTTCATTGTAATGTTTTGCTGAGGATGTTTTGAAGAGATGGTTTTCTAGCTGCAAATTCTTTTAACTTTTGTTTATCGTGGAAGGTTTTAATTTCATCTTCCATCCTGAAGCTTAATTTTGCTGGATACACGATTCTTGGTTGGAACCCATTTTCTTTCAGTGTTTGAAATATGTTATTCCAGGATCTTCTAGCTTTCAGAGTCTGTGTTGAGAGATCAGCTGTTATCCTGATTGGTTTACCCCTAAATGTAATCTGCTTCCTTTCTCTTGTAGCTTTTAAAATTCTCTCCTTATTCTGTATGTTAGACATCTTCATTATAATGTGTCTAGGTGTGGATCTCTTATGATTTTGCACATTCGGCGTCCTGTAGGCTTCTAGGATTTGGGATTCTGTTTCATTCTTCAAGTCTGGGAAGTTTTCTCGTATTATTTCATTGAATAGATTGTTTATTCCTCTGGTTTGGAGCTCTGTGCCTTCCTGTATCCCAATGACTCTTAAGTTTGGTCTTTTAATGTTATCCCATATTTCTTGGATGTTCTGCTCATGGTTTCTTAGCAGTCTTGCTGAGCTGTCTATGTTCTTTTCAAGTTGAAATACTTTGTCTTCATTGTCTGATGTTCTATCTTCTAAGTGATCTACTCTGCTGGTAGTATTCTCAATTGAGGTTTTAAGTTGGTTTATTGCTTCCTGCATTTCTAGGATTTCTATTTGTTTGTTTTTTATTACCTCTATCTCCCTGTGAAATTGATCTTTTACTTCCTGGATTTGTTTATGTAGTTCCTTGTCAAAGTGATCTTTCATTGTCTGATTTTGCTGTCTAATGTCTTCCTTGAGACTCCAGATCATCTGAAGCATGTATATCCTGAATTCTTCATCTGACATTCCATCTGCTGCAGATATTACCTCTTCTAAAGTTGAGTTGACCTGCATTGCTTGTGGTCCTTTCTGTCCTTGTCTTTTCATACTGCTCACATTTCTTGCTGCTTTGTGAAACTGTTGCGTTATTGATTTTCCCCCTATATATTTATATTGCTCTTCTATAGTTGCAAAGTCTCCCTTTTGTGGAGAAAGACAATGTTAACAGTTCCCAATATCAATAGTACATCATCTAAGCACACATTTTCCTTATTACTACATTTATAACTGGACTCTATGTCTACAAATGTTAGTTTCGGTTATCATTTACAAATATAGTCATTAGTTTCATGAAAGGCATACCATTTCTGGTAGCTTGAAGAAAACTGAATTTCAGGTGTAGGATGTTATGTTTATGGGGAAAGGAGTTGAGGATATGGGGTTAATATAACTTAGTAACTTTGGAAAGCTCTAACCAATAGATGGGTAGTTTATGGAAGAATGTATAGATTCAACTTCCTATCTGTATTTATAAGATTACCCTACTTATGAATAGTACAATTTAGGGGGTTGCAAGTGGGATAGAGGGAGTAAGAAGGAGAAAAACAAATAACCAGGAAAGAAAGAGAAAAAAGCAGGAAAAAGAAAATAAGAGAAAAAAGAAAAGAAATAAAAAGGGGGGAGGGAGGTGGGGCATATGCAATTCCTCTATATTATATTATTCTGGTGATTCAGTTGTTAAAGACCTTTTTCATGCACAGTTCTTGGTTTCACATATGTTGAGGTTGCAAGGACCAGAGGAGGAAGGGTAGAGGAGACTGGATGAATGGATGAAAAGAGAGAGAGAAGAGAAAAAAAGAAAGAAAAATAAATGTCTCTCAGAACTCTGTTTTCTTTTTTTCCAGTTGGTGGCGTTGTCTATTCCTAGTTTGAGTCTCTGGGTTCAGATGGTGGTGGTAGTCAGTGTGAGAGGACTTGAGCTTCCACCTGTGGCCTCTCTACTCTTATTCTCTGAGATGTAAACCAGGTGCCTGATCCACTGCAGAACCGAACTGGTAGCCACACCCAGTGGTTGGTGAGTTTTAAGGGTTGGTGGGATTTTCCAAGATGAGTTCCATCAGTTTTTCTCATAAGGTGTTTGATGAGGTGGGGGGTGTTGGGAAAATCTTATGTTTGTCCAGAGCTTGGTCAGGTGACTGCACGGGCGGGCGGCTGGGCCCCTCCTCTAGTTGGGGTGGTCTCTCTACCGTGCTGGTGGGCGGCTGTGCCTCCTCTCCGGGCCTCATGGTATGCCTATTGCGCAGGTGGGAGGCTGAGCTCCTCCTCCAGTGCTTTTTTCTTATCTGTATGCTGTTTATTTAATTCTCTTACCTTATTACTCTGGCTCGAATTTCTAGTAATATATTGAACAAGAGTAGTGACACTGGATACCCTTATCTTGTTCCTGAAGTTAGATGAGTCTGACTGATTCTACTGAGTCTGATGTTGTTGACTTTGTCATATATAACTTTTGTTATATTGAGGTATTGATTCAGGTATTTTATCATGAAGAATGTTGAATTTTATCAGTGGGTTTTGCTGCATATATTGGGATGATCATGTGATTGTTGTCTTCACTTATATGCTGTATTATATTTATTGATTTGTGTATATTGAACCATCTTTTACCCATGAAATAAAATTACATTCTATACATATATGTTTATGATTGTATGTTTCTGTTGAGTTATTCTCTTAATCAATAAATTGTGACCTTCTTTGTCTCTTCTGATTTTGTCCTGAATTTTTTTTTTTTTTTTGATATATGTATGGTTGCTTATGCTTATTTTTTGTATGCCATTTTTCTGGGATATCCTTTCACTTTCAGTCTGTGTATATCTTTTCAGGTGATGTGAATTTCTTGTAAGCAGCATATTATTGATATACTTGAATCTTTTTATAAAATTCATTTAGTCAGTCTGCAACTTCTAATTGGAGATTTAAGACCATTTACACCCAAGAGTTATTTTTGAAAGGTATATACTTGTTCTTGTCATTTTGTTGGGGTTTTTTTTTTTTTTTGTCCTCTGCCTTGCAAGTTTGATGGTACACTGTATCAATGATTGATTCTTTTCTATTTCTCATTTGCCTGTATATTCTTCTGATGGGATTTATTTTTTCCCTGTGTTTTATTATCATGTTCACCTTTTCTTTCTCTTCTAGATGTAGGTTTCCCTTGAGCATCATCTGCAATGCTGGTCTAGTGTGCCTGGTTTCCCTTACTTTATGCTTATCTAGGAAGGTCTTTATTTATTCTTTGATTCTAAGGGATAACCTTGACTATTAATCTTGGTTGTCAGTTATTTTCTTTCAGGGGTTGAACTATATCATTTGATGTCCTCCTGCACTTTGATGTTTCTTCCAAGAAATCTTCTGATTGCCTAATGGGTTTGCCTTTAAATATGACTTGGTGCTTCTCTCTTGAATATTTTAATATTCTTTCATTTTCTGTATTTTTTTGGCAATTTAATTATAATATATTATAGAGAAATTCTTTTCTGTTTATGTCTATTTGGGATTCTAAATGCCTGCTTACCTGATTGTTCATGTCTGTTTGGGGAAATTTTCTACTACTATTTTACTGAGTAGGTTTTTTATACCCTTGTCATGTAGCTGTTATCCCTCCAGTATGCCAATTATGTGGAGATTTGATATTTTAATGGTGTGCCAGAGATCTTGTACATTCTCTTCATTCTTTCCCTTTATTGCTGTCTGAATGTAATATTTTGGTAGACTTCTCAAGTTTCGATATTCTTTCTTCTGTTTGATCTAGTCTATTTTGAAGCTTTCAATTCAATTTTTTTTCTACCTTCCTTGTTGAACCTTTAATTTCCAAGATTTCTATTTGATTCTTTTGCAAAATATCTTTTTTGAAGTATTCATTTATATAATGCATTGTCTTCCTTAATTCAGTCAAGTGTTTATTTGTTGTATTTGCTTGGATTTCATTTAACTTTAAAAAAATCATTCTTTTGAATTTTTTTGTCTAGCATTACATCTTTTGATGTCTTTGGAATATGTTACACTGCATATTTAAACTTCAGGATGTGATATTTTGGCTTGTTTTTCTCATATTTATTGTGCTTCTGTATTGAGATTTGCCGATTGTTGAGATAGAATCTCTATTACTTTTATGAGGTGGCCTTCTTGGTTTGTGGCTTTCTTTTACTAATATGTCTTAGAGTTTTGGTTTATTGTGGAATGTTGAATTTATTCCAACTGGATTTATAGTGTAATCTTCCTATAGCTTCTTTGGTTGGGATTCTAGAGTTTGAGTACATAGCATTCTGTACTAGAGTCAGAGAGACTGTCTATGCATGTCTTGTAAGAGTAGCTACATCTTGGTCTTTTAGACAGATATGATATAGGCAACAAATTTTGTGGGATTCATCCTCTCTGGTTACTCCTAATGTGGTAGTGGTAGTCCCTATCAGAAGTCCCTATGGGATTTCCACTGACATTGTTGATAGTAGCTTAGTTACTTGAAAGTGATTATGTTGTTAGTCATTCCAGTTAAGGTGAATGACCTGAAGCTCTTGTCCTCTGATGAGAGACTGTTTCAGATCTAGGTGCTCCATGAGGAGTGGCAGGGGTTGGAATCATTGATCTTCCTCTGTGGGACTCATCTTCTGTATTATCAGCCCTGAATTAGACAAACTACTGTGACTATGGTCAAAGTTGAGGGCCTGTGTAGATGTGTTTTCAGCAATCACTGTATTTTTCCTGTCTACAGCTACTATTGTGGTAATATCTGCCCAGGAATGGGACACAGCCTCCTCTAATTGTTCCACCTGGGGATAAGTCAACAGCTAGCAGCTTATGTCCCCTGGTTTTTCCTCCCTCCCTCCCTCCCTCCCTTCCTTCCTTCCTTCCTTCCTTCCTTCCTTCCTTCCTTCTCTTTCTTTTCTTCTGCCTCCCTCCCTACCCCTTCCTTCCTTCCTTCCTCCCTCCCTCCTCCCTTCCTTTCATTTCCTTTCCTTTTATTTTCTTTCTTTCCATTTTTTTCCTTTTCTTTCTGTTGGGGATTGGATTCAGTGCCATTTTTCCATTGATGACACTTACAGCCTTTTTTTTTTTTTGAGACAGGGTATCACTAAATTCCTTAGGGCTTTGCTAAGTTACTGAGGCTGTCTAAAACTTGCAATCCTCCTGCCTCAGCCTCCTGAGTCACTGGGATTACAGGCGTGTGCCACAGTGCACAGCACCACTTTTTATTTAAGTAAAAGTGTCTGTCATGGTTCAAGCGAACCTGGGTTGTGGCTAGAAGCTGTGCTTAGTTACACTCACCTGAATTGGCAGTGTAACTTAGAGGCAAAGCCAGTGTGCAAAAGTGCTGTAAAATAAAATGAAAACAAAAATAAAAGGTAAACAAGAAGGAAAACAATAAAAATATCAATAAAATTAAACAAAGGAGAAAAAGAAAATAAAATCACACTTAAAAAGGTATGAAATAATAAAATAAAATATACAGTATACAGAGAAAAAGTGAGTCAAAAATTTCTCCTAGTTGAGGCACTTAGAAACACAGATTGGGTTGAATGATTGTGGGCTATGCCAATCTCCAATCCAATCTTCTTTCTGGGTCTTCTAAGGTTGGAATCTGCCAGGTATGGAAGAGGAATAGTAGATCATGGCTGTAACTTGTTGAAATTCCTTTCTCTCTGGCCAAATGAGTTAGAGCTGTGCCAGGCATTTCTCATTACATGGTTATGGTGGATATATTCTTTCTTTAGGTTTTAGTCTGTGACCCTGGGATCAATGAAAATTCTGAAGTCATGGGGAAACTTTCTCATAACCAAGTTTTGGGGGAATGCAAGTTCCTACAGGCTTACATTTGTTGTGTAGGTTTTCATTCTATGTGATAGGGGTATGGCAAATGCCTAAACTATGAGGGATTCCTGGCTGCCAGGTTCAGGGGCAATTGAACCACTGAGCTCTGTGCTGCCGGGAGTATTGCAGGAACTGAACAATTTAGATCTGATACTCTTCATCCTGGCATCTTCAGCCTGGCCCCTGTGGAAAACCACACTCACCTGATGTTGTTCCAAGTCCCAAACAGTAGGTTTGATGAACTGCTGATTCCAAAGAGAAGTGACCTCTACTTACTGCATAGCCTGTGCTCCCCACAGCATAAAACCCTCAGTGGGTTTGTGTCAGAAACACTTTCCCAAGCCAAGACTATCTCATGTGGCTGCTGTCTGCTCAGTCAATGCAATAGGGTATCTACATGAATCTTGAGATATGATTATGCTGGATTGTATGACCCCTAGAAGAGTATAGTCTCAGATAAAAGGATCCTTCTTACAATGACTCCTGACTATAGGACACTCAGAGTTTGCTGAGAGAAGCAGTGAATTTCTTCTCTAAACTTGGTTTGTTGCACAGACCAGGTCACTTATTTATTTAAGCTTTTTGTCTATAGGATGCAGCTTTGTGTGCCATGCTGTGACTTTCTATTTACCTTTACTCACTTGAGGTGTCAGGCGATGAGTTGTAATCTAGTAGTTACATTATCATATCTTTTCTTTCTCATTAAACATCTCTTAAACATCTTTTTATTATTTCATAGTGAGCTTTGTCTATCTAGGTAATAAATTCTTTTGGATAAAAATGACACCTTTGTCCTTGCACTTATTTGTGGCTCATATAAAAGTTTTAAAGACGATGCCTCCTCTCCTAACCCCTGTCTTTCTATTCTAAAGAATTAGATTCTGAGTCTAATAATTCACGTATTTCCTCCCACTTATTCAGATTAGGAAATGTTCCCCATTTATGGTCTTCCCAAAGCAAAGTAACAATCCTGTCTCCCACTAATCTAACAGGAGCCAGGAAAACTTTTAACAAAAAGGATAAATGGTTACCTCAGGAATAGTATGCAAATCTGCTGGAAAGAAGATTCTACCTATGGGTTTGGTAGAATATCAGACCCTTTCCAGGCACTTTCTTCTGTTACTGTGGCTCAAGGGATACAGGTTCAGCTGTCAGCTCTGTAGGTGGCCCAAAGGGAAATCAGAGCAAGTGCTCTGCTATAGAGGGGACAAATGGTTCTATAGTCCCTGACCCGGGCAACTACCACCACTTGTTTTAGTTGTGTAATATCTGCAGAACTGGAAGTGTGCTATTCAGAATGGTCCTTGGCCTTTATTTATGACTTTTTCTGAGGCCATGAGTCAATTTCTCCTCCAGTTGTCAGTGAGCAGGGAGGAAGAATATAGTCAGTTATTGATTAAACCTCAGGCAGCAGGTAAAGATTAGTACTAGCTGGATCTATTGCAGCCTTGGATAACATTCTTTTAATGGGAAATAGGGAGAGACTGAAGAGTTAAAATTAAATGTTACAAGTGCTTACAGATTTACAGTAATCTTGGGGCAGAGGTCAAGGTAGATGTATTATTCCATGCCCTATAAATGGCAAAAACTACAATTTTAAGGTGTATTGTATATGTGTGTGTCTAAGAAGTCCCTGGAGCAGCCATTTGAGCTCTTATAGTCCCATTAGTCTCCCTCCCTTTCTCTCTCTCTCTCTCTCTCTCTCTCTCTCTCTCTTGTTCTCCCTCTTGCTCTCTCAATCACTCTCCTACCATTAGCATCTAACCCAATGTTTATCACATTCTAAGAAATGAATAATAGTGGATTGTTCAAGTCTCAGTGGTTTGGGTACATATGTATGAGGAAGAGTTTAACTGGAGGCCTTATTCAAGCTCCATCTTATTATGAAGGCTATTGTTTGCTAGGTATGCCCACCAAAGATGCCAGACTCTTGATTATAATTATCTTGTGTACTATCTAGCCAAATTAAAGAAAACAAAATGACATTTTTTGTTTTTACAAAAGGACATAATATGGCTAGTTGAAATGAGTGAGCACACACAGAATGGATTATATATGTTGCATATATATAAAATTCATGAAATATTTGATTTTAGTGAACATATAATATAAGAATCTATAAATGATATACAAAGTAGTTTGGGATTCAGTTTGCCCCTACTCTTAAGGGAATAGGTGAAATAAGTAGGCTAGCTTTAGAAAAATGTCTTTTGAAAAATTTCATTTAGATCTTCTTTCTTTATCATTTTCTTTTATTATTTGCTAATTTTTGCTCATGTCCTGCACTAGTCCACTTCCTGCCTCTGTGTGTCGTTGTTCAAGTTCAGATATTAAGAACTGAATTATTATAATCTACCTAGGTGAATATTTTATTTAATAACTTTCAAAAAATTAAGTGTTCAGTGTTTAAGCACTATGTAACAGAGAAGGACTCAATGATTAAACAACAACAAAAAAATCTTTCTGTCCCAGAAAAAGCCTTTAATGCATTATTGTATAAACTTTATTATGTGTACATGTGCAGGTATCTGTGTGCGTAGATTAAAAATTGAAGTCATTCTTTATGTAGTTTGCTTTCTTTTACTTCAAATTTCTTCTTTCATTATATTATCTGCATTGGTTGCATTACGCTTATTTGTGTGACAATGCAACAAGTTGAAATAATAAATCCATACTGCTGAGACTTGTACATTTATAGTTTTTCTTGGCATTATTTCTGTAGATGCTGCTATCCTTGGTTCTCTGCATTACTACACAGCCTGATACATAGTTAGAAACAAAGAGGTCACTATCTTCAATGTAGAGATTGTACAATATACTATGATTCCTGAATATCTTGGCATGCCCCTCCCTCCCTCCCCCTCCTCTCTCTCTCTCCCCCTCTCTCTCACTCTTGCTCCCTTGTTCTCCCTCTTGCTCTCTCGATCATTCTCTACCATAAGGTGGTAAGAGGGCCATCTTCCAGGATTCCTTTAGGAAGAGTAACTTCCTATTTGGGTTTTAGCTGGGTGCCTCCCCTGAGCACAGCTTTTGTTGGCTCATGAATCACAGCTGTCTGAAGGAAGCAGTTTGGGATTTAGTGATTTAACTATTTCAAGCCCAGTCATGTGTAATGCTCACATACTAATAAAACTAACCTCCTCAATAGGGGATGATTATAAAGGAACAAGAAGAATCTTGCAATATTCAAGTGCTGGGAATGCTGTTGAAGCAAGAGTGTGTGGTTGATAACAGGCCCTTCCAGGGCCTTTGCAAGCTAATTATTGCCTCAGCCTCTATTTTGTCAACTGTAAAATGAGGATAATCATACCTAATCACAAAGTTTTTGAGAAGATTAAAAGTGAAAATAATTTTTTTACAAGCTTAGCTCAGTATCTTATAGAGAATATTAATAATAGCATTATTATTATGATGTTGTGGTGCAACTGCAGGTGAAAAGAGATATGTTAATGCTTTGATGAGGTCCACAGACAGACGGACAAAGCCACACAGAAAAGGATCCTTAAATGGGTCTTCCATCTTCTTTATTGCCTGCTTTCCTTCATACATTTTGGAAAAAAACCGTCCTTTTTCATTTCAGTATTTCCTCTGTCAGACCATATATGATACTAATGAAAAGAAAAAAATAATCACTAACAATCTGAAAACTAAATACTTTATTAATTCAACATTCATCAGACATTTCCCAGTAGGAAGTATAGTAGTTGATGCTTAACCACAGGGAATATGTTCTAAGACTTCACATACATACCTATGATAAAGTACATTTTATAAATTAGGCACAGTGAGAAATGAGCAATTATAAAAGAGAATGATTATAACATTATACTGTAATAAAAGCTATAAAATGAGATCTCTGTGTCTCAAAATATCTTATTTTCTGTATATCTTACTAACTGCAATAAATTATTTTTTTATTTCCTCATTGAGAACATTCATCTTTTAAAGGAAGCACCTTGTTGCTTCTCTTTGACATATCCAAATTGTAAATGTCACTACTTCTGTGTTTGATGTAATTTTTCAGTAAATAAGGGTTCCTTGAACACAAACAAAGCAATATTTTGACAGTTGATCTGGCAATAAAAATCACTCCTAAATGACTAACAGAAGAGAATATGTATAGTATGTATACACTGAGCAAAGGCATTATTCACATCCCAGGTGAGCTGGAGCAGGATCCCTGAGATTATATCATGCTGCTCAGAATGGCATGCAATTTAAAACTTATAATTTCCTTTTCTGAAATTTTCAATTAAATATTTTCATGAACACAGTTGACTTTGGTTTACTGAAACTGTAGTAAGTGGAACTGCAAATAAAGAGGGACCACTGTACTCACTTTGCCTATACTCCATTGCCCGCTTACCTTCCTAGGAGCTTTGTTGTTATCAACAACAAAGGCTTTGTTCACGGGAAAAACAGATATGAACTCGGTCTGACTGGTTTAGCCTTAGCCTCAGTGATTGCTCTTTGCAACCCAGGTCTAATATTTGAACAGGAAAAATTCTGAGCAACATTGTCTTAAAATGAATCCTCTATTACCAATGATTTGGGGAGCTAGCACAGAGTAGCATCATAACTGGGCAAGGTCACACATTTAATGACTCATAATTGTCACCAGGAAACATTATAAATGAAAATATTTAAAATATAAATCTAAGTAATAATTTCAAATTGTAAAATGAGTTCCATAAAAGGAGCATAAATATACCTTATGCATTGATTATTCAAGAGGCCTTTATTAAATATAATGTGTGCATACAGCACATAAAATGACAAATTATGTCATAAATGTAGCCTACCTCAAATTAATATGCTTGCTATGAGAAATATTAACATTTAAGTCACTACCTTCAATTTAATTTCCTCTGGAGGAAGTGTTTGAATGATCAAAATAATTTTTAAAAAACTATTAAA
This sequence comes from Spermophilus citellus, assembly GCF_964194105.1. Classification (NCBI taxonomy): domain Eukaryota; kingdom Metazoa; phylum Chordata; class Mammalia; order Rodentia; family Sciuridae; genus Spermophilus; species Spermophilus citellus. Next base: position 86,276,404 of record NC_138183.1, read on the forward strand.
GGAATTGACCATTTTTAAAATAAATAAGAGTTTGCTATAGCAGGTAGAAAGATTTGGAGTCATTGCATCGACCTTAAAGCTGCATGTACTCAAATATGAGATGTTGATTTTTTTTAAACTTTTTTTATTTTTTAAGGAGCTATTGGAGTATCTAAATATTTAAAGGGCTTTCCAAGTATTTTTATTGTGAGAGTTTGAAGAGCAGCAGACTCTTAAATCTGGCTTTTCTGTTTATCTTCTTTTTCTCTTTTCTGAGTAGCTATAAGGATAATACAGAATAAGAAAAGAAGTCATAGAAATACCCTGTGTAATCAGACAAATGGGATTAGGAAAAGGTAGTACATATCTTTGCTCTTCAGGTGGGAAGTATTTATTGGTGAATAAATTGTGTGTGTTCATGAATGTGTGTGTGAGATTTATCACACATGATAAACGATACATGTGTATTTGTATATATGTATGATCTACATATATCTATATCTATGTATCTTAGCTTCAGAGTTTCATATCTTTGTAAAGCCTATCTGGCAGAGTTGCTGTCTTCAGACATTTTCGGTGTGTGTGGTGCTTGGGATCAAACCTGGTGATTCACACATGCTAAGCAAGTACTCTACTACTGAGGTACATCTTCAGCACCATATTTTTCAGATTTAATTCTCATTTGGCACCATGTTAGAGAACCTCTATGAGCCAGTGTCACTGAAAATTAAGAGTATAGCAGATAAATAAGTTAATAATCCCAATTCCATTACTTGCTAGTTCTCTAAATTTGAGATTATTAATTTATTCGAACATTAATTTCTCCAACTTTGAAATGGAATTCTTAGTACCAACTCTTTAAGATTTTGATAAGTATTACATGAGATGATACATAAGAAGTAAACAGAGTCTAGTTATGATAGATTAATGTTTAAAAGGTAATTATAGTTATTTTTCTATTATTAGTCTAGTATTAATAATTGTATTAATTAAGTGAAATTTGTTATTCAAAGTGTTGACTAAAAGGGACTAAATATATTTTGGTTTAAGTATTTTAACTATGTTATTAAAAATTTCTTGAAAGTATGCATAAAGTATAATTACTGTTTATTTATTTAAGTCTAAATCTGATCCTAATTAGAAATATTTTTCCTAGAAATTATTCTTATCTACAATGGTAAGGACATGTAAAGTCAACATGGATGAGAGGGAAAGAGACAGACCATTTGAGCCTAATCTTTTCAATGTTTGCCCATTACCAGCCCTTGAAAAACTTATGGGAAATGGAAAGGCAAGGGAATTTATTATTTTTTAAAAGGGACTCTCTAGATGTTGAAATTATAGCTTAAGAAGGGTTTTGGAAAGAATTATAGTCTCACTAGTTCTGATGTTGATTAAAACATCACAAGATCCATATTCTTACTTTGATCTTGCTCAAAATATTGTTATGAAATTGGCATTACATTGATCAAGTCAATTGTGAACTTTTACACTGGGGTATCTTATAGGCAGGTGAGAAGGTGAAGGGGAACAATCAGATGATATACACATCTTCGGAATGTGTTATATCAACTAGATGTTAGAAAAAAGTAAAATACATACCCCCCATTTTCAGTTAATGTCCATCTAATTATATGAGCTCCAAGAACTTGGTGTTCTGTTTGACTTCAAACATGTAAAAGGCTCAAGTCATTCAACCTGGTATAATATTTTCCGAGGATTTGGTCAGATCATTTTCTTGCCTCAAATATTTAATTGAACCAGTTGTGGGTAATGAGGTCTGCTCCTTTACAACTCCTAAGTAGTTTTCACACTCAGTTATCCTTAATCATATGTTATATGTCATCTTTGGCCTTGTGCATAGGCAGATAGGAATTTAGTGGGACATTCTGTGAAAATACTGGCCCAGAAAAATGTTTTGACTCTCTCACTACAGGCCACTTTTCAAAACACCTCACTCAGGCTCTCTGTCAACATGAAACTTGACATAGAGCTAGGAGAGTTAGAAAATGGGAGTTCAGAAAACTTGGGGGAGTTTGCAATCTTTTGTGCTACTGTTAAAATTATTATTTTAATCTTTCCTTTTCCTGAGTATCACAGTTTGTTTTTCTTGTTGTTTTCCTAAAAATATTCTACTGTATTAGAAAGGCAAACCAAAGGAAATAGTGCAAAGCATAAGACAACTCAACAACAATAACAACATCAACAACAAAAAAAGCCTAATTCCTGGGAGTTGTTAATTTCTTAGGAAGAAAAACAAAAATAAAATGGAGCACTATTGCCTGGGTATAGAATTCTCTAAAAGCCCTAGGCTTTCTGAAAGCAGGATTTTTCTTTTAAAAGGAAAAGGAGATTACAGGAAAAAGTACCAGTTGGAGAAAAGAATAGTGGAGAAATGTATTAAAAGAATTTGCATATGAATAATCCCCAAGAATGTTATTTAGGTGTAAGAATAGTGCAACTTCCCCCAAATGGAAGTGAATCCAAAAAGGGAAGTATAATTTTCATAGATAGTGTTTGAGAGATTATAAAATGGGAAAGGAAAGATGAAAGAGGCCGATTCCTTTACAAATGTTAGATGCTTGGATAGTAAACACTTCGATATCAATTCTGCATTTTGTTTCTCTTCAGCTCTACATCGTGCTGTTTTGGATGCATTTTTCTCATGAAGCTGCCAGTCCCAGTTCAAACCTTATATCCCAGATTGCTTGTCTCACATTGGCTATGTATTAAAATTGCCTTATGTCACATACACTATGCAATTTAGAGAAAGATTTTCATTGTGGAACAAACTTGAAAAAAAGCAAAATATTTCTATGAAAAGCAATTTGCTTTGTTAGGTTTGCCTGTATTCCCAGTGCAATTACTGTAGATTATATGAGTTTGAAAATGAGCTTTCTTCCTTACAACCCACTCTCTCCCTGTGTTTGATTCTCCTGTGAAGTCATAATCCTCTGTTTGCGCAGTAAGTCTGTTACCATGGAGATTAATGTGATGTTACAAATTTGCTATTATTTATGACTTCATTGTAGGATGGATCCGAATGAGAAATTAATCTCTGATTTATTCACCAAATATTTGGTGAGCTATATGAGAACAGGTGAAGGCATTTCAGTTTTCATTTCTTAATTGGGAGCTAAAAGTGCTTTCACCAGTCAAAAACATACAAATTTAAGAAATCATGATTTAAAAATAATGTTGAAATATTCTTGAAGAGAGGATGAAACATATGAAACAGTAAGATAAAAATTATATTCTGCTTAAAAAATAATCTGCTGAGAACTACAAGACTCCTCCTCTTTGAGAAATCTGGTTTGTCAGTGTCATTCCATGAACAAGTTTCTGCTTGGTACCGCCATGTTTACTTTCTTTGTTAAGAAAAACTAAACAGTGAGCACTCTGGTGCATAAGCCCTTCAACCATTGAGATATTGAATTCTGATCTTTAATAAACCAACATTGATTTACTTCACTGCTTCTGTTTGCTTAGTTAAGCTCCATTGGCATAGAAAAAGGCACACATAATTTAATCAAATTGCTTTTTTTTCATTTGATTTTTTATTAGTGCGCAAAGCAGGCTCTAAGCATTCAGAATTTATTTTTACCAGTAAAATATCTTTCTTCTTTCTTGGAGGAGGAATTTGAAATTATAGTTTATTTTATCCCTATTCCTCATGTGTAAAAAGACAAATAAAATGCAGCAGATCTTACTTTTAGTAGCAGATTCCCTGTTTCTGTCTTTCTTGACATCAGTGTTGAATCTTGATGAATTCAGTAAAGCATCTAAACAGAATTAACCTTTGAGTTTTCAGGTTTAAAATGCTAATGAACAAGTCAATATCTTCAACATTAAATTAGGTAATATTTTGTTTTATTAGAAGTGAAATTTTCCTGATTATCTTGTTCAGTCACTGAATAGTGAAAAACTAAAACTTGGAAAAGTAAAGTGGTTTGCCCAAGACTATGAGGCTAATTGGTTGACAATTTAAGTGTATCAGACAGGGATCTATTCCATATAGGATTCAGTTCTAGATAATCAATGCCACTTGGAAACTCTTATATCTCCTCTCTAATTTATTTCAAATTAGAGAGATTAAACTCACTTTCCACAAAGGTTAATGTTAATATATTTTTCATATCTAACTTTGTAAAGACACAGGGTGTTTAGAGTTTCCAAATAAAAGTGCTGTTATTTCTGTGAGAAGGAAGTTGGAGAATTATTTTAGACTGTGTGTGGGATTCATGAAATAGCTTGTGATGTTGCACTTCTAGACGCTTAGAAGCACATAGACTTGCCAGCTTCACTGGAGAATGACAAGGTTGAAAAACTGTGAATACTGTTTTTCTGCACAACACACTTGTTTCTCCTGACTCCTTAAGGCAAAGTTTAAAAAATGTAGGAGTAATACTTTAGTTTTATGAAATTATCTAAACAAGAGTTATAAATTTTTGTCTATAAATTTTTTTCTGAATCATTCTTCACTACTCCATTAATGGATGTATTATTTTCTTATCTCCCAGAGTTTGATGTTTTCCTCTCTCATGCTTGAAGCAGATAGAAAATAATTTTCCTCTAGTCACTAATGGTGGCCATCACCTTACTATGTGGAGAACTAAACTTGGACTTACGAAAGGCAGCAAATTATTACAGGAGAGAGAGAGAGAGAGAGAGAGAGAGAGAGAGAGAGAGAGAGAGAGAGAGAGAATGAATGAATGAATCAGAGATTCTGATGAACATATTGAAGTGATAAGTCAGGCAGTCCTAGAACAGGTAGTATTTTGGATTTCTTTTAATATGTGTTAATAAATGTCTTAATACTATACTGGACCAGTTTTCTGCTTCTCATTCTTGGTCTCATCTGCCTCCCAGCTCTCAATCATGGCCCTGATTCCTGGAAAAATGAATGTGGGACTGTAGCAGAGGTTCTGTTTTCTTCTATGTCTAGAGCTGTAGTAGCCCTAGTGTGTAGGTTCAACTCACCTGGATCCACTGAAGCTCTGGCTTTCTTCATAGTATCTGCTATAAGGGCTAATAATATAATCCACATATGAGAAAAGTTAGACCAAGGATGGAAGGTAACTGCCAGATGAATTGTTGATTAGAGACATAATAGTTCCAAATAGCAATCATCCTGCATGATTAAGCAAACCAATTATAATTTTACAAGACTAGCTAACTGGGTAAAGTACCATCTTACAATAATCCCTCTTATCTATGTCTCATTCCCTCACTCTTGCTTTTCTGATATTATGCCTTCAACCCCAATAAAATGATAAGCATTTAAACTTCACCTCAAGCTCTGTTTTCTAGGAAATCTACACTAAATATTTCCCTGAAACCATGATATCAAGGGAGACTCTAGAAAGAACATTCTCAGGATGCTGAGTTGCCCACTTCAAAGAAGACAATGGGGCCCTGATTGCTGCTGGAGTGGGTTGTAGACATCATCTCTGGCATGCATGGACTTATAATTATTAAAGTTTTCTTGATAGTGAATTAGGAGTAGGTGCAGATAAAGGCAACCAATTGGAAAAGTAATGTCTGCTACATTTGATGGAAAAGCATAAATAAAGATGGAATTACTTAAGAAATTGTGGCATGAGGTGGCTACTTTTGATGGCATTGGGTCTTTGCCAAGAAAGTAATTATTCAGATGAAAAAAATTTATATAAATTGTACTATGAATGTCAGGGGACTTTTGTAGCATCCCCAAAGAAGACTAGTTTAAAAAACAAAACCAACCCCAAACAAAACAAAATAGTAGACTTAGGATCCTATTATAAATATGACAGCTACAAAGGAAACAAAATACATATCTTGTCAAGTCTCCTATGTCAAAATCAGTACTCTGATAAGGAAAGATGACCAATGATGGGGACATTTAAGTAAATGAGCCTAAGAATCTTGAATCCTCACATTCCCTTGGAACTCTCTGGACCTTAAAAAATGTCCCCTTTCTTCTTCTAAAAGACAATGGCCTAACAGTGCCTTTACTGCAACGTTTTTACATAAGAAAATTACCTAACAAATAATCTTTGTTCTTCTCACTGTCATCACACCATCCTCTTCTAGGTAGATAAAGTCATAGAGTTGGGGAGAGATCTTGGGGGAGCTAACTATGCGCTGGCTTCCTTTCCCAGTGGCTGTTCAGGAAACCCTGACTTCCCTTCCCAGTTGCTGTTTCAAGGAGCAAATAGTAAAATCTACAAATGAAAGTGAGTCAATTCATCATGGAGTGAACTTCAATCAATGAGAGGCAGGAGAGGGCTAACAAATTACTGACCCATCCTCCCTGGGATAGATTTCTTAAGATGCAGTTTCATATGGCCAGATATTCTGTGCAAAAATGAGCAAACCATCTGTGCTTCTTGAAAAGCTATGACTATCTGACTTTATGCTTGTGGGAGTGGGAGAAAAAATATAAAGTTGAAGGGTAAGAATTAATTGCCATGGAGTTATTCATCTTTAAATTAGAATTCAGCATTCTGGCAAGGATACCTGGGGCTGATTTTCATAATTTGTTGGGATGGTTCCTTGACTCTTGCAAGTAACAATGGTGACCATTAAACCCAGGTTGACATGTCCGAACTTCCTTGGCAGGGTATAAAGGAAGAAATTGACAATTTAGAGGGATTAAAATATCTCTCTAAATTATATGTAAAGTCTGAGAATTCAGTCAAGTTACTGTGTGCCCTATGGGTGGCATTGGGGACACCACCTTCATATAGTCAATGAAGACTCTACTTATGTTTAGCACAATGGAATCCTTGAGAAACCTAGAGATGGTGGGTTTTGTTGTCTTTTGATGGCTATGATGGCTATGTTAGCTGGAGATTCTGTTTGCAGAATGCTACTTAGCTTCCTTCTTTTTTATCTTTTCACTCCATCTTCTTTCTTTTCTCCTTCTTTTTTTGCTCTCTGTCTTTCTTCTGGTGTCTCCTCAACTCTGTGTTTATTATCTACTTTTTTATCTCTGTTATAAAACACAAACATTTGGATCCTGGAAATAGGTTTCTCTCTTTCTTCATGTTGCATTTTTTTTCCTTCTACTTCTATAATAGTGACAACTGATCTATAAATTGGAGATTTTTTTTTCTACTTCCCAGGATCTGTTGAGGACAATCTTTATCTAAAAATTAAGGGTATTCATTGTGAAGGAAGCATATTTCCTAGAAAATAAATATCAGCAAAAGATCCATGAACTTATGGCAACAGTTCATTAGTACAGGTGAATACATTGAATACATTGTAGCATTTTCTTCAAGTTTGTGGCTCATTACATTTTCTTTATGATGTCACTAGATGAACAGAAGTGGTAGATTATACTATAATTTTATAAACTTTTATTTTTTAATTTTAGTTTGTGTTGTTTAGAGATCCAGTTAAATTTTCTTTCATGATTATTCAATAAATGTTGCTGAAATAATTAGTTATCATGAATAGTTCCTTCTTTCCCTAAGTATTTGTAATATTAGCTCTGTTTATTATTGCATTTTTTAGAAAAAAAGTTTGTTCTTTTCCATTGGTTTATTTAGTTTATCTTGCACTAATAACAAATGCTTTTTTAAAGATAGTTTTCTCATAATTCTAGTTTTTTCATATAGAATGTTTTAGTCAGCTTGTTCATCACTATGACCAAAAGACCTGCCAAGAAAATTTTAAAGGAGGAAAGGTTTATTTGGTGCTCATAGTTTCCGAGGTCTCAATATATGGCTGACTTTATACCTTTGGGCCCAAGGAGAGGCAGATAATCATGCAAAGGAAAACAACTCTAGACATGGCTAACAGGAAGGGGTGGGTGAGAGAGAAAGAGAGAGAGAGAAAGAAGAGGGAAACCCCAGTATACCCTCTGTGACTTACTTCTTCTAGACACACTCTACTGCCTACAGTTAACTCCCAGTTAATCCTTATCAGTGGATCAAGGTTAAGTCTCTTATAACCCAATCATTTCACCTCTGAACATTCCTGCATTGCCTCACATGTGAGCTTTTGGGGGACACTTATTATCTAAACCATAACATAGGGTGAGCCAGTTCCTTTACCATGTTTCTTCTTCTTTAGTAGTATATCTGTAGTATTTCTAAAAGTTCTTTCTAACAAATCAACTTAGTCATTTTATAGACATTTCTCTTTATATGCCATTCTTCTATCTTATTGCTTTATGAACACACTTATTTTTAGATTATAAACCTGATATTTCTAATTTCTGGACTCTCATTTATGCTGGCTTTCTCTTCTTATGTGTTTTTTCTTTGAGTTTTGAGATTTTTTACTTTGAATAACTATTCAATGGAACACTGCATAAATTCTACAAAATATTCTAGAAGATATGATCATTCACAGGATTTTCTTTTCTCAGCAGCCTAGAGCTATCCACATTCCAGAAAAAATTTAACACAAATTTTGGTTTAAGTTCTTTGGGATTTTTTTCGAAGATAGGTCTGGGTCACAAGGAAATTTTCACTCCATACCAAGGTTACAAATGGAAGTTTTCCTTGTCTTTTCTAAGTGTCTCATTTTTTTCTGGTTTACTGACACTTTGTTAGTATAACCTTTTCAGACACATGTTTATGCAGAGGCATCTTTTGGAACTGCAATTTTGAGCTGATCCTAAGCTTTGTTTTTCTTTCCAGAACAATACTAATTCATCAAAACAGAAGCTCTGTGTTCCCATGATTGGGTACATGTCCTTAGGGTGAAACTGGTTTGATTTCTTGTCTCTCAGATTCTGACTTTACTTCATTATTGACTTTTGAGTTTTCCTATATTATTGTCAACTCAGTGATGTAAAATGTTTTTCCTTCCTTTCTTTTTCTTTCCAGGTTTTCCCCTCAGAATTTTTGTTATTTCCAGCAGGAAGGTTTATTAGAGGATCTGTTCTATCATATTTGAAAGGGAAAATCTTTATGAGACCAATCTTTAAGAGATGTAGAAGAATAATTTCAAGGTGGTAGACATGTCATTGGCACTGCCTCTTAAAATCAGATTGACCTGAGCATTTGATCAAATCTCTCAGCAGTTTCATTTTCTTCTCAGTTAAATATGCTTATATGTCAGGCTTTTCATGAGGATTGAATGAAATTATGGAGGTTGAATCTATAAGTATTGGACTGACACATATTAGACTCTCAGAAATTCTTATAAAAGTAAGTATGACAAATTCTACATCTTCCCAAATCTGCATTTTAAAAAATTCTTATATGAATCATACAAATATAAAGAAAGAATAAAGTAAAATATGCCATGGTTTAAAAAACATCAGTACTAATGAAGTGATGTTATCTTTTAAAATGTCATTGTTAAACTAGACCACTGAAAATAAACACATCTCCACAATAAATATATATCTAAGACAAACTAATTTGAGTACAGATCCTCTTATTAAGACAACTCTGAAATAGAGAAGTCTTTTGTTTTAACAATATACACATTTTCTAAATCTCATAAATAAGCAATGGCTCTGTAATGAATTGTGACCAGACATTAACATAAGTATCTATGGATTTCCTGTGCAAAAAACATGATTACTTTTATAAATTCTCAGTAGTGTACAATGTATGTAGAAGACCAAACATAAGCTCAATGCCCCCTGATACTTTGAGATTTCAGATTGTTTTTAAAAACTTATTTGCTTCCTAGTTTACTAAATAATCTAACCTATTTTTCTGTATTTGGAATTAAAACATTTTAGTGAACTCTGATTAATACTGGAGTAGGTAATATGGTGGTAATAATTAAATGCTCCTTTTGGAGAAAATGGTTTTTATTTCCTAGTTAGGGTACAAAGTTCAATAATATCTTGGCAGAAAACAATTATTGTGACTATTAATTTTATAAGTCAACTTGACTGGGCCAAAAGTACCTAGATATTTGGTTAGACATTATTTCTGGCTACTTCTATGAAGGCATTTCTATACAGAATAAGCATTTTAATTGGTGCATTAAAGTATACTACCCTCCCCAATGTAGGTGGGCATCATTCAATTCCTTGAGGGCCTGAATATAACAAAAAGGTAGAGGAAGAAAGAATTTGCTCATTTTTTGCCTACATGAGCTGAGACATTTGGTCTTCTCCTGCCTTCAGACTGGGACTTATACTCAGGCCTTCAGACTTGGATTGGAAAGATATGACCCATTTTCCTGGGCCTTGGTCTTACACATGGCAAATCATGTGAGTCAGCCTTCACAATCACATAAGCCCAATTTCTTATAATAATAAATTTCTCTCTCTCTCTCTGTCTCTCTGTCTCTCTCTCTCTCTCTGTCTCTCTCTCTCTCTCTCTCTCTCTCTCTCTCTCTGTGTGTGTGTGTGTGTGTGTGTGTGGTTTTTTGCATGTGTGCGAGTGTCCCCGCTGTTTCTTCTCTTCCTCTGGTTAATCCAGACTGATACAGTTTAACATACACATAAGAGTGAAAATGAAAAAATATGCAATTATATTTTTAAAATGTAGCTGGGTGATTATAGGTTCCTTTAAATTTATATTCTGAGCCCTAAGGGAAAGTCAGAATTTCACTCATTATAGCTAGAATGATCTATCCACATGTTTGCTTTCTAATAATATTTGGAAGAAACCATCATTTAAAAAGATATTTTCCTAGCTTTATTTGTTCCTGCATTAATAGTACATGAGAATTATTTTTATCAGTTTGATTTCCCACTTAGAAATAAAGTGGTGCATTAAGTGTAGCTATATGACTAGCTTTCTTATTTCAAGAAATATGTTTTTCTTTCAGAACATCTTTATCTTATATTTTATAGTAGTCTCCAAATGCACAACATTCATATTATTTTTCCACTGTTAATGAATATGAAGAAACTCACATATAATTAGTCTTCATTTTTTTCTGGTGAGTAAAACTCATCATAAGAAGCAATAATTTATTAAGCTACTTTATATAATATAAAGATAATAAACATAACAATAAATATAAATAAGTCAATAACAATTATTGAAAACTTACTTGATATTAGAAACTTCACTAAGTGGTCTGTATACTATCTCATTTATAACAGCTGCATATGAAGTAGAAGGTATTATTGTTGCCACGTCACAGGTTAGAATACTAAAGCATTATTGGAAATAAGTAATGCATTGAAGATTATATGACTTATGATCTTAATCTTCATAACAATCATAATAATCTCATATAGTAGTTGCTGTTACAGTGATGGAGAAAGAGAATACTGGCTCAAATGCTGACTTCCCCACTTATAACGATAGGCAACTTATTTAAGTAATTAAATACTATACTAGGGCTGGGGATGTGGCTCAGCAGTAGCGCGCTCGCCTGGCATGCGTGCGGCCCGGGTTCGAACCTCAGCACCACATACCAACAAAGATGTTGTGTCCGCTGAGAACTAAAAAAAAAATAAATATTAAAGATTCTCTCTCTCTCTCTCTCTCTCTCTCTCTCTCTCTCTCTCTCCTCTCTCACTCTCTCTTTAAAAAAAAAAATAAATAAATAAATAAATAAATACTATACTAAGCAATTCTCTGTATTTCCAATCTGTGACTACGTTTCCTCATTTTTATAACAGAGGCATCAGTAATAGCAATAACAATATTCAAAATAATAAATCAACACATCATTTAATATATTAACTGTACTCAGCAGAGACATTTCTAAATGTAAGACATTTAACTATTTTGCCCACCTAGCATCCCTATCATTCCTTTGGATTCCATGAGAGGAGGAAAACAGAGGAGTTTCTCTACAATACAACAAATAAGGGGAAAGGATGTGAGGGAGAAAAAATTTTCTTGTGTACTGGCCAATGCTCTTTCAAATTATGGGGACCTACAAACCTCCCAGAAAGATTCTTAGGTCACCTTTGCAATGATAAAATGATGGTAATAGTATTGTTATTATCAGAAAACTAAAAATGTCAGATTCCATTACAGACTATAAGTTTCTTCTTGGCAAGGGTTTTGCTATAAATCTCAGCCTTTGTATTGAATCAGCTGTCTTCTGCACATGAGAAGTAGTATACTGTTAGAAATCCAGATATAATTAAAACTCTTTCTCAAAGAGCAAGATGCTGGAACTATCATGGAAATTATTTAATTAGGAGCTATAGGAGCTATTCCCATCATATTGAAATGGGCACAATCTGGAAGAATTTTTATCTCCTTAAGTCCAAGTATGAAGCAGGACATTGGAAGAGACTTTGGCATAATTCTTCCATCAAAATTTATTCTTAATTACAACTATATAAAAATATATGATTTTAATATAGGCGTGTGCCTGATGTTGTAGCAACATTTTTGATGGAAGTCTCATAAGATTACATTGCCTAGTGACAAGTGTAGCCATCTAAGTTAGTGTAAGTATACTCTATGATGTTCACACAAAAATTTGCATTTATCAGAATATATTACCTTCATTAACTGATGCATAGCTATAGTTTGGATGGAGCAGATACTATCAAACTTGTAATAATAGGAAGCTTGTATTAAATACAAATTAATATGGAAAGAGCACCTACTGCAGTCACTGGAGAATAAAGCTAATTCTGACCTTGGTTACCTTACCATGTAACTTCAAGCAGCAATACAACTTCATCATACCCTGGTTCCCTAATCTAAAAATATTAGGGATTTGGGGTTGTTCATACATCATCTTTTCTGTAATGATACCATTCATGTGCATACTATTCAATGCCATTTCTTGCTTAATGCAGTGCTTCTTAATGGGAATGCTCCCTACCCCTGACAGGTTAATAGTCACCTCTAGATAGTCTCTAAGGTCACTCAGAACTTTTAAATTCTATGTGTCTCAACTCCAGAAATGTTGGTAGTTCCCTATGGAATGTTTTTAAGTAAACACTTACCTTTCATATGTACTTTCATCAAACAATGCATGGTGCTCTTTTCAGGAGCATACTTCTGTTGCTAAACCATCAATATTGAAAGAACTTAATTTCCTCTTTAGTGTATTAAACACAGCACAGAAGTCAGCTTTAAGGATGCTCCTCTATAGTGTAAGCAGTTTAAGATCTACAGAGCTAAATTCCTTGCCTGAATCAATAATGAGAAAAGCTTATTCACTGCCTGAATTGACATTGAAAAACCTTTGCATTTATATGGAAGTATCCAGGGAAGATGTAAGAGAATATTATAAAGTTTCATTAAAGATTTATTTTAGCCAGTATTTTAATTTACATTTTGTAAAAAGATTTTAGTTTTTTTGACAGAAATTTTAGTGAAAGTACTATTGTTAAGAGAAGTGATTTCACTGGTAAGTCCTTCTAATCATAATTATAAGCTTTTGGTTGAATGTCTATAAATGAATTCTAATTATTGCTATGAAAAGAAGTGGGAAACAGAGCAATGTTGTCATTTGCTGGGTATCTTTGTATGAAAAGTATTTGGGAAGTGAGCCAGCACTATGCCACTGCCATTAAAAGAAAGTTGTCAATTTGACTTTGGCATTCAGGAATAAGCAATTGCTTTTGACCTTTCAAATTTGCCTCTGGAGTAGATTGAGGAGTACTCATCTCCCTCTCTGTCTCACCTCCTACATTCTTAATATTTCCACAGAGGGAAGACATGTCTACTGTCTAGAAGGATGAGAATGGTAATAACCCTTTTGGCTTCTGTTCCTATATACCCACACTTCTTGCTTTTTGGGAGAGAGGAAGAACAATTTCACTTAGTTTTGAGATGTGAAGATGCATGTGGCTTCTCTCTTTATTTAAAAAGTGCCTAGCTTTAAGAGTGTAGGAATCTCTGCTTGCTCTCATCCCCAGGGCTTAAGACCCAGCAAATGGAACAGAGCCCACATTTGTGTCTGTATCCACTCTCAAGACTCACTAGGTCTGAGGCTGCCATTCTGATTAAGTCTACCATAGACTGGTTAAGTCTGTTTAAGTTTACCACAGACCCATGCACTTTCAATGGGTCTCCAAAAGTCCAAACTTTGGGATAGGGGTAGGAGTGAAGAGAAAATATTAGGGGGCTGGATATTTAAATAATACATATCAAAGCAAGAAAGATTTATGTTTTGTTTTCCATCAGTCTGATTATGTATTTCTATTTCTCAATTGATTTTTGGATGGATTCATGAGTGTGAACAATTCTCAGTGTAAAAGTTATAGAATCGTCTTTTATTTAAAAGTTACAAACAAGAGATAAATGGTTATTGTTATAGGTGTCTTAGTTCTTCATTATGCTTCATTTATTATAGAAATCATCATTAATGCATATGCTTTAAATTAATCTTTAATCATATGCATATGCATTCATCCAGCTAAACTTTTTCATGTTCATTAAAATGGTCTCACAATGAAACAATGAAATTGTGTCTACATCCAAGGACTTTGACTTAACATGAAAAATATTATATTTTTATTTTTTGTAATAAATATCCTAGAATCATTCCATATAAACTAGAATTTAGCATAAAGTTGATGCATTGTAAGTCTCTAAATAAAATGATAGATTGCCATAAAATTTAGCAATTCACAAAATACATTAAGTTTCTAATAAGTTCTAGGAAGTGTTATTATACTGATGATACAGATGAAAATGATATAAACTTCCTACTCTCAGAAAATTTATGAATGACATGATTCTAGAAAAGGGCAATGTAATAATATGGTGGAAATGAAGTTTGAAGATATGCTGAAGAGTGATTGTGGAATGAGGAAACTGCTTCATATAATATGGTCAAGGAAAGTATATCAGTCAAGACAGTCTAGATTATTCCATAGCAACAATCAATCCCAAAACATGATGACTTAACAGCACAAGATGTTTACTGCTCAGGCTGCATGTTCACTATAGATGGTAGGGTCTCAGGAAGGTTGCACTCTGTTCATGATAGAGTTACAGTTGCTGTCAAGACTTGACCTCAAGACAGATTTCCACATAGTCCTCCTAATAGGAAAAAGGAGATATGCTGAATTTATGGCTCTTCAAATCTTCATCTTGAAATGATATGTATCTTCTGTGTAAAAGTTCTACATGTCACTTGGTTAAACATTTTTTGCCATGGTAAGTCACATGGAGTGCCTAACCTCAGAAAAAGTGAGAAAAACCTATTATACCAAGCACTTAGAGGAATATTAATAGAATATTTTTGAATACCTCTAATGACCATCAGAGAAGTTTCTCTGAAGAAGTGACATTTGAATTGAGGCCACTGGAAAGAATTAGTTAGCCAACATAGATGTAAGCAATGATTCTTAACCTTCACTGCCTATTACAACCTCCAGGGATAGATACTGTTTTGTTTGTTTTCAGGCATTAGTTCCATTCATCTCACAGCAATATTATGGAATATGATTCTATTTTAGTCCCTATTAGAAGGAAATTGAGGAAGAAGAAGGTTATATTACTTTCACACAATCTAAAAGTAGTAATTAGAGGAATCAAGATTTGCACTCAGTCTGACTCCAGGATCCATAATCCTAACTACTGTTCTATAGCCCATGATTAGATTTTGTAAATTATGACCCATTATGTGACTCAGTTAAAGTCAAAAGTGCTGTCTCCTTGGACTGTCCATCTCAACCCTTCCCTGAGGGGTCGGGGTGGGAGAGGGAGAGATAAAAAGAGGGAGAGAGGCTGGGGATAGAGGTAGGGTTGGGGGGAGGAAACAAAAACAGTGCATGTGTGCCTACCTGTTTACATATACTCTAGCCCTTAGTCAATGATGCTATTTTATGTCAATGGTCTCTTGTTTGTTCTACTCCAAACATACTGGGCTTCTTTTTATTCCTTGGATCCCCAAAGTACCTTCCTTCTTCAAAGCCTTTGCTCTGGCTCTTTCCTATGCCTGGAAACTGTTCCCCTAGACATTTAATGACTCAGTTCCTCACCTTCAAGTCATTTCTCATTTCAGTGAGGCACAGCCTGACCAGAACATTTACAATTATAACATTTCCCTTACCTACTTTACTTTTTATCCATAGCATATATTTCTCTATATATAAATATATTTTATTTATTTAGCATATTTTATTTTCTTTGTTCCTCTACTACACTCTTCAGGCACTCCAGACTATCTGAGGGTGAGGAATTTTCCTATTTTGATCACTAATATACATACGCAAGGCCTAGACAATATTAGCACATAACAGGAAGTGACTAAGAATTGATTGACTGGATGCTTTCATGAGAACTGAAGCTAAAGTATTGGCCAAGAAACATATATGACATTGGATATAACAGTCTTGCCAAATGTTGTGGAGGTGATGAATGCATGTCTGGAGGATGTGGTATGATGGGAAGTGAGTCCATCTTTAGTGGGGCCTACTAGGGCCACCCCATCCCAATTTGTCCATAAACAAACATGAATAACATATTTGAGCTAAGAATAGGAATACACTTTTGCTGAGACAAGAAGATACTTTTATTTTCTATTTTCCCATTCTTTGCCAACTCTTGAGTGATAACCACAGGAAAAGGAAAAAGTGTAGTAGGTATAGTGGTGGGTGGGAAGGAGGAAAAACTGACCATGTCTCCACTCAACTTCAGACTACCAGTCACAGTCTGAGGAAAAGAACTTTGAATCAGATACAGGATTGAAGTCTAATTCTTAATAGCACTGTGCCTGCCAATACAGAAATTAAGTTGTTCTGAAAACCAAAACTCACTGAAAACTTGTGGAATATGCCTCAACTTCAGTAAGAGGGTCACTACTCAGAAAGAAATACTGGTTCTGCATAGCAGACATGGAAGAATATACTGAAAAGAACCCATTAAACTGTTAAATGGTTATTTCCCAGATAATTAAAGTTTTTCAATAAACTACTTTACTTTAAAAGTATATATCATTATCCCGCATTAGAGAAGAAAGAACTTAAAGCTTAGAAATGGTAAGTATAACACTAAATTTAAGTTCATACCACTAGAAAACATTAGCTAGGATTAAATATCAGGTCTGGTTGGTTCCAATGTCTATACATGATTATTAAGGATGATTTATCACTAAGAATAAGATGCACAGAAAACACCAAGAAACAC
This sequence comes from Spermophilus citellus, assembly GCF_964194105.1. Classification (NCBI taxonomy): domain Eukaryota; kingdom Metazoa; phylum Chordata; class Mammalia; order Rodentia; family Sciuridae; genus Spermophilus; species Spermophilus citellus. The sequence continues at coordinate 86,293,353 of NC_138183.1, forward strand.
ACATACCTTTCCACCTGCTCACTCTTCAACTCCCCCTGCCCTACCCCTATCCTCCACACAGAGGTATCTCATTCTGCCCAAACCATTTTACATTCTTCCTATAAAAGCACAAAATTCAGGTTTTCTGGCTCTCTGTGTTTCTTAAACAGCTTGATATCCTCAAATTTATGCAACTGGAATAAAATTTCAGCAGTATCAAGAAAACATTAACACCCTAGGATGAAAGCAGTCGTACTCCTTTGTGTAGTTTACCTCCCTGATTTTTTCCAGTAACATTCAATTAATAAGGAGCATTCAGTTAAAAGCTGGAATTACTTCATTAGCTTAGCCAAATTATCTTTTTATGCTAGTGATAAATAAGCAGCTATTAGCAATGATTCACATTAGTTCCGTGGTTTAAAACAGCTAATTTGCTCCTAGATGCCTTGCATCAGGCTTACACACCAATACTTCTGCTCAGTGTATTCTCGTTATGGCACTTGGCTAACAAGGTCACTCTCCTCTCTTAAATGGGACTATAAATTTTTCTTCTCTGTAGGGTTCGGTGTGATAGAACCCACTTTATTAGAGGCAGGTATTTTTGTTTAGATCTCTGGGTTGATTCAAAGGCCTCTTGTGGATATGAAAGACAGATTAGCTGTTTCAAATGTTGAATGACTTTGCTCAAGGACACAAGGAGTGTCTGCACCTGGAGGTAGTCGAAATGGCATGGTGGAGGAAAGGGCTGAAGGCCCAAGGTCTTGTTCATTCTCCTTATCACCTTTTCTCTTGTCCTTTGACTTATCCTTACACTTTGTTTCAGCAAGACCTCAAATTCTCTCACAATGGCCTCAGACAGCTTCTTTTTAAAGTTTAATGTGCCATCTTTAGAATATAATCACCTTGCCTTTGGTGTTTAACCAGTGAAATGACTGGTCATTAGAGTTTTGCCTCACTGACTATAGATCTAAGTTGATGTTCAATTAGTTGTCAAACTTGACATGCAGATGATTTATCTTTAGAACTTTAAAAGCAGTCCATACACAGTATACAAATGTATCAGAAAGAAATCAGCAACCGAAAGCAAATTGAGAATCATCTATTTTGATCAGTGGCTTTGTTATATGCATGACATAAATGAGTAAATTAAAAACATTTGAAAGCAGTCAAACAATAGTCTTATGGTTTAATAAGCAAGGATTCCTTAAGTTTCCAACAGAAATAAAACACATTTTAAATTTAATTTGGCTTTTTTTTAATAAAAACAATTTTTATTAAGCAACTAAATCTACTTCTGATTTTAAAAGTATATCTAAGAGACATTTTAGAGGAGACTATTAAAGAAATAAATGCTTAGATATAATTTAGTACTTTTTCCACTAATCTATTACTATTAAATATAACTTGGATTTTCTCTTGGTAGTGGTTTCCTTTAATTCATTTTGAATCTCATTAATTAAGTTATAGTCCACCCATTTGTGTTATGTGTGAAAGTCTTCATTAGACCACTGTCCAGTGGTCTTACTAATATTCATAATTCTTATCTCATCATGTTCATAGATAAATCAGTTTCTCTCTACATAACTTACTGAATCTTGAAAAAAAGAGGCAGGGGTTGGGGGAATCACATGACAATATGAGAATAGTTACTGACTAGAAATATCATAATTATGATTTGGAGTCCATCCTAATCCATTCAATGTTTTAGAAATGCTCTCATACAAATCTTAGTCAACTTTATTTATTCATTATTATTTATTTTAATTTATTATAGACAATGATAGGATGAAATTCATGTCATATTCCACATATGGAGCACAATTTTTCAAGTCACTGATTATACACAAAATATTTTCACACGATTCGTGTCTTCATATGTGTACTTAGAGTAATGATGTCTAACTCATTCCACCATCATTTTTACACCCTTCCTGTCTCACTCTTCCTCCCTCCCCTTTGCCCTATCTGAAGTTCCTCCATTCCTACCATGCTCATTCTCCATCGCCATTAAGACTCAGCATCCTCATTCAAATAAAACATTCGGCCTTTGGTTTTTTGGGATTGGCTTTCTTCACTTAGCATCATATTCTCCAAATCCATATTCTCCAAATCCATCCCTTTACCTGCAAATGCAATGATTTTATTCTCTTTTCATGCTGAGTAATGTTCCATTGTGTATATATACCAAAGTTTCCCTATCCATTCATCTACTGAAGGGCATCTGGGTTGGTTCCACAATTTAGCTATTGTGAATTGTGCTGCTATAAACATTGATATAGCTGTGTCCCTGTGGTATGCTGTTTTTAAGTCCTTTGGGTACAAACCTAAGAGTGGGATAGCTAGATCAAATAGTGGTTCCATTCCAAGTTTTCCAAGGAATCTCCATACTGCTTTCCATATTGGCTGCACCAGTTTGCAGTCCCACCAGCAATGTATGAGTGTGCCTTTCCTCCTATACCCTCACCAACAATTATTGTTGTTTGTATTCTTGATAACTGCCGTTCTGACTGGAGGGAGATGAAATCTTAAGAGTAGTTTTGATTTGCGTTTCTCTAATTGCTAGAGATGTTCAACATTTTTTCATATGTTTGTTGATTGATTGTATATCCTCTTCTGAAAAGTGTCTGTTCAGTTCCTTGGCCCTTATATAGATTGGGTTTTTTTTTTTTTTTTGGTGTGTGTGTATGTGTGTGTGTTAAGGTTTTTGAGTGCTTTATATATCCTAGAGATTAGTGCAACTTCCTTAATAAGACTCCCATAGTCCAAGATTTAAAACCAAGAATCAATAAATGGGATGGATTCAAACTAAAAATCTTCTTCTCAGCAAAAGAGACAATCGTTGAGGTGACTAGACAATGGGAGCAAATCTTTACCCGTTTTATTTTTTTTTAATGGATAAATAGTTCAAAGAGTCTTTATAACATATGCCATCTCCTTTATGTCTAATTAATAAATATTTTGTTAATTCATGATACTATAGTACCTTATTAATTGTTTCATGTTTGTTTTCCCATTTCCATCTAGAGTCAGCTTTCAGGGTAGACATCAGGTGTTGATTATTATTTAGAGTACCTAAAATTTTTATAAGTTCAACTCATAGTAGATTCTCAGTAGTATTTAACAGTGGTAGTAGTATGGCAATTAGAGTTATCATTCTATCAATGAAAGCACAATAAGTCATTTAATATGTCTGTATTAGCTTTCAGTATTTTGTACAACTTTGGGTACAGCAGTTCCTTGATCTTATTTCAGAACCCATGTGTGGTCCAATTTTATAATGCCATCTAAGGCTTTTTATCAGGATACAATGGAACTCAGAGACTATTAAATAAAGTTTGAATTATTTTTCAAAGATATTTAAAGATAATTTTTATAACAGATTTATTGAGGTATAATTCATATGTAATTTAAATCCACCTATTAAACTGTACAACCAGTGGATTTTAGTATGCTCATAGAGTGGTCTAAACATTACCATAATTAATTATAGAAGATTTATATCATCCTAATAAAGAACCATGTACCCTTCAGCTAGTTCCATGCAATATCCTTGTACCCTGCCTTATGTACCCACTAATCTACTTTCTCTTTTCATATATTTTTGTGACATTCTATATAAATGCACTCATGATTTGTTGTCCTTTGTGACTGACTTCTTTTCCTCACTTAGCATAATGTTTTCAAGGTTCATCCATGTTGTAGCATGTAGCAATACTTCATTTCTTTTTATGACCAAATAGTATTCCACCATCTGTATAGACTCATTTCTTTATCCCTACATTACTAAATGGATATTTGTTGTTTTCACCTGATTTTTAAAAAAAAAAATACTTTTTAGTTGTATTTGGACATAATACCTTTATTTTATTTATTTATTTTTATGTGGTGCTGAGGATTGAACTCAGTGCCTCACACATGTAAGATGAGCTCTCTACCACTGCACCACAACCCAGCCCTGTTTTCACCATTTATCTGCTATTTTTATAACCTTAAATATATATTTCTTCTTGTCCCTGTCAGCTTAAAATCCTAACCAAAATATCTAATTATATTGTGAATTTGAATATTTTCCTATTTGTTTTAGTTAGCTTTTTTGCCACTGTGACTTACAGACCCAAGGTATCATGGTTTCAGAGGTCTTAGTTCATAAAAGGCTGGCTCCATTCCTTGGGGTTTGAAGTGAGGCAGAACATCAGGGCAGAAGAGTGTGGTGGAGGGAAGCAGCTCACATGGTGATCAGAAAGCAGAGAGAGAGAGGGCTCCACTTACCAGATACAAATATATACCCCAAAGCCATGCTCCAATTCCCATCTCCTCCCACCACACCTTACCACTTCAGTTAAACACTCAATGAATCCCTATGGAGGGATTAATTCACTGATTGGATTAAGACTCTTAAAACCCAAGCATTTTTTCTCTGAACCTTCTTGCATTGTCTCACAGGTGAGATTTGGGGGCACACTATAAACCATAACAACTATGGTAACTTATTCCCAGATTATTTATACAAATATAAAAGAAGAAACAATTTCTAAGTTATTACTCTGTTTATATATCTTGACTATCCCCAAAGGATCTTGTTATTACTATCTATCCCTATTTCCCTAATCTTTTTTTATATTTTCACAAACTTCTCCCAATTATTCTTCCTCTTTTTTTTTAATCTAGACATGGAACATTTTTATTCCCTTAGAACATATCCTTGTATCCCCTTCTATTTAATCTATGCCACACCAGGGAAAACAAAAAATTTCCCCAGTTCTAATGTATTATAGAAGCAGGGATCATATAATGTTGGGAAAGAATTAGTTCTTTCTTACCTAACTAAGGCTTAATCATTCACCAAGCACCTGCTATATAATAGGCTCATTTGCTTCTAATTTTGAAGAATTTCTGGTTTAAAAGGAGATTTGTCAGAAAATAAAGGTTTATAATAAAATTGGGCAATTTTTTTTTAGTCTTATGGTAATCTAGAGGAATGAGTGACCTTTGATTATACTGGAATTTGCTGGATGAATCAGGTGGGGAGCAGTGTGGAAAGAAAAGATATGGTAGTGAAAATGTTCTGGAAATTCTGTAATAGAGTGTGGAAAGTGAGAAATGGCTATAGATATAGATATTTGGGGGTAGATATTCAAGTTTATGGAAGAGCATATTGAAGTATTTACAGATGATGGACAATCACTGAGGTTTTTTTTAATTAAAGTGATTTAGAGAGAATAATGATCTAATCAGGAAGCTTCCCATGATCTGTTTCAAAACTAAAGAGTTTGGAAGCAGACAGAAGCTCCATGAATGGAGAGAAAAAGATTTATTCAAATATTTGAGTCAGTAGGACTTGGATATCTTTTTGAAGGGATTATGTTGAAGAAATCAGAGAAACCAAGGAAGGTACCAGAGTCTCCAATTTGGTTAAAGGGTGATGTCCTTCCCTGAAGGAGCATACTTTATATCCATTATATTGTTGTATGCCCACAATATGTTTTATTAATAACATAATACCTTCTTCTCAAAACAGATGAACAACAGTCAGTAGTTTCCTACAGTCTAGAGATACCTAAAGCCACAAAATATGACTTTGAAAGTACCATATTTATACTATACAACAAACCGCAAACTCTGACATGTAAAATTAGCATCTTGTTTATGACTTTGCAGATTAGTGAGAGCTCACCTGATTTGGAATGATCCAGCTGGGCTTAGTACTACAGTGTCTCTTGTTATCTTTGGACTGTCAGCAGCTGGAGGATTTTCTTCTCATGGCAAAAGACTGGAGAACAAGAAAGCTAGCACAACTGTGCACGCAAATTTAAGAATTTTTTAATGCCTTGTCTTCTGATACTCCATTAGTTTAAGCAAGTCAATGGTTAAATTCCTAGTGAAGGGGAGGCAAAGCATGTTCTACTCACTGTGAAGCCAAGACATAGGTGTGAGAGTAGGACACCATTATAGGGAAGTAAACACTGAGACTAAAAGTCAACCTACAATACTCTCTATATCTTATTTTTGTTACCTTGGAAATAGATCCTTTTTTATAGTGAATAAACTTTTCTTTCAAGTTTTTGGAACTACTAATAGTAAGATGAATGGTCATTATAATTGACTGATCCAGCATACATACTGCTAAATTTGAATGTGTAATTGTCAGTAAGCAGGCGTCTGAGTTGGAGGGCATATTTCTTTTAATTCATTCTGCTCATCAGAAATACAGTTACAGTCCCTTCCCTTCATTGCCCTCGAGATCAGCCAGTTCCAGATTATTGACCAGCCCTGAACCTGTTTAACTTATGAGAACTATCAGGGACCGTGTTCAAGGTGATACAGTATGTGCAGGTCTTGGAGGAAAAAATGACTAAATAAATGTCAAAGAGAGGAAGTGATAAAGAACACTGCCCATAAATACTGGGAGCATCTTCAAGACCGTCTCCACTGTCACCCAGCATGCTTTTACCTTGGTTGTTTAAGGGCTTCCTACTCCATTCTCTTTTTGCTATCTCTTGCATCCTTTCCCATAAAGTATTCAGTTTACAGTAATAACACTGGAATGAAACTCGACTCAGGCAGGGGAGGTTAAACATTTTTAAAATGCAAACCGGATAAATTTTTAAAAACCTCAAAATAGTCTTGGAGCCACAACGCCTCTGTGCCATCCCCAGCCATTCTCTTAACAAAAGACACTCCTCTCGTATGCAAGCTCTCATTTGTCAGAGGAGAGATTTCCCTGTCTCCTCAGCGGCACACTCTGTATAATTTAAGGTGACTCACTGTACAGGAAAGTTCACCTTCCATTAGCATGTTTTCTTTAGTAAGCACTCTCTTGCAAGTGCTGTAGTGTAAACATGAGTGCCTACGAATATGAACATTTATTAAATAGCGCTGATGAATATTTCAATACCTTGGGGAGAGCAATTCACAGCTCAATCATTCAGGCTGTTTTAAGTGCAGCACAGGACAATTCCACTACATCTTCCATTAATATTTAATTGCCCATTTTATTCTGTTTACCTTTTTGGTTAATATATAATTTAAAGCCCTTCTACTAAAAAGGGGGGAAAAAGAACAGCTGTTCATCTGCTTTTAACAAATCTCTGGTGAGAGCTTTTACCTCATTTAAAATTCATTGCAAAGAGTTTTTTTATTTAATATCAGTAACACAAAACCTCAGGTATTAAAAGTAAAACTTGGAAGTGACTCTCATGCAAAAAGCCAGCTGTGACTTGGGTTTGATTACACATCCATTCCTGAGTGGCAGGCATTGACAGGAAACATCTGAATTGCCAACAATGGAGCCATGTGTCACATCCTCATGAAATAGAATCACCATAACTCAACCTGACACCTTCTGACAACATGTCGGAAAGTTGTTATGCGCCCTGCAGAAAGTGAGTCCTGTCATCCCAGGAATGCAGATTTTACTGACTGGATAAAACACATCTCTACTTGCTAAAGGACAAGTGAGTCAAATATGTGCGTGGCCTGGAGGAGCCTGGGAATCCCTGAGGCACCAGCTACTGGCTTCTCCTTGGCCCTTCTTTGTTGTGTTCAGATTCCCAAGGCCTCTGTCTTATCACTTCAGCTTTCCCTTCTCCCTGTTGGCTGCAGTTTTGTGTCTTGTCACAAATTTGTCCCTAAGCTCTACCCAATAGCAAAACCCCTCACATCTATGACATCTTTCCATACTGTTGGGAGCCTCCCAGTTCCCCCACAACAGTGAGTAAAATCCATCCCAGATCTACCCCAAGGAGGATGGCCATGTCCCTTCATCCTAAATCATACAGAATCCACTGTCTTCCAGGACAATGAGTTGCATTATCTTATGTTTTTTTCTGCTCAACTTGACCTCTACATTGTATTCAATTCTCTGGTCTATGGTGCTATGGCCAAGCCAATAGTATAAGAAGTTTGAAAAACACTATTACCACCGTCTTTTCACTTCTGCTCCATTTAGATTTCCTTATCTGCAGTCTCTTGAGTTGGGTCACTTTCTACATCTGACCCAGTTAACAGAGGCTCTAACTTAAGGCTTTCATTTACTCATTTATTTATTCATTCACAAATATTTTCTGAGCATCTGAAGCAGGTGTGTTTCAATGTGCTGGAAATATAGGTATACTGTAGGGAGGTAAGAAGAAAGGGAGACAGAGAAAGGGAGAGATACCTGCTTTATGAAGCTCCTATTGACGAAGTATCATTGATTATAAGCTCTACTGGTGGCTAATATAGGGATATTAGTAGCCTACACCTGCCCTGAATACTGTCATGTCCCACCAGGTAGGCCTGGAGTGCTTTGAGATTCATAAAATTTTTTTTTTTAATTAAAAAAGGAAAGAGATCAATTATGATTATCATTGACTGCAAAAAAAAAAAAATCCAGTTGTTGACCCTTCCTTGTATCAACAACTTTTGAGGCTCATCTCTGAGGTGAAGTATGTTTCTTTACTTGAATTGGGGCCCATCCTTGTTACTTGCTTTGGCCATTCGAATGTGGAATTGTGTGTCAATTCTGAGTCTAGGCTTCAAGAGCCCTGATTGCGTTAGTTATCTTTTCTACCCTGCCTCTGCTTAAGCTAACCTGCAGCAAGATAAGAGACCACAAGGAACAGAAATAAGATTTCCCTGAAGAGGCCGTCCTATTCCAGCCTACCCCTGGGCATGGGAGGGGCCAACCAAGATCAGAATAGTGCCTACCCAACAAATAGCTGGCCACAGATGTATAAGTGATCCGGAGACTGGAAGAATCACCCTGACAAGAAAAGCAGAAGGCCATTTTTTTCACCCATTTATGGGCACTAAAAAGTGCATAATATTTTGGTATGCTATAATAGTTAGCTGATAGAGACAGTTTCTAAACTTCTCCTGTAGTCCAGTTAGGTGGCACATACTTATGTACTCTGTCTCCTTTATCCTGTAGCAAAACCCATTCAATCAGATCTTATAATTTGAGGTTCTGAACTTATTTAAACTTTTTTTTTCAAGTTCCATGTCCAGGCAACTGGATCAAATCCCTTCAAAATTAAGCTCAGACCACAGTGAGCTAGAAATAAAATGAGGACTAAAGACTGAAAGAAGAGGAAAGATGTGGTTTAAATTCATTGCAAGAGAGAATTGGATGACAGTTTGGATTGATTTATATCTCTTCAGAAAGGGCTAACATATCTCTGGGTAGTCATTTACCAGCTTGAGTGGAAAAACTGATGCCATGATGTAACTGTACACAGCTCAAATTGTGGTTACAATCCACATTTCCATCCCTCTTCACCCATTATACTCTATATTAATTCAATCACAGAAGTTAGGTGGGTTGTGGGGAGACCTATTAAGTCATCTTACTTTCCCCAAGAGCCATATCTGCATTTCTACCCATAGTATATTTTCAAATGTTGAAAAGGGCTTGAGCAATGGTCCACCCTAAAAGCTTTAACTGGAAATATATTCTATAAGCACTTTACCGGAAGAGAAATTAATGCAGAAAAAAATTAGAGTTTTATCTGAACAAAACCCACACAAGCAAGAAAGTTCAGAGTAATGGTCAGATTCTCGTTCTTTCCTCTCTCCTTCTTTTCTTGGTGTTTTTCTACTAAGGAATTAGGTATCTCTTCATGGGAGACTGAGAGTACATTAGGGTTAGGGTTGGGTCTAATAATGACTCAGGGACTACTTCAGTCACATAGCTGATATGAATCTCACAGATATGGTCAAATCCTCAAAGGTTTATCAAGGTCAGCAAGTCCAGTTGATTTGTAAGAATAATTTGATCCAGAGAGAATCACAGCACTCCATTTTGCTATAGATAAGTCCATGTAAGTATCTTACAGTTTGCAAATTATGGCCTTAAGAGCCTCAAATCCTGAGTTCCAGCTGTAATGTTATTGCTTTGATTTTATATAGAATATCCTTCTTCAAAAAATAATGAAAAAAATAAAGTGAAATAAGGGAATCCAGTGTGGAATAATTTTTGAGCTGGGTAGATATTCATGGATTTCTGTAGCTATCTGGAGTTGGGAAGACCCAGGAATGAACCCCCATTTAAGCATAGCATGATCTTGGTCAAGATTACCTACATATGTGAAATCTTGATTTTCTCATATTTAAGATGGTAAGAATTCCATACTTTCCCTAGAATGCTATTAAGATCAATGAGAGAATATATGTTAAAAAAGATACCAATATTTCCCCAAGTGTGTTCTGTCCAGTGTTAATAGAGGTTATGCATAAAAAGACCGGGAAACAGTGTCAACTAAAATTAAACAGTTTTGTCTACTAAGACTTTGCAGGTATACTAGTAGAATCTCATCCCATTTCTTATTTTCATTTGAATATAGTACTACAATATTAGTAAGACAGGTATTTTGCAAAAAAAAATCATTAAGTACTCAGAAATGTTCTCGTCATTATAGACTGGTCCCAGTGATGTGGTAAGCTCCCAAAGGGAAAGCTGTTTCCTGCTTCTTTCCACTCCTTTTGCCAAAGTTCCCAGAGTGATGAGATGACTCCAGCCTGACTGTCGTTTCATACCTAGGTGACTTAAGCTTTGAAACTTGGTGCCTAGGATTCTGAATACAGCCCTAATGGCCTCTGTCACAGTCTAAAGGAAGTGAAAGTTTCTGTCTGCTTGATGATTTTAGCCCCTTTCTATCTAGACGTGAAGCCACCTTTGCATATATTTAAAAAATTGCTCTTATGCAGGGCTGGTAATGACTATATCAATACTTACCATTTCAAATATAATGATGTGTGGCAAGATAGCCTCTAATATATTTATTGGAATGTTTATCTGTTCATTGATTTTTAATGATAATTTTATTTATTTATTTATTTATTTATGTATTTATGTATTTATTTATTTATTTATTCATACATACCAGGGACTGAACTCAGGGGCACTTAACCACTGAGTCACATTCCCAGCAACCTCCCCACCCACTGTGTTTTAAAAAATAGAGTATTGCTAACTTTCTCAGGACCTTGCTAAGTTGCTGGCTTTGAGCTTGCTATCCTCCTGCCTGAGCTTCCTGAGTCACTGGGATTACAGGCATGTACCATTATGCCTGGGTGCACATAATTTTAAAAAATAATGTTTATTAGGTAGTATTAAAAGAAATAAAAATAAATAAGTAAAAAGATCTATTCTTCCATCCCATGTAACACTTATGAGAATCAAGAAAATTCCTATGATTAGAAAATTTAAATGATAGTCATGGGTAAGAAATAAAAAGTGAAAGTCCCATTAATTAGTAAGGCCAACATCTAAAACACTGACAAACCAGATGCTGGCAAGGTTATGGAACATTAGAAACTTCTATTTTTTTTTTTTTTTTTTGCAGGTGAGAAGGCAAAATGATAGGGATGCTTTGGAAGATCGTTTGGTTTGATAATTTCTTACAAAACTAAACACTCATATCATATAATCCTCATTGTGCCCCCAGTGTTTGCATACAATAATAAGAAGAAACTTTGCACAAAAACCTGAACATAGAGATTTATAGTAGACTTATTCATAATTGTCCAACCTTGGAAGAAACCAAGATGCCCTTCAGTAGGTAAATTGATAAATAATATGTGGGATATAAGAAATTACGTCATGAAAAGTTATAGAGGAAACTTAAATGTATATTACTAATGGAAAGTAGCCAGTCTGAAAAGGATATGTACTACATTACTCCAACTATATGACTTGGGGAAGATACAAAACTATTAAGACAGTAAAGAGATTAGTGGTTGGTGGTGTTTAGGTGCAGGGGAGAGATGAACAGGCAAAGCATAGAAGAATTTTAGGGCTGTGAAACTATTCTGTATGTTACTCTACTAGTAGACACATGCAATTATATCTTTGTCAGAACCCACAGAATGCACATCAGGATTGAACCCTAATAGTATACTTGAACTTTTGGTGATAATGATGTGTCAATGTTGATTCAATTGTGACAGGTTTCCACATTGGTGGTGGAAGTTGAGAGTGGGGTTGGCCATATAAATGGGGTGGTGGTGGTGGCAGAAAGTATTAGGAAAATGCTTTTTGCATTTTCTACTCAATTTTTATGGGAGGTTAAAAATGAAAATTTATTTAAAAAAATCTCTATTTCCCACATGGGGCTCACTCTCCAAAGACAATAAAGACTTGCATATATTTTCAGATACTATTATATAAGTAGCAGAAGTACACATGCATTTATGTATATATAAATGACTTTCTATATATAAAATACATGTTCTTTATATAAGGGAATATATCATCTAGCTAACTAGCTATCTAACATTGCCATTCTAATGGAAAACTAGCATCTCATGTTTGTTCAAATTTACATTTTGAGTTTTGAATAAGTTTTAGTTGCTTCTCATACAATTATTACTCATTTTCATATAGCCTGTGTGCATATCTGTGCTCATTTTTCTAATAAGCTCTTTTTTATTACTAGTTTGAGCCATGTGCTCATGCCTATAATTCTAGCTACTTGGGAAACTGAGGCAGGAGAACCAAAAGTTTGAGGCATACCTGTAGCAAGACATCTATCTCAACAACAAAAAATTGAAACAGATATACTAACAAACAAAACTTAGTGGCTCAATGCATTTCATAAAATACGTAAAGAAATACTTTATGTAGGAGAAAGCATAAACAAACTCTAGAGCTTACAAATGGACAATTTGAAGAGTTAACAAACAAATGAGCTAAACAAATAAGAAATGGGACCAAATTTAACATAATAATTAAATCAAAATGATAGGAATTAATAAGTAACTCTCAACAATATTGAATGTAATGTCTCCAATTAAAAGACAGTGACTGGCAGAATGGATTGAAAAAAGAAGACCCTACTATATGCTGTTTGTGAGAGACTCACAGGCAAAGACAGCCACAGGCTGAAAGTGAAAGGATGAAAATTGCTATACCATACAAAAGGATCCCACAAACAACCAGGAGTGACTACTCTTGTATACAATAAAGCAGACTTTAAGCCAAAATTAATCAGAAGAGAGAAGGAAGGATATTCAATTTGTTGACCTGCATGGGAGCCAGGGCCCAGGGTAGGCCCAGGTTCATCCCTCCACCTGGAGAACCCCAGAGCTCAGGCCCCTCAGCCTAACTGCACAAGAGCCCAGGCCCAGTGTAAGCCTGTGGCTACCCACACACACCCCCAGCTGAGAGTCCAGGTCTAACCCACTTCAAAATGGAGACAATGCAGCCATCCCCATTGCCTTCCCCACATAGTAGCCTCTACCTTGGGACAACAGACAGGGCTTCAAAGCAGCTGCATCTTGGAGCAGGCATCCCAAAGCCAGTGTCCTGTCCATCTTGGGACACTGGCAGGGTCTGGAAGCCTAACATCAAGGTGGGGTACAGATAATCTGCACAGATACTACAAGATTATAGGGTAGAAACTGTAATACCTCAGATCTACACTGCAAGAAAGGAAGTTACATAGACAACATGAAAAAACAAGGAAGGAAAGTGCCCCCAAATAAACAAGGATACTACAATAACAAAACCCATGGACAGCGCAGTTGATGAAATGTCAGAGAAGGAGTTCTGAATGTTCATAATTAAAATGATCTGTGAATTAAAGAATGACCTAAATGAGCAAATACAGTAAAAAATTGATCACTCCAACAAAGAGATAAGAGAGCAAATATAGGCAATCATTGATGTCACCAATAAACAGGTAAGGGAGCAAATACAGGCATTTCCATCAATCACACCAAAAAAGAAATAAAGAAGCAAATACACATAGCAAAGGATTACTTCAAGAAAGAGAAAGAGATTCTGAAAAAAAACAAAACAGAAATCCTTGAAATAAAGAAAACAATAAGCCAAATAAAAAACTCAATAGAAAGTATCAAGAGACTAGATCACTTGGAAGACAGAATGTCAGATATGAAGACAAAGTACACAATCTGGAAAATACAGTTGACCACACAGTGAAGCTGGTAAGAAACTTTGAACAGAGCATCCAAGAATTATGGGATAGAATCAAAAGATCAAATCTAAGAGTTATTTGGATTAAAGAAGGCATAAAGTTTCAAACCAAAGGAATGCACAATCTCTTCAATGAGATAATATCAGAATATTTCCCAAACATGAAGAATGAATTGGGAAATAAAATACAAGAGGTTTACAGGACACCAAATACAAAATTACAACAGATCTACATGAAGGCATATTATAATGAAAATGCCTAGCATACAGAATAAGGATAGAACCTTAAAGGTTGCAAGAGAGAGGAATCAGATCATATATGGGGGGGGGGGACCAATTCATATCTCCGCAGATTTTTTGTTAACCCAGACCCTCAAAGCCAGGAGATCCTGGAACAGCATATACCAACCTCTGAAAGAAAATTATTGCCAATCAAGAATCTTATATCCAGCAAAATTAAGCTTTAGATTTGATGATAAAATAAAAACCTTCCATGATAAAGTTTAAAAGAAGTTACAACTAGAAATCCTGCACTACAGAACATACCTGGCAAAGTATTCCATGAAGAGGAATTGAAAAAAACAATGAAAATCAGCAAAGGGAGGTATTACACTAAAGGAAAAACTAATCAAAGGATAAACCAAGTCAAGTTTAATACCTAAAAATAAACAAAATGGCTGGGAATACAAATCATATCTCAATAATAACCCTGAAAGTTAATGGCCTAAACTCACCAATCAAAAGACATAGATTGGCATATTGGATTTAAAAAAAAAGACATCCACAGACTAAAGATGAAAGGTTGGGAAAAATTATACCAGTCACATGGACTGCAGAAGCAAGGAGGAGTTTCCATCCTTATATCAAATAAAGTAGACTTCATGCTAAAGTTAATCAAAAGGGATAAAGAAGAATCTAGAAATTTGTAGATCAAAGGATAAACCAAGTCAAGTTAAATACCAAAATATGGTAAAATATACATAAAATTTACCATGTTACCTATTTTTAGGTGGCATTGAGTACATTCATATTATTCTTCAACCATCACTTCCAGAAATTTATTTAATAGGGTTTTCACTTTTAATTTCTTACCCATGACTATCATTTGAATTTTCTAATCATAGGAATTTTCTTGATTCTCATAAGCTTTACATGGGATGGAAAAATAGATCATTTTTACTTATTTATTTTATTTCTTTTAATACTACCTAATAAACATTATTTTTCAAAATTATGTACACCCAGGCATAATGGTACATGCCTAGAAAACCTGGGATAACAGGAATATATCTCAACACTGTAAAAGCTATCTAGGCTAAGCCCCAGGCCAACATCATTCTAAATAGAGAAAAATTGAAAGCATTCCCTCTAAAAACTGGAACAAGACAGGGATGCCCACTTTTGCCTCTTCTATTTAACATAGTTCTTGAAACACTGGCCAGAGCATTTAGACAGAAGAAATAAATTAAAGGGATATGTATAGGTAATGAAGAACTCAAATTAGCACTATTTGGTGATGATATGATCCTATACCTAGAAGACTTAAAAAAATCCACCAGAAAAATTTTAGAAGTAGCAAATGAATTCAGCAAAGTAGCAGGATATAAAATCAACACTAATAAATCAGAGGAATTTCTATATATCAGTGACAAATCATCTGAAAGGGAAATG
This sequence comes from Spermophilus citellus, assembly GCF_964194105.1. Classification (NCBI taxonomy): domain Eukaryota; kingdom Metazoa; phylum Chordata; class Mammalia; order Rodentia; family Sciuridae; genus Spermophilus; species Spermophilus citellus. The sequence continues at coordinate 86,308,918 of NC_138183.1, forward strand.
AGGAAAACAACCCTATTTACAAGAGCCTCAAAAAAATGAAATACTTGGGAATCAACTTAACAAAATAGGTGAAATACCTCTACAACAAAAAAATATAGAACGCTAAAGAAAGAAATTAAAGAAGACCTTAGAAGATGGAAAGATCTATCTTGCTCTTTGGTAAGCAGAATTAATATTGTCAAAATGACCATACTACCAAAAGCACTATACAGATTTAGTGCAAACCCAATCAAAATCCCAATGACATTCCTCATAGAAATAGAAAAAACAATCATGAAATTCATCTGGAAAAATGAGAGACCCAGAATAACTAAAGCAATTCTTAACAAGAAGAGTGAAGCAGGTGGCATCACTATACCAGAACTTAAACTATACTACAGAGCAATAGTAACAAAACCAGCATGGTATTATCACCCAAACAGACTGGTGACCAATGGTACAGAATAGAGGACACAGAGACTAACCCACATAATTACAATTATCTTATATTAGACAAAGGCACCAAAAATGTACATTGGAGAAAAGATAGCTTCTTCAACAGTGGTGCTAGGAAAACTGGAAATTCATGTGCAACAAAATAAAATTAAACCCCTATCTCTCACCATGCAAAAAAAAAACTCAACTCAAAGTGAATCAAGGACCTGAGAAATAAGCCAGAGACACTATGCGTATTAGAAGAAAAAGTAGGCCCCAATCTCCGTCATGTGGGATAAGGCCCCAACTTCCTTAATAAGATTTCTATATTACAAGAATTAAAATCAAGAATCAATAAATGGGATGGATTCAAACCAAAAAGCTTCTTCTCAGCAAAAGAAACAATCAGTGAGGTGAACAGAGAACCTACAATTTTGAAAAAAAACGTTTTTACTACGTGCATATCAGTAGAGCACTAATATCGAACATATATTAAGAACTCAAAAATCTTAACACCAAAAAAACAAATAACCCAATCAATAAATGGGCCAAGGAACTGAACAGACACTTCTCAGAAGATGATATACAATCAATCAACAAATATATGAAAAAATGTTCAACATCTCTAGCAACTGGAGAAATGCAAATCAAAATTACTCTATGATTTCATCTCACTCCAGTCAGATTGGCAGCTATTAAGAATACAAACAACAATAAGTATTAGTGAGGATATGGGGAAAAAGGCACACTCATACATTGCTGGTGGGACTGTAAATTGGTGCAGCCAATATGGTAAGCATTACGGAGAAGCCTTGGAAAACTGGGAATGGATCCACCATTTGACCCAGCTATTCCGCTCCTCTGTCTATACTCAAAGAACTTAAAAACAGCATACTACAGGGACACAGCCACATTAATGTTTATAGCAGCATAATTCACAATATGGAGGAACCATCCTAGATGCCCTTTGGTTGATGAATGGATAAAGGAAATGTGATATATATACACAATTGAATATTATTTGGTATAAAAGAGAGTGAAATCATGGCATTTGCAGGTAAATGAATGGAGTTAGAGAATATAATGCTAAGTGAATTTACCTAATCCCCCCAAACCAAATTTGGAATGTTTTATCTGATTTACTGATGCTCATTTGTAATGGGGTTGGGAGGGGAATGGGAGGTTTAGATGAACTCTAGATAGGGCAAAGGGGAAGGAGGTGAAGGGTGGGGGAATGGGAGCAGGAGAGATGATGGAATGAGATGTATGTACATCATTACCCTAAGTACACATATGAAGACTCAAATGGTGTGACTCTACTTTGTGTATAACCAAAGATAAGAAAAATTGTTCTCTATGTGTAGTATGAATTTCAATGCATTCTGCTGTTATATATAACAAATTAAAATAAAAAATAAAAAAAGAGAGAGGGAAGTTCACTTCATAGTAGTAAAGTGAACAATCTAACAAGAAGATATAGTGATAGTGAATATAAATGCCCAAAATGTTGCCGAACCTAATTACATAAAACAGACCATACTCAAATTATTAAGACTCAGATAGACCCCAGTATAACAAGACCAGATGATTTCAACATACCCCCCTCATGAATAGATAGGTCATCCAGACATAAACTCAGTAAAGACTATTTGGACCTAAAAATACTATTAATCAAATGGACTTTATAGACCTCTATAGAAGATTTTATCCAACAACTGCAAAATATACTTATTTCTCCATGTCTCATGAAACTTTCTCCAAAATAGAACGTATTTAAGGCCACAAAGAAACTCTTAGCAAATACATTAAAAATTGATAGAATTTCTTGCAATTTATCTGATCATACTAAAATAAAATGAGAATTGACAAAAAAACTCTACAGAAATAACATAAACACATAGAAATTAAAAAAAAATACTTTCAAATGATGAATGGATAATAGAAAAAAATCAGGGGAGAAATTGAAAGTTTATTAGAATCAAACAAGAGTAGTGATACAAGTCAGAAACTCTGGGAGACTATGAAGGCAGTTTTAAGAAGAAAGTTTACAACTATGAGTGCCTACAAAAGAAAATTTAAAAGATACTCCCCAAACAATGAATTATACAAAAAACCCTCATAATGCATCTCAAGGCCCTTGAAAGATAAAAACAAACCAATTCCAAAATCAGTGAAAAAAAAAAAAAAAAGGAAATAATTAAGGTCAGAGCCAAAATCAATGACACTGAGAATTTACAAAACAATGCAAAGGATCAACAAAGTAAAAAGTTGGTTCTTTAAAAAGATAAACACTTAGCTAAACTAATCAAAAGAAATAGAAGACCCAAAATAATAAAATTAAATATGAAAGAAATTATCACAGACATCACCGAAATCCAATGGCTCTTTAGGAACTATTTTGAAAACTTACTCCAATAACTTGGAAAATCTAGAAGAAATGAATATATTTCTAGACACATATGACCTGCTGAAATTGAATTAAGAGGGCAAAAGAGATCAGTAACTAGCAATGAGATTGAAGCAGTTATAAAAAGCTTTCCAACAAAGAAAAGCCCAGGACCAGATGGATTCTCAGCTGAATTCTATAAGAATTTTAAAGAAGAACTAATGAGTGCTAGTTTCATCAGCATGTGTCCTAATGGATAACTAATGCCAATTCTCCTCAAATTATTCCATGAAGTACAAAGAAAATAAACACTTCCAAATTTATTCTATGAAGTCAGTATCACACTCATACCAAAACCAAAGAAGAATACATCTAGGAATGAAAATTATAGACCAATATCCCTAATGAACTTAGATGCAAAAATCCTTAATAAAATATTAGCAAATCATATCCAAGAACACATTAAGAAGATTGTATATCATGACCAATTGTTTTTAACCCAGGGATACAAGAGTGGCTTATCATAAGCAAATCAATAAAGGTAATTCATCACATAAATAGAATTAAGGGCAGAAATCATCTAGTCATCACAATAGATGCAGAGAAATCCTGTGGTAATTTTCAACAACCATTCATGATAAAAACACCAAAGGGATATAAGGAACCTACCTCAACATCATCAAAGCTACATATGACAAACCCAAAGCCAAAATCATATTTAATGGGGAAAAACTGAAAGCATTCATTTAAAATCTGGGAAAAAACAAGGATGTCCACTTTCATTATTCCTATTCAGTATAGTATTAGAAGTTCTAGCTAAAGCAATTACAGGAGAGAAGGAAATAAAAGAGATAAATAAAGGAAAGGAAGAAGTCAAATTATCAACTGTTTGAAGATGATATGATCCTATAATTTCAAGATACAAAAAGCTCCACCAGAAGACTGCTAGAGCTAATAAACAAGTTCAGCAAAGCAAGAGGTTACAAGATCAATATACAAAAATTAATAGCTTTTCTATATAGAAATAATCTGCTGAGAAAGAAATCAGGAAAATAATCCCACTAACAATAGCAAAGACAAATCTAGAAATAAATCTATCCAAGGAGATAAAAGGCATTTATAATGAAAAAAACCCACAGAATATTGAAAAAAGAAATTGAAGAAAACCTGAAAAAATTGAAATATTACCAATATGCATGGACAGGCAGAATTAATATTGTTAAAATGATTGTACTGCCAAAAGAAATACCCAGTTTTAGTGCAATCCTGATCAAAATACCAATGACATTTTTTTGTAAAACTACAAAAAAAGTCTTAAAATTTATTTGGAAGAAGAAATGACCCTGAATGGCCAAAATAATTTTAAAAGAAATGCTGGAGGCATCACAATACCTGACTTTATAGTACAGAGCTATAGTAACAAAAACTGTATGGTACTGGCATAAGAAGAGACATATAGACCAGTGGTACAGAGTAGAAGGCACAGAGTCAAACCCACCCAGATACAGTCATCTGATCTGTGGGGAGCAGTGACTTGGACCATGGTCTTGAAAATGCCTTGGAGCTGTGGGTATGCTTTGCCCTGGAACATTCTGTGCAAAGGTGCAGGACAAGATTGCCTGGGAGTTATGGTATTGTTCTGCCTGAGGAATTTCTAAGCAAATGTGTGAAACAATAATAGTCTTGACCTTGAATTCAGATACCAGCTGCTGGACACAGAGTTCTGAGTATAACAAGATCACCACAATACCTGGCAAGTGCTATGAATTTCGAGCCTACCTGCTTTGCAGAAAATTTTCCCCAAATAACCTTTTGATGGTAAAACCTATATAATAAACATGCTCTGCTAGCTCTGGTTTCTCCCTCAGAGGACCATGTCCCTCCTGGTCCCAGCTTTCTCTTTATAAATGTTTGTGTGTTTTTCTTAATCCCCTATCAGGGTGCATCCATGCAGGTCTTGGCACTGATCTTTGACAATTGTGCCAAAAACATACATTGGAGAAAAGACTTTTAATAAATCATGCTGGGAAAACTGGTTATTCATATGCAAAAGAATGAGATAAGAGCTTCATCTCTCATTTTGCACAAAAGTCAACTCAAAATGGATCAGACTTGGGAATTAGACCAAAACTATGCAACTCCTAGAAGAAAACATAAGGTTAACACTCTAACAAACAGGCACAGGCAATGAATTTCTCAATATGACTCCTAAAATTCAGGAAATAATGTCAACAATTAACAAATTGAACAGCATCAAATTAAAAAGCTTCTGCACAGCAAGGGACACAATTAAGAACACGAAGAGGGAACCTACAGAACCGTAGAGAATCATTACCAACTACTCTTTTGACAGAGATTAATAACTAGAATATATAAAGAACTTGACCACAAAAACCCAAATAGCTCTATTAGTAAATGGGCAAAGGAACTAAGCAGACACTTCTAAAAAAAAAAAACCCCAAAACCCAAATACAAATAGATAACAAACGCATGAAAAAATGTTCAACATCATTAGCAATTAGGGAAATGCAAATCAAAACTGCATCGAGATTTTATCTCACTCCAGTTAGAATGGCAGCTATCAAAAATATAAATACTGTAAATGCTGAAGAGAATGTGGAGAAAAAGAAACACTTACATTGTTGGTGGTATTGTAAATTGGTACAACCACTATGGAAATCAGTATGGAGGCTCTTCAAAAGACTAGGAATGGAACCCCACTATGACCTAGCTATACCACTCCTTGGTGTTTATCCTAAAGAATGAGAAGCATTGTACTATAGCAGTACATTTATAGCAGTATATTTATAGTGGCATAATTTAGAGTAGCTAAACTATGGTATCAGTCTATGTGTCTGTCCATCAATGAATGAATATATAAAGACAATGTGGTATGTATGCACAATACTCAGACATAAAGAAGAATGAAATTATGTCATTTGCAGGAAAATGGATGAAAATTGAAAACATGTTAAGTGAAATAAGTCGAACTCAAAAAGTCTTTGGTCATATATTTTCTCTCATATGTGGAAGCTATAAAGAGACAAAGGAAAAGAAAAATCTGGGTGAATCTCATGAAAATCAATGGGACATTACTAGAGTAGAGGAAAGGAACCAGTGGAAGAGAATAGGGAGAGAAAAAAGGGAAATACTGAGGAATGATATTGACCAAATTATGATGTTATATTTGTGCAATTTGAATATGTAACGACTCCCACCATTATGTACAACTATAATGTACCAATGAAAATAAATATAGCAATAAATATAAAAATAACTTAATGGCTCAAAAGTTATTGGTTTGTATAGGTCATTAAAAATTGAGAAAGTTATCTTTATAGTAAATATGTGTAAATTGAAAGTTTTTAATATATATTATAGTGTTCCATCATCTATTGTTTATTTTTGCCATTAGAAGTTTAAAATTTTTATATTGTTAAATTTATTACTACTTTAATATGTTCTTAAGCATGTGCTCTGGTCAGAAAGGCTTCTTTACTCTAACATTATTGTAATTTTTCTTATACTTTTCTGAAAACTATTGAATATTTTCCCCCACATTTAAGTCTTAGATAAAGCTGAAATTTGTTTTGGTATAAAGAATAAAGGAGATTCAGTCTTTATATTTTCAAACAACTATCCAGTTATTTGACCTCACATAGGCAATTCTACTTGTCTCCATTGATGAAAATTGCCACACTTAAATTATTTTCCTATAGGTATTTGGCTATACATCTGAATTCTATGTATACTTCTATTCATGACAATTTTATCATCATTTTCTTAGGTTGGGTTTACCAGGAGTGGAATAAACATTTAAAAAAATAAAATAAGTTGTGTTTTATACAATTAAAAATTTATTCAAAGATTAAAATTTTAAGCTTAACAATTTCTATTCAAATGTTTCTGAAATAATTACTGTATTAGAAAATGTGTGTGTCTGTATAGTTGTATATGAGAGAGAAATAAACAAAAAAAGAGAAAATGAATGAAGACCATGATTTCATTAATAAAATACTTTAACACTTGCTAGTCAAAGGGAAAGAAAGTACAACTGGCTATTTCCATACATTCTAAACCCCAGTTCTCAACAGAGTAGTAGTTGTACTGTCATGTTTCTATAATTCTAAAACTTAAAAGTAAAAAAGTGATGTCAGCTCCGTTTAAACATTTTCTTCCCAAACTTTAAACAGAAAAATCAATGCAATTTACACAGTTAATTTCATAAAATTCCTGTGTAGCAAGCCAGTCTTCCTCTTTTCATTTAAAGGTGGTTAGAAGAAATAAAATCTTCTGATCCAAACCCAAACTGAGTCAATACAAGTAGTGGAACCCCAAAGAAATGCTGTAAAAAGAAAGGCTGGGTATTTGTTGAATTTAACTTTTTTGTAGTTTACTTATTTATGTTAAAGAAAACTAAAGATCATAGCTGATGAGACGCCTTACAGAGATGATAAACCTTTGACAAAACGGCTCAAAATGGCTTAATTTTACTTTTAGCATTTAAATGTTAATAAAATGTTCCCCTAGATATTATTGAAAAAATTAAATTAATTAAAGTTTCAAAACTGTGGGGTGGGACCAGAGGTATCCTCTTTATCTTTGGATAGCAGCAATTATGCAAGTTTGTGTATTTTTGTCATTTTCAGAAAGGATCTTGGGAGATCATCACCTCCACATCAAAGGCATGCTACATATGCTATTTCCTTTCTGTATACATTTTTAAAAAATGTTCTTGGGGCTGGGGATGTGGCTCAAGCGGTAGCGCGCTTGCCTGGCATGCACGGGGTGCTGGGTTCGATCCTCGGCACCACATAAAGATAAAAATGTTGTGTCCGCTGAAAACTAAAAAATAAATATTGAAAAATTTCTCTCTCTCTCTCTCTCTCTCTCTCAAAAAAAAAAATGTTCTTCTTTCACCAAAAGTAAATTGCCTATTTTGTCGTTAACCTTTCTTAAAGTGAGGATCATTCCATGCTGGTAAAATAGTCACTATCTAAACCCCTTGCTTTTTATGAAAACTGCACAAGTTAAAAAAAATGCATCTCTTAAAAACCTCAGCTGTTTCTTTCCCATTTTCCTCTGATGCTTCTTGTCTAGATTTATCAGATGAAAGATACTCTGCCTTTATCAGTATTACCACTGTTATCTACCCACTTCTGAATTCTCATGTTTTCAGTGAAAGAAATCTGATTCCCAAATGGGACAACTCTCTAGTCTTTTATATTTGTAAAGACAGCTGCAAGTAATTGTTTAGTGTCTCTGCTACTTCCTTTTCCATTGTCTCTAATTCCCCTGTTATTATTATAAGTGTGCATAATTTTTCCTTGATGTTTGTCCTCTTAAATACACATCATGCTTGCAAAACATTTTGTTTTAAATTCTTGGTTATAATGGTCTCCTTTTTGTAGTGCTTACTATTTAGTTTTCATCCTTTAGTTTTTGATTACTTGTTTGCAATTTTTTCCTTTATAAAGCTAGATTTTTTTTCCTTTTACCTAAAGGACTGATTTAAAAAAAATCTTTCACAATGTGGGTAAATTGGATACCCAGAACAAGGGAAGAAAACACATCTCCTTTTTGATCTCAACTTCAACAACTTAATACCCTTGTGACCCCAGAAAATCCTTCTAAATGACCATCAAAGAAAACACTGAACTTCTGAGGCTCTAGAGCATCTCTTTTTCCTTCTCATTCTTCTTTTCCAGCCTGAATATGCTCCTGACTTCCAGGCTTCCTTCCAACCTAGCAGACTAGCATTACACATACTTGGGTTCCTTGGGTTTCTCTATCTGTGGGGCTCACTCTGCCTAGTTTACTTCCCGGGGTGTTTGCTGTTAAAAGCAAAATTCTCCTGGGATCTGTGTAATCTCTGATAACTAATTTGTAAACTTTACACCTCATTCAAAATACTAGAGCATTGTACAAAATTGAACAGTCCAGTTTTATCTCAAGGTGTGCTAGGAAAGCACTATGCACATTCTTACTGTCAACATCCTTGGTTCTTCTTTATTTTCCAGCATGTACCTGGTGGATACAGTAGCAGTTACTTAGAAGAAAATATGAAGAGACCTCCCTTTCAATCAGACCAGACATTTTAGCAGTGTGGTTCTGCTTTTAGTCTCCTGCTACACCATCTTGGGACCATGTCACAGCCTTTGCACATGACAACCCTCTGTTGGTAATATCCCCTCTCCTTAATGTCTCACCTAATTCTCTTATTTAAAGAAAATTTTCATTTTTCTCAAATATATATGTACTTAGTTCAGAAGGTCATTCATTTCTACAAGGTATATTAAGGCCAATGACAGTCCCAGATTCCTTTTTTTTTTTTTTTTAGTTCCCTCACCAAGAAGCAATTACTTTCCACTCTTTTACCTTATTCTTTCAACACTTATAATTTAGACACTATTTCTTACTTTCCAGCATGTGGTTCTCCCTTACTGCCTAATCTCTAATACCTCCCATTCCCTATCCTCCTAATATGGTAAAATTATAGTTCTAAGGTCAGATCCATATTTAGTATTACATTATTATTATCATGTATACCATTTAGACCTGAGTCATGTGGTAAATTATGATCATGTTTTCTTACTAATACAACCTGCTTTTCCCCCTTTGGATAGAATAATTTTCTTTTTTTCTTCTAATTTTTCTATATACTTTAAAGAAGCTAATCCTGAATATTCTGCCAGTTACCTAACTCTCTTCTTAATACTCCCACTCATGTCTGTTATCCTAAAGCTTTTGACTTCTGGAGGACAGTACTCTCAAAACATTCTGATCTGCTTCAGTCTGTATAGAGTGCCCTCCATACCTGATGTACTTAGGTTCTCCTTTGCCACCATCCCAGGATTCTTCTTGCCCCTAACCATATTGGGTCCCCTACTCTTGTATCAAGTTTTCATTATACTCTGCAAAAGCATTGTTCAATGAGATACTTGAACAGAAAAAGAAGGCTTTGTTCAGGACCATTTCAATGGCTATAGTGACTATTGTAATAAGTTACTGTAGTACTGCAGAGAGACTGGCCCAACTCCGAATGTAGGAAAGATAAGTGAGGTTTATAGCAGTATAAGGAGAGTGGATAGAAAATTACTAAGAAGAAACATGAGCCATAAAGGGTAATTCTGGCTGAACTAACCTAAAATGATTCTTGCTGAGGACAGGCCAGGGTGTTAAGATATTCTCAGGGGGATAATGGAGGATGAGAAGCCCAATCAATATCCAGGATGATCAGATATCAACTGACTCTGAGAGGTCTTTTCTTTTCTTTTTCTTTCCCTAATACTGGAGTTCTTGAGAAAGTGCATAGTGGGCCCAGGAGAAGGTTCAGAAGCTTGACTAAAGTTTAACTGAGCAAAGAATCTTTGTCATCTCTCATACCTGAGATAATAATAATTTTTAAAGACTTTCTTCTTACATAGCCTCTTCATCCAAATTGCTTTATTTTATTTTTCTTTTTTGTTTATTTCCCTAGCATATGGATAGTTCTTAGTCATATTTCAGAGTAGGGAATATCATTTACTAGAAGCTCTAAGAATGGTAACTGTAGGATGATCTGGCTGGAGAACTTTTGATTTTAACATCGTATATTGTCTGAATGGTTCCTCCAGGATAGACTTGGATAAGTCATTTTACTTGTTTGGGTATTATATTAATGTACTTTGAAATAGTTAGAAAGATGAAGTCTAAATTCCTATCATAGCTCAGATATTCTGTTATTCTTGGTGTCTTTTATCCTCTTAAGTAGAATTCAGAAATATGGTAATTAAAAAAATCTATAGATCAAACTGCATTATTCATTCATGATTCAAATGGTTGTAATTGGCACAAAAGTTTCAATTCACCAGAAAATGAATGGAATTCTGTTTAATTAAGAATTATATTTTTGGCTTTGGAGGATGAGGCAGGAGGATCACAAGTTCAAAGCCAGTCTCAGCAAAGGCGTGTGCTAAGTAATTCAGTGAGACCCTGTTTCTAAATAAAATACAAAAAAAGGTGTAGGAATGTGGCCCTTGGGTTGAGTGCCCCGGAGTTCAATCCCCGGTACAAAAAAAATATTTATGATTTTAAAAGGATACATAATAGTTAATATTCTATGCTGCCCTTGCCTTTTAAGTCATGCCTGAATTTATGAGACATCAGGAGTAAAAACATTGAAATATGCCAAAGAAAGCTCTAATCTTATCATGGAGGGTCTGACTAAATCCTGAAAGTCTTGGAAAATTGCATGAGAAAAATTATTCTATCACAAATTTTAGCTCCAGTTCACTCTATGCTCTTTTCTAATGCAACTGGCTCTTGATACACTTTGCTAATGAGCACTGTGCTTTATAATAAATAAAACAAAAGTTATTTTAGACCCACATTGCAAAGGTTTCCTTCTTGTCCTCTGTGTATTGGAAGTATTCACAGACTTTTAAATGTTAGATATTTTGTTGCTGTTGTCATTGTTACTGTTGTTAGTGTTTGCTTTTTGTTTTAAGGATTTTGATCCTTGAAGAAAGGAGTCATGATTATCATTAGGAAGAAGATTGAGAATTTCTTTTGATTTGTTTTTAGAAGATTATCTTAATCTGTTTTTTGTTGCCGTAACAAAATATTTGATGTTCAATAACTTATAAAGAAGCAAGATTTATTTAGATCACAGTTCTAGAGGTCCAAAATGATGGAACCAGCATCTGCTTAACTTCTGGTAAGGAGCTCATGGTGGAAAATGGAAAGGAAGAAGACAGTGTAAAGGAGAGGTAACCTAGTGGATGTGTCAGGCTTATTTGTAATAACATTATTTCCAGAACTAATCCATTTCTACCAAACTACTAAAACTAACTTAAACTCAAAAGAACAACATTAATTCTTTTAAAAGGCCTCACCTGCTGTCAACACCATTACATTGGGGACCAAGCCTTAGCATGAGGACAGACCATATTTAAGCCATAGCAGAAATTTTTAGATTTTGTTTTGTTTTGTTTTAGGCTTTTAAGAATAGTAGTTAGCCCCCGCATCATTCCTCCCCCCAATTTGGGGACCTTATGCTAATATGCACTATTTCAGGTCTTTGGATGCTTCTATGTATATTGAAAATTTTAACTCGTAGTAGTATGTCAAAGTACTAGTTGGCCTACGTTTCTTCTAAAGTGGTTTAACTGGGAAGAATGAGGACACAGAAAAATTTGATTCTGTGTCAATAAATAAAACACTAAGCCTTTCTGAGATTGGCCCAATATGTAGTTACATATGCAAAGCACATTTTATTTTCTGAAAAGATAGCCTATTTTTTCCCTTACTCTAACAAAAAGAAGTTTTAAGCCCATAATTCTTCAATATTCCTTACCACAGGCCTTAAAACAAAGTAATGAATCATTTCTAACACAATCCTTACCAAACATTACAGTTATTTTTAAATGCTGTCCTTCAGTTTTCCTGGCCTCAGTTTTGATCCTTTGATTTTGCCTGCCCACAGAGGCATGCATGATTTCTTTACCTTTGATACCTGTTTTTATTGTTTTGTCTTCTTTCCTAGATTAACACTGTGTACTGTCCCTTTCTTCCCTATCTACCTTTGCCAAGAATTTTAAATTTCCTTTCCCCATTTTTCAATGGACTGTACCTATGGTCAACAAAACCATCCCCTATGCTTAGCCTTGATTGCTAAGGTTCCATCTTGAGCACAATTTTTAAAGCCCCTTCTCAAAAGAACTTGGTCAAAAATACAAAAATCCCTTCTGGTATTTCTCACAGTTTAAATGAAAGACAATTTAAGAGGCAAAGCCTGAAGGAAAATGGTTTGTTTTGCCTTTACAGTTCAAGCCTAGCAACTACCACAGGCCATTCATTTAAATTTTGAAGCTCTAGTATCTGTGACTTCCTGTCAAATTCTTTTAACTTCCTCTTGGGATTCCTATCTTGGACATCAAGGACATTTTATGTATAGGTAATTTCAAAATGCAAATAACAATAGCAATAATATTGAAAGGATGTAACCTCTACTGAGGACTATCTATGATCTTGATCACTTTTGTATGTATTCTCTCATTAAAAAGAAAAACCCAATAAGCTAGGACTTATCAGAATATTCATTTGAAATAAGAGGAAACTGAGGCTTAGAGAGGTAAATAATTGATCTATGATCACCCAACAAAGCAGACCTTGAAGATTGGAATAACTTTTAATTCTTCCTGACTCCAATTCCTAGCTTTTAATTTCTAGGAATGTTGCCTCCTTCTTTGCTTCATGACTTAACATTCCAGAATGAATTCTGAGGTGTACTGTTTGGCTTCCTGTTAATGCAAAATTAGAAATATTTTATTTTTGATACAATGTGACCAAGAATGTCCAAGCAATAATACTTTATGTGCTATACAATATTTTGCTGTGTAAGGCATATTTTTAGTGTTTGAACTTCACATGAAAAATACAGTGTTGCCATCTACAAAGATGAAAGTTTGATATTAGAGAAATCAAAGACCATGTTCAAGATCACATACAAATAAAATAATTAAAACATTAACCAGTCTTTTTACAACAACTTTGTGTTTTTTAACCTGTATTTACCCCAGCACTTCCCCTCATGCCCCCCTTCCCTCCACTCCACTGACCTCTCTTCAATCCATTTAATTTACTTTTTTATTTTAAATTAGAGTCATGTGGATACACAAGATTCCAGGACCCACTGTGCCATATCCATGCATGCACATAAGAAAGTTTGGTCAAAATCATTCCACTATTCTTCCCTTATTCCATCCCTTCTTCCTTCCTAATGGAAAAGGCTGTGTTGCTACTTATCATGACTAACTGCTCTACAGCATCTCTGATGTGGAATTTCATCTGTGTGCTAGCTTTCCTATTTTTCTGGAGGTGAGAAAAGGAATATAACGTGTAATATTTCCATTTTTTTATACACGGAATTCTAGTCACCATTCACAATCTTATATGCCCAGAGAAAAACTGGCATCCTATAGAATTTTATGAAGAAATATCTCCTCAACCACCAGGAGAAAGAACCTCTAATGCCATTAAGCCCATTGTTCCTGCCTTGCCCCAGCACATCAGAAAGTCAGCCTTTGGTGACTTCCAAGCCAGCATCTTTTGGTGTGACATCTTGTTCCACCTGGAATCTGTGCTAACTTCCATATCACAATTTTTTTGTTGTTGTTGTTTAGTGTTCAATTGCACTGTGAAATAATTTTAGTAGCATTTTTATGTCTATTTTGGGCACATCAATTTTCCCAACTGTTGCAGCAAAGCAGTGTGATTTCCTGAACAAGACTTGATTAAAGAGATAACTTTTTTTGGTGATACCACTTCAGGCTGAACAGAAATTGCCAACTCTTCAGTAGAACTCAGACAATTAAAAAACTCACGCACTGTACGTACTAGCTGTGCTTATGTAAAGTACTGGAGATAAGTTAGCAATACCATTCTTCAAATTACTAGAGCAGAATTTTACTTCGTATTTAAATATCAAAATCAAAGGTCATATTAACAAATTGCCTTATATGACTGTCAAAAGCAACAGCAAGGAAAAATCCACAAGAAATCACTATGAGGTAAAATTGTTATTGTAATGACAATGAATGAAAGTATTCTATGCATCTAATCATCCCTTTGCAGACACTTTGAGACAGGAAAGGAAAGAAAAAAGAACTGGACATTTTGCATTCATTATCTAATTTTCAGTATGAGCTAGTAAACTGGCTCTCAAAAAAAGAAAAAAAAATCTTTAGTTTATAGCTTTTCTAATTTCTAAGAGGAATATTTTTATCAATGGCCAAATTCAAACTATCAAAATGATGTCACTGAATGCAGAGCTTAAAAGAAATGCACACACTTATTTCTCATGAGTTTGGGGACCTAACTTTAGGATACTACTCACTCCTCACAGCAAGGGTAGATGTTATTATCACAGATACTTAATCCATTTACCTGTGCTCAGAATGGCTGGAAAACTATAGTAGTTGAATTGAATTTGGAATTGTCAAATTCAATTTTCATACTTTTTTGTTGCATTTCCCCATTCTTGGGAAAACAAATGTATACAGTAATCACCTGATATTTGTAGGTTTGCTTTTCACAGTTTCAATTACCCACAGTCAACCATGGTGAAATATATATTAAATGTAAAACTCTAAAAATAAGCAATTCTTAAATTTTAAATTTCTTTTGTCACATTATATTGTTATGATTTTTCTATTTTATTATTGATTATTATTGTTACTCTCTTGCTGAGCCTAACATGAATTGAATTTTATCATAGTCATGTATATCTAGGAGAAGATATAGCATGTATATATATATGGCTCATTGCTGTCCACAATTTCAGCCATTCACTGGGGATCTTAGAACACATCCCCTGCAGTTCAGGGGAGACTACTGTATATTGAGAGCCTTCCCTGTCTAAGCATCAAAGACACGTTGTTCATAATGAAAAAAAGAAATGCATGAAGCCTCCAAACTTGACCCCGTGTCCTCTTCTGTGTACCCACATGGGAAGTGTGAATGGAATTTTTTGGGCTTCTAAAAGAGGTACAATAGAAAGAGATTTACTGAATTCAAAACCAAATTATGGTGGAAAGGAAATATCAGATATACCTATCTATCCTCCGGTTTGTGTGTCTTGTGTTTGTGTGTGTGTGCGTGTATATATGTGTGTGTATACATACTTGTTAGATTACCACTTAAGAGATTTGGAAGCTGAACATGTCTGTAATGTTCTTGCAACAGGGAGAAGAATTAAATCTAACTTTATCCTTCCTTCCCTGTTATTCTACTGATAAAGTGCGAGCCCATTCTCATTTTCTAGTTGTCTCAAGAGGAATTTGATAATGCTACAGGATAAGACAACAAAGAAATGTGGCCCATTATCAAATCCCACCCAAGGTGATCAAAGGTGTTTCATTTTATATTGATTGATTTCTCATCTGTTCATATTCTCTGTTTAATTGGAAGAAATTGGCAGAGAGTGCTTAGTGTCTAAACCTATTAGAATCAATTCCAAATTTTGTTTACCAAACTCAAATGGGTACTCAGGCTCATAATCTTAAAAAAGCCTATAAGCTATACGTCTTCTAATTAGGTTACTTGGAATAAGTAGTTGACCTAAAATTGTGCCAAAGAAAAGTCTCACAAGCATTTATGACATTGCTTGGTAGATGCTCAGAGAGGTTTTAATGCCTCAGTGGCCTGAAAGAATGAAAGGACTTCTCCAAATAGCTAATTTACCACCTGCCTAATGCTGTGGCCATGGCAGTTACACAGCCAGTTGAAAAAAAAAAAAAAAAGCTAAATTGCCTCTTTGCTTGCAGCCCCCCGGTCAAACTGATCCCATCCCTAGGCTATTATGGCATTGTGGAGAGACAAGCTTAGAGGTTCATAGAATTGGAACCATGAAAATTTTGGTTTCTCAAAATGCCTGCTGAATTATGTAAATTCTGATTATAAATTCTAGGAAATCTTGATTGTATGAACAGTGAATGGGAGACAGATGTTGGAGAGGACTCTTTCCTGTGGGTCTTCAAGGCTGTGCTTCATGTTTCCCTTAGTAACAAGGTAAACAGAAACCAAAAGTGACTACCTGAGGAGCCATTGAGTTGGATAAAATAAGAACCACCACCCTTTATTCCAGAGACCTATGAGGTCTCTCAAAACCGGCTGATCATGTGGGATGAGCAGCTATGGCTACAGCAGAGGAGACTTACTGAGGTAGATAAGGATGTCGGCTCTTGAATTAGAGTTCTTGAGATCAAATTCTAGCTAAGTGAACTTGCACAACTCACTTAACCTCTTTGTATCTAAGATTTATTATCTGTCAAAACTTGGATAGTAATAGTACTAGAATCATAGGTTGTGTGTAATATCCTGGAGGTAAATGCTATATAGATGCTCAACACTCCTAGCTCCTCTCCCCAGATAAAGCTGCCAGAACTGAGAGATGTAATAGACATTAGTATTGTGGCTGTATCTCTTTGGCTTTTTTCTATTTACATGCCAAAGAGTGCTAAGGGGGTATCAGCCCAAGGACCATTTTTTTACAGGTTGACTTGTGTGGAGAACAGGCCACAATTTCTTTCTGGAATAAGCCCCAAGCCAATGGCAGAAAGGATACCCAGCTTGGTTATATTCCATTGAGATGAATCTGGGTATGCTCTATACCCTCTTCTAAAGTGCCTTGATGAGTTTGAGCTCCAGCTGCCCGCAGTGATAAATGGCTTGATAATATGTTCTTTGCTGGCTTTCTTTTCTTTCTTTCCTTGCTACTTCACTCCCAACCACCAGATGTGGGGTTCTTTAGCATCTCTAATAGGCTAATGTTTTTATTCTTTTATATTTATATATACAGCATTTTTTTAAGTAAGAAAAAGTTCTGAACTTAAAGATAAGTGGACCCAAGCTGCTTCTCATTCACAGGATAAATGCACTTTAAGAAAATTCTTAATTTATCATGTGGAACTATGTATACATCATTGTGGCAATTAAATAACATACATAAAATGATTCTTCAAAGTTTTTATTTATTGTATCATTAGCAGTCCTCTCACTGGAGTCTTGTTTTTTTTCTTGGAATTTTTACCATTTGATATGAATTCTTTATTTCTAATTCTGTAGGGTAGCAGATTCATTAATATTAAAAAAGGAAATAACTTGGCAATATTGTTATGACCTACCTTGTGTTATTCAATTTTGGTTAATATTTCAATTTCAACTTTCAACAACCTTGTCTTCCTTGCATTTTGGCAGCTACCTGATGACAGAGCCACAATTTAGATGTCTTGTAGCAAACAGGGCAATAGAGTTTGGAGCTGTATGTTTCAGAACCTGGTTTCTAGCTCAAAGTTACAAACTACAGTAGACACTTCAATTAATATTGTTAAAAATATTTCTTTTCCTATTATATTAAAAATTCATGTGCTTTTTGACAAATGCTTAAGTATGAGTTTGCTAAACTACTAAGACAGTCAAATTGAAACTTCACAACTTTTTCCTATCACTCAAAAATAACAAAAAAGAAATGCATATTCATTAAAAATAAAGGAACATTATATTACTCGTTAGCTTGTTCAGGAAGAAGTTCAATTACTCAAAAATTAAAAAGTTTAAAAGAAAGGTAATTATTTTGAAAATTTTACAAAATAAAAATAAAAATAAATAACAAAGGAGAATGGTGAATAACTTAATATTTTGATGTACTTCATTCCTTTCTTATATATAGGTATTGTTTTTTAAAAAAAAATACATGTTGATTGCATCATGCATGCAATGTGCATTTTGCCATGACACATGTATCTGGGTACATGTCTGGTGATTTAGCAGACATGTCTCATTGCCAACCACATTCCTTCAGGTTCTCACTGGCTTTTTAAGTTCCATGTCAACACTGGGCTCTCTTTTTCCACTCTGTTTTTCCACTCTGTTTTCCTCCAGCCCCACTCTATTTTCTATCGTCTCAGAATGCAGCCCCTGAAACTACCATTTGCCTGACTTTTCTCACCTTGATACCACAGCCATGGTCTGGAAGTTCAAGGTTCTGCTTCTTTATGCAGATGGATTTCCTCTCACCCATGATACTGCAATGGCATTTGTGCTACATTTTATCATGAATCAGTGGGATGTATCTCTTTCTTTTTGTCTTTCCTTTCCCCTAGACAACTCTTCATGAACTAAGGTTATAAGGAAAGGGCAAGACCCCCATAGGCTCCTAACAAATTCCACTCTTCCTTTTCAAGTTGGATATCCGGTTTTTTTAACTTGTTATTTAAATTTTAAAAAATCATCAGTATAATTAGGTTATTGGTAGAGTGAAATTTATAAATGCAACCTCTTTTTTCTAGAGATTGAGCCAACAAGTCACCTTGGGACAAATTTTCCTTATTATAGAAAAAAAATACCTGTTTTATTATGTAAATGCTCATAAAGCCTATTCTGGTGTTTATGTGTCTGTCCTTGGAACGCAGAGCAGAGCATTCTTGTTTGTGCAAAGCTTCCTTACTCCTCCAACTTTTTGAATGTTGTGCATCAATATTTCATAATAAGTTTAGAATTGTGAGAGAGAAAAAATTAAGACCCTAGCCCTTTATCCTTAAGATTTGACATTGGGGAAATTTGGAAGAAACCATGGTGTCCCTGGTTGAGGACCCCTGATGAAAAAGGAGGACCTAGTTACAGATGAGGACTCATAGTAAAATACAGGAAGTTAAGGCTTCAGCAAGTTTCCAACAAGAGTCTATAATAGTTCTGGCTTTGGAAGACCTTGTCCTAAGCCTTCATATGGTTCCATGTCTAACTGACCACTGTGGCCTCAGGATCTGAAAGTACAAGGGCCTCACTGAACTCTATCAGTGGACTCAGCCAATGGGCTGCCTCTGTCTCCTTGGCTTTCTTGTTTAGAAGAATGATTGAAATCCTTTGACTTACATCATTGTGATTAGGCCAACATAGGATACCAGACTGCCTGCCAATGTAGGTGTGAGGAGTTTTAAGTGATTCATTAGAATAATAAAAAGATGTGAGGTGACTATGTTTATGCCTCTAGGCTAGTGAAGCGAGTTACTATTACTCAATCATTTTTTATGTTATAACAAACTTTCATACCTGCCTAGTGATATACTAAGAGAATGTTGTATTTTTCTTGTTGCTTCTCCATTAGTGGACATTTAAATCATTTGCATGACACATTTCTTACAGAACCTACTACTTTTTAACACTATTAGTGTAATACTTGTAAAAATATATTTTCTAGATGTTAAAATATGCAACCATAATATAAAACAAGTCATTTACAACAAACATAATTCTTTGGAGCATGGTAAATTTAGCTTCCCTCTCTTCTTACATACCAGGGGTTCTGGGAATTTTCCCTAAGGATAAGGTACCATAAGGAGAAGATACTCAGAGAACCAAGTGTGCAGAGCAAGCTTGCTAGTCCAAGGTTTTCTAGGGCACCTTTGATGAAGAGGGTCAAGTTTAGTATTGTATGCTAGATGGAAGGTGCATATCCATTCCATGTAAGAGGGCATGATGCTTGGTGTATGGTTTTTGAATCTTTAGATGAATGAGTGTTTCACTAAACAAACCAGATTACAAACTGTGTAATCCATTCCAGAATTATAGGATCAGATTTGCACAAACTTGTTATGTAATTTAAAAAAATATGTTGGGTAGTATACTTAGTGGTAATTATTATTTTATTGACATAATAATTGTGCATATTTATGGGATACAGTGTAATATTTTGACACACGTATAAATATGTAATGATAAAATCAGAGTTATTAACATTTTTATCTTCTTATACATTTATCGTTTACACTCCTCTCTTCTAGTTCTTTATAAAATATGTAACAAATTTTTGTGAACTATAGTTACTCTGCTGTGTTGTACAGCATCATATTCTTCTTATGTAAAAGTATTTTTTGGAAACTACTATCTACCCTTTCTGCCTATATTTCCTAACTTCTACTGACTACTCTTCTACTCTCTATAAAAATCAACTTATTTTAGCTTTCACAGTTGAGAGAGGGCATGCCGTATATGTCTTTCTGGGCCTGTTTTATTTTACTTAACAAATGTCCTGTAGTTCATCCACTGGTTGCAAATGACAGAATTTCATTACATTTTACCACCATGTAATTTTGAAAATGTCCTTTAACTTCAGTAAAGGCATTTTATTACATGAAATATTGGTAATGATATCTGTACTTACCTATATAGAGAGCATAATATTATATTACAAATGATGTTATTTCAAGATATTATTCCCTGATAGTGATATGTGATCTGGATATAAATAACAAAAACAAAACTAAAACACAAGGTCTGGGGCAGTGACTCAATGGTAGAGTGCTTGTCTAGCATGCATGAGGCCATGGATTTAATCTAAACACAAGAAAGGAAGAGATGAAGGGAGGGAGCAAAAAAGGAAGAGAAGGAGTAAGGAGGGGAGGTAGGTAGGTAGGGGCAAAAGGAAATAATGACTATAGTTCATGATCATGAATAATACTTTGGGGTGAATTGAAGACTACTTTAGTCTTATTGCATAAAATCAAGAGAAGGCCATTGTATTGGACTGAACTCTTGCACTAGGCCCACAGACCAAACCAAAATGGAGACAATCATGCTGAAATTAAGTTATTTATCTGACTTTCTGAGAAATCAGGAGAGAGATAATAGCCAAATGCCAAACAGGCCAGTTTTCGGTGTCTTAAGGAAGTCCTCTGTGCTTTAACTCTTACAAAAAAAAAATAACCTGAGGTACCCAAATATCAACCAACCAGGTTTTTTTTTTCCTATTATTGTTTCCTTATTTCCACCTTAAAGAACTCACTGTTTTGCTATTACACAGTGATAGCATTCATTCTATTTTGTAGAATGGAGGCTCCCCCCATTAATGAATTGTGAATAAAAGCCAATTATATCTACATTTGTTGTAATTTTGTCTTTAATAGGTCTATGCTACCTAATGTACATTGTTACTTTCCTTTATATTTTCTCTAACTTCTGTTCATTTGAGAACAACTGAACGAAACTATAGGTGCCACTTTCAAATTGGAAATATTTGAAATATAGAATGAGTTTGTTTTGTTTTATTGTTTCCCCAGGAGACATTTGTCACTCTGTTCTGAGAACACAGTTCCCTGTAGAGTAGTCCATCCAAGTCAGTCCCTACCTATCTCACCTTGAAGGGGGAAGTCATTAGAAGTGGTCACTATGGGCATCTTTACTATTAGATCCATCTTTTTTTTTAAGATTGGCCAGACTTTTTATACTTGAAAATAAAACTGTTCACTGGTATAGGAAAAGTTAGAAATTTACATTGAGATAACATTAGGGATAGGGAAGTGGGGTTGAAAGGCAGTAGGTTTTTATTTTTATTTTTATTTATTTATTTTTTAATTTTTATTGTTGATTGTTCAAAACATTACATAGTTCTTTACATATTATATTTCACACATTTGATTCAAGTGGGTTATGAACTCCCATTTTTACCCGGTATACAGATTGCAGAATCTCATCGGTTACACATCCACTGTTTTACATATTGCCATACTAGTGTCTGTTGTATTCTGCTGCCTTTCCATCTTTTTTTTTTTAACTCTTGTATTTTTATAGGCATCAGGAATTAAATTTTCTTCTACAACATAGAGATTTAATTTAAAAGTTCATCTTTGGAGGGCACTATATGGAAACTGATTAACTGAGCAATTAGATGAACTAATTACACAAGATATATGGTGATAAAACCAGTCTCTTAAAGGGATTAGTTCTCTATAATCAACAAAGAGCATTTAACACATATTATCAAATTTTAATTCCAACTTTCAAGGCAAGTCAAAGAAGCATTATTATTACCCTCCTTTTATAGTTGAGGGAACTGAGACTCAGCAAGTTTAGAGGTCATGCCATGACAACAGAAGTTGTAACTGAAGACTAGTTCAGGTTTCCTCAATCCTCCTCTTTTTTCCCACTTCACCATGCTGCCTTCAAGGTGTCGGAGTCTTGTATTTTTTTATGTCTTTCTCTCTAGTTATTCAAGGTAGTCCCAGAATATCTGTGCAAGGGAAATGAGTGGTGTTTCTAAAATTCAGAGTCACTAACATATTTTTGTCATCAGTAGAGCTCCAGCTACAAACACTTATCAATAACATAAAAGCTATGGCATTCCTTTTATTTTTATTTTTTTCTCTCTTTTTCTCCTTTATGTATGTCCAGAGGGTACTCTTCTTACAATGTCATTTCCTCAGGGACAGGAACATAGAACATTCTTTTTCTTCATCAAGGCTAATACTCTAGTTGATTCTTAATTTTTTTAAGAAAGCTTTCTGTAGACTTGATAGGTTATCTTGAGTCCCCTTTCATATGAAATGAGATTTAGAAGTTTTATTTTTTTCCCATTTTCTGGCCACAAGTCTTCTTGACAGAAAATTGCAATAAGAGAAAAGTCTGTTCCTTTTTGGAATCCTCTTCACATAGAAATCCTGGAGGAAAGTTGTAGCATATGTTAGAGACCCTGGTTGCTAGGAGCTGTGCCAGAGAGGCAGCACGCAAGAGGGAAAGGTGATTCTCTGTTTTCAAGCTTCAGTTCTCTTCTTATAGAACTCCATTCTCCTGGCCAGGAAAAGGAAAAAGAATTAGCTATGGAGCAGATGCTGTTCAGACTTCCTGTTCACAATGCAAGAGTGAGAAAGTGAAATACAAAGGAATCTAGATAAAAGTGGTGTGTGTGTGTGTGTGTGTGTGTGTGTGCGCTTGTGCATGTGTGGGGGTGCTAAAACTTGGGAACCCAATATAATCTACAGAACAAGGAACATTTCCTATTACAAGTAAAATGAAGGGAAGGAAAATGAATGTGTCTCTAAAACCAGGGTCAGCAAACCTTTTCTGGAAAATGCCAGATAACAAATATTTTGGACTTTATGAGCCGTACAGTCTGTCTCAAATACTTTATTGCTGTTATAGTACAAAAGTAGCCTAAAATAACACTTAAACAAATGAGCATTGGCTACATTCCAATAAATCTTTATGAGCATCGAAATTTAAGTTTTATAAACTTGCACATGTCATAAAATATTATTCCTGTTTTGGTTTTCTTTCCCCCCAACCATTTAAAAATGTAAAGCCATTTTTAGTTTGTGGACTCTACAAAAGTAGACAGTGGACTAGATTTGGACCACAAGGCTCATTTTGCTGAATTCTGTTCTAAAGAAAGGGTAGATGTAAACAGATGTGAAAGAAGTTTCTTTTTCCTTTGTAGTACTGAGGTTTGAACGTGGAGCCTTGCACATGCTAGGCAAGCACTCTATTACTAAGCTACACCCCCAGCCCTTTTATTTTTTTAATTTGAGGCAGTCTTGCTAAGTTGCACAGGCTGGTCTTGAATTTATGATCCTCCTGCTTTAGCCTCCCAAGTATTTGGGATTATTGGCATATGACATGACACCCAGAAAGATGTTTCATTTATTATTCTATGAAGTGGTGATTAGATGAGCACATTTCTCCTTGTGCCCCTTAATTCCTCTAGTTCAAAGAAGAAATTTAGAAAAATTACCACAAATTAGATAAACTACAATTTCATCTCTTCAAAATTTACTTAATTCTGACATTCAAAAGAGTCCACACAAAAATTTTGAGATCGAGCTTTATATTTAAGGCCTACAGACTTTAATTAATTTAGATGAATCTGAAGACCAAAGGAAATGTATCATCTTTCAAAGTAGTATTTATTTAAAGTAGCTAGTCTCTTCCAATGAAATTTATCTGAGAATTCATACCAACACACCATTGGGTTAATTTCTGCCCCATAATACAACAAAACTATCACGATACTGAAAACAGGCACACTTGAAATCAAGTAAAATAATGATGTGTCAAAATATCCTGCATATGTGGGTAAAGAAACTGTTTTGAATTGATTTATAAAAAAGACATTAAGAACTAATTTTGAAAGCAAACCATTTATGATGAGGGAAATATAATGATATGATTATATGTGCACATTTATATATCTTCATTTTTAAGGTATTTTCTCCCTACTTACTATTTTACCCTACTCATGCCTATAACTACGTATACTTAGATTTAATTGGGGTAAAATTTGAAAAGAAAGTTGGACTTTAGCATAAACAAAATTCTTTCTTCTTACTCATCACCATTAATTCCATATGGCCAATAATGTAGATATAGATTTGTTGAAATGAGAATTATCCAGATACTTTCCACTCAGTTGTGGTCTATAGACAAGAAGCCTCAGCATCACCAAGAAGTTTGCTGGAAATTCAGAGTCTTAGGCCCCACTTCAGATTCACTGGATGAAAATCTGCATTTAAACAAAATGATGCATTGTAGTATGCCCATGAATGGTAAGAAAGCATTCAGCTATAGCAATGGTTTTCAACTTTGGCTATATGTCAGAATTTCCTGTAGGGCTTTCAGAAATCCCAGTGCCCTGGAGCCCTATCCCAGACCAATTAAGTCACAACATCTGAGAGCAGGGCCTAGCATCAGTGTTTTTTAAAGCTCCCTAGCTAATTTCAATGTGCAGCAAATTCTGAGAACTTCTGGGTAGGTAGACTCAACATATTATTGCTCTGAGAGTAAGAAGAGTGCATACTCATTATTAAGTAGAAACCAGGTCCCCAGAACTAGAGGATTTATTAGAAGTGTTAAAAAGGTCAGTGTGGCATATATTTAAAGAGTAGCTTTAGAGAACCATTTTATTATTTGAGGGATGGAATAGCACATCTCAAGCCAGGTGAAGAGTTACATACCCAATTTCTTTAGAATAAACCTTACAAATTTAACTAATTTTCTATTGTTACCAAGATTCCTTCTAATCTCAATGAAGATTCCTGAAAAATCCTTCATGTAGAGTATTGATTTGTTGACATCTTTATTTTTTGAAGATGAGAATAAATTAGTGCTATTGGAGTTTTGTTAGAGTCAGCAAAATTTCAAGTGTTTAATTAGATTAACTGATCATTGAAGCTTCCTATCAGTAACACCACTCAACAATTCTTTTCGGTTCTTGGATCACTTAAAAAAAAAAAACATTGAATTAATTCTCAGAGACAAATTCAAAGGCCAGTTTATACAAGAAAGAATTATTCAACACTTTATATATCACCTTATCATGGTTCCAGAAATTTATCTATTCAGTTCAGTGTCTCCTCATTAATAACATTAGTTAAGTCATGCCTTTAAATACTCATGGTTAAATTATCCCTTTAAAGGACATAATGAGACAAAATGTTCAGGTTAATAAATAGTTAAATAAAAATAAAGTATAGATAAATTCAAGTAACTAAGGAGGAGTCTGTATAGAGTTTGACAAACTTGAAGTTGGGTCTTCTTTCTCCCTATTGCTAATTATGCATCATGTTTGAACCTTCCCACCTCATCTCATCCTGTTTCAGGTTCCTGGTACTAGTTTATCTCCTCATTGCAGAGTTTTACATTTCTGCTTGCCATTGCTCCACAGCCCAACTACCATATTTCTATTGCTCTAGCTGTTTCTGTGCTTAATTGCTAATTTCACAGACCTGTGGAACGCTGGAAGTGCAATTATCCTCCAGTGTAATTGCCTTCTGCAAAAATTGCCTCCCACAAAACTGCAAAAATTGCATTCTGTTTGGTACTACCTGTGAATACCTATGGATGCCTTTTCAGCCACTTAGAAAGGTATTCTGTAGACCTCCCTGGCTTTAGATAAGAATTAAATTGTATCTTTGGTTAGAACACCCCCTCTAATTAGCATCCTTTTACTATAGTTATTTCAGGTGCCCATTATCTGACATCCCTCCTGGGTATAGCAGTTGAGGTTAAAAAATGGTCTGATTGGTATCACTTGGGAGCTTTTGTCTGTTTAAATATTTCATGTTCACTTATAAAAAGTTACACTCATTGAATAGTTCCTGAATTCCTAAGTATCACTCAAATACAAATGTGACAATATGCAAACATTATTCTTAACATTCCATTATATACTAATTGACCTTCTTCATAAATATAAACAGGATCTACTGTGTGGGAGGTAATATTCCAGATTCTGTGGAGAACTGAGTGATTCAAAAAGGGTTTCCTGCTCTCTGGAACCCCAACGGTAGGAAAAGTATGCAAAAAACTGTTATCCTAAGTCAACGCAATGGGAACTCAGAGGAAAGGAAGGGTAAGAACAGCCTGGTGATTTCGATGAAAATGAACCTGAAGCACCAGGATGAGATGGGGTGTGGTGGCTCAAAGATGATGCATAATTAGCAACAGGGAGAAAGAAGACCTAACTCAAAGCCTATCAAACATTTCACAGTCTTTTCCTTAGCTAAGGAGAACCAATATACACCAGAACCCATGAGAACTTGAACTTAACCTATACTTCTATTTTTAATGAACTACTTAGTACCCTGAACATTTTATCTCATTAAGTGGGCTTAGTTTTTTTAAAGGCATAATCATTAGTATTTAAAGGTATAACAACTAATGTTGTTAATAAGGGGACAGAAAATCACTGAACTGAAGGATAAGATTAGAGATGGACCTCGAAGTGGAGCACACTTTAAACAGGTAATCCTCAGGACAAATTGAAACAGAGTTAACATTTTTTTTTTAATGGTCATGACTGTATGAAAATTCGACAGAAACAGCTATCGCTTCCCTGTGTGAACTAAAGCTAAGCATTTATATGGTTGGTAACATTATATGGTAACAAATATTCCTGTTTTCCTTTGACAGAAGTAGAAAGGACACACCCATCAAAAGTGAAGGGAAGAGTCAGGCATGCAGCTGAGTGGGAGACTCTGGCCTAAAATGCATGAGGCCCTGGGTTCAATCTCCAGCATAGCCAAGGACTCATATATATGTCACAAATGGAGAAAACCAAACTAGAACAACTGAATAGAGCCCTGCTGTCCTAATTTGAAATCTGTTAAAAGAGCCCTAGAATTTTCATTTTCCTTTAGTCTGAGTTTACAAAGAATTCACTCTACTTGGAGAAATCAGGGACAAATCAAAAGGAATTTTGGGTCATTGTTGAAAATGTTCTAACTAAATCCTTCATTGACTGATGACAGTAGTGAGTCAGCAGGAGGTGGAAACAGTTCCTTTGTAATCTTTATAATTCTTTGAAATAACTCAACTTTCTGTTCCAGAATTGTTTTTGGAGAGGAGGCCTGGGAGAGAGTGCAGATGGGCTTGACTTAAACAGTACTCTTATTAAAAGTGCACATTCATTATATTTGCTGCTTAAATTATCAGCAAATGAAAATGTATTGTAAGTATCTCAAACTAATTATTTGTTGCAAAATAATAACAGCTACAGCTGTTCTCCCTTTAATATTTAAAAGATAAAATATGTTCACTTAGATATGTGTATTTGATGTGACCTATTTTCTTTCTGTGGCACTCAGTGTCTCTGATGTTACAATGTTTCTTTTTCATTATGAATAGACATCTATGCTGGCTTTTTTTTCCTTTTAAATTTATGGAACATATGCAGTACCCACTTCACCCAAAGCTATAGAATAATGATGCTATTATTGTAGCCATCTGTCTCTTCACATCAGTGTCTTCTATGGTTTTATAGTCCAGTTTTAGGGCTCTGTAAGAAACAATGTTGTTTAACAATAATACCTGCCTTCATCTGACAATTTACATCTTTATTTGGAGTCAGTTCCTGAAAGCATCTACCCCCGTTAAGGATGCAAGGGTATAGAGGAGGGAGGGATAACAGCTGTCTTGAGGTAGATGGAATAAGAGCTGCCTCTTTTGCTCCACTTGACTGACGCCCAACGGAAGGGGTGAGTCAATCTCCCACTTCCTATTATAACTCTGCATTTGCAGGTTCCCACCTTGACAGGCAGAAACAGTTCCAGCCAATGCTAATTTGGGTAACATCTAAAAGGCTTGCCTGACAAGGCAGATTCAAATTATGAAGCAAACCCCTCACATACTGAGACCTTGTTAGCTAGATTAGTGGCGGATTGGCTCCTTGTGACAGCTTGTTTGCTAGAGGTGAGCTATCTGCATTTCCAATGCAAGCAGGTTATATCATCATTTAAAGAAAAAAAAAATTAAGATGTCATTTTTCTTGTTTGTCACAGAGTTCATGTAATATTCCCTCTCGATTTTCTCATTGTTGACTTCAGAAAGAAATAGCAGCAAGTGTGTACCTTTGAGTACGACAGCTAATTTTGTTATGGATGAACAGAGTATTGTGACAAAACAGTGGCACAGCTGTCATAACAGCTGTCACACATTAATCATGACAGTGACAAATAGCATAATTACCTTATCTGGAATTCCTAGCATGCACACTCAGTATGCCCCACTGCCAAGCGAGCATATCACGCATGGTTTAATTAAAAAGACATCAATACAGGTTAGTTAGACAAGGGCTAGAAGACATTGATCCAAAATGAAAATAAAATTATTTATAGGTTGGTGTTTAGGGACACCCAAAGACCAATTACTTAGCCGACATGATAATTTGAAACTATTTCCCTAACTGGTCCTTCTCAATGTGTATATTACATGGTAAATTGACTGCCCCAAACTAACAGCCCTTCTTCCATTAACATTTGATCTCCTCTTTTTCCATTCTCAGCATGGGTTTTTGGGAGCCATCTTTATATTCTGTTAATTGACGAAGGAACTCTATTGATAAATATGTAATTACCAGTGAACTAGTTGTGGCCAAGTTACTTTGTTAACTTGTTTCCCAAGGCTGGTACTGGGCAGAAGGAAAATAATATTAAGCAGAGTGATTTTTTTTTAATTTGGAAATTTTTCCAAATTAAAAAGTGTAGTGAAATAAAAGCAGGTGAGACTGGGGTTTGAGCCTAGAAATGACATTCTCTTACATGTGCTTCATTTTAATATATATACCTGTATTCGTGTGCATATGTGTGTCACATCAGTATGTATAAATATGCACATATGCCAAAGATATGTATATTTCTGCCCCCCTGGTATTTTAAGCTCAACAACTCATTGAATTTACTGATTGAATTCCTGGGAGCTGGTTCTTGAATTGCTCTGAAGCTGCCTCGATGAAATATTAATGAATCAATTTCCATAGACATGGACTCATTATCTTGCTGGATGCCATTGGAAAACACAGTCCTGCCTGCGGTGTCCTTCCACCTGCCTGTGACATGATTTGATTTTCTCTTCCTTTTTTTTAATTAAATAAAAATTGCTATCAAGAAATTTTTGATAACTTTGGAACATACATTTTCATTTCTCCTCTTAGGCACCTAAATGGAGGAAAGACATTTAAAATAAATGTATGTACACCACTTAAGTAATATATTGAAAAGTGGGACCTGGAAACAAAGGAAGAGGTGGCCAGCCAGTTCTGTGGCCTCTGCAGTGCCCTTTGAAAATGAGGAAACTGTTATTTTTCAGAACAACCATTTTACTTTGGGAAATGTCTATATTTTGCTAAGCTTGGGCCAATAATTTAATTGTTTACAAAGTTACTAACTTTGGAAAATGTTACTAAACACAAACACTTTTTCACTTTAAGACTGATAGAAAGTAGATGAAATTACTCAGGCTGTGTCTATGAAATGCCAAAACAGCTGGTCAGAGCATGGAAAATTCTGTCAGTCAAGCAGTGATTATCTACATACTATATAAATAGCTGGTTTTAGGTATTCTGTTCTCCAAAATTGATTGGTTTCTTGTGACTTATACAAGTCAATCCAGGGGTGTGATGAAATGCACTGAAGTATAATTATATGAAACAGAAAGTTTTTAGCTTTCTTCCTTCCCATTCATTCTGTTCCAATTCAAAAATTATTAGTGCTTGTTTTGGGAACCATCCACGCCCGCTTTACAGAACTCTAAAACATCCACTGGCAAATGATTACCAGGTTTTCACCATTTTAATTTATAACCAGTAATATATCTGAATGTCACTTAATCTGATGACAATATCACCTTCTCAACACATACATACTATATGATCTGAGGACAGCGTTTTCATTTCCACATATATGTTCTTTTAGGTAAAAGTTGAACATTCAAGTTTGATCAAGGAATCTTCTCAATTATAAGGCAAGGAAGAATTATTTTCGTTTTTATTGAGAGAAAAACTGATTTGTTTGTGGCTTACTGTGCTGATCTCATTTCAGACTGGATCTTGGGAAACCCACCTATAATTTAGCTCCTTCCCTTCCCTAGACTGAACTGATAGATATTCCTCTCTAGGTATTAAGAATGTAGGTCTTTGCTTGAAATGTTTTGATGAAAGTCATGAACACACATGAGTTTGTGCGCGCACACACCCACCCACACAAAGAGGGTGGGCAGGGGGAGACCTGAGTATAGCACTTTGGCATATAATCCCATTAACTGAACAGCTCATCTCTAGAGCCCTGGAATAAATATCTCCTCCAGGCAAACAAGGTTAGAAATTGCCCAGGACTGCCAAGAGGCTAGACACCATTCTAGATCTTTAATCTTTAATGTCAGGATTGGGTTTCTATTGAAGCTAAAGGCAAAAACCTAAGTTTCTTTAGAATTAACTCAAAATCATTTATTCCATTCAGAAATATCCAAGGAAATCTTAATAAAGAAGAATTGCTTTTGATCAAGTCATAACTGACAAGTGACAGGAAAATAAAAGTAGCTTTAGCCTTTCTGATCAAGCCATTTACAAAGAATCTCTCTCCCTGTCTTCACTGTTTCTGATATTTTTTGTTTCAGGGCATTTATTTTCTGCTCTGCATTGCTGCTTTTTATGTGGTGTCACCTCTCTTAGCACATTGCAAGATCTTTGAAAGTTAATTCAGTGTCTAAAACTCCTTTTTCATCCTCATGGTGTCTAGGGTTGTGCCTATATATTGTAATTGTGAAAATAATATGCACATCATGAATAGCAATGTCATTGGCTTCAGTAATTAAAACAGGGTCATGTTATTTGCCTGAAATATCCATATTGTTTCTTCATTTCAGCTTGACTGAATTGCTTGACTTAAATCTTTAATAAGGTCAAAGAATTTATTTTTAAAACAAGTTTTCTTTACTATTTTTTCAAAAGACAGTTCTATTTCCCTCCCATTTCCTGCCTACTAATATTATAACTAGCCTTTTACATGAAGATTTTGTTGATTTTTGTTTCTAATAGAATGGAAATATGGACCCTCTGGCTGAGATAACACCCCCGATAACTTACATATTATTGAATTTTCCTAACCTTAAAGGGTCTTGGATATATTATGCAAAACAATATTTTACATACCATGTAATATAAAGTTCCTTATTGTATTATCCATTCTAAATGTGTTTTTTACACTACTTAATGAAATACAGTGGTATATGTTTACCCATCCTGAGAAAATTAGTGAAAACAAAGCTTATTGCTCTCTGCGTCCCATCAGTCCTTGGATTTGTGGCCAGATCTTTTACTCTCCATGCCTCAGAACATTTCAGTGGCACTTCCTCCTTCTAACAGTGACAATCAGCAGGTTTTTCATGTTAAGAACTAGTAGCAGCAATTGTGTTTATCTCCCTGACTAAGAGGTTTCCTATTTATCTTCCCTGAGGTGGTGCCCATGTGGCTGTCCTGATATTGAGCAGCTGGACAGATTACACCCTGGAGCCACATCTGCGGACACATAGATCAACACCATTTTCATTGCCTTGGTGCCCAAGAAGTTTATCTTCTGTCAGTGAGATTTACTGTTTTCTTCATGAATTGTTAAGGCCTTTTCTCCTCCCATGTTCCCTTTCCTCTTCCACCATATTTGGTTTCAAATTATATTAGCGTAGTCTGTTCTAGATTGTTAATAGCTGATTGGTTAGGGGCTTCTGACCTTATTAATAAAGATTTTCAGTAGTGCTTCTGTAGAGGAATCTTGATCACAAAGAGTATAACAAAAATATTTCACATAGAAAAAGATGAATTTATTGATGAGTAAGCATCAATAGAGTTGTTTTTTATTTGCCATGCCTGAATGTACAGTAAAGGCACTGCTTGGGATGTTGTATCACAAGGACTAACTTTTGCTTACTGATAATGCTTGAAATATTAAGACAAAATCTCTGAAATTGATATTCCTTTTTATGTTTATAATACACTTTCACTAAGACTGTCTTCAGTGATTCTCAGTAGAACCCTGCTAGATAGGAGGGAGAGAGGTAATGATTTTTCAGTTTTACAGATTGGAAAATCAAAGTTCAAATAGATGAGAAAATCGCAGTCAGCTACAAAGCCAAGACTCACATCCAGGAAATCATGTTTACATTTCAATTTCTCCCCTTTTAGTTTTATGCTACCTCCAAATCATTCTCTTTATGACTCTGATTTCCAGGTTTTTCTCTCACCTCTCCCACAATCTGATTCCTTTTCAATCTTAAAAATTCTATGAGCTTTTGACTTAATTATGACAAAATATATGTGGGTTAATGCAACTTATCTATCTATTTGTCTAAACTGTAAAGTGAAACAAAAGGGGAAGGGACAGTCCTTTTGGAGTAATGATTATGTTAATGGTTTTTCATCTGCCTATACATTTGAATTACCTGAGAAACTTTAAAAATAATTAATGATGTCTGGATCTGACTTCCAGAGAGGTTGATTTAATTGCTCTGGAGCTGATGTTCAGACATAAGTATTTTTTGAAGCTCCCGAGATGATTCTAATGTGTGTCCAGTGTTGAAAACCACTGGGAAGCTTGGTGCAATGGTGCATGCCTGCAATCCCAGTGGCTCTGGAAGTTGAGGCTGGAGGATTCTGGATTCAGCAACTTAGTGAAGCCCTAAGCAACTCACTGAGACCCTTTCTTTAAATGAATATATTTCTCTAAATGAATATATAAAAAAGGGCTGGGGATGTGACTCAGTGGTTAAGCACCTCTGGGTTCAATCCTCAATAGAAAAACTCTGGGAAAATTTCTTCTCTTCACCCTTTTTGGAACCTCCCCTCTCCCCCTTTTTCCCTACCATATTTTGAGAAATGCCATGGTTCATCAAATACAATCAGACTTCTGCGTCTTGGCCAAATTAATAATGTTGCTCTAAAATTTGTAGTCTGAATCAAGTATGTGTGTATGTTAGCATTGGCTACTGTAGGAGAAGGGAAAAGAAAGGTATTGTGGAAAGAGATTTGGGGTAGAGACATTCTATGGCATGTATTTATTATTACTAGAATGCAGATTCCACAAGGACTATCGTTTGGTCTGTTTTATTAACTGCTATCTCTCTATCATGTTGTAAAGTATAGAACACAGCAGACACTCAATAAATATTTACTAATGAATACTTACTCTAAATATCCATCACCTACACTAATATAGGGCTAACTAGAACTCTGAAATTTCCCCATCCTGAGGGAATCTGAATTTTAGTATCCATTCTCACTGTTTCTCCACTTAGAAGACTAGCCTTTGCATCTCTTCCTCCTATCTAAATCCTGTTATACTTTAAGGTCTAGCTTTAACAATCTGTATTTCACAAGCCTTTCTAACTCTCTTTTGAAATGTTATAGGCCATTACCTATATTTCATTCACCACTGCAATTTCCCATTGTTGATCTTGAATATACTATAGCTTTTTATGTGTCTGACTTCTTCCAGACATGACCGATTTTATCTTTGCATCCCTCCCAGTGCACATGGAAATGTCTCAATACATATTCGCTTGAATGAATGACCATTGCTTCTGTATATGAGGTTCCTACATTATACAATGATAAAAATTTAAAAGCACTTTATAATGTTTTTGTTTTATACTTTGAAGTTTTGGAAATAAGCCCATATACAATATCTGATTTTTCTCCTCAACCCAATCCTAAGGATGAAATAAATGTGTACTATCATTTTATTTTTAAATATTTGTTGGTTCTTTTTAGTTATAAATGACAGTCGAATTTAAATATCTTAGGACTGTATCTTGTTCTAATTCAGACCTTAATATCTCTCCTTCCCCTTCCTTCTTCTCATTCCCTGCTTCTTCCCCTCTTTTGATCTTTCTGCTATTTACATACTTATTTTTTAAATTAATTACTGTGGATTTACACAATGGTGAGACTTAGTGTGGTATATTCATATATATATAGGAAAGTTATATCAGAAATGAAAAGAGCTGATACATGATGATATAAAGTGATTCACTCAAGGTTTCACCCTGTCAGAGGTAGAGTGTAGAATGTCTAAGTTTCCAGCTCCTAGACCACAAGCTTTGCTAAGAAACAATGTGCCTTCTCCAGATTGGGTGATAAAATTTACACCTTTGCTCTGATGAATTTCCATAGTCTATACTACAGACTACAACTCAGTTATAAAACCAATGTTCACATCTCAAGTAAGAAGTGGACAGCATCCATGTAAATTTTGATACAAAGATCTTTGCTTTTAGACAGAGTACAATTCAGATAGGTTAGTTCTTTTTGTCTACATGACATATGGTACACCATGTTTTTTTTTTTTAATTTCAGCATACCACGACTTATTTATTTTACTTTTTGCATAGCCTTCAATTTGTTCGTTAGGTCAAAATCCTTCTAGAAAGAAAGATCCATGTTTGTAACAATATGAATACATAAATAGCCTCTCTGTGGGAAGCATCACATTCAAAATAAGCAGTAGAAAAGCAGTGAGAACCTAATGGTATGCAGATTCCCATTTGGTTTTCTGTGTTTATTTAAAAATAACTTAAAATCTTGCCCTTATATATGGAGCAGTTTCTAGTCACCAATCAACAACCTGAACCTAGGTACAGAGATTCTCTTTGTTAATACATGTTAGTCCAAAGGAATGATGAAGGATCCATATTAAAGGACCTGAGGTTTTATTTTTCATAAATATATTATACACACATCAATGAAAACATCATTTTAATCATGTGGGCAAGACTCACCATTGATTTATCCGATGGAATTAAATAATCCTTTCTGACAACACAATGGGTATAAATAGTTCTTATTAATATTATTTAAATTTAATTATTATATATTTTAGCAATAATTTGTGAGAATTTTGTTCAATTTCAAGTATACTCATTTTTAAGGAAAACAAAACAATGTCAAATATATTGGAATAAAGCAAAATTATGTTTTAGTTTGTATAAAGATGTAGTTAAATTGAGAATTATGCATGACTATGAGGGATGAAGAAGCCTTATGATACTTTTTCATTTACATAAATATAGTTCAGGGAATAATAATAATGAAGTGGATGTGAGGTCACCTAGCCACCTTAGGAAAAGGTTACTACTTTATTTTAAGTAGCCTATCAGTCATTATGAATTAATGTTGTATTCTAGGTGAAGGCACTAATCATAATAAATTCATTTTGTATTCATGAGGGTGTCAAATGTACACCCAAAGGAATCTTCTGTCATTTGTCAGTATGGAGAGAAAAATTAAAATATGACCTATTCACAATCTCTTTGCTATGGCTTATACTGGGATGCATGTTGTGGGGCTGATGGACATGAAATGCACATGGGGGAAAGCTGGGAACCTCCAAGGGATGCCAAAGGGTCAAGGGGGTACTGAGGCAGTGCTGTGAGTAGAAATTCATGAGCTCCCAATAGAGCTGCCTTATTTAACTCACTACTTCCAAAACCTATTCCTGCCTTGCATTTAAGATAATATTATTACCATCACTTTATCATTGTAAAGATGACCTAAGTACCTTCCTGGGAGGTTTGTAGGTCCCCATAATTCAAAAAAGCATTGGCCATTATACAAGAAAATTTTTTCTCCCTCACATCCTTTCCCCCTGTTGGCAGTATTGTAGAGAAATTCCTCTTCTTTCCTCCTCTCATGGAATCCAAAAAGGAGTGATAGAGATGCTAGGTGGGTAAATTAGCAAGTGTCTTACCTTTAGAAATGTCTCTGATGAATACAGGTAAATACATTAAATGATTTGCTGATTTATTATTTTGAATATTGTTAATGCTATTACTGACACCTCTGTTATAAAAATGAGGAAACGTAGTCACAGATTGGAAATACAAAAAAATTGCTTAGTACTGTATTTAATTACTTAAACAAGTTGCCTATGGTTATAAGTAGGAAAGTTGGCATTTGAGCCAGTATTATGTTTCTTCATCATTCTAACAATACCTACTATATGAGATTGTTATGAAGATTAAGAGAGGTTAGGAATGTAAATCTCTTAGAAGAGTGTCTAATTAATGTTAGCTAATAAAATTAATTGTATGGTTTGGAGTAAGTCTGCTCTCACCCCAACCTCACTGGAATTGAATTTTTTATCAGGAAAAGTGGAAAGTCATTGGACTTATAGTTCTTTTTCAGTTTACTCTGATTGGCTCTGGCAACAAGATAGCAATTAATGTCATAGGCAGGGATCCACTGCTTCTCAAGAAGCCCTTACTGTCACCATTGCTCAGATATTTCTGGGTCCTACAATATTTAACTTCCAAGTCCAGTACTAAGCAAGTCTCTGTATTTCCTAAAAGTCCTCAGAAGTAGCCAAGGAAAGACCACTGTTTTATGTGGACTCTGGGTCCTAGAGGACCTACATCTCAAAAAGTTTCTCTATTTTTAGTATCAAGTAAGAACTCTGGCATAGCATTTTCACCTTGAAGGCCTAAAGGGATAATTTAAACACCATGGAGTTCATTTTTCTCATCTCATCATGCTTTCTCTTCCTTTCCACCAACAACTCTCTTTGATGAAATAGAGACATACTTGTATCAGAAGGGCAGGACTCAGAAACAATGGAACTTCAGAACTTCACTCTGCTAATCCTAGTATCCCTTTCATGCTCACTCCTCTTCCAAAGATTTAATAGCAGAGAACTAACCTGAGGCAGTCTATGTGTAACAGTTCATTTCTCTAGCAAAAATGTCCTATGAAGTATTAGATCAAATGAGAGGAAGTAGGGCTCAAAGGACTTGTCAAATGACTAGAAATATGATTATTAGTTCTTTTTGAACCCCAGCTTTGCCAACGGAATTTCTAACTGGCTTTAGTTAAGATACATGTTCATGCTGTTTCCTAACCAAGTAGAAATCACTTCCACTCATATTTATGTATATTCAAATACCATTCCATGCAGAGTTGAGTTTCCCTGGACTCTTTTCTTGGTTTAGTATATACCTAATAATTTAAATCTTAATAATACTCTGATTTGTGTTGTTATTATTTGGCAGTCTAGATTGCAAGTTTTTATAAAGTAGGGCACATATCTTGATTTAAAAAGCAATCTGGTATGATGGAGAGAACACTGAAATTTATCTCAGAGGCAGTATAAATGTTTTCAAATCAGAAGCAACTTCATCAGTAGGTAAAAAAATGCAGGGAGCTCTAATTGGCATGACAATTATTATCTGGGAATATTGAAGTATGACATTCATATAACTTTTTGAATGACATTTTTAAGAAATGCAAATACTGCCTAAGGTGAAACAATATACTCACCCCATTGTTTATTCTGTTTATGTTATATGAATCTCTATAGATCAATGAGGATTATTATAGTTTAGATATGATATCTCCTAAAAACTCACGTGTGAGACAATACAAAAACATTCAGAGGTGAAATGATTGGGTTATGAGACTCTTAACCTAACCAGTGTGTTAATCCACTTGAATGGATTGACTGGGTGGTACCTGTGGGCAAGTTGGGGGGTGGCTGGAGAAGGTGGGTCGCTGGGAATGTTCCTTTGGGGCTTATATTTTGTCCTGGCTGAGAGGAGTTCTCTCTCTCTCTGCCTCTTCATTGTCTTATCTTAAGCTGCTTTCCTCCACCACATCCATCTGTCATGATGTTCTGCCTCATCTTGGGAACAGAGCAATGAAGTTGACCATCTGTGAACTGAGACCTCAGAAAGCATGAGTCACAAATAAACTTTTATTAAATGTCTAAAATTATACTTGTCAGGTCTTTTGGTAGTAGCAATGAGAAGCTGTCAAAACAAGGATGCTGGTAAGGAGGGCTCTGTAAGCAGTTTCACAAGAAGGTGAAGTAGAGAGAAGTGAGATATCTTGCTCAAGGTCATTCGTAGACTCTATAGCTTAGCACAACAAAGAAAAACTTTGTGAAATTCCCCTTTTATTTATTTCATGTAAGTAGTCCCTTTACTTCTACAAAGTAGATTGATAGATAGCAAAACTCTTCAATACACTTAAAAATCCATTTTAAGCACAAATTTTGTTAAGGATTATTAATTAAAAAAATTAATATCTTAGCACATCACTTTTTATCTTTATATCGGTTAATAAAATGAACAAATCAGAATATTTGGAAGGAAAAGATTTGAACTGAAAATGTTTAAAGGAAGACAGTATGTAAGGTATGGACACAATTAACCAGCAACAAAGGAAGCATGAAGCATCTTGAGATCAGCCAAAGTACAAAACCATTACTTTCTTTAAGCCTGGTGGGCAAGTGAAAAGAATGACATTTCCAGAATTTGAGGGAGGGATTGTCCAATAGAAATTATGCATGGAGAAATACTGCCAGCCAGTGACACTCAGAATTTGCAGGATTGAAATCCTGAAGAGAATTTTGACATAGAGAAATGAGTCAGACACTTCATGATTCTGAAATTTAAGGTACATAGGAAGAAGTTTGAAATTAAGAATCTAAGAAAAAAATATTAAAAGGCAGAGTGGGATATTTAGCACTCACAGATATGGTTCTGAGGAAATTAAAAGTAAGGTTCAGCACTCAAAAGGCTCAGTTGGAAATTCTAAAGAACTACACACTAAGAATGAGACGTAAATCAAGGTTTATAAAATGTAACACAGTCTTGGCTTCTGACTAGATTAAGGTAGTTTTCCATGGGATAGAATAAAAGTTCTTTGGAGTAAGTTAATATAATCCAGAGTTTCTACAGTTGTTAATTCAAAATGTCCAGTTTCCAACATGCATAAATCAAAGGCATTTCTGTATATCAGCGACAAAACTTCTGAAACGGAAATGAGGAAAAACACTCCGTTCACAATATCCTCAAAAAAACTAAAATACTTGGGAATCAACCTAACAAAAGACGTGAAAGATTTATACAATGAAAACTACAGAACCCTAAAGAGAGAAGGAGAAGAAGATCTTAGAAGATGAAAAAATATACCCTGTTCATGGATAGGCAGAACTAACATCATCAAAATGGCAATATTACAAAAAGTTCTCTATAGGTTTAATGCAATGCCAATCAAAATCCCAACAGCATTTCTTGTAGAAATAGACAAAGCAATCATGAAATTCATATGGAAAAATAAAAGACCCAGAATAGCAAAAGCAATTCTAAGCAGGAAGTGTGAATCAGGCGGTATAGTGATACCAGATTTCAAACTATATTACAGAGCAATAGTAACAAAAACAGCATGGTACTGGTACCAAAACAGGCAGGTGGACCAATGGTACAGAATAGAGGACACAGAGACCAATCCACAAAGTTACAACTATCTTATATTTGATAAAGGGGCTAAAAGCATGCAATGGAGGAAGGATAGCATCTTCAACAAATGGTGTTGGGAAAACTTGAAATCCATATGCAACAAAATGAAACTGAATCCCCTCCTCTCGCCATGCACAAAAGTTAACTCAAAATGGATCAAGGAGCTTGATATCAAATCAGAGACTCTGCATCTGATAGAAGAAAAAGTTGGCTACGATCTACATATTGTGGGGACGGGCTCCAAATTCCTTAATAGGACACCCATAGCTCAAGAGTTAAATACAAGAATCAACAAATGGGACTTACTTAATCTAAAAAGTTTTTTCTCAGCAAGAGAAACAATAAGAGAGGTAAATAGGGAGCCTACATCATGGGAACAAATTTTTACTCCTCACACTTCAGATAGAGCCCTAATATCCAGAGTATACAAAGAACTCAAAAAATTAGACAATAAGATAACAAATAACCCAATCAACAAATGGGCCAAGGACCTGAACAGACACTTCTCAGAGGAGGACATACAATCAATCAACAAGTACATGAAAAAATGTTCACCATCTCTAGCAGTCAGAGAAATGCAAATCAAAACCACCCTAAGATACCATCTCACTCCAGTAAGATTGGCAACCATTATGAAGTCAAACAACAACAAGTGCTGGCGAGGATGTGGGGAAAAGGGTACTCTTGTACATTGTTGGTGGGACTGCAAATTGGTGCGGCCAATTTGGAAAGCAGTTTGGAGATTCCTGGGAAAGCTGGGAATGGAACCACCATTTGACCCAGCTATTGCCCTTCTCGGACTATTCCCTGAATACCTTAAAAGAGCATACTACAGGGATACTGCCACATCGATGTTCATAGCAGCACAATTCACAATAGCTAGACTGTGGAACCTACCCAGATGACTTTCAATAGATGAATGGATAAAAAAAATGTGGCACTTATACACCATAGAGTATTACGCAGCACTAAAAAATGACAAAATCATGGAATTTGCAGAGAAATGGATGGCACTAGAGCAGATTATGCTTAGTGAAGCTAGCCAATCCCTAAAAAACAAATACCAAATGTCTTCTTTGATATAATGAGAGCAACTAAGAACAGAGCAGGGAGGAAGAGCAGGAAGAAAAGGTTAACATTAAACAGAGACATGAGATGGGAGGGAAAGGGAGAGAAAAGGGAAATTGCATGGAAATGAAGGGAGACCCTCATTGCTATACAAAATTACATATAAAAGGTTGTGAGGGGAATGGGAAAATAAACAAGGAGAGAAATGAATTACAGTAGATGGGGTAGAGAGAGAAGATGGGAGGGGAGGGGAGGGGGGATAGTAGAAGTTAGGAAAGGTAGCAGAATACAACAGTCACTAATATGGCATTATGTAAAAATGTGGATGTGTAACCGACGTGATTCTGCAGTCTGTATTTGGGGTAAAAATTGGGAGTTCATAACCCACTTGAATCTAATGTATGAAATATGATATGTCAAGAGCTTTGTAATGTTGTGAACAACAAATAAAAAATTTAAAAAAAGAAATGTGAAGAAGTCAAAAAAAAAAATGTCCAGTTTCCAGACATACCAAGAAATACAAGAAATAAAATCCAGAGAAAATGTAAATGAGCCATTTATTTGGGTTATCAAACATATTCATTAAAATAGCTTATGATTAAAATCTTGGAAAAATGGTAAAATTGAAAATGCACCAAAGAAATGTAATGTATTTCAAAATTAAATGAAACTGCAGTAAAAAAAAATACAAGAACAAAATGATGATCTTAATTAGCAGATGGGAACAATTAGAAAAAAGAACATAAGTTACTGGGAATAGGTTATTAGATAATATCCAAGATGAAACATAAAGAACAAAAAAGAATCAAAAGTGCAGAAATGATTAGACATATACATTATGATGAAAATGTCTAATATAGTTCTAATTGGAGTCCTGGAAGAGAAGAAGAAGAAAGCAGAAGCAATATATAAAAAAGGTAAATGACTGAGAAGTTTTTAAAATTGATAGAAAACATCCAAGTCCTTGATTCAAAATGTGATATAAATCCAAATCCTAGATAGATTGTTGAAAACTAAAAGCTATCAAGAATGGATAAGTAAATTGCGGTGTACATATATACAATAGAATATTATTCAGCCAGAAAAAATGACTTTATGACATTTGCAAGTAAATGGATGGACCTTGAGACTATCATGTGAAGTGAAATAAACCAGTCCCAAAAAACCAAAGGTGGAATGTTTTCACTGATATGTGGAAGCTAACCCATAATAAGGAGGGTGGGTAGATATTCAGTAGACAAATGGGAAAGAAGGGAAGGGAAAGGGAATAAGAAAAGGAAAGACAGTGGAATTACTCTGAAACAATTTTCCTATGTACTTATATGAATACACTATAGTGAATCCCACCATCATGTACATCCGTAAGTTCCAAGTTAATAAGATATGTTCCATGCTTGTACAATTATATCAAAATGAATTCTTTTTTTTAATTGTATTTTTTTATTGATTATTTAAAGCATTACATAGCTCATGATATATCATCTTTCATACATTTGACTCAAATTGGG
Source organism: Spermophilus citellus (assembly GCF_964194105.1). NCBI lineage: Eukaryota > Metazoa > Chordata > Mammalia > Rodentia > Sciuridae > Spermophilus > Spermophilus citellus. The sequence goes on from NC_138183.1 coordinate 86,351,158, forward strand.
TTTTGAACTCCCATTTTCACCCCAAATACAGATTGCATAATCACATCTGTTACATATTCACATTTTTACATAATGCCATATTAGTGACTGCTGTATTCTGCTACCTTTCCTATCCCCTACTATCCCCCCTCCCCTCCCCTCCCCTCCCATCTTCCCTCTCTACCTCCCCTACTGTTGTTCAATTCTCTCCCTTTTTTTTCCCTCCCCCTTGCCCCTCATAACCTCTTATAATTCTATGTATCATTGAAGGTCTCCTACTATTTCCATGTGCTTTCCCTTCTCTCTCCGTTTCTCTCCCCCCATTCGTCTTTGTTTACTGTACTCTTTTCCTCATGTTCTTCCTTCCTGTTCTGTTCTTAGTTGTTCTCTTTATATCAAAGCAGACATTTGGCATTTGTTTTTTAGGGCTTGGCTAGCTTCGCTTAGCATAATCTGCTCTAATGCCATCCATTTCCCTGCAAATTCTATGATTTTGTCATTTCTTAGTGCTGCATAATACTCCGTTGTGTATAGATGCCACATTTTTTTTTATCCATTCATCTATTGAGGGGCATCTAGATTGGTTCCACAATCTAGCTATTGTGAATTGTGCCGCTATAATCATTGATGCAGCTGTATCCCTATAGAGCACTTTTTTAAGGTCCTCAGGGAATAGTCCGAGAAGTGCGATAGCTGGGTCAAATGGTGGATCCATTCCCAGCTTTCCCAGGAATCTCCATACTGCTTTCCAAATTGGCCTCACCATTTTGCAGCCCCACCAGCAGTGTACAAGTGTACCCTTTTCCCCACATCCCCGCCAACACTTATTGTTGTTTGACTTCATAGCCTGAGGTTTAGCATATATAGCTTTTACAATGTTGAGGTAAGTTCCTGTTATCCCTAGTTTTTCTAGTGTTTTGAACATAAAGGGATGCTATACTTTGTCAAATTGTTTTTCTGCATCCATCGAGATGATCATGTGGTTCTTGTCTTTAAGTCTATTGATGTGGTGAATAGCATTTATTGATTTCCGTATATTGAACCATCCTTGCATCCCAGGAATGAATCCTACTTGATCATGGTGCACAAGTTTTCTGATATGTTTTTGTATTCGATTCGCCAGAATTTTATTGAGAATTTTTGCATCCAAGTTCATTAGAGATATTGTTCTGTAGTTTTCTTTCTTTGAAGTATCTTTGGTTTTGGGATCAAAGTGATGTTGGCCTCATAGAATGAATTTGGAAGAGCTCCTTCTTTTTCTATTTCTTGAAATAGCTTGAAAAGTATTGGTATTAATTCTTCTTTGAAGGTTTTGTAGAACTCCGCTGTATACCCATCCGGTCCAGGGCTTTTCTTGGTTGGTAGTCTTTTGATGGCTTCTTCTATTTCTTCTTTTGTTATTGGTCTGTTTAAATTGTGTGTGTCTTCCTGTCTCAATCTGGGCAAATCATATGCCTTAAGAAATTTATCGATATCTTCATTATCTTCTATTTTATTGGAATATAGGGTTTCAAAATACTTTCTAATTATCTTCTGTATTTCTGTAGTGTCTGTTGTGATATTGCCTTTTTCATACCATATGTTAGTATTTTGAGTTCTCTCTCTTCTTTTCGTTAGCATGGCTAAGGGCTTGTCTCTCTTATTTATTTTTTCAAAGAACCAACTTTTAGTTTTATCAATTTTTTCAATGGTTTCTTTTGTTTCAATTTTGTTGATTTCTGCTCTAATTTTAATTATTTCTTGTCTTCTACTACATTTGCTGTTGTTTTGCTCTTCCTTTTCTAGGTTTTTTAGGTGTTGCGTGAGTTCATTTATTTGTTGTTTTTTTCTTTTTTTGAGGTAAGAACTCCAAGAAATGAATTTCCCTCTTAAAACTGCTTTCATTGTGTCCCATAGATTCCGGTATGTTGTGTCTGTGTTATCATTTGACTCTAAGAATTTTTTCATCTCCTCCTTTATGTCTTCTATAACCCATTGATCATTCAATAACATATTGTTCATTTTCCATGTGATGTAGGATTTTTCCTTCCTTCTTTTATCATTGATTTCCAATTTCATTCCATTATGATCAGATATGGTGCATGGTATTATCTCCACGCCTTTATATTTACTAAGAGTTGCCTTATGGCATAATATATGGTCTATCTTTCAGTAGGATCCATGTGCTGCTGAGAAGAACGTGTATCCACTTGATGATGGTTGATATATTCTCTATATGTCGGTTAAGTCTAGGTTATTGATTGTGCTGTTGAGTTCTATAGTTTCTTTATTCAGCTTTTGTCTAGAGGATCTGTCTAATGGCGAGAGCGGTGTGTTGAAGTCACCCATAATTATTGTGTTGTGGTCTATTTGACTCTTGAACTTGAGGAGAGTTTGTTTTATGAACGTTGCAGCTCCATTGTTTGGTGCATACAAATTGATAATTGTTATGTCTTGTTGGTGGATGGTTCCTTTTAACAGTATATAGTGACCTTCTGTATCCTTCTTGATAAACTTAGGTTTGAAGTTGATTTTATTCGATATGAGTATGGCCACTCTTGCTTGCTTCCGAGGGCCATGTGAGTGGTATGATTTTTCCCAAACTTTTACCTTCAGCCTGTGTTTGTCTTTTCCTATCATATGAGTCTCCTGAAGGCAGCATATTGTTGGATTTGTTTTTTTGATCCAGGTTACTAGCCTATGTCTCTTGATTGGTGAGTTTAGGCCATTAACATTTAAGGTTACAATTGAGATATGATTTGTACTTCCAGTCATGCTTCTTTATTTATTTATTTTAGTTTGGCTAGTTTTGCTTTTTGGTTATTTTCCTCCCCCTTTACTGAGATACCTCCTGCTGTTAGTTTGGGGCACTATTTTTCAATTCCTCTTCTTGTAGTGTTTTGTTCAAAATGCTTTGCAGAGCTAGTTTTCTTGCTGCAAATTCTATTAGCTTTTGTTTATCGTGAAAGATTTTAATTTCATTGTCAAATTTGAAGCTCAATTTTGCTGGATATAGTATTCTTGGTTGGAATCCATTATTTTTCAGCGTTTGAAATACATTATTCCAGGATCTTCTCGCTTTCAAAGTTTGTGATGAGAAATCGGTCGTTAACCTAATTGGTTTACCCCTGAATGTAATCTGCCTCTTTTCTCTCGTAGCTTTTAGTATTCTCTCCTTGTTCTTTACATTGGCTATCTTCATAATTATATGTCTTGGAGTTGGTCTATTATGGTTTTGAATGTTTGGGGTCCTGTAGGCTTCCAGGATTTGGCAATCCATTCCATCTTTCATCTCTGGGAAGTTTTCTAGAATTATTTAATTTAATAGGTTGTCCATTCCTTTGCTTTGAATCTCTGTGCCTTCTTCTATCCCTATGACTCTCAGATTTGGTTTTTTTATGACATCCCATATCTCTTGAATAGATTGCTCGTGGGATTTAAGCATCTTTTCTGTGTTGACTATATTCTTTTCAAGTTGATAAACCTTGTCTTCATTATCTGATGTTCTGACTTCTACTTGATCAAGTCTACTTGTAATATTCTCGTTTGAGTTTTTAATTTGGTTTATAGTTTCCTGCAATTCTAGGATTATTGTTTGATTTTTTTTTTAAGATCTCTATCTCCTGGTAGAGCTCGTTCTTTGCCATTTGAATTTGTTTGTTTAATTCATTTTCAAAATATACTTTTATTTCTTGGACTTGCTGTCTCATGTCTTCTCTAATATTCCTTTCCATTCGAGTTAGGTATGCCTTGAGTTCTTTCCCTATCCCTGTTTCTGATGTTTCTATGTCCTCCTGTAGAATTGAGTTGTCTTGCATTGTTTGTAAACCTTTTTTCCCTTGTTTTCTCATGTTGTCCACGTTACTTTCCAGTTCTTTTTGATTGTCGTGTTTCTGCTCTCTTCTATAGATTTGTTTTGTTTCTGTATTACTCTGATGTCTCTCCTTTGTGTTGTTAAACTATGCCTGCTAACGTGGATTCCGCTGGGAAGGAATTCCGACGTCCGAGCTCCAGTGACGACACTACTCTGCTATGATGGGCCCCAGTCTCCTTGCCGGGGTGCCCTAATGGGGGTGTGTGACTGGACTGTCTCTGTTTGGTTTCAGCTCCCGGTCGCGGCCGGTGGGCAGTCTCCAGCCACCCAGTATCACAGGCCGTGGGCA